>NC_045761.1:18220500-18943000 GCF_009193385.2 Nasonia vitripennis | reverse complement strand
CCGCTGAGTTTTCGAAACAGAAAACGAACGTATTATACAGTCGGAATAAAAATGCCCCTAATGAGATCGATTCAGCCTCGGAGACGTCAGCGATATTATACCCGAGGAGCGACGCTCAGGCGCCTAATGTAACGATATTCGCCGACTCTCAGTGATCGGGGGATGTGGAGAACTCCGCGTTATAGGCCCGGCGATGCGCGAGATGTAATGCCCTGTTAGCGCTCCTGTCCCATTATACAGCTATACACACTCAGTCGCCAAACTTTCGATGCTTCGCCGTCGCCGTCGAGTTTCAGCCGATTGTGTTGATCGAGGCGGGGATTTCGCTACGCTCACTCTCTCACCTTCCGCACACGCTTTCGATCCTTTTCGTGGAATTGGCTATTGTCGCAAAGTTTCGCGCGCTTTTTCCATTTTGTCTGCGCAAAATTGCCGAGTTATTATTCCGCGCATTGTTTACTCGACCGCTCGAGTTTTTGTTTTACGCGAGCGAGCGCCCACGGAAGAGAAAAAATTTTATTATATCCTCCGTGTATACTCGATATATTTTTTTAACGGTGATTCCGATGTGGGCGTATACGGCAGTGAAAAAGCTCCGCGATCAATAAAAAAGCTTCGTCGCGTTATTAGCGAGCTTTTTACAATCTCCCGCGCTTTTTTGAAAAGGTACAATGTGTCAACGATTATTTATGTGCGCGCGCTTTTAGCCCGGTGGTTTTTGAAAAAATTATTACTCCCTCTTATAAAGGAACTTTTATGCGTGGTTCCGTTTAGAAAAAAAAATAAAATAACGAGGCGAATCAGTGCAACCCCGGGAACGAAATGTCTGACTCGTGTAATGGAGAGGACTGGCTCCGCTGCCGGGGTCTTAATCTGATTGGCAATCAAACCGCCGCGAAAGGCGACTTAGTTCCGATTAAAGCGAGCAAGCGATATAAAATAATTAGTCCTTCTTCGCTCGCTTTCACCGCCGTCAAACGCGGAAGCAGTCGAATAAAGTCCGACCCGAGCCGCGATCCCCTTTCGCTGTTCGAATCGGCTATAATTCACGAGAGCTCCCCTTTTGGAATTCGTTTCGGGGACTTTGAATCTAGTTCTTCGTCTCAATCAGAGACTCGGTTGATCTCGGGATATTAAAATTTCAAAAGTGTTTTTGCAACGGCACGTCGAAGCAATAAATAAAACGAAAGTTCACGATAAGAGACGAATGAATAATCCCTGGAAATTTTCTCGCGAGCGAGTCTCTCAGCGCGATTTGTCATCGCGCGCACCTTTATTACACCATTATTTTTCTCCCGTCCATTCTCGAGCTTCCCTCATTTTCCCCGTCTCGCACCTCCTTATCTCGGCCGATCGCTCTTGGGTATTGGTTACTGATAACTAATTAGGATTCGAACCCTTACCCCGACTACTGCCAGAGCGAAATTTGACGTTCTTATTAACTTTCGCGATGAGCTCGTCCCTTCCTGATGCCGTCGCGACAGACGCTCCCTTTCGCGTCGATAATATTGAATGTAATATATATGGCGACTTTGCATTTTTCGTGCAATATAACTTTTGCGCAAGCGTGTGGATGATCAGATAAATTATAATGGCCTTTCATCGCCACCTGAACTCTTCGTGTTTCTGGCAGGTGAACATAGGTGGCGCACTGGCCCTTTTTCATTTCCCTCCTAACAGTAAGCGCGCGGAGTATTGATATAGTGATGTGCTTATACCGATGCTAAAACTGCTTGATGCTTCGGCCACTCACGCTACAACTGCGCGCGAAGCAAGTCACAATTAAGTCGCTAGATTTTTAAAATTACTTGCATTGTTTATAACTGCACCTATACTCCAAACAAATCGTCTTAATTAACTACTCCAATTATCAGATCCAATAACTCAGCTAAAAGTGTAATTACCTTTCAAACGAAAAAAAAGAAATGTGGCTGTAGCCATCGCACGATAGTCCATAAAAAGGGCTCTAAAAGCTAGCGCAAAACTCGCAGGCATAACCACTTTTGCAGCAGCTCGCCACATTAACTTTTATACACACATACCCAAGGGGGAACGAAGAGCATTGTCGCCGCTCATTCGTGGCTGCTTGAGCGCGACCTATTGCCACACGCGTATCTTCAGAAGCAGCTACTTCTAATTACCGGCAAATTCACCGTGTTATTACAGGAAGCATATACACCGCCGCGAGAGGAGAAATTTTTTTCTTTCGTTATTCTATTGACTCGATAACGTTGCACGTAAGGGGTATCTTCCATCGGCGTATTTTCGCGCGTTTTACGCGTGCGCGCGCAGCTATTAGGTTACGGGGAAACTTAACGAAGATAATTCAGGCCGCAGCTGCAATTTCTAAGAAATTGCAACGACCTCGTGGCACAGCGAGTTCATAAAGGAAACCTTAAAAATCATTTTCTATAACAAAAAATACTCTCAAAATACAATAAAACTAGCTTTCTCTTTCCACGACATTTATTTTTCTATTCTATTACAAATTCACCATAATACCAAACACAGCTGCGCCACACACAGACGGTGTACACACTCTGCACTTTGTCAAATTATTCTCGATCGTCGAACATGCTTCCGCGAGTGTATATAACACACAGAAGCGCGTTCAGTCCATAGCCAGTCGTACACACAAGCCAACGCCTCTATCGCTCGCGTTCATTACTCGCTAATGAAAGCAAAATCCGCGAGCGAGAGAGACGGAGAGAAAGATCGTAATGGGGTTGAAGTAGCAGCTCGCGCTCGCGCGCGATCCGAATTCTCCGAGAGCTTCAAACGCTTTTCCCTCTCGGCGAAGAGTAACTGTATATGTGTGTGTATTAGGAGCGGCGTTTCCGTCTCGTCGCATTCTCTCTTGCGTACGTATACCTGTACAGGTAGAGGGACCTTCGTCCTCCCGAATCTACTTAGTCCGTCGAAATTACACGCAAGTAATTTATAATTTAGACTACTGGAGCGAGAGCCTATCAGAGTCTCTTTCCTCTTGGCTGTAACTGTAAACTTTGCGCGCAAGCTCTGGACGTGAGGTGTGTAATTGACTCATCGCTTTGATTCTCGTGATGGATAAAAACAACGCGTCTATCCACCAAAATCACATTCTCACGTCATCAGCTACGGCGTATTATAGTCTCACCCCCTGTGTGTGTCGAATATGTATTCTGCGGCTAAACACCGCCTTCTGTCTCTCTCTCTCTCTCTCTCTCTCTCTCTCTCTCTCTCTCTCTCTCTCTCCCACAGATTACGTAATAATCTCGTTAAACATTAATCCCGAAATTCGCCGGTTGGTGTAACTACGCCGCGGTTGACCGTCGATGCAGCGCAGCTCTCTCCCTTTATCTGCAAATTGACTTGGAACTTTGTCATTATTCTGATTGTCTAAGCCGTCGGCAATTACGCGCCCGCCGCCGTAGTCGCGTATAGCGATAGAGACAATTTTATGATGGATCGTTATTTCGTTTTTCGCGCCGAGCTGCAGCGGAGCTGAAAGATTAATGGAGAGAATTTTTGCTGAACTTTTTTCATGCATATAGCGGTACAGTGATATATTATAAGAGTCAAACGAGTCTGCATCTGATTTCATAAAATTCACTGGCAGGTTGTCGCTGCAGTTTTTTCATTTCGTCGCTCCTCTCCATCGCAGAGGCCGGAGTAGGAGCATCCGAAGCGCGAGAGACGAAAAAAGGAAGAAGCAGAGACGGAAATGTAAACAGACTACGTCGTCAAGACGCCGTTCGTGCGCGTGTAATCCAATGAAAGCAAAAAAGGAAAGAGAGAGAGAGAGGGCCTAAAAAAGAAGCGTATCTAGTTTCCGGCAGAACTCCTCTCGCTCGTGTGCGTCATTCGATTTGCGCGATCGGCGAATATTGAACTTCCTATTTGCGAGTAGCTACGGAGGCTTCTTCGCGGAGTCGTCTCGCTAAAAAGCTCATTTCTTCGCAAGGGGAGAGAGAGAGAGAGAGAGAGAAAGAGAGAGAGAGAGAGAGAGAGAGAGAGAGAGAGAGAGAGAGAGAGAGAGCAGCGGAATTGTATTAGATCGAAGGTTAATTCTGTTTTTCTCTATAGATACCTACTCTCGTTTTTACAAAAACGAGCTCGTACACTCGACAGAATCGATCGACGAGAGAGCAGGTACACACCGGAAGCTGCAAAATTGCATCAGTCGGCAAGTCGGCAGACGCATCCTCCCGCTTATCCTCTAAACCTCGGAAAATGTGTGTCTCCTTCCTAAGATATTCCGGATCTATATATAGATACACGACCAGTTTGAACTGCGCGCGAGGAGCTTTCATATTGTGCTTTTCGTACATATAGTCCATCTCGAGCTCAAAGGCTGAAAGCTCGGGAAAGAGTTTGCATGTTTCTCCGCGTGTGTGTGTGGCCGAGGCACCGATTTCAATGGATGTGCCGCTGGAGATTCGGAGTATAAGGGGATAAAGTCGGCAGGGATTCCGGTGGGCGCGAAAAAGGGGGCAAAAGGAGCGGCCGGCGAGCTTTTGCATGTATCTGGCAAGTTTTGAAATGGTAACCCGGTCAGGCCACGGCTGAAAGATAAGCCTAAATAAAATGCGTCGGCTCGAAGATTTACAACGGTGGGTACGGGAATAGGTTTACGGTGAAATGTTGAGGTTATTTTGGTTTGTCTGTTTGAGTAAGAACTTTGGAAAATTCAGAACGTGCTCTTTTCTTAGCAGTGCCATGTGATAGTTCGAAACAAATCCCGTCTCGCCTCAGGCTCATCGTCTCCGGCAAATCTGAAACATTTAACCCGTCATAAAAATCAATTTCATACGCGGGTATAACGTAACCAGTGTCCCCGCTCCCTCCCCCTCGTCATTTCAAACGACGCGATGAAATATCGAGTTTAATATAAGGACGATCCCGGGGCCGGGGTCCGAGTAGTGGATGCAGGGAAAGTAAATGTGCCCCCATAAATTAAAGACTCAATCTCTTTGCGTCGCTCGAGGATCTTCTACAAATTCGCACGTCCCATTCCCGGGGATTTTACGGGAGTCGCATTTTCCCTCCGCCGCTTTTTCGTATATGGGCCACACACACATACACATGCATACACTACGCGAGCGCGTCCTAAAAGCCGTAAGATCGAACGGTGCGGCGCACACGGAATGGCATACACGAGTCCCTCGCCTTTCTTTCTTTTCTTTCTTTCCCGCTTTTTCGAAAATAATCTCTTTTTATCATTCTTAATTTTTCCCCCCATTCGTCCGGCGTACTTTGCCTCGGCCTCTTATTTTCCTTTCTAGGCCGGCTTTTATTGGCTCCATTCTTCTCTATTATCCTGTTTTATATTTTCATTGCTTATATCTTCACGAAATAACTCTGCTCGCTTTTTTCTCTTCGGCGAGGTCAGTTACATACGTTTTTTTATCATTTTCTTGAGTTGTAAAGTGTGTTTTCTAACGTTAAATTAAAATTGGGCACAACAATCCCATAATCTCTGAGTCTCGGAACTTTTTCTTTTATAAAAAGAGGAAAGATTCGTTCGGACCACAAAAAGATAGAGACAAGATGAACGGAGAAAATTGGGGGAAGAGCACACTGCCTGGTCGGTGATTGCGGCGGGGCTCAATACAATGGAAAACAGGAGAGAGCACGGACTTTGTCGCCTCATTTCTCCTTGAGAGAGAGAGAGAGAGAGAGAGAGAGAGAGAGAGAGAGAGAAACGCAGTTTCTTTCCTGGAAGCCGCGCCTAACTCTCGTCTCTAATATCACTTAGCTTTTTTCCTGGAGAAGGCGGCAGATCCTCCTCCTCGTTGCCAAAGAGAAACGGCTAGGTGTCGTCGTGAATTCATCGAGATTGTTATTACTATAGGGGGCTCCTACTCCCCTATACTATTAAATACCGCGTATAGGTGCACACGTGGTAAGCGCGTTATTGCGTGGGTGGATTCGAAAAAATTACCGTTTCCGCCTGTTGACCGAGACTTTCTTCTCGTACGTTTCGATTTTTTTTTCGACTTGGAACCGTTGAGCATTTTAGGAAGCTTCTAAGAAACTGTTTTATCAAACATTCTTCACTAGTTTCTCGAGCGGTATATACTGGAGACGAAAAATTTAAATTTTCAAGACCCTTTAAGGGCCCTACTCTAACACCGTCAAATAATACTCCACTAAACAGGCGACCGAAATACGCGGAGTATCTCGCGTTCGTTCGTCTCGAGTATACAGTCTCGCGTTTTCGTCGCACCGACACAGCTCGTCTGCGGATTATGCAGCATTGTTGCGTCTAGAGCCGTTTGTTCGTCAGCCACTCGACGTGTCATCCAACGCGCATCGTTTAACGCCGCCCGAATTCCGTCGCTTGTTCTCCACCGAACGCTTAAGTGCCTTGACGAGTATGTAGACAATTCGCGACGTATTCAAGCCAGTAACAGAAAATTTGAAAACTTGTTTTAAAAATAACGATCAAATCGTAGTGTAGCAAAGGCAAACCGAGAAAAGGCCTCCGAAAAGACGAGAGACAAGGGTAAGAAGACGAAGAAGGAGGAGAAGACGAAGCGAGATGAAAAAAGGTGCGAGACGGCGGCGGGAAGGACAGGCGCGAATTATAAGTTTTAATTACTCCGGGATGAGTAGATGGATTACTTGGCACTGGCAGCAGCAGCTCCCGCTTCTTTCGCGTCGACTGAGTTTTAACAAGTTGTACGCGCGGGCTCGCTAATTCTGACGGCTGGCGGTTGCCCGAGTGACGCCGCTGCTGCTCGACTACTGTAACCTTCGCGCATCGCTCCGGAGTATTTATTTCATAAACGTAACCGGATTCTCCAGCATTTTTCCAACTCACCTCTTTACTCTCGGGAATCTTCATCGGCACACACCACCACCATCATCGCCACATGGACACCTAAAACAAAGGAAAACAAAACGAAGCAACGTTAAAAAACATTTCTCACCGCGTATAATCACAAAAAAAAGAAAGAGAGAAGCGAACCATATACGAGCTACGAAGAGAGAAGAAATGAAAAGCATATCCCTTACAGGCGACCATATTTCGCGTATAATATAAAAATGTAGCTTTGCCGAGGCAGCGGAAAGCTCGCGCCCACGCGCACCTTCGACGGAATGTGTCTGCTGCTGGCTGGAGCTTTTTCCTCCCGCGGTCCTTAACGCCCCGGGAAATAAGTACAGCATCCGGCAATAAAAACGGCGTCGCCAGGTTTATACCGTGGAATCGTAAAGTCTGCGCTTCATCGAAATGTCTTATATCGCGAATTCAGCCACGCTCGCGCGCGCGCGCGTAAGGCTCTTCGCAGCACGTATCAATCGTCGGATGCGCGAGGGAGCTTGAAAAATTCATGCGCGCTAGCTGGCGAATAAAAAGAGCGACGTTTTGATTTCGCCATTGCCGCTGCTGGACTCGGATTTACTCGTAATAAGCTACAGGCTGCAGCTTTTATATTTGTTTCTTTTATACACAGAAGAGCGAGAAATTCGATATATTTTTTTCGAAAAATGCATGAAGAATGATATTTGTAGTCGGAAAATAGAGAGAGGGGTGTTTTTTGCGAGGAATGAATTTTTGAGAAAGTAAATGATATCGGAATAAAACAAAGCCGTATATCAACGCCGCGCGTATCGGACGCTGATTAAAATGCATGCCCCGTTTGATTGAAACGGAATATTTTTTGGATCGAGAGAGTTGCAGAGCTCCTATATATATACCGTATAACACGACGTCGTATAAAAATCGTATCTACATATGTTCTCAAAATATGATGAGCCTCTAGCGTGCTCCACATTCGCGATAAATAACGAACAAAAATAGTTTTTTTTTATTTTCCTCGGCAAATATAGCTCTGGTTTCGCGTGTACACACACACCATGCGCGTTCGTATATGGTAGAATATACAGCTCCTCTCGAATTCCTGCGTGTGTCCGAGGGGGGCGCAAACGAATTATTCGCTTCATCAAGTCGGAATTCACGCGGACGCCAAAGATGATTTGTTCCGATGATCCGCGCGACTATTGTTGTGACGCGCGCGCGCGAGCCGCCCTGAATGTAAAGTGGATCTCTCTGCGCGAGAATTTTTTTCTTTTTTTGGTGTCGCTCTTGTTTGCTTTGTTTTTTTCTTGCTACATCGACGTTTCGATCATTTTATCATTATCGTACGTGGGTTTACCAATCTGTGCTTTGTTTTCAAAGCATTTCGGACAACTGCACACGTCAATTATATATCGGCCTCGCAATCGCAACGAACTAATCAATTTGCCATTCACTTGCGGATTGACGGAAAACAATTGCTTTTGGCAAAATCAGCAAAGTATAATATATACGAGCATAACAGCATACATACAGTGCTGTAAGATTGATACATAACTGAGTCCGGCATTGCTAAACAGGCAATTAATTTCTGACGCGCGAGCTCAATTGCGTTTGAAAACCGAACACTACGCGCTTTCTTTGTTCTATCCGGATAAACATATGGGTTATAGTGGCGCAAAGGGCCGCGAGACCGTTTGTAACATCAATCACACGTCGCTTTTCGAACCGTCAAAATCCACGCGTAGCGGGCAATTATCGGAGATTATTATAATATCGGGATACTTTGTATAGATTCCACGTGCTGGCGAACGAAATTGATTTTACCTTTGAGCTGAAAATAAGCTGTTATTAATTCTGCGGTTCGTCAAAGTTCTGGGCCATTTGATCGTTAGCTTTGTATAATAATACAAATATATAATATTCAGGACCAATGACTAGCAGCGCCGGAATATTAATCATTACCGCGATCAGTCTACGAATTCTGGAAATCGGTATTCGCTTTAGAGTCATACCGCATCAATGAATCACGAACGCACACACCGAAGAAATTTTATATCAAAACGATAAAATTGACCGAACCGACAGTCCAATCGATGTCGAAGTCGGATCTCGCGCATTATACTCGCCGGTCGTTCGCCTCGGCGGAATCCAACAGCGCGGATAGCAGCCGTGGAATCGAAAGCAGCAACTTACAATAACAAGCGATCGCTCGCAAATCCCCTTGGCAAAATACGCGTTTGTTCCTTTTCGCTCTCTCTGTCCCTCCCACATATACACACACACATAGGAGCAGATCATTAAACTTTACCGACCGACGTCTATATCCGCGCGATCCCACCGCGTATTTGGCGGACAATTAACGTAATGTTCGCCGCATTATCATAACTCACACCTTCGAGCTCTCTCCTATAGCCCATCGGCTAGCCGCGCACACATGCACGCGAAAAGGGGCGCGGCGGCAACTCGGTCGATAAAGCGCGCGAGCGCAGCTCCCCCGCAGAGAAATTATTTCTCGTCGCGGCTGAATTAATTTCGGTTTTGCGCGAGCGCTGCCCCGCTGTGAAACGTCACGCTCGATATAACTCGATCCGCGCGATTTTTTTTTTTCACGATAGAGCAGCGATTGGTTGGCGATACTGTATACGTTTGAGGGCGCAGGTTTTTTTTCGGAATCGAGACTCGCTTTGACGCGCTAGTGGCGTTTAATCCTTTTTTTTCGCTGGTGGTGCTTCAATTACTTTCGGTGTGGCGTTCGCTGAAGAGGAGAGAGCGATTTTTTAAAAGTATATAAGTGGCGTGTCGAGTGACTCGAATTCGAAAAGCGATCCGAGGCTGTTTCTCCGTTCGATGCGGCACACACTGCATTAGCCTATACGCCGACTGATGAAGGCGCAGTTCGCGCTCGAAACGCACTTAATTACTTCATCACCAAACTCATAAAGTCGCTCATAGTAGTGCGCCCTTCCAAGAATGCGAGTATAGACGGAGGATATTATTAAGTGAGCTTGGGTTAAACTGGCGTGATAATTACGCAGAGCTGTACCGACACCTTCAGCCGATATTATATGCAAACTAGCTGGTAATCCATGAATTAAAATTTAGGAAAAACCGTAATGCAGTTAACGTTTTAGAATATCCCGAGATTTAATCAGCAGGCTCTCGGGGCAATAGTCTGAAATGCGCTAAATTTCCATTAATAGCAGAGAGGCTTTATTTACAAACTCTGGATACATCAATACCGTGCATGTAGCGTATAAATACAATCAGACACCGTATACTCGTATGACTTGCAAAACGCATCGCTCAGCGCTTGATAAACAACTTTCCTACCGTAGAATCGCGCAAACAATCAATTATTTCGAAATAGTGCGATTTCATACGCGCCTCGTCTTTCAAGCCACGCGTGTGCCATACACCGAACCCGGGGTATCTCTATATCCGCATTCAAATAAGCTCGATTTATTTGTCATTATACACACGCGGAGGAACAAAAGATGCCGCATCTCTCGCGTCATCCCTATTGTCTCGCGCTTAATTTTACTCGTCGCGGCGGCTTTGGAAAGTTTCGCGGAGGGGAAGATCGGCAGCCAAGTGCCGAAGTCTGACAGACCCTTGAGCCCCTTATGATTGATACGTCGCCTCTGTGTTATACCACCCGCTGTACCACGTCATCGGACGAGCCTGTCTGTGTAGCTAGCGAACGAACGTTTTCCGTCTTGTCTGTGAGGTATACACGCTCGGGAGTCTCTGTTTCTTCCTTTTTTTTTCGCCCAGGCTTGAGTGATCGGCGTTTGAGCGAGAGACGGGGGCCAGTCACTTTGCCGCGTACGAGGAGCAGATCGATGCGCGCGCGAGCTTTTATCGTCATGAAAATTGAATTTCATACGCCCCCTCTAAAACCGTGTGTGTTTTTCTGCCTCCAGGGCTTTGATCGGCTAATGTGCTTTCGCGTTCGAATAATAAAAAATATTCTCCGAAGGTATTTTAAAATATCGAGCTATCATCCTTATTGCGCTACCGCACACGCTTCAATTGATACCTACCCTTCCGTACAATAAAACGACGCGAAATTTTTATCGGCGCCTAGCGCGCAGTCCTAAAAAAACAGCATCAACCGTGCGAACTGCACGATCAGTCATCGCGAGGCGCGCGCATGACACGGCCGAGCGAAACACTGATATGAATCATGCATATTGAACGGCGCGAGCTTGCAAAAGCACGTATACAGGCCGGCGCTCGCGCGGGACTTGCGTTTATTTATTGACGAGTTTGCAGCCGTGCACTTCATTAAACGCTTCCTGACTTGCTTCGATCCATTTAGAAGTATATCTCTCGCGATTCGGGCAGCTAGCGATGCGTATACGTATTTTCTATACTCTTGTGAGAGGGAACTGGTCATTTTTAGGGGAATTATCATCTTGACTGTGTGCGCGGAGGGTGAGTATTAACAGAAGCATCGAATGCAACGAGCCGGGAATCTCATGGGCGTCACGCACGTGGCGTGTGCCTCTCTTTATGTTTGCCTGAATTTATGCGAGAGCTTGCGCGCACAGCTGCAAATATCGCCGGCGGCGCGACACGTGCCGACGACGATCCTACTGACGCTTTTCCGCGTCCATAAACGAGACCCGATGTCGCTGCACTGACCCCGGCGCTGATGATCCCCCGGACGATGCACCATTTCGCTTTGTCGTCATGATCACGGCGCCGTATGCGGAGATCACGAGTTTATGGATATAACGTCAGCCGTTTTTGGTCTGGGTTATATTGGTGGAAACTATATGAGAAATAAATTATTTTTGATGTATAAAACGATAGCGATTCTCTCTTAGTATTAGATTACGTTTTCACTCGTATCGAATCTGCAAACTAGAAAAAGAACTCAATTCATACGCTGCAAACAACAGACAATAAGTCCCATCCCACCAACCCTTCTCTATAATTCAATGTAAAGTCTCCGATTCACACTGCTAAAAAGTCAATTACCAACGAACACCGCGAAAATTCCTATACCTCTATCACTGGCCGATCAGCCCAGTGTCAAAGCAAATAGCGCCGCACACAAAGTGAGAGCAGCAAGTCGTGTCGAAAAGAAATAATTCGACAAAAGAATTCCAGCGAGTCCTGCCAATGTGTCCTAGAGAACCACTAAATTACTGCCAGTCGAGTTGTCAGTCGAGTCTTACACCGAATTCCCGATACGCGCATACGGAAAGTCTGCAGGGTGCAGCCCCCTGAAAGAGAGAAAGTCGCACAAGAGAAATTCAATTAATTAGCTCTCTCGGCGAATTAGCGCAGTGCACTCGACCGCTTGTAATTTCGCCGTTTCCATAATGGAGGAACACGTTATGCTCGCCCGCGGCGCAAACAAGTGCCCCTTTCCTCCCCTTTGGTGCGCGCTGACCGGTCTGACCTGCAGGAATCCTCTGTGTTTCGTTCGCTCGCTCTCTCGTTTGTTTCGACTTCCGCGCGAATGTACGTATGTGATTAATTCTTTTGTCTTCGACTCTTTGCTCGTTTTATCGGCTCTCATTACACGGGCGTTTGCACGCGCGCTTTGCTTTGGAATTTGGCGTTTGGTAAAAGTGTAGCCGTACAGTTTTCGCGTTCGCCGAGAATCAATGAAGGCGAATCAGTGTAATAGTAGCAATAAAAAGCGTATATAATTCAACGAATAACGTTATACGAATTAGACAGAGCGCGCCGCGAGGCGGAGGCACAAAAACAAGACGTTAAACTCTCCGAGCTTGTAAAAGACCTCGAGAAAGATGCTGCGAGCGGCGGCGTTTAGTGGTAGTTTTGAGGAACGTCGGGACGCGCGCGTTAACTCTCCCGCGAAGAGCCTCGTCGCTTCAGCGAAATGCATGAAATCGCGGCAGCGGCGCGAGCGTACAGTCAGGAATGAAATTTCGCCTTCCCCTCAGTCAGACAGAGCCTTGGAATACTCGAATACCGAAACGCGACGAGAAAAATGTTTCGAAAGTAACAAAAAAAGCAGTGGTATACCACAGAGTGTAGTATACTCTCAACGACGCGTCGTCAAAAACGCAACAACATTACGAGCAAAATCTCGTTCCGTCGCACGGCGAAATAATGAAAACAGTAGCATGTGCGGCCGACAGTTTTGCCGGCGACTGTATAAGAGCGTAAATATACGCGTGTACGCGAGGGAGAGAAGAGACAGTATATCGGAGTGCGCGCGCCGGCTCCATAGGTTGCTCGGCTCTAATGTTATACGAGCTCTTTAGCTCGGCGTTGCGGAGGTCCGGAAATGAGAGAGGCGAAAAGTGCCTTGCTTAAAATAAGGGAAGCCAAGTAGTGCGCGCGAGAGAAAGAGAGGGAGCTATGGTTTCGGTGGAAGCTTCGGATACGAGGTGCCGGGAAAACGATTCGATTACTCGGCAGGTTTGCAAGCGCGGATAATTGTTTTTTCCACGGATAAGCGCAGCTGTCTGCTAAGGGTTTGCGCCTCGATATGTTTTTGCGATTTGCTGGTGGAACTTACTTTGAAATACTGGTGTGGCGAGGAAACTTCGAGCGGCGGCTGCTGTATTTTCATTAGGAATTGCTGGAGTCGAGTATTCAATTTCATCGGAGGGATGCTGCTATCGACTGTTTGAAGAAAGACTTTTAATATTTTTCGTTCGATAGACCGTGCGCTGAGTAATAATTAGCTTTCTGAGTATGTTGCCACGAAGGAAAAAATTTATTGTGGTAAGCGGACTGATTCTTTTCCTATACTCATTTAACTTTTCTATCTTTTAGTTAGTCACGATGCTTGCTAATGTTTTGATATTTTCATTGCTCGCTCCAAATCCTTGGATTGATCAGGTCATCCTTCGTTTACCAAAATTCACACGGACAAAAACGATCGATTAAACTAATAACGGTTCGAAGTATGGAGAAGAGGTTGTATTGATTGCTTTGAAGCTATGATTATAGCTAGCCGTAAATGAAAAGAGTTTTGGACTGGCACCGCTGAAACTTTCCGGCTCTTTAGTGTCTGGCAGCAAAACTAGGTGGCGCATGGGCACTTTTCTGTTTCGCTCTGATGGAATCTGCTCGCTGAGTCTAGATATAGCAGTATGCCATCACTGCCGCAACTGTCTCCCTAGGTCTAATCGAGTCTTTCATGCTATAACTGCAAACAAAAATTTGCAGAAGAATTTGCTACTCATCAACGTAAACATTCTAACCAATGAAGATCGACGATATAAAAATCAAAAGTGAAAATCAATGCTCAGAGGTAAAACACGCGAGCGTTGGAATCGCGAGCAAGAGGAGAGAGAGAAGTACATCAGAGCGCACCGGAAGTGCGGAAACCACAATCAGAGAACTTGATGATATTCCCTTCGACATCTCGCGCGAGAAGCGCTACTTTGAAGTCGTCGCTATGCTGCTGCTATATACCGCCACTACTGCTACTCCCTCCCGTTCGAAGTCTGAAATCGAATCCTGAGTTTCGAGCAATTTTGCCGCTTACGTCGCCTCGGCGCAAAAGCGCCTTTAAGAATCCTGGAAAAGGTCGAGGGAGGGGAGAGGGACAGAGTATATAAGAGATAGAGAGAGAGAGAGAGAGAGGGCGAATCCCCGAGAGCGCGAAGCGAGAAAAATAAGTTGGATATATAATTTGAGAAGACGCGGAAAATAAGCCGTCTCGGTCGGGGAACTTTATCTCTCGGCAGCCGAGACCGAGTGCCAAAGGAAAGACGGAGGAAGATGAAAGAGGAGACTACCTTCTTCTCTCCGCGCTTCTCTCTTCTTCATCTTTCTCCGCTTTCCGGCGAGCCTTTGGGCCCTTATTCTTCTGTGCCTTGTTTTTGATTTATTTTTTTCATACGATTCCAGATTTTATTTTCGGTGATGAATATTTTTATTTATATCTATTTATTTTGAGGTAAATAAATACCGCCAGTGACGCGAAGCTATTTGTCCGGCGAAAAATGAAGAGGCGCCGTAAAAACCGGTAAGTTAATCCGCGAGAGCTTAAGCCGCGACCCAACTTCGAGCTTATACGTTGCTCCTTCGCTCGCTCCGGTGATTCAAATTACGCGCGCTTCCGCGTATTATGAAAAAACCGCTATTAATCCGCAAATGGAGTATTAGGCGTTTGTGTTTTTACACAACGTACTCCAGACCAACGCGATTTTTAAAACGGCTTTTCTAAATACGATTCCAACCCGGCTCTAGGCGAAAAACTCTCGTTGCTCGCGCGAATAATCGGCTATAAAAAATTAATAATCGCTGTTTGCATTGATCCGCGCAAAGAAATAACTCGCGCGTCTATATTTACCCAGCCAAAACAAACCCTCTCGTTCATCGAACTCCAGCCGCCCTTAAAGCAGATTGAATTATATACCAGAGAGAAAGCGGCGTATGAATTCTCGCACACACGCAATGATACGCGCCGCGCGTCGGCCGCAAACAGACGCCTAAACAAACACGCCGTCAGCTGGATTTTAATTAATTCAGCTGTAATAAAGTTTTTCTCCGCGTATACGCATGAAAAAAAAGCAAACGAAAACAGCGGAGAATGAAAAAGTGCGCAAAAATTATTCCCTTTGCCTACACACACACACACACACACACACACGCACATGGGGAAACTCACTTTGTGTACGCGGAGTCTCTTTAATATCGAGTTCCGGTTACAACTCTCTCGCACGGTTGCGAAGAGGGAAAGAGGATGTTTGCCGCTGCTCCACTGCCGGAAGTTTTTTATTTGCTTTTGCGCGGGATTTTTGTTTTCATGCCTACACTGTAAATCGCCCCGCACAGCTTTTCGGCGTGTTCGCCTTGTATTTACGTCCATTGCTTAATTGCTCGTTCGCTTATTCTTTTGCTTCGATTTCAACGTGTGTTCGAGTGTTTGAAATTTTAATAACCGTTGCCGATGCACCTTTCGTTAACCTCTACCATTACGTCTGGCTTCTATGAAAACGTGCGCGCAAGCCGTAGATATCGAATTAGTTCTTCGAGCTTGCAGTTTGTAAATCCCGCCTTTTTTCGACAGCGCTTGCGCGCGTATATACGTTAATTACTCGAGGGATTACGCGCTCGGCGAGAGATTTTATTTCGCAGCTTCGTCCTGCGCGTTCACACTCTCCTCCTTTTTTTCGGAGGGAGAAAAACAACGGGGGCGCGCGTTCCGCACGTCCGGCTGTAAAATGCAAGAATGGAGATATCGCGCTCCACTGCGCGCGGATTCTTTTCATAAATCGGCCGGGGCGCGGCGGGAAGCTTTTATCATTCAAAGTTAAAATTGTACGTTTTTAAAGTCGCTTTAAAACTGACCACCACCACACGGCGGCGGAGGCGGCCCTTCGTTTTGTTTTCTGTCTCTCTCTCTCTCTCTCTCTCTCTCTCTCTCTCTCTCTCTCTTTCTCTCACCAGCTTCCGCCCTCGTGTGTATACGCGCGTAATTGTGTGTGGCTATATGCGCTACTATGCTTTTACGAGTTTCATGTTGAAGAAGCACTTATCCGGCGCGTAGACGGGAATGAATATTTATTTTCGCTTTGAGTTCCTTGGAGAATTCGCAGTTATTATTTTTCCTTTCCGCGATTTTTACTTACCCGTAACGTCAGCCTGGGAAATATTCGAGTGAATAATGTACGTTTTGAATTTTCCCGCGCGCTCTCTGCCAGTGTATCTCCGTTTGTTTGTCGAGAGCTTCGATCGTCGCGCGTAAAGTGTTTAGCGACAATTTACAATCCATTTGCGTGATTGATAGTGGTTACGATAAATTCAATCGATGCTGCGCACGATAAGTATACACAAATTTCCCAGCCCCCGCGAAGCTTGCGGACAAAGCTCGCCGCCGCAATATTTTGTAAAAATGCACTACGTATGTGTGTGTACACGCATATTGGTTTGCGGTGCGATAACGTTATACACGCGAATCCCCCGAGTAACACGGGAATTACGCGTGTATCATCGAGTCTCTCTCGAGCGGAAGCTTATTAAAGTGCGCGTTAATTAGCCTCTAATGAATATAAACTTTTCGGGCACAGCCGCTGCCCGAGCGCGTATTATACAAGCGTTTCCTCGATGGTGTCATTATTGTATTCGCCCGGGCGTCATACAAGACCTAATTGATTAATTCCGCCTCGATTCGTGCGGGCTGTCGGCGGTAAACATTTTTTGATGTATAAGCGCGTATACCCCCTGCGGTACCGCATCGGCAAATGTTTATATTACAATTAGCGCTGCGTCGGAGTTGAAGCTCGCTCGAGCGTTGTTATAATTTTGTAATCGTCCTCTCGTTAATACTTTCGTAATTGAGTTACGAAAATAAAGCGGAGCGAGGGAGGTGTATACATTAAAATCATAATTCAGAGGGCAAATATTTCAGCTAGAATGCTTCTCTTATCAAGGGACGTCACACGTATAATCGAGCAGTGGAAAAATTGCCAGCTGTGAAATCTCCGTACGTAATAGGTATATGACCGGAGACATTACACGTCCCTCAGGCCGTGGGATGAAAATTCGTTTCGAAGCGTTTCGGCTGGGGTGAAAAGGAAAGAGAGAGAGAGAGAGGGAGAGAGAGAGAGAGAGAGAGAGAGAAAGAGAGAGCTGGGACGAAGACGAGTGGCTTGCGGGAGTTTGCTCGAGAAAGAGCAACGATGAAATATCGCGTATTTACTCGAGAAAGAAGAAAGCACTGGCTGGGAATCGGACGTGGTTTTAATCTTGAAAAATTAAGCCCCTACGCTCTACTTTATACACCGTATAGCCGACGAATTGAAATATTTAAATCCATCCCGAGCCGATGGACAACAATTTGTTTTTTTTTTCATCCTCTAAACACATTGGAATTCCTTGAAAAAAGCTCAGCAGCACATCAAGTCACTGATCCAAAGAGGGTCGTCCTCGTCGCTGGCTACACCTACGAGGGGTGGAATTGGAACAGATTTATTCGGCTTTAAGAGGCCGCGGGCGAAACTTTTTTCTTTTTTTCTCTTCTCCCCCAAAAGAGTCTCTTGTTACTCGCACACACTGTGTGTGTAGCGGTATTAGTCTGCTTTCCGGTCTTTGGTCGTGTGCTGAGATTCCAACAACCCTCCCGCATCAGGTAATTGATTAGGTTTGGATCGAAGCGCGCGTGAGGATCGTGGATTATCTTTTTCTCCCGGCGGCGGTAGTTCGCTTTAACGAAGATCCTTCGGGCAGCCCCCTCGCTTTGAATTGCTAAAGATATATAATAAACGTTATACGCGAGCGAGCGAGTCGTTGAACTCGGGAGAGAAAACTTATCGCGTTAAATCTTCCATTTGCACGTCATCATCCCCGGCTCTATCGTATAGTTACACAAGACAGCTCCACGGTAATATCCCAGTCGCCTTATCCTCGCGCGCGTCTTAATTGAGCCCACGTACGAGTCCCTACTTCCGCCGGATTATTAATAAGGATTCCCTTACACGTGACCCGCGGAATTGAACGGCTGCGAGAGGAGGAGAGGATGTAGAGAGAGAGAGAGAGAGAGAGAGGAGAGAGTCGGGGGGCAATAACTGGCCCTCCCGGCGATAATCTCTCCGAGCCGCAGTCGGGATTTTTAGTCCGAAAAAATCGGCGAGATTGCTGCTTCCTCTTCCTTCTTCTTCTTCTCCTCTCTTTTTTTGGTGCTCCGCTATGGCTCTGATGAGATTTCGCTCGAGTAGTTTCGTTGAATCGAGGCATTTCAAGGGAATTCGCGCGTGGAGCGAATGAAAAAAAAAAAGAAGAGGGAGAGAGAATTGAAATGCCGTTGTGTGTCAAATATTTTGCAAACAATCCACTTTGCGCGTGGCTGGAATTCTTCGATCCATGCATCATTAAACGGAACAATTCGCCTATCATTCGGGACAATTATTATAAATGCTTTCGCGATTATAGTGTTGCTTCATTAACGGGGAATTCGGCCGATGTAATCTCTCGCCAGTATCGAGCGCCAGAGCGCGTTATTTTTCATTTGGCGCCCACTCGTTGTGAGAATCCGATGCTTGTGCGAGATTGAAAAATTTATAATCAGCTTTTTAGACTGAATATTTTATCTTCAACCTTTTAAAATATTTATTTCAATGGCCAAATATCAGATTTTATGCTACATTTATCTTGGAAAAATAAAGCAATTAATAGGAGCTAAAGCGAAAACCCATGAAAAATTACAAAACTCCAGCAGCTCCCGGTGGAAAATCGAATCGACGAAAAGCATATCCCCCGCACGTCTCTCTTTCTCTCCATACGTTTCCATTCGGTACGCGGGGCACAGGATGTTGGTTAACCCGCGGCTTGGGTCGGCTTAGCCGCCGGCAGAGATTTCCTCGGCCGAATGTGCTCGCCGGCGTTAAACGCCGGGAGCGAAATTCTCGCACGCGACTTCCCCTAGTTTCTAAGCGCGTCACCTCTGGTTATACGGCCCGCTGCGGATTTTACGGATTTGCGGATTTTATGCTCGCTTTCAGAGCTCCTATACTGCTGAAAAGAGCTTCCAGCTACTGCCTTTAAGGATCGAGAGTTTCGGCGATTTTCCGACGTTTCTGCTTTTTTAACGCGTTAGCCGCGATTTGTACAGCGAGATGATTTTTGCGCGGTTGAATAATTAATTGAAGTCGATTTGTAGGGTAATTTCGGAACGCGTTATTTTTATAACTCAATCAGAATCATTCCTGAGCAATGAAAGCTTTTAAAGATGAAATAATTTCTGATTTTTCAATTTTCAGACGAAATTGAGCGAAAATATTATCACCCACGATATTTTCAAATTTTATCAACCGACCACTAAAAAATTCCCTCCCTTCAGTACCTATATTCCAACGCAAAGAAAACGTCACTCTCCGTCGAATGGAAATCAATTATTGACTTAGCCGAAGATCTCTCGGCACATTTCGGCCGGTGGCTTCGCTCCATACGCTCCAACGTAAACAGACCGGCATGACCGCTGGTACATTTCGGATGATCCCGGGCTATACCCTCGAGGTCACACACACGCGCTCGCTCGCACCCCTAAAACTTATATCCTTCCAAGCCGAAGCTTCTCTCCGGCGCTGCTGGTACATTTTTGACGAAGCCGCTGTCTTTCTCCTTCTCTCCTGAAATATTCCCTCGTCGTTTAGCCAACTTTCGCGAGATTTATCAATTATTCGCTCGCCGCTTGGATTATTAAGGCCGAATGTGTGTCGACGGGAAGTGTTCGTCGAACTTCAATAAGGGATTATGAATTTTTGAACAGACCTACGTAATATCGGTTTATCCAGTCGATCGAAAATAGATTTCTATGTTTACTCCGGACGGCCAATGCCACACACGGCTATTTTTAACCCGAACGACGCGAGCACACGTCAATCATCGCCCCTACAGCGACGGCGACGACACTAAACCTCCCTCTCTCTCTCTCTCAATCTCGCGGTTTTCAGCGCAGTATATAAGTGCATTCACTCGGCGAGGAAAATAAAAGACGCGTCGAATCGCTCTCTCCTTCCTCAGCGCGACGACAATATACCGCCTCCGAAACGACAGTCGTAGAAAAGCGCGCGTGATTTAGCCTTTCTTCCTTTCCATTTTCTCTCTCTCTCTCTCTCTCTCTCTCTCTCTCTCTCTCTCTCTCTCTCTCTCTCTCTCTCTCTCCCTTTCTTTTTTTCGGCCGTGTTAACGACGCAATTTTTTTCAATCCTCCCGAGTAATATAACCCCTTATACGCGCACGCTCGTATCGTGAATATATTGAAAGCGACCCGCTGCGATGTAAAACTTGCTTAATGCCGGGCAAATAAAAGCTATCCACGCGGGTGTGTATAAACGATAGACCGCCCGAGTAACGGGCTTTTTCTCCACAGCAGCCCGGTGCGCCGTGCTGTTATGTACAGCCCGGGAATGCGATGCTATGGCAGACAAAGCCGCGAAAGGAGACTCGAGGGTGCAATCGTACTGAGGTGCGCGAGAGAAGAGGTGATTTCTGTTTACTTTGAGTTTCGAGAGAGAAAAAGAGAGAGAGAGAGAGAGAGAGAGAGAGAGAGAGAGAGGGAGAGAGAGAGAGAGAGAGAGGCTGAATGGGCTTTTCGACTACGTCATTTGCCGTGAGGTTTTTATACCCTTCCATGTGTGAGGGTCGATATCGAGTTCTTAATGTTTATTTTTAAGGTTTATTGCGACCTGTATACACACGCGGACGGTGTGGGAGTTTCGAATAGCCCAAAATTTCACGAAAAAACCGATTCCGCGTAGGTCGTTACGCGAACTCTTTGAGCGTATCTGCACGCTAGCTCGTTTATCCTCATTAAACAAAAAGCTCTGCCGCCATCCATTGCCTGACTGAGAGAAAAGAATCCTTGACACAAAGAAGAATTCTTAACTGTTAAGAAAATTGGATTAAAATATGGACAAATCCAAGCGTCTTAACAGTTAGGTTTTCAGATTTTTGAATTTTTGTCTCTTTCTTTCCGTCGACGTAAAATCACTAGCACTTTATAATTACTTGTTTTCACTTCTTATTATCATTTAGTATCGCTCTGAGACTATTCGATGTTGAAAGATTTTTTGCAAAAGTTTTTGCAAAATATATTCGAATGATAGCACGATAGGTATCATACGAATATAACCTTACACGCATAACCCCGCTTTTCTGTGTGCATGAAACATTCACAAAAGTATTTATACATACAGAATCTTCGACTTCATGGAACAAGCCCTACGATATTTTAAATGTTGTGCATCGATATGGTTTCTTCCAGGTACGTAAAAAAGCATATCACGCGTGAAATAGTATAAACGCATGTACGGGTCTCCGATTGTAGCCGACACATTTCGACGCCTCGCGTAGTCGCGTGCCGACGAGTCGCGCTGTTGCTGCACTCGGTCGATAAGTCTTTACCGACAGTGCGCCACAATCGCTCAAAAATTCCTAAATCCTTAATAGTTAAGAATTCTTCTCTTACTATGAAGAAATTTTCGTTTGCAGCAAATACATGAAAAATAAGCTGTGGTTAAGTCGCGAATCCTTTGCGACAAGGATTCTTTTCTCTCAGTGATGCGTATATAGGTTCCAAAAAATATCGCGTAAGCCGTGCTGGCGAAAAAAAATTACCTTTGCTCGCTCTATCACACACACGGGCGTTTTCAAAGCGTTTGATTTGAGCTCCGGTGCTCATTACGCCGGATAAAAGCTCAGTCAATGGCGTGATCTCTCAAAGACCTGATCAGCTCGCAAACTATCCCCGGATAATTGATGGCATACCTGTATATACATGGAACGTACGAGCTTGTCTTTTGAGAGCGCGGCTGTCGCGTGTACGACTTGCGAATTTTCTTCGGGAAATCCTCAAAGCTCTATATACATACAGGCCGGTCGGGATTTTTGCATTATACGCGTACGCGGCATCGCCGCTAATCGTGGGGTATTAAAGCGCAAGCCAGCGGGAAGGATGATCGCTTTGTGTGAAAAATGAGGGATGCCGCGCGGACATGAATTTATGGCTTTCGCTTTAGCAGCCTGCGAGCAAAAATTCAAAAGAGCTTTTTCGCGGAAAAATCGATTCTTGAGCTTACTTCTGAATGAGGTCTACCTAACAACACGATCTGCGCATCAGGTATCCAACCGCGTAAATGAATAGCTGCGTATAATGACCGCATTGAACCGCACGCGGGAGAATCTAAACAATTCCGGAAACGCTTGCAAGCTCTAATTGACCGAATCGCAACATTGCCAGCCGTGTACTGTGTCCCGTATAGTTTATTTTCGAATTTCACCATTAGCGCTGCGTGTGTGCCCTCGATGCCGAATGCTCGAATAATCGAAAAATCCTTATTGGCAAACTTGATCGTTCTACACAGCAGTCGATAAATTAGTTTCGTCGTCATGGATATCCTTACGTTCTAAATGTGTTCGGTAGTATCTGCGAGATGAATTTCGTATACGCAAAGTTCCTGGAAATTGTTGAAAGCTCGCCGTATGACAGTTTGTCCTGCGGCAAAGTGGCAGCGCTTACAACGCTCGGATTGTTGGTTGCGGGGGCAACGCGTGTCCCACATGCACGACGGTTATGCTAAAGCTCTTTCTCTCTCTCTCTCTCTCTCTCTCTCTCTCTCTCTCTCTCTCTCTCTCACTTGCGTAATACACGTACAAGTTTCGTCGAATTTCAGCAGAGCTAGGGAATAACAATGCAGTTGAACTTTTTTCTTGCTCATCAGAAATTCAAGCAGCTCGAGAGTGATATTGTTATCAGTTGAATAGAATCAACTCTCGAGTCTGGAGCAACAAAACTTGAAGGACCGCTTCAAAAATCAACCTCCGTCTTACACACACGTATACACATAGGCACGCGTATACGAGCCTACATCCACACGGCTCTGATGTATACGCGCTCGGTCGCACGCGGAGAAGCTTCGAGGAGTTGGAGCGTGCGCCTCTCGAAATCTCACCCCCCTCGCGCACACAGAGTAGCTAGTACTACTCTCACGAGGGCGGCACGCGGGGGAAGTTTTGAAAGCGGCGTCGCGGAGGCCCATAGGAGCTCATCGGCGCGTCAAAGTGGCCCCGACCAATTTCATAGCGAGCTGAGCAGCTCGCGCAGTGGTGCTCAAGTTACCCTGCTGTATATGGAGGGCGAGTTTCTGCCGGGAATGATAGGGTGTGCCTTTTACGTGTGAACTGCGTGATTTTTTTTCCTTTTTTTCTGATTGGGAGGATTTAGTTGAGATTGAGAATATAGAGAGTAGTTGTTACTTACATGTTAGTTATGAGGAAAGCTTCTGGGTTGCGGATGAGGTTTTACTGCAAGCTCTGGTGCTGAAGGGCTGAAAAATTGTTAAAGTGTGGATTTGAAAAAGACTTTTAAGTAAATATGAAATAGGAGAAAGATAAATGCTCGACTAAACTATGCATCCGCAAAACGATCGTCAGTTGTATTAACAATGGTAAACATTCTATTCGACCCCTTTAGGCTGCTCATTTTTCACGTGAAAGGCGTATTTCATTATGTATAAGTCGCGAGAATCTTAACCTTTTTAAATAAAAATTTTAAGCTTACTTATGTGCCAAACATGCTTATTTGAAAAACGTTGCCGTTGCGAGTCCAACTTAAACTTAATTTTAAACGTACGTATGGACTGCTAGAGCGATAATATTAATTACTAAAACAAAGCTGTTTTGGACTAGCCCTTTCGTCAACGTCTAAACTCTCTATGCCTTTGGCAAGTGATATCAGATGGCGCATTGGCTCTTTCCATTTCTCTCATAACAATTATGCGCATCGAGTCTAGATATAGCGGTGTATCACCAATGCCAAAACTGCCTTGTTCGGCTTGCTGCTTCGGCCGCTCATGCTAAAGCTGCTAAATGTTTTTTGTCCTTACACGTTCGTTTCTATTCTCTTACATTGATATTCAGCTGATCTCACTAAAGAATAGTAAAAATCAATTCTTTCTCAATTAATTAAGCATACTCTACAAGCTCTTCCGATACATTCGAGTCCAAAAAATAAAATAACGTATCATTCTCAAGAAACCAGCGTCACTCCACCGCACACAGCTTACAAGTTCAAGGTAAATCCGAAGCACTGATCCCCCCTGCACAGCCGCAGCGAAACCGAGACACCGAATTCTCAGAAACTACAACCGCACTTTCTCTCACTCCCACACCCACACCCACACATATAATACACCATACACTGAGGTCGACTTCCCGGCGACTTATATATAACAATCTAGGCTCGCGCGCGAGCGCGAGATTATGCAAATATTTAATCGCGAGCGGCGTCTTCGCGCTAATGGGAAGAAATTGCAACGCCGGCAGCAGATTAAGCGTCCCTGTAGCGTGGCGCGCGAGCGCAGCGTTTTTCTTCCTTCCCGGCCGAGATAAGAATTTAATTTTTGACCACTTTTAATCCTAATTCCGGCGACTCGTCGCCCCGGAATCCCCTAATTCTTTAATGGCTTGAACTTTCCCAGCGTTTATCACCGCGCCGTGATGTTCTTTTCCCGTTTCAGGAAGACGGAAAAGCCGATAGTTTCTTTTTTCACCCCACTACGAGAACGTGTTTAATATTAATAGGCATCTCTCGCTCGTAATTGCTCATCGAAAGCTCGATCATGGAGGGGGGGGGGGGGGACACAGTGTGCGCTGGCTGGAATACACGATCTGCCCTCGTAATATAGCGGCGTGTAATGTACTTATGATTTTATTGAATATTTCGCTACTGCTGCAACTCTCGCTTCTTCTCTCCCACGCCCCTCTCATCGTCATTTATATTCAGCGCGATAACCGCCAGGAATTTCTTATTACGAAGTTCGCGGCAAAAGAGAGCGAGAGCTACTCTCCGAAAGCACAACAACATCGACGGGGGGAGTATATATACGAAAGCCGCGGGAAACTGGAAACAATATTTAGTAGGAAATATAAGTTGCTCCACTGCTGCGCTCGCGCGCGTGTATTATTTACCAGTGAACTCTGGAGATAGTTAAACATTTTATTATTAGAACGCGTATACGCGGAGTGTGCCATGGTATGTAATGTAATGGTCGTGTGTGCTGTTAACCGTTGTGAAAAAATCATTAAAGCTGGGGATCGAATATTTTCAAATATTTTTTCCCGCGTTGCGCACACACCCTTAACTCAGTTAACCGTGACGGTTAAAAATTTTCATCCGTCCCATCCGAGCTCTCGCAAACACACGTATACACACACACATACACACACATGGGTAGGTGGTAACTCTTAACCCATAAACGAAATTCCCCTCACGGCTCGAGCTTTAATCCATTTTATAAGGTCGCGGCGCGTGTAACGCGATAATAAAAAGTCCCGCGTGTGTCTCACGGGACTCTGCACAAACAATTAGGTTAATTATTTAAGCTGTCCCTCTTCGCTACTGCCGAGGGAGAGATGTCACGATAGATACATGGACGAACAGAGTTCGCTGGACTCGTCGCGAGGGGCAATACCGGTATACACACATAGTTAAGGAGATGGAAATGATGGATGTGTGTAGCCGTGTGTAAACACAGCGTATTAAGTAGACTCCCGGGAGTTATTTTATTTTTCGGTCGTCCGCTGGATTAGTTCGGCTTTTATTGGAGAAATTAGAAACTTCTTTTTTCGGCGACGATGGAAACGAGAAAATACGCGGCCGAGTGAGAAATCGATAGAGTACGCGGCTGACTCGTGAAAATACTGTTACGAGTATAACGTCGCTTTGTTATTAAATAGCGACCGAGCAGCGTATACGTATCTCGATAGCTCTCGACATATTCGCCCCGTGTGCTTAATGACTCTCGAAAACGCGTTTGAACTCCGTCATCGAATCATTAGAAAGGCTTTTTGAAATTGCTTCAAAGCGCAACGGGATTATAAATAACAAAAAGCAATAAAACCGGCTGCGACAGCGGCTAAAATCATTTCCATTTCATTAATCCATAAAACACGCGTTGAAAAAGAGAAAGAGAGAGGGAAATAATGACCTCGGTAATAAAATCATTTTTATTCCCGTCATTGCATTTCCCCGAATCTTTACGTTTCGTTTAATATTCGTTATTCCCAATATCTCTTTTGAAACTACCGCATTTAAAGCGGATTTTACCGAACATTGTCATTGTGAATTAATTCGCGAAAGCTTCGAATTTCAGCTGAAACGTCGTTGTTTGAAAAATTCTCTCACCACCAAAACTCCACCAAGATGATAATAACGAAAGCGATATCGCCGGAGTTATGAACCTCCAAGAGAGTGAATTTGTCCGAGGGATGATGAGGGCAGGCATAGTGCACTATATACATCGCGCGGTGTGTATATAGGTTGTACGAGAGGCCCTCGAGCTTGCAGCCGCCGCCTCAAATATTAGTACAGTACTGCAGAACGATGCGTGGGCGTGCATTATACGAGCCAGTTTTGGATTGATACCGCAGCTGCGTTCTACGTTATATTGCCGAGATCTTATCAATTGCGCTTAGTTTATGGATTAATTTCGATCGAGCTTTCGATATAGAATTTTAAACACATCGCCGCAAAAGTTGTATCGTGTGTCTATACGGCGAGAATTTTTTCCCGGGATGAAGTAAGTCGATTGATCGACGATACAGCAGCGGCTTTGAGTTATCGAGGAGAGATATATTTGTCGATCTATCATACGCGGAAGAGAGCGAGGCGACGCGAACGACGATGGATTGCCCGGACTCTGAATCGAGAGCAGTTTTTAATTCCTCGAATTCTAGCTTCCCCCCCCCCCCCGGAATTATTGGCCAAAGGGCGTGATGTATCGCAGCTCGAACCGACGTCAAAAGTGTACGAAAACTGTTATTCATTTCTGAAAAAATGTTCAACCATACCAACCACAACAATGTTTTCTCGTCTCGCAAATCAACGGTTCATCCCTCCTCTCGCTTTTCCCCAACTACAGCATCACACACGTCCAGCCGCAGCAAAGCAATTAAACCTCACAAAGGCCGAAGAGCATCACAAGTGGCACTCTCCACACTCGCTCCAGCCACACGCGCTAGCGAATCCGAATAAAAGAGTTAATGCTCGGCGTAAAAGAGCCGTTCGCCCCGAAAAACTTGATCGCGCGCGCGGCGCAAAGTATTTTCACGCGTCGGGTTAAATTGAGAGGGCGCAAGGGGAGAGGAAGGGATGAAAGGGCTCGCTTTGAATGCAGCGCTCTTGGGGAAAACTCTGCGGAGCAAGCTGCTGCTAAAGAGTGAAAAGGGAGTGGAACAACAAAAATCTGAGGCCAGCCAGGCAGAGCTAAAGCAATTTTACACTGGAGATCAGAAAGCGCGCGCGCGCGAGCGGGGCATAATACGCTCGCGAGAGGGAGAATCACTGAGTCGCGTATCCTAAATGCCCAGAAAATTGGAAAATATCGCGCGCGGAGGGAGTATCAAAACCTCTAGCGCGACGACGAGGAGGTAATTTCATACTAGAGGTAACGGATATGCCGCGGGCATATCGAATCTTATTCTTTTCACTCCTCTCCGCTGCTTTTTCTTCCTCTTCTCTTTATGCGAGCTTTTTTGTACTTTTCAACGCGAAGACGCTTATACTCGCCGGTGCGATTTCGAGCTTTTTAATTGATTTAATTGATAAGACGAGAGAGAGAGAGAGAGAGAGAGAGAGAGAGAGAGAGAGAGAGAGAGAGAGAGACTAATTAAGCAATCATCAAACTCGACGGAACAATCGAAGCTAATATACAAGCGGATTCATTATAAGGGCGAAGGCCGGTAATTAACAAATAACTCGGATGCATCAAAACGTAGCTGGCTATCGCGAAGAAGAGGTGGAGGAAGCGGGAGAAAAGCCATTTCGCAAGTATTCCCGGGCATAAGGAAGAGAAGTCTGCGAGAGAGGAAGAAAAAGAAGAAGCTACAGCGCAGCCGGGAGCAAAAAACTTTCCCGATATCGCGCCGCGGAACATAAGTTCAGCTTATTCGAGATTTACAATCGCTGCTGCTGCGCCTTGCAATTTTTAATTTCGCGAAATCTCCGCTCGCGCGCGAGAAATCGCCTTTATGCACGGCTGAAGCTCTACACCCCTCTCTCCTCTCTGCAAAGTTTTCCACGGGAGGAGCTTTCTCACGTGTTGCGCTCGCGGAATATATATTACAAAGCCGCGACACCCACACACACACACACCGAGAACTTTCCCAGCTATACTCTCGCACCTGCGGCTTCAACTTCAGCGCCGAAAGCTCCGCACAGATGAAGTATCGATTTTCTTTAATCTCGCGCCGCGTAAGCTAAAGCTAAGCCTCACAGAGATATGCTTATCGCGAGCTGTACAGACGAGCGTATACCTGCGCGTGCAGTGGGAGATATAGCGCGACGATTGCGGCAGATGATGTGTGCGCGTTATTTCTTTTTTTTTTGATACGTTGCCCGTTGAGTCGTCGTGGCTTCGCGAGATTTAAGGATGAAAGACGCTTATGCGGAAGATTTATATCAAATTCACTAAAAGCGACGCTTTGTACATATCCGGTTCTCTTGAAAATTACAAGTTTTTGTCGGCAGTTGAATATTTCAGTCCGCGACGAGTTGGTTGAGTTTTAGCGCAAAAGTTTCACGTTCTAAAAATGTCAAAGAGAGCTCGCGGCAGGACAAATTGAAACATTCTCGGAATATGTGCGTGTGCCCGTGAATTTTAGTAACTGCACAGCTTGCGCCCCCCGCGTTTAATTTTATGGAAAGTTGTAGCATGCGAGAGAGCTTAACTTCTCTGATAGGTTGTAATATTTATTAGCTAACTTTATAAACTAGGTACTTTCGGATGTATGAATGGAACGCGAGACTCTCCGTGCACGCGACGCTAAGGCCGAAAATGCGCTTGGCGAAAAATTGAACTTGATTTTGGGGACGATTTTATTCCTAAAATACAGCCACGAATTTCGCGTTCCCGTATGCGTGGTCATTTATTTGCTATCGATTTTCATGTAACTTTTGGTGTAACTGTTGTTGAATTAATTGACTTTCCAATAACCATGGAAAAAACAGTGTGCTCCTTTCGTGTAACCGTTTCAACTTTCAAAATTCACGATTGTAAAACAGTTTGAAATGAAAATTCCGAGCTTCGCTGCATACGAAGTTTCCAGTGTCGACACATTGCGAACTTTTGCGTAATTTAATGAAACCAAAATTTTTTTGGGTCATCAAAGGCGCCTTTGCGTAACATACGTAATTTCGCACGCAAATATTGAAAAACACTCGGCTTTTGAAAAAGTTTGTCAAAAAGCGGGCGAAGCTTTGAAAGGGTTTCCTAGCGTTCTAAATTTTCATACCGACTACTCGCGAGCTTTCTCAATTAACTTGGAAAACATTTTAATCTTGCATCAGCCCTTGTGGAAAACTGTTTTTGCCTACGCTGGAATTCGTTTCTAGCAGCCATAGATGTTTTAATTGAAATGCGTTCGGGCAAGTGAGCGAATAAAAGGAAACAAAAACGAATCGCGCTCTTGTATCGCAGTGAAATCTGATATTAGTTACTGAATACTGTAAAGTGCGAACGCTACTCGATGCTGATGGAGTGCGTGGAAAAAGCTTGTAAAATATTTGATTTCAAGCTCGATTAAATTCTTGCAAAGTGTCTTGGGAATTCCGTGTTCCGATGTATTTTGTCATTTCGGGTAATTATTGCGCGATTTTGCTGAAGAACTCAAATAAAAATCGAGCATTCGAGTAAGAAAACAAAATATTTTTTGAAGATAACTTTCTATTCTCCTCAATAATCACAACTAATACTTTCTACCTCTACACACCAACCAACTAATAAAAAACCAGTAGTTACTCACCATATATAGTCAGCCAGATACTCGCAGTAGTAGTAGCAGTAGTACAGAGCTCCGCAGCATCCCGTAGTCCGACGCGGCTGGATCCCGAGCGCGTCGGAGAGGAAGTGGCGGACGACGTCGAGCTAGCGGTCGACCGAGAGCGAGTGAGCGAGAGAGAGCGAGAGAGAGAACACGCCCCCCTCCCGCGGCAACGCGACGAAAAAATTTCAGCTCTCGCGCCGACACACGTGCGCACGGGCCATCACCCGCATGCATGCAACAGTCGACGAGCAGGTGCTCCCGAGCCTGGTTTATGTGCGCGACGCGTTATATTTTAATTTTCCTCTACTATTTTTTCCTCGTTACATGGCTCGCTGCATTTTTCAGCGGATCGCGGAGTGGTTGGAGTTTTTCGCTTTTGAAAATTGGCTTACGCGTGGCAATTTTACGAAATACGAAAAACTGCACCACCGGATTTCCAAAAATACTACGTACGTCTGAGCATCGAATATGATCAACTGTCCGAACTTGAAAGGAAAAAAAAACTCAACGGAATTTAGATCAACTATACGGAACGTTGCGCAAGCTACGCATACGACTGGAGAAAGAGAGCTCGAGAGAAGAGCGTGTGTTGGCTTCCCGAAAGCGGACGGTGAACTGAGCCAGCGTCCCGTCCGCGACACACACTTCGCCCCCGAGGCTTCTCGCTCTGTCCTTTCCCCCGGTGGGGGATGCGCGACTATCGGGAGTGGCTCTGCGCGCGCATCCCGACCCCTACCCCCCAATAGCCGTGCGCGAGCCACCCCCATACAGACACTCCCTCCCCTTTTCGCACCCCCCCTCCCTCCTTCCTCGCTTCCTTCCTATTCGAGCGAGAACACTATCCGGATATGTACTTTCCGCGTTTGTATAGTTCTGCGCCTTTTCCTTAGGCGCGCGGGGGGCCTCGATCTCGCCGTGTGTGTTACGAATTTAATAAGGAGAGGAAGGACTTTGAGATTATGAGGCGATGGGGTGCCGGAATCGGAATGGATGACTGCTGAGAGGAGGACGCAGGGGTGCGGGGGATGACACATTTTTTTATCGGCTTTTGATAAATATTTACGAGAGACGTTTTTCATTAGAACTGGATGGAGTATATGCTGGTGTTCCTTTGGGCAATAAGCGTAAATTAACGAGTGTGTTTGTACTGCATTGGAAACCGGGCAGGGAAAGCTCGTTTATAGAAAAATTAATAGACACGTCGTGTGGAGAGAAGCGAGTACATAACCGAAAATTTATAAATTACCTCGTAGGAATTCGACACCGGCGTCGCGTCGACCCTCTATGCGACCCGCCCCCGTAATTCGATAGTTCTTTGCAGTGCAAGAGAGTGAGCTAGAGAGCGAGTAATAGAACGACGATTCGCGCCGAGGGGTGGCTTTGAGAGAGAGAGAGAGAGAGAGAGAGAGAGAGCAAGAGAGAGAGAGAGAGAGAGAGAGAGAGAGAGAGAGAGAGAGAGAGAGAGCGGGAGAAGAAAAAAGCTCGGCAGGGGGGTGAGCGCAACAAGGAGGCCGAAGCGCGTGCATTCACCTTTCACTCGCATCTCCGGCGCCCGATGCTCTCGGCTTCTACTTCTTCTACTTCTTCTTCTTCTTACGGATTGTCGCGCTTCCTTCCTTCCTTCCTTCCTTGAACGCGATGTGTAGAATGCTTTTCCGACTGTGAATATGCTTATCTGCCGGATGTTATTGCGCCATGCGAAGTGTGCGAATTCGGATGAAAATTGTTGATGATTTTGGTTTGAAACGAATACGATGAATTTTGGGTACTAGGGGTGAATCGGTTAATTTACTTGAGTTTGGCGGTAGTTTGACGAACTTGAGCAAGTCGTGGGTTGAAATACAACGGGGAGTAAGTCTAAAAAGAGCTCGCTAAACGAAATAAAACGTTTTGTATTTTGAAATGATTCTTAACTTAGTGTCAAATGTTCAACTAAAGTAATACTCACAGCAGAGTTTTAAAACAATTTCGAGTTAATTTTGTAACGTATAAAGAGGATGCAGTCAGATATACCAAAAAAAAACACGAGCGTCAATAAAAACAAAATATCTCCATCGAAATCTAAATAAACCCGATATATATCCCGCCACACCAAGCTATATTTATCCTTTATATTCTTTGCTCTCAATCTTTATCTCATTTTCCTTTCTCTTTGCCGCGCAAAACAGACGATAAAATAAGAAGAAAAAGAAGACTCGCGATACACCTCAACCTTTTCCGCCTCGGCAAATATTTTGTTTACGCACCCAGTCGCTCTCTCACCGAGAGAAACTGCCACCGCCGCCAAGAGACCTTTGGCAGCTACGTGTGCACCGAGAAAAAAAACGAAGAAGAAGTCGCAGAAATGATCAGCCGCGACGAAAATTCACGTGGGCGGCATGGATCGTCGCGCGGAGAGAAAAACAAAAGTTTATTTACGAACGTGACGGGCTTCTTTTTCGATGAGCCACGGCGGCGCTACGGTGGGCATCAGATGTGTACGACCCTGATGCCAGGCTCCCCAAGAAAAGAAGGGTGCTTAGGCTAGATTGATTTTTTTTGCTTCCTCTCGGCCTGAACGGTTTGTCTCGAGAGAAAAGAGAGAGAGCTTTTCCTTTAAAAATACACCGAGAGAGCTGCGGGTCGTTAGCGAGGAGTCGGGTGACAAATTTTTCTGCACTGACACGGCTGACTTTCGGCTATTAGAACAAATGAGAGACTTATTGCAGCCGTGCGAGGGCGTGACAAAAGACTGTTCGATTTTTAGATTATGAGGAAGGCGTAGAATTGATCGTTTTCCGCGCGGATTGAACGTTTTTGGGGATGCAATTTTCTTGTTGTTTCACTATAGTAAGAAGACTGACTGGTTTTTTATAGGTTGAATTTTTACATTCAGTTTTTTCTTATAGAGAAAGCTTTTTGATGGTGAATAGTATGTAATGTAAAAATATATTAGTTATATGGATAAAGATATATTTGGTAAGTTCAAATCACGATTGATTGTTGATTTTCTTAGTACACTCTACGTATAACCACCAAATCTACTAAGACTACATTGCTGATATGTACATTCCAACAACTAGCTTCTCTCAAAGCAGAATCTTCAATTTTCAAAGCGTACACCATCAGCTCGCCTTTCATAAATTTCAGATACTCCCCCGCACGCAATTCTCTTCAGCATAGCCACTTTTTCAGAAAAATCAAGAATCAAAACAAGCAAAATACTCCTCTCGCAAACTAGACCGCTCTGACGACCTCCAGTCAAACAAACTGCCACTTCTGTATTACATCCTCTCCCGGATTAAAAGCCCCGCTCACCGCGAGAAGAAGAGCTTGCCGATTGCAACGACAACTTCGCGGAGTAGCAACACATGCACCTCTCTCTACTATCTCTGCGGCTTACGATAAAACCACGCCGAGGCCTGTAATTTGTAATGAATACACCTCTAACTAGCCGCGAATGCCGACGAGAGAGAGAGAGAGAGGGGGGAGGGAGGGAGAGAGAGAGAGAGAGAGAGAGAGAGCCGCCCCGTCGAAATCACGCGTCCGCGCGCATTCATCCGCTCTATATACGCAATCCCAGAAATGAAATTATTATCCTTTGGCTCGCTCCGCTTTTGAATGTGGTGCGCGCGCGAGAGCCGAATTTCTCGCGACAAAGCGGCCTTTTGAAATTCGGCGCTGAAGCCGCGCGCGCTCGCAGCGCGTGACCGCGTTTGTTTCTGTATATTCTCTGTGTGCGCGTACATCAAGAGCTATGGCATGTGCGAAAGGAAGGCTATTTTTCAGGGGGGTGCCTATTCCGTTCTTTTTCTTTCATTTATACAGTTCGTAATCGGGGCGGATTTCATTCGTCCTCGCGAGCTTTTTTGCAAGCTCGCGCGTCGTTAGGGCTTTTTGAGCCGTACACGCACGTTGAATTAAATTTATACACATTCGTTCGATGCTCGAATTTCGCTTGAAACTTCCTCGCCGCAATCGAATTCCGAGTAATTACACGCATTAGACCGAGTAAAAAACAAAGCGATGCGTTTGCGGAAGAGCAATTTAATAAAAAAAAAAAATATATATATATATATATCGATCGATCAATTTGCATGTCAAACAGACGAATCAATCGAGAATCCATACACTCTAAAAAGCACCCCCCTCTCACCCCTCTACAGCGAAAAAGAAAAAAACAACAAGGTTCGTTCTCTCGTCCTCGCTAAAATATTCAAATGAGGACACGACGCGCTCATTCATAAAAAAGGAAAATATAATTCAAGCCCGAGCGGCAGCGGCGGCAACAACAACACTCCCCCGCAATAAAGCATTTCGCGTGCCGCGTATATCCGACTTGCATTTGAAATTTTTGACTGTATATACATATACGCGTACGCTCGAGTTGACAGGAGATTTTAATAAAAATCAACGTCGCAGGCTCGTTTGGATAATTTTCCGGACGTTTGAACGCGCGACGACTATAGGGTAGAAAGAGAGAGAGGAAGCCCCTGAAGAGATCAGGAGGGAGAGGATGCGATTGCGCAAGAGGAACGACGGCCCGGAAAATAGAAATGTATGCATAAGAGCCCCGATGTTCTCGTTTTTCTCGTGGAGACGCACTGCGCGTGCGGTGGAAATACAGAGGAAACGAGAAAGGGTAAACATCGAGAGCGACGCAGCAGGTGCCGTTCTGCAGGTTAAAAATTGTTTGTCGTGCGTGTGAGAACGATATGCCATTTTTCAAAGAAATGCATATAGCGCGCTGTAAAAACATCATGCTGTGAACAACAGAATTTCCGTCCTTCTCGGCAAAACACTCGACGCGTATACGGTATAGAGGTACAATTGCCATTGAATTTATTTCCAGTAGCTCGAACTTTCCTCGCATACTTTTATACGCAAATTCGAGCGATCGGCACGTGCGAGTTCACCCTCCCGAGTGCGTCTCTCATTTCGCGCGATCTCTACGGTGTATAAGTGCGCTACGAGCAACTAAATTTTAAATTTCTCGCGCGCGCGAACGCCATTCGAAAATTATGCAAATTCAACGACGACGACGACGACGAGAGGCATCGACAAATATTCAGCGACGCGCAAGGGGTCCGTGTGTGTGTCGGACACACTTTTATGCAGATGAGCCTCGCCTCGTGGTTCGAACACATCACGAGCGTATGTACGTTTAGCCCCGCATTATATCGGCGGCGCCGACTTGACAAATCGACTTAAATGGGACGATTCGCTGGATGTGTAAAATACGTGGTACACGAAATTTTACGTTTCATCCAATGTAGAACGACGATAAACGGATCGCAAGCGGATTCTGGAGCGCTAAAAGTTTTAATTATTCATTTCGGCGTAAACATTCGCGGTTTCGCAATAAAAATACAAACATCCTTATGTATGCGTATATTATGATGCATCTAGTTACAATTACAAACACGTACTAATTGCTCTAATGAGAGGTATTTACACTAACAAAACCGGAATACACATGCGCGCGCGCGAATTCTTGCCTATTAATGTTTCGCAAAATAATGATTATCATTTCGCAATATACGTATAATGTAGTCCGCGCGCACAGAGTCGCAAACGAGAAACAGCGCGCAAGCATCACCAGTTGATTTAATCCCTTTCATTAAAGTCGCTCGCGAAACTAATTGCCGTTTCGAATAATGTTATGTAAATGTTTCGGCTCCAGCAACGAATGAATAAATTCATCAGCTTATCGGCGACGAAATAGTCCTTCATTCGTTTATAAACAATCGATCCCAACGCGCCGCGAACTACAACGACAAATTAAGCTTCGTTGTATAGGTGTCTACTAACAGCTTGAGAAAACTCATTCGAGCGAGCGGAGAGCGACAGGCTCGCAAATTCTGATTATCGTCCGAATTAAAAGCGCAATTATCAGCTGCGCGTAAAAAGACACGACGTCGCGCGTCGTCGTAAAGAGCTGGCGTTCGCTCGCTCGCTCGCGCGATTATGCAAAGGCATAAAGAGCGCCGAGCGTCGCGGCTGATCCGAAGGGACACGTTTTACGAAGCAAAACAAACGTGCGCAGCTCGCGCGGATGAATTATTCATTAAACAATTCGTCGTGGTTAATCGTCGAAATGCGGGGCGTGCGCGATGGCTTTGCATACATATAGTGTGACGCGCGCAGCGTGTGACGGTTTTAAAAGTTCGTTATATGCTATTGCGTTGGATTGTTTTACGTCAGCTATCTTCGAGAAATAAACAAGCGATGAAGTGGCAGTCGAGGGCGTTTCCGGAGCATACACGGCTCAGTTCTTCTCTTCTGCAGAGGCGAGAGTGAGAGATATCGCGTATAAGACGGATAAGTGTATAGCGTCGAGAGTATATATACTGAGTTTGTTCGCGTTGCTGCTCTTATTTTGCCGCACTTTCCGCTAATTAGCGTCTTGGCTTCAAATAACTTAATATTCCGTCTGCATCCCTCGACAACCCACTCGGATTATCAATTTCTAATATAATTGCTCGCGACTTCGTGGGAGTGTGTGTGTGTGTGTGTGAGAGAGAGAGAGAGAGAGAGAGAGAGAGAGAGAGAGAGGAGAGCAGTGCCAATTAAGGAGAGATCATCAGTAGCTCTGCTGCTGTTGCTGCTGCTGCTTGAGAGAGCGTCGAGGGCAATAATAGTGTTTCTCACAATCTCCGTGATTTCTCGTTAATAATCCCTCTTCGTTGCCGATTTTCCAGTTCGAGTAGCTCGAACGAGTTTATAAGTCTACGATGTGAGAACCTGTATATAGTTTCTTGATATCGTTATTTAATTTATTTTTGTATTACACACAACAATAAACGAAGGGATTTCAAGACCCTTGACACAAAATATCTCAATTTGACGAAGCTTCAAGCATCGATCCGTATACGCGCGGACACTTATAACTGGAAAACAGCGTTGTCCTGGGCGATTGTGATCTGGAGGCGATAAGGGCAGCTGTTCAATTTTAACTTACTGATTGTCGACTATCGCTAGCTGTAACGTTCTCGTTACACGATGCGCTCGTGCGATCGAGTTTATTCCTGCGCGAGTCGGAAAATAAAAGAGCTGATTATTATTTCAGCTGCACCTCTCGTATTATAGACGTATATATATAAATTTTACATGCGCGAAGCGACAGATGTTATAAATGAAGCGCTGTTATGCGCTAATGCGATAATAATGCACCGGCGTACATCACACTTATGCGCTCGATTTTCAATTTTACGGGGGAAAAATATCATCGTGATGTGCAGCGCAGCGTATATATACTAACGACTCGTGTTTGTTATTAAACAGAGAGATTTTCGAGAAATTGTATTATCCGCGCAGGATAATATAAAATAACGCAATAAATTGCAATCAAGTCGAGCTGCCTGTACACGTGGACCGTGTAGCGAGAGTAGCTGGCCCTCTCTGCACAGTGTACACGCGGTAGTAACACAAAATTGGGTGCTAAAGGTGCTCAACTAATGTGATAATACTCATTCCAGCGATAAAAATCCCCAGCGCACTTATGAATAAAACAGCGTCGGCCCGATTGGCAGATACGATCGTATGGAGAAGAAGAAAAGGGAGAGGGAAAGGAAACCACTACACACACGGGGTGGATGTATATTTAAAGGTATAGGCACGAAAAAATACCCACAATAAGGTAAAGGCGAAGGAGAGAGAGAGAAAAAGGACGACAGCAGAGTCCCGCATCGAAATTATCGAAGACACACGCGACAAGATCGAGTCGAGGGAAAATCGTATACGTATACCTATGTGGGAAGACGAGTGTGTATAGCGTAAGGGTCTGTGTGCTGCTATACTCCCCCTTTGTGGCGCGCGTCTTTTTTATCCGGGAGATCGAACGTTGCTGATATCAAGAGGACGCGGGTCATCTCCCCCCTGCGTGTACGTTTTTCTCTTCTTTTTTCTTTATTATTTACATCATATGTCGAAGGTGAAAAACTTGCGGTCGAAGATTTTTCGGGGGGGGAGTCGCAATACACGAGTTCGTCGAGAGAGAGAGAGAGAGAGAGAGAGAGAGAGATCAAACGAAGGAGGCGGTCTGTGGATAATAAGGGCTGACAGACGTTATTATTGAGCGATTGCTGTAGTTTCGTTATCTGAGTTACTTTTTAAGAGATCTCGCGGGGGTCGCCGGATGCATGAAAGATTAACGATGCGTATCGGGTGGAAATTGTTGGTAAAATTTATTGCAGAATTTTAGTCAGTAGTGTAGAGTGGGATATGCGATTGGGATAGGGTCGGATTCGATTCCCAACACCTGCTTGTGGATTTTCCATGTTTGATTATTAGTAAATTGTTGTTAATTTAATGAAAGCTATTATTAAAATATGTTATTATGAATGAGGTAGGTATAATGATCTGGCTCAAGAGATTAATTATGGGTAAAATTTGCTTTACTCGTCGTTCAGTACATGTTGTAAAGCCTCCTGATGAAATTTCATGCCTCATATGCTTATACTTCAATGTGGGTCATCGTCGTGATATTTTCTAATCACTTTTTTCCTCAACAACACGACAACCCTATCGAAATTTATAATAACATTCAAAATTTTCAACAAAATACAGGCACAAGGACACCCAGTAAAAAAATCAAGCTGTACCATACACGATCAAAACGTAGAAGAAAAATCCTGGCAGAAAAATACTAACTCCGAGGCGAGTCCTTCAGCAGAGAATCCAAAGGAGGTCGGCAGTAGTACAGCTCTTGATGTCTTTCTTCCCGCGGCGCTGCATACATCCCCCTGCGCGCACACACACACACACACGTTCTTTATCCGACACCGGCCAATCGCGTTTGTACTCGGCAGAGAAAAAAAAACGCGATACGGAAAAGGAAGCGCCCAAGGTACATCTATACATCCGGTATACAGTCGCGGAAGAAAAGGACACGGGAGATAAGAATTCCTGTCAAAAGGAGAGAAAGGCATTTCGTGGAGATGCTCCTCTCTCAGAGAGACTATAGAGTATATCTCAGCGTGTGCGTAGACACAGCAGGCGAGAGACGTTGACGTGTGTACATACGAGAACTGGAATCAATGCGTCCGAGAACGAATTCGTCTGCAGATCTGCATGAGTCGTGTATGAATGTGTCGTGATTTTCGTCCGGCGATTCGTTTCTGATCCTTTCTTCCGGATGATTTTGTCCCTGCTTGCATATACTCTGGATTCGGAAGAGGCGAATCAGATATCCCCCTTTGTATACCATGGATACGAATGCACGCTTTATTGCACACACGTACATTCAACTGCCTCTCTATACATCTATGTATCATATAGAGAAACAATAGCGAGAGCGAGATAGAGAGAGAGAGAGAGAGAGAGAGAGAGAGAGAGAGAGAGAGAGAGAGAGAAAGAGAGCGACGGCCAATCATTCGAAAACGCACAGCCACACAGCCATTCAAAACTCATCCTCTCTCTCTCTCTCTCTCTCTCTCTCTCTCTCTCTCTCTCTGTCTCTCTCTCTCTGTCTCTCTCTCTCTCTCTCTGTCTCTAATCTCGCGAGAGCGGAGCTTTTCATAGCCGGCCATTTCGCGCCTCTCTAGCGCGTATAAAGAGGCGCCGCCGCCACCATATATAACATTTAGCGCGACCTATTTGCGCTGCACTCGAGCGGCGCAGGCTTTGCCGCGTATAATGAGCATCGCGCAGCAGTAGAGCGGCTATCTCTCTCGCTCAGCAGATTCATGTCCAATTATTTTTCGTCGTTGCGGCGGACACGTCCGGCAGCGATCGTTATAGTATAGCCGAGCGCCGGTTTGCATACGTCTATATGCCACAGCTGCGGACACACGAGCCTCCAGATATGCGGGGGTGCAGGCGCCTTCGATGTACCTACGACTCGAGGGGTGATTTTTATCGCGGCGATTCGGTTCGTTCCAGTTTTCGACGATTGTTACGCTTGACATGCACGCGCGCGCGGGCAAATCATTTGTCTCAATTGAGAATCGCTTCGATCTACTTCGTCGCGAGAGATGTGTATCGCGCTCGCTCGATTCTTCTCTCGCGGGCGAAAAGAATAAAAATAACGACGATGTTTTTCCAGGCCGCTATATCCCGGAGACGGAGAAACGAGCCAATAGACGCCCCCAAGAAAAACAGCATCCCCGCCGATCTCGTCCTCGCGGCATGAGCGACTAATTAATCTTCATATACACGACTCCATTGCGAACAGACGTCGGAAGTCCTACGCGAAGTGTCTTCTCTCCTCCTGTCGTTATATAGATGTATCGCGGCGCGTAAGTGTATAGCTCGCCATCAGCGGAGCGATAATTGGAAGCCGTATCGGCGGGTGTCCAATCGGGCGCATTTAATTAAGAAAGCGACGGATGACGAAAAAAGACGATCAGCAATTATGGCCGGTCAGGACCACGAGTCTTTTCAGGCGCGACTCGCGCCGCGGGCCGTCCTCATGGATACACACAGACGCACCGGGAGGTCGACGTCGACTTATTGCCGTACGACGACAAGGTGCAGGAACGAGCCAAGGATAGTGCTGGCTTCGTGTCGCGACACACACACAGGAGCGATAGGCCACGCGGGGAAGTCTTAGGAAAACCGAGCGATGGGGGACAGTTGTCACTCAAGGATAATTATTTATTGAGGATATCGAGCGGCATGGGTAAAGCTTATACATTGGGGACGTTTGTATAGGTGCGGTATTAGAGCTTTTGTAGCGACGCGATGATCTTGAGGGATATAACGAAGTCGAGCGAGGACCGAGTAATGGACAATTTTTATCGTTGTATGAACACTAAAAAATGTCCAGCAAAAGTTTTTCGTAAAATACCATCCAGAGTTTTACCATTAAAACCGTTTCGGATATAATAATGAATGTTTGGAGTCTCTACTACAATCAAAACATAAGTTTTAAGGTTCCCTGAGGTAAATAATATATACGTGTCAGCAGATGCGGCGGGTTTTTCTATCAATATACTTATCCAACGATCCTCGAAGGGATGAGTTGAACAAAAAATGTGTCACAAGCGTCTGTGACCCACAGTGCAGTGGAGTTTGACGAGCGATAAGATCGATAAAAATCCTGTTAGGGGGAACTCCGTCGTCAAATACGCTTATGAGCAAGGGTCGCCGGATCGATAAACGCGTGTGACGCACTGGATGTGAAATATCGTTAGCGGGAAAGGATATGTGTTACTTCTTTACAAAATTTGTACTTTATCCGTCATTAAGGAAAGCAATTATACCTGAATGCGGTACATGCGTGAAAGGAGCATTGCTTATTGATTTTACAAAGGTGCGTTCTGCCCCTCGATTCAATCGACTCGACTTCATGTGGGAAATATTCGATAAGAGAAGGCAATAAAAGCAACATATGTTACGCTATCAAACACTATCTGGCTAAAATTAAACAAGAGGCAGATGTTTTGAGTATTATCTGGCCGCGCAGTTCTTCATTATACTTCAAGACATTACGCTATTGTGAAATAAATTTTATTTTTGAATAATACGCATACATGTATTAAGATTGTAATGGAAAACAACCTCTGGTAAATATTCCAGATGGTTTGCATAAGGGATTAAAAAGACGATTATGCGTACAACTGTAGCCATATTGTCCTCAAGCACTGTACATTAGTATTCGGTTTCTTAATACTTAGAAAATGACATCACTCAAAGTAGAAATAATTGATGAGCTTTTTTATAGCACGTACATAAATCAACGTCGATTCAAGTATAAGCAAAGGGTGAAGAGTTAGAATTAGAATTCATCACAAGCTTTCAATTGATTTATTTAAAGCGAATCGCAAATACTACGAATAATACATACTACAACGATATACTACAAACCAACCAATTTAATGCAAATTATAATACCCTACAGTTATAGCATGGACGGCCTTATAGTCAAGCAGGGCAGTTTTGGTAAAAAACACTTCTTTATTTCTACCGTGTATAAACTTAATAGTGTCGCGGGAAAAGGAAAATTGTCGACGCGCCACCTACCTTCGAAATAGTGAATATGGTTCGAAGATATTTCAAATTATAATTACATGCCGTGGTAGAAAATTAACCATTTTGGTTGGTTAACGTGTTAATCAAATGGAGGTATTTTTTGCCAAAATGAATATCTGAATTTCTTATAAATTGTCTATGTTAAACATTATGACAAATAATTTTTTTACTGCAAAAAATAAGTATTCCCAGTCTAGTAGAACTCTTTTAAAGGCATACAAGTAGCATCATCTATCGTAAAATCTCCGACACAAATATTTCGCAACAAATCGATAAAGTGATGCGTCGGTACTAGTACACTTTTTACCCGCAGAGCAGGCTACACAAGACGTAGCACTTACTACACTCGTTAAATAGTAGAGGTCACTGCAAAAAAAGGATCTTCACACCTGCTGCGGATTACTCAGTTGCGCTTTCCGAAATCAATGAATCAATAGTAGCGCCTATATGGAAAAACTGTTACATAAATGCAACTTATTTGTTGCATAACATTCCATTCATTTGCATCGGAAGCTTTATAAGTTTACTTCAATATTCTTTTTTTCACATAATTCGTTCATCAGATATGGTGTGAAATACGAGTTTTTAATTGGTTTGCTGATTACAGAAACTAGTTTATATTATCGACTTGAAAATTCGAGACTCTATTTCAGTATTTTCACTATTTTTGTCTCCGTCAAATTAAGTGACATAGCTTACTTGCATAGGAAAGGCAGTATCTGTACATTATATAAGAATGAAACGAGAACATTTTAATAAAAGCCACTCACCTTATAAAAGAGCTAACCTTATACACGGATCATAATCACAAATTCAAACGAAGCATCGATTGCCAGCATGAACAATGGTTCCTATAAATACAAGCTAGCATATCGTCCATAAAAAGCCAGACGAACGAGGCGCACTTGCTGTCAAATTTTGGCCAGTGTTACCTGACCAGCAGAAATACGGCCATACAGCGCAGCAGCCGGCGCGGATTCCCATAAACGCCGCGGGATTGGTCACGTACAGTCGGCGCCAACGTGTAGACGCGTACGTGACGCCGATTAATGCCTCGGTACATATACGCTCGAGCGCTGGCGCAGATCAGAGCCGCGCGGCTGCTGAGGTTTATAATCACCGAGCGGTCGCCTCTTCGTAAATAAACGAGACTGCGAAATATGAGCGGCCTTGGTGTAGCTTTTAGGGGTGAGTTAAGGGGTATTGTTCGAAAGGGCTCTTTGACTTGATTCTAAACTTTGGATCGAATTTCTGATTATGAAGATTATCATATACGTCTATGGATGTGTTTTTTTATTATAAACTATTTATAATGCAGATGTGAAAATTGGTTGTAATTCAAAAACAAACATTTGCTGTAGAGACTAGCATGTACATAGGTTGACGTTGAAAATAAGGAAGCGGGAAACTCAGACTTATCAATTAAATTTCTGGAAAACCGGTTGATAGTGTGCGACAGCCACTTTCCAAATATTAGATGAGCTTATACTTACTATCGTCTTTCGGCGATTATCAGAGCCACAAATCCAGAAGTCTTACTTAAATTCATGGATTCGAATTTGATTCTATGCGAAGGTCTGGAGTAAAAATATTTCGAAAACCTGGTATGGACATACAAGTTTTCACTTAAAGACATAACATTTGATTCAATTCTAGTAAAAATTTGTAAAAAAATCCTATCGTTATTGATATTATTTGAAAAATATTTTGATTAGGATTTTAAAATTATTTAAGAAAATTTGAATATAGAACACTTTATAAATTCTCCAATGTTGTTTTATTATTGGACACTGAGATTTCATTAGCCATCAACTAAGCAATAACCTGAGATATAAAGGTGAGTAACTGGTTATAAATCCAATAAAATATCAATTTACAAGTAAAAGATCTTTATTGCCCACTTATCTAAGATCGTATAAAATACAAAAAAAAGCATAGTCCAACACCCATATCTTTTCTCTCAATCAACCGACCCACGGATCCGCCCAGTAGCACCATTAATCGATTATTCGCTCCTGTCTCACCGCCGCTCGGTCAACAAGAAGAAGATCCAGAACCAAAACAAAAAAGCAGAGACCTGCAAGACGTGTAATGAAAAAAGGACCGGTGCATCGACGCGTATACACGCGGTAACGGTGAACCAGAGCCGCCGCCGCTGCCGCGGAAGAGGGGACAGCGCGCGATACACAACACCGTGTCCGTCTCTCTCAGCTGCAGCCGGTGGCCTCATGGTAGTGGAAAAAGAGAGGTAAGCAACCAAGCCGGCAACAGGCTTGCTCAGTAGTGTTCGTCTGGCCCCGCGAACCACTCGATCCTCGCGCGCGCGCGCGCCTTTCTCTATATGCATACATGTGCGTACGGTTGGATCGATACGATCGATGACACGAGTCGTTGTTCTGATGGTGTGCGCTTGCGCTAGGTGCGGAAGTGATTAGGAGAGGGGACTCGTGTGCGACGAGAGTTTTCATGATTGACACTGTCGCCGAGGACTGCGTTTCGAGATTTCGAGGATAAATACGTGAGTTGATGACTCTGTGATGATGGCGCGGAGATATTACTACTGATGGAGTCGATCAATGTTTATGAGTTGATATTTTATGGTCGTGTAGATTGTGCCTTTTTTGCTTTGATTGACGTATGCAAATGATACGAGTCATTAGTCGCGCTGATAGCTGTCTGGATTCACGATCGATGTCGTGAGAATAATTATGCGCTTTTGAGTCTAACGATCGTACTGCAGTAATGTCAACGCGCTATGCCAATGTAAACAACTGCTAGAACAATATTGTCGTATTGTGTTTATCTCGCACTCACACCTGATTCGTATTGGATTGAGACAGGTGTAGTGCGTTGGTATGTGCAATAGTTTTATAACACAAACACGAATTCATTTTCAATCACGTCGATGCAATTATTCTCTTGAACTTCTTCGCATTTTGAAAATGTGCAAAATAAATAAAGTAACTAATAGTCGATAATTATACTGATGGAATGTTTCGGGATGGCATAACGCAGTTGTATCTCAAAGCTCAATCATCCCTCCATACCCGAATTTCACAATCGATCGCGTCCCATTAACAACGACAAAAAACCCAACATCCCAAAATCATTACACACCCATAAACGGCTCTCCAACGCCCAACATCCATAGCGAATCCCACTGCACGAGTCCATGAAACAACGGCTCTCACAAAGCCCGTGTAAAGGAAGTCGAATCGAGTCGTTGAAGCGCAAAAAGGGCGACACGCGGCTATATAGTCGAGCCGTGCTGTCCCGATAAACCGCGGAAACGCGTGGACGAGAGAGTCTGGACTCGATGGTCCGTTACGTTGCTCTCTCTCTCTCTCTCTCTCTCTCTCTCTCTTTCTCTCTCTCTCTCTCTCTCTCTCTCTCTCTCTCTCTCTCTCTCTATGCCTCTCGTTCGCGACGTATAGCTATAGCTGTATACGAGTGGTTATGCTCTCTGGGTCACGTGCGTTTTAGTGACGAGCGAGTGGGCGATTGTTATTGTTTCTGTGTGTACTGGAAGTTGGGACAAATTTTTGAATTAGGGCAGTGTGGTGTAACTCGTTTGATTTTATTGAAGATGAATCGATGGAAAATACGAGCTTGCGATAAATCGTTCTTCACGGTCATACGCGAAATTGAGACAAAAAAAAAAAATAGTAGCGGCTGACCGCGTCGTAGATCACGTCGAAATATATATCAGAGGTAAAATCAAAGTTAAAATTTTTGCTACATAAATTCACGTGATGTACTGCCACTGCGTGGGAAAACGCGGTTCGAAGTTCGAGCCGATGGAAACTATCGCTCTTTAATAGATCATTTTAGAACGAAAGTTAATTGTTTAGTTGCAGTTGTCATTCTTAAATTTCTAATAGAAACTGACAAGCAAACCTTAGAGCAAACAAACTATTAGATGATTATCCTGTTTTTTCCTCCAGAGATGTGCCTTTTTTCGTTCAATTTTACACGGTTTTTTAAAGGCAGAGACCATAAACACGCGGGGCAATTGAATGAAAATTGCTCAATTATCCACTTCTAGGTCTACAATATCGACTCTCGGAATATGAAGCAACTTTCCGTTCTTTCAAAACGCCCGAACGTAAACGGCTGCAGAGCAAAGATTGATCTATGCGAATGGCTGTTACACTTTATGAAAGGTGTGAAATTTCCTCGCTTGGATGAGCCGATCGTTCCCATCATTTTTGGATACGCTGGGAAGTTGGCACATTTTTCCGGTCGGCCGAGTTTTGCAATGGGAAGATATTATACGTGTATCATCAGGCATATCCCAGAAACGATTTCACCATTATATCATAACATCGTATATAATATAATATGTGCGCTACACTCTAATGTGCGTTTACATTAATTTCACTCTGATGTTAGATAACCTCGTGGTTTCGTGTTTTTTGAAATTTGTCAACGGATGAAACCCCTTTCGACAACTGTCACAAGATACTCTTTCAAAGAGAAAAAAGAATAAATCCTAATGAAGAATGAAAGTGCGAGTCACCATGACGAGATTGTTTATCACGCGGTCGCAACCTTCCTGTAATTTCAGGCTATCCCAATTTCAGCCCGTACACACCTAACAGGCTTCCGAAGCTCCCCAAAAGACGTACACTTGCATACAGCAACACCAGCAGGCATGTCTCCTCATATTTTTCGGCTAATGCACACGAGCCCAGTTGGTACACTTTTCCGGCCGGTCGACTCTTGCAATAGGAAGGAAAGAAAACGTAGAAGCGTGAGGATTATTAATGCCTCTCGACACACGATACCCAACGCACATTATACATACACACATACGTATACACTCGCGTTACGAGAAAGCGCATTGCGCAACAGCCGTCATGGAAGTACGAGCAGGTACGAGCTGTGTGTGTACCTATGTATACCAAGGCTATTAGTACTTATACCATCGTATGGTATATGTTCGTTTCCACAATCGTGGCGATGCGCGACCGAAGCTTCTCGTAACAACTTGAATGGGGCTTTTCACTTCTCCGCGGCTCTGTACGGCCGAAAATGATTGCGCCGCGAGAGTTAAGTGCGATTTATGGGACGGATTCGGCAGGAATACCATCCTGCCGATGGCGTAAATCAACGGTGAGATGACGGTTTTATGAGCGGCATGGCTCTCGGATTGTTATGTGTATGCTATATGATGCTCGAGACCGGTTTCTTGGATTCGGAATCTAGGAGTTCCGAGTGCGCTGATTGATCGTTTTGTAACCTCCGGAAGTGGATGCATAATTTTTGTAATTTTAGAGTAGATATTAGGCTCTTTGTAAGAACTGTGTTATGCGCATTGTGTGCGAAATTCTCCATAATTAGGTGGCGGCTTTTATTTTCTACACGTAAATAACAAATAATAGGTAGACCTAGACGTAGATGGGAGAACAACGTAAAAGCGGATCTAGTAGAAATAGGACGGTGGGTGTCGATCGGAGAGGTGCATCTTGGGTGGGGTTGACACAAGATAGGGCAACGTGGAAGAGGCAATGAACTTTCGAGTTCCAAATGCAACTTAAAAAAAAAAAAATAAAAAATAATAGATACGTACTTTTTAATGTGTTTCATGTTCACGAAATTTTAACTGTGAATCCACGCACTCGGTAGTGAACTTCTCAGTCTTCATACGAACAGTAAAGTTTCAAAAATAAGTGAAAAAATATTTTTTTTAAATATTTGCACTTCAGTATACTACCAAAAACGGTGTCACAATTTTCGAAAACCAGGACTGCTCAACAAAATAGTCCAACCTCCTCCCATTCCAACGCTAACTTTCTTATCGCATAAACGAACGCAGGCGCAACAATTAACCTCGCAGATTCCAATTTTCCACTCCCGGCCTGCAAAACGAAATTTCGAGCAAAAAGAAGAATAAACTGCTGCACACAACGCTGACGACGACGCGATATTATCATCCTGGCAATTTTTCCCGCGGCCGGCTTTCCGGGTCAGCATATCGGTCGCCGCAGAAATTGAGCATCTCCGAGAACTAGAGAAGCCGAGGCCGCCGCCGCCGCGATAGACCGAAACACATAGAGAGACACACAATCGGTGAAAGTATACCGTCCGGATATTCGTCACGAGTGTCAACCGGGACGGAATCGTACCGAATCATCGGACGATTTCCGCTCGTTGTCCTTTCTCTGCAGAGGCCTGGCCAAATCGTTGACGCGCTTGGACAATTAACCGATGGATATATATTGTATATAGTCACGAAAAGAGGATAATAGCGAAAGAAAAGCCGATTGTCGAATGACGTGCCGTAAAAGCGCGAGAGGCTCACTGTGCGTGACTTACGACAATTTACGCGGCGGAGAGTCGGAAAGGCTTTTGAAGAGGATGATTTGTGTTTACTTTCTGGTCTGCGGTATATACTGCGACGGTTGTTGCTTTTGTAAACATTATGGTTTGTATCTCAATTAGCTATGTTGAAATCTTGTCGTTCGACGAATTTTGAATTCTTATCACGCGGGAGGTACAGTCATCGCGCTATCTGTGAGTAACGCTTTCCGCCAAAAAGTAAAAAAGTAATTCACATAAGGTACATTCAAAACCGATAAAAAATTATCATCGTCGAAATGGAAAAAGAATCTCGTAACAATGGATCTCTCGTGCTTGTCCGCACCGGCGTTATTAATGGCGATTCGAAGTATCGCCGCCGCCGCTGCGCGGATTCCGTTTTCGCGCCGCGGCGATGCTTTACGCTGCGTGACTCGTAACCGAGGAAGTTTCCACGAAGAAAAGTGTTGCGAAACCGCGCGCTACTGCCGGCGTCTCTGCTCACTGACCGGAAAAGCTCTCGTCTTCGACAATTGAGACGAGTCTCTCGATCTTTTTCTTTTCGCTCAATTATCCGGCCTCTAATTAAACCATTAAATAGAGGATACACCCAACTCTTTCTCGCTTAATGACTATCATTTTAAGTGTTAAAAATGCTAATGCTCGCCTATACAGGATCATTACGTAAACTGCGCACTTTTTTATATTATAGATTTTCGCAGACGCGTTACTCCGAAGTACCGATTCGACGTACAGATAACGATCGACAGATGTGCATAATCGCAAAGCTAATAGAGGTACGAAAACCTCGTTTCGATTGGGATTACGGTCTGGGCGATACAGACGTTAGCGCCTGAATCGAAGTCATAAACAATACATCCGTTACCCCCATAATTAACAGGCAGTAGCGTATCCTCCATTAAACTTAGCTCTTGTACACACTCAACATAAATCACGAAAATTTCTCTTTCAGCTACGCAAAACTCCGATTTCTCATTTTCACGCAGTAGCGCTCGCCGGTATAAAGTCTTGTACAAGCAAGTCACCCATGCTTCTCAGTCATGCAGTTTTTCCACAGTAGCTCTGCTTTTTTAAGTAGAAAAAAAATAATGAAAAGCAAAGCATCGGCAACTACTGCAGCGCGGCGGCGTTAACTGATAATCCATGACGAGGTCTCGCTCGAGCCCGTTCGGCTCTGAATCTCCTTAGGAGAAGTGACGGCACTTGTCGGCTTTCTTTCCAGCACTTGATTGTATGCCAGAGCCTTGTTCCTTTCCCTCTGTCGCGGCTAATTACACGGCAGTTTAAGCCGACTCCTTTGCAGAGAGTACGTGTGTGCACGTGTCAGATAGTATGGAGATGCTACACGTCCGCTCGTTTATCTGCGGCAGAGGTTTAATTGCTGAAAAACGTCCGAATATCCTAACGTCTCTTTCACTCGCTGCGTGTCACTGCGGCTTCTCTTTCGAGCTAGCTCTAGGGTTTCTCTGATTCGACTAATTGCTCGCTCGGTGAAGGTCGAGATTGTTTGGATTGATTTATTGAGAAACAATGGGGGATCGATGTCCGAATTTCGTGCTCTGCGTGTGAACATAAACAGAAAAGATGTGGGATTGAGACGAGATCAGCTTCGTTACCGTAAGAAAATTTCCCATGCATTTGAGCATGAGAAATAAAATTTGAGAATATGATGTTATGCGAAAATGTAAAGTAAACAAGCCGATAAAATTCTATTATGACTAACTCACAAATATAACTTACTGTTTATCGCTCGAAGTTTCGACTTTACATAAACACGCGCTGCATCAACTGCTCAGTTTTCATACCAACAGTGGAGCTCTAGCATCGCGATGAATCTTTGTGTTTTCCTACTAATTTACATCACCCTCGCCTGTGACTTATGGTTCAGTCTCATTATATAATTGACATAGGTAAGAAAATTATAGGGTCATTATAATAATTCAATTTGGAATATTAGTATATACATAACGATTGTGATGAATTATCATATTTTAACGGAAAAATATTTCGGATCGAGCATAAGGAAGAAATCGGTTACCGTAGCACCAGATATATTTCATACAGGAGTGCGTTATGGCTGAATGCACTATTTTTAGAAGACAATTAAAATCAAGATTTACAAATGAATTTTGTTTTATCTAGAAAAACAGTATAGGTATGATGTACATTTTATAAAATTTGAATTCAATGAAAAGTACAACTTGTGTGCTCAACAAAAATCTCCAATTGATCCTCATCGATCTCTTTCACGGCGCAAAATACATCGATCACCTCGCATCGGGGTTTTTTGTTTCTCATCGCACTGCACCTTTCCCCGAGCAAATGGCTCGAGAGTGACAGAGTCGTTTTTTCTCCGCAGAACTAGCGATTTCCGCTCGTTGACGCTGTGCTTAATTATGTTTGCTCTGAGCTTGTTTGTAATAAAGTTCGTACGTGAAGTATTCTCCACCTAACGATTACGCGGAACGATATTAATTATTTTTCTGCACTTTTTCGTCAAAATGAGATTCCGAGGAGAAAGCGGAGATAATTTATCGATGCATTGTTCTTCGTTGTATCGAATCCTCTCGAATCTCCGATAAGCCGTCGCATCTGCATAGATTTATTTCCTATTATGCGTCAGCAAACCTTTTTTAATTGTTTCTCTGATAAAAAGGAAACAACACAAGCACGAAGAATAATTAGCGTCGTTGCAAAAACCACTGACGCGTGAAGTGAATAATCATCTGTTTAAGCCGGCAATTTTCACTTGACATCGAGCAAAACGACACTAATAAATCACGGCGTTGGGAGATAAGTACGTTCGATTTTCTTATTAAAAAGCATTATTGAATCGAGTTTCTTTTTCTCTCGATAAATACACGCGAACCCCTATATTTACAAAAGTGACAAACACAGCACCAATCCACTGACCTGCTTACGAAGAAAACTCAGAAAAATCGCGAGCGCAGAGCAAATATAGTGGCTCTTTAAAAATCATGATACCTCATCTCTCGATGACTTTTCCTCTCCCGCAGTGTCGCTAGACTTGTCGCACTCGGCTCTCCCGCGTGTGTGTACTTACATCTCTAGAAATCGAAAGAAACTTAACGATGATAATAAAGGCCAACGAGTAGTCCTTATATCCATACGACTAAGCAGAAAAACACAGCCGAGAGCGTCATTAGCATACAAAGAAATCAACTGCGCGACTGCCCTTATAAAGCCAAGTAAGCCTCTCTTTCACGACCGTATTTGGGCGTTTTAACGCGGCTGTGTAAAAATGGCTTCATGCCAATTACCTGCCGGCTTATAATTGATCTATTATATTCAGATTTATTGAGAATCTCTTTCCGATACGACTTTCTAAAAATCGTCCTGTGAATTATACAAGCGGCGAACAATAAAACCGTAGTTTCCTCGTGTAGCGAATACAACGAAATTTTGAGCAAAAGAAGAATTCTTCCAATTAACCCGAGTTCATCCTCCAGTTACGCGGCATCGAACGCATCTCACCGTTAAGAACATTTTTTCTCATCCATAGCTCGTTTGAATCAGCCATTGAACAAAGCATCGACGAGCAGTCCTGTTACTCCGATAAAAACCGTAAGAATCTAAAAAAAAACCGCACAGCCATCCCTTATACACACTTGCAGTCTCACAACCTGACGAGAAACTTTCCCGCATCCGCCACAATGGACTTTCTCGCTATATACGATCCGGTGACATTCTCTCAACGAACGAAGCACTAATTTCCAACAAACGAGACGTAATTCCTTCGATGCTCTCACTTCTTGGATTTCGTGATTCATCATGGTTCGACTCTTCGACGCGTGTCGCGCTCTATTATTATATTATCGCTCGTGAATAATTTCTGGACACAGAGCCGCGATACTTCACGTTCGCGTAATTGAATTCCTTTCCCGCGGAAGTGTCGGTACGCGAGCGCGAGACTTAATAGAGCGGCACCTCTTCTTGCTTCGCTAGAAATTTTCGATCGTTAGAAGTGCGCGCACGCAAATTATTATTTCTTTTTCTTCTTTTAAATATTCATTCCGACTAATACGCGTACTATAATAAAAATGTATAATTTTATGCGCAAATAATTATCAATCATGTTCACGTCTCTGCGACGTTTCTCAAAAGGTTAGCAAACAGCACTCGAACGTGTGCGTCGGACACGACGACTCATCCGCAATCAGCGAGAGGACTGTCCATTTCCTTGTTTTTTCCCAGGTCGTTAACGCTTTGCAGAAAGACATCCGGTCTCTCTCTGGCGATGCGATGTCATCACGCGCGTCGACGACCCTTGGCGTCTGGGGATGAAGAATCGCCGGTAATTTATCAGCTGGCTCGTAAAAAGCGCGCGCGATGCGAAATATGAATTCGCGGCGCTAATCGCGATGATGCGCGCACGCTTTAATAGGAGGAAAGGCCGGAAGCGAACGCGCGAATGAAACGGGAGGTGCTGCTGCTTTTTATCCTCTGCGTTTTGCAATTCGCGAAGCGCGCGCGAATTCGCGTCGCGATTATTGCGCGCGTTTTATATCGTTTTCATTTTCGATGGGATTGTCAAGCGCGCGCTCGAGTCAATGGGATTCGCTTTTACTTTTTCTTTGGGAGGAGTTTAATTATTGTAATGCGCATTTGTACGAGGTTGATTTATTTCACTTTCGAATGAATATCGAGGGGAAATAAATTGTATTGGGTATGTTACTAGAAAATTACTTCTGCTGATATCATTCGTTTGAGCGTTAAATAAATTGAAACGTCTTTTGCTCGATGAAAGTCCATAAACTTCTGTCTGGGAAAGTCATTGATCTTTTGCCGCATGTTCGCATTTACTCGAGGTACGCACGAATACTCGTTTTACATTGTGCAAATATTTTACGATTGAGTACAGCTAATTTCACTTTCTGACAAGGTGATTAACTATTTTTTATTCCTTGGCCATATTTTTCGAATGCAAGTGTATTGCGAAATAACTCTAAAAGCCATATTATAATTTTTATCGTTTGAATAGGATAAGTGAGTTCTCTTTTACTAATTATTTACTACACTGAAAAAAAACACAGCCATTTTAACTGATCTCGCACCAATAATCCGTCATTTTACGAAGACTCGCCAAAATTACCGTAGAGTTCAGCAGTTTTAAAGAATCAGTTCGGTCGTTTTTGCTGGTGTCCCGCGTAAGCGACCAATTTTACGATTCGCGACTCACCAAAACTACCAGTGGCACACCGTTGTTCTTACTGAACAGTCGTTACGGTGGCAGAACGGTTAAAACTACCGGACTTTACAGCAGAAACGACTGTGTTTTTTTTTCAGTGTATACATACACTAGTTTTTCTCTATTTACTTTTGCAATTAAGATTTGCGCTGACCGTTGAAATTTTTGAAAAGTTTAAAACTTGCTGAGTCGAAAACTAACGTTCTTACCAGCAACATGAAGTTATTCTTTTTATAGCAACATTTTTGTTCTTATGAAAATCAACTTCATTGCATTGCATACTTACCATTTCCTTTAAGTCCTTGATACTAACAATTTATTATGTACTTAAGTTGCATATGTGCATTGATCCACAATACACGCGTTCTTGATTGTAAAACAATCAGTGCATCATTTAACATAAGTTTCTAGATAATATCAGAAAGAGGTATACGTACATGTACAAACCATACAAATTTCATGCGAACAAGTGTGCACGATTTTTAAATATTTAGAGCTACAAATAACACGCTAGGCTCATTTTTGCACAGTCAGTACAATGTTTTCCTTTGAAGTGACAATTAGCTAAGTTGACTTGCAGTAAAGTGAATAAGAAAATAATTTTTTTGAAAATGATTAATTCTTTGCGCATATTGTTATATCTATTAGTTTTGTACGTTTGGATGGTATCAGCTACTATGATTTGTGGAAGAGGTCAATGCAAATGCATGTATAATAGCCAGTCGTTATTAATTTTATATGATCACGATTATATAAGCAACTTTTTTTAGCGGTAACATTTCTGTGCAAAGCCCTAAAGAAGACTGACAAAGTTGATTGTGCAATAGATACTTTCTATGTTATTCGACCACGTTATGATTAATTATACATTCCAGTACACAGTTGTGATAATTCGTAAATCGAAAAGAAACAAACTCTTATCTGAGTTATCTACATAATCCTCAATGCTTTAAAACCGGCGACATCTCAAATAAATTTCATTAAAACAAGAGAAAAAACGATTTTACTATCTTTAGCACAGGCCATCTGACAATAGAGTGGGTCCATTAAAACTTCACAAAAAGAATCCCAAGAGCCTCGTGGAATATTTTCATTCATTCGTCTCCTTTACACGCAAATTCTTTCAGGAATTCCGTACTTTTCAATCGAATAACGGCAACAATGAGTCGTCGCGCGACAAGGCAAAAAAGTCAAGTAAAACAGCGTATCGCAGTGTCTAAAATTCAACGTGTATCGAGAGTGAGAATAGAGAGGTTTCTCCAACTCAGCGTGCGATATAAATAATAACGACCTTTTTTTGAGACCCGTATAATACATGCGAGATTTCTCGCGCAGCGAGAGATTTACATACCTACGCGAACGCGCGTTGATGCATAGTTATAGGAGAATCTCTCGGAAAAAGTTGGGTGAACGCTGCTGTTCTGAATGAATGCAGGAGTAGGATTCCTTATAACCGAACATTTTTTAATCGAAAGCGAGCCGATGTGCGAAGCGCTGAATTATTCATGAGTTTGATTCATAAGTGACAGTTTCCAGACTTTATGAATCGAGTGTGTAAGGCTTTTGAATTTTTGCGTAAAGGTAGAAATATTTTTACGTTAATAAAATGATATTTTCTAATGTACGTTAATAAAATGATATTTTCTAATGTACAGGAAGAAAATCTTTAACCACTCAAAAGATCATTAAAAAAAAGAGAATAGTTTCAGGAAGCTGCAGTAGCCAAGATGTCAAAATGAAAATCCACAATTTTCCCTCGTAATGTATTCATCAAAATTCTTTATTAGAAGCACCTAATACGCGATAAATTCACTGCGCATAACGAGCATGTGCCAACTCTAAAAGCCTCGAGACCAAAACCAAACTACAGCATCGTCATTATCTTTGTACTCCTGAAATAAATGCCCCGTGTTTACGCACGTTCGAGTTATCCATTAGCCTCTCGACGCTCATTCATCTTCATAAACTTTCAAGTGCTTCCTATAAAAACGACGACTATGTCCCGAGCCGATGCCACGGGGAGTATTAGCTCTATACACGAGAACAACGAAGGCTCTTTATACGATTGTCCTTACATCCACAAAGAAACTTGAGCAGCGTTTCGTACAAGTTTTCTACCGCGCGTCTCGGTATATACTGTATAAAGAATAACCCAAACGTTTTTACGGCTTCTCTAAGTAACTGCAAAGTCTCGTACTTTCCATTTTTATCGCTCCACTATCGACCGAAGTACCGGGTTATTATCTCGAGCAATTTTTTTTCGAATCGACGACTATAACAAAGTTTACGCGCGTTTTTAAAGATCCACGCAACTTTCTTTCATTCGTCAAAGATGTTATATCCGTCGAGTGCCATACTGCAGCGTATTACGCGGGAACTTTCTATTGTGGACGTTCGACGGGATAAGCCGAAAAAATCGCTCGCGATTTTATCTCGAGCGAATCTGCCGTTCGAATAATGCACAATGTCGAGAATTTTCCGGAGTTCTGCGCGGGAAAGGCGATAACGGAATCCTTGTATAGGAACATAGCCGAGGGAAAAGCTGCGCGTATACCTGAAAAACCTGTCTATGCATTCGATTCGACACTCTGTATCCTGTTTCTTCATCTATTCTCAAACTTCTAATACTCAAAAACAAAAAGTACATTTTAAATTCGACGAATTTCCCCAAGACACAGACGCGCATCCATAACCGCGCGCAGTAGCACAAACAAGCGACGATCTCATAACCTCTGCGCGCATCTCAGCGCGTCATTTACGGGAGAACCCGTGCGCGTGCACGTGCATTATATCCTCCACGCTCGCGTTTTAATGTGTCCCACGGCCATTTAACGCGCAGTCGCTCCCAGCAGGTCAAGACGCCGAGCGACGCGCGGAGGAAATAAGCGTCTGGCTCGTCCGTTAGACGCGGAATACTAAGTGCCGCCGCTCGCGTGCTATCCTAGTTTAGGTACACTAACCGAGTTTCCAGTTTGCTTTGCTTTTGACTCGAGATATATCTCTGTGTGTATGGATGTGCGTACTTGGGAGGGCCGTGAGAATTGGCATGCGAGACAATGCCATCTGGTTTACATGGCTTTTGAGGGGACTATAGAACTATACTGAGTTTCAGCGTATCATTTTCTTTTTGAATATTTCATAAGGGAAGTGCGTATAGTCTGGGTTACGGAATAAGATATTTATATGAGCTTGTTTCCCAACGTTACAGGGAAATGAATACACTATACGCTCGAGAGATGGCGTTTTTCCGATGCGAGAGAAATTCGGAGCGCGATTTCTCGAAAAGCCGCAGATAGTGTAATCCGAGAAGTCGTACAAGCGCGATAACGAAGCTGTTGTCCCGCGTGCTCCGCGCGGGCAGCGTTTCGTCGTCCGCGTAGCGAAACGCAAATTAATCCGAGAACTACAGATTTAATCATAAAAGTACCGCAAAGCCGCATAACCGCAGAGCGGCAGCAGCTCCTCAACACGATATGCATAATGAGAAAATCTGCGCTCGGGCACGTTTGCGCGTATGGACGTGTATGAGGGCATTTTCTTATACATCAAAGCTCGATGTGACCGCGAGATTTTTACCGGACACACAGCTTGTAAAGCAGTAAAAGTGTGGCATGTATTCTAACTAGATATTGTTCGTAGGTATAGGCAAAAGGGTTTTACATAAGAATTAATAATAATAAAGTGCAATTGAGTATTTAACAGAATTACTGACAGTATGTGTAGCAAAAAACTTCAAACGTGTGAAAAACCTTTAAAAATATTATATGTAATAAAATGCTCGATATCATGTAGTCAATATTTCATTGCATTCTTGCATGCAACAAACCAAAAATAAATAAAAAAATAATAATATAAAAAAAATTCTGTGTGCATCCTTAAAATGCAATAGAATCTTTGTCATAACATTAAAGCCAGTAGGGAACGATTTCTTGATCAAAAATGTAGAAAAAAATCCTGCAAAAATGTAAATTGTACGTGTTTCATCTTTTATGTTTGAATCACGTTTAGTGTCAGCAAAGTAATACTAAGTAGCTTAAGTGTTTTGAAGTATTCCATTTCAAACAGTAGCGCTGTACATATATTCATCGATAAAATGAAATTATTTTGTTCTACATTACTACTTGGACTTTTTTGTATATTGCGCACATCCAACGCTTTTTTTGCAGTCGGTAGGTACAAATTCTATATGTAAATATAAGTTCTCTTCCCTTTATTTATTTCGGTGATTACTACATTTGTTAATTATGTAAAAAAATGTAACCATATAACACGTGTAGCAAAATTGTAATTTCGACTATTGTTTCAGTTCTGGAATTGATTAAATTGCGAGAACTCAAAAAGGCAGAGGAAAATAATAAAATAACAACTTCTACAACTTCAACTACATTTTCAAGTTTGGAGTACATAAGACATGGCCCAATTTACGGTTGATACATTTCCGCCAAATTTTTCCCATGCCTGTAAAACTACACAGAGGCAGAGACTAATTTATATGTATACTTTGCAGATGATTTTTTTGTTTTTGCAAAAGATAGTGGAATTACTCTAATTCTTGTATATCCATTGTTGGTGTTTGAAGCAATTTTGAGTACGTTAAACTGACACATATTTTATCGGCATTGCTAAATACTTCTGATTGCTTACGTAGGAAAGCTATGAGAACTAAGATTTTAATTCTTGTTTTCTCAGCTCCCTCGCGTTCCACTGTACAATAATTGCAATCAATGAGCATTAATTCTTCTTATACATTATTGTATCAACGCTCTGATCTTCATCGTATTTATATTATTAATGAGTGACATGGACAAATCAATAATTTTTGTTAAGTACGGTATAGTCTTGGTTTTCAAAGATAGATGACGCATAGATCTTTGAGTTTCCCTCTTAGCGATTTGCGCTAAGAATGTAGTATAAACTTAGAGCATGTGCCATAATGTATGCCAGAGCTTATGGGCCTCTCATGCTGTAACTGCGCCCGAACGAAAACATACGTTTTGATGAAGGTTGCATGATAAAATCCTAACCTCGCAGAGGCTATCGACTGTAATACACACGTATACGCTGCTAGCTGCTCATCCGCGAGAAACCACGAGACAAAAAAGAGAGGGCATTGTTTCCTACGCATCGGCCGCTTCAACTACGTAGTAGTACATATAGGTATAGGTATCGACGGCCGCCGAGGCTACGCACTGTACCGTTAACCCGTCACGCCGCGGAGATAAAATCACCGGAAACGAGCCGCGCCGGCACGCGCAACTCGCTGTATGTATATGCTATATACCACGGTGTGTATGGAGAGCCTCTAAACCAACGTCGGAAGTAATCGTCGTCGGAATATCCGCCCATCGCACGGTCGGAGGTTACTATCTACGTGTTTTCCAGTTTTTCCATCCGAGTTGTAGACTAGTTTTTTTTTTTCGTGCGATACTTTCGGGTATGATGTCCTGGTGACTTGATTCTTACGTCTAGATATAAGCGAGTGATTGAGCTATGAAAGTGTTTAAAAAAATAAGTGGTCTCATTTTTTGGTTTAATTAATTTTACGATATGCGAGGCTTCTCCGGATTATGCAGCTCGGCATCAAATGCCTAGACTGCTGCAAGAGCCATAATTGTTACTATAAGTGAGGTAATTATTTTTGATTACGGTCATCCCGAAGATAATGATATGCAGACTGCTAATTCACAAGCTGATATCTCAAACGTTTGACAACCTTTCATTAAACTCCGAAGTGTCAGCTATTTTACGACGTTCTTATCGGGTGACTATATCATACGCCTCCGCGCGAGATTACTATAAAAGCCGCGGCTGAAATTTATGTACCGGTTAAACCAGAGATTATACGCGATACACTTCCGCGCGAACCGCATTAAATGTTAATAATATACAAAACATGAAATTTTACGATAGAACGCGCCAAACGTCTCCGGCAAAAAGGGCGAAAGTGTAAGAGCACAGCCGCATGACTAATCTATTCCGCAACTTTCCAGCAATTACTTTATTATCACCTTCCGTCACCGCCGCCCGCTCCCCGGACACAATGCCTGCTTTTGTCTTTTCGACTCTATGTGTGCACATGATTCCTTATTCTCTTCGTACATCCCGCGCTGCGGTCCATAAAACGCGTTTACGGCTCCGTGATACTTTTGCACGTTATTTTTCTCCGCCTCTCTCTCTCTCTCTCTAAACGCAGCGAGTTTTGATTGCGCTATATTCTTATTACGCGCTTGGACTTGACAGCTGTTATTTGTGCGGTCGCACAGCAGATAAAAGAGCACACGCGTATTATGATTTTTCTTTACGTGGCTCGAATTTTCTTTGCGGGACTGCTTCCTTGAAGATTTCTTTACTGGATTTTTATTTGGTGGCGAGAGAGAAGCAGCAATGATACAATGTCTTCTGAGAAACGTACTAGATTTTCTTCTTAAGATTATAGTGGTCTATCATTTTTCATAGTGGCACTCAACGCTTTAGCTGTAAGTAATAGGTGCTTCCTGGAACCTATCGACGCTTTGGCGTATTAACAGCTGTATTGTTCTGTTTTAAATTTACTAGTCAAAAGCTACGCTAGAAAATAATGTAGTTGCGCCGTTGTCCTAGTCTTGTTTTTCAAGCGCAGCATTGGAAATTGATGAATGAAATCGTTTCTACGGCGTAATTAAAAAGCATCAGAAAGAGCAATTTCGCACGCGCACTTTTTCTAAGTAGTGAACATGAGAATTACTTTTTTTTGTTAAGACGTCTGCACTTGTATAAACTATTCTTATTGTCATGAAAATTTTGAAAGTCTGGGTAACGAGTAGACAATAATGATTTCTTAATGGATAACAAAGAGCTAATGCATTTCAAGACTTTTACTGCTGCATTGTGTCAATGTAGTTACAAAAGATTGAATAAATATTTATGACTTAGAAAACAATAAAAAAATATGGACTTATGCTCTTTCATCATTGCAATATAATAGATTTCTCAGAAACGTCAGGGATGATTTCTAAAATGCGCATAGCTTCGTTTTCTTGTGTTCAGTATCCTTCCCGTAAAAAATCCATTAATTTGCTTTGATCCGTCCGAAAGGTCACTGCTAACTGACTACCGAACGATGGACACTAGTCTCCAGCACGAGTATAGTTCGGAACATCCCGAAATTCACTTAGCCAAGCAAGTTTTCGGTCAGTCTTCGAAAAGGATCTCCTGAGCCAAGTCAGTCAAGTGCAGCCAAGCAAGTCTACTCTTGACGCTCGGGCAAGGGTTGCAGCAGTCGTCGTTGTCGTCGTCATCGATCCCTTAAGCCAATTTCTCGAGAGAGGCTTCTTCGCTCTAATACGCCGAACCGGACCACCAACTGCACGTAACTGCTTCTATCGATTATATATCACGAACACGTATACGCTGGTGGGTAATATCGAGTCTTGAGATGTGCTGGTGTGGAGCTGTATATTAAGCGATTGATACCTGCGTGACGCTGTAGCGGCGATGTCTATAATAGGTCGTGCGAAACGTTACATTATGGACGATGCGGATCGACGGCGATGATGGAAGCTCGGTACATTTTTATCGAACTTGTGGATGAAAATTGTGTAGTTTCTTTGTTCATATGAACAACCAGTACAACGCAAGTACATTTTCCAATCTATAATAATCATCCATCTCAATGTTGATCTTATCGAAAGGAACAAAAATTAAAGTGCACACAAGAGTTAAAAGCATTTCATCGAAGAATTCACGGTCTGATAAGTCAGACACTCCTTCGTCTAGTAAAGCGATACGTTCAAGTTCACATAATCTAGTGCGTGCGTGCGTATCGTTCGCTCTTGTAACACCTGGCCGGTGCATCGGGCTTCTTGCGGTACACGCGTTCGCGCCTATATGACCTGCACTTACAATATAACTTGCAATTATTTATGCAGATAAAACAGTTCACTCTTCGTTTTTTAATTAAAAATATAATAAAATGAAAATGAATTACGTTTCGCAGAAACCGCACGATGGATTGACGTCGCAACGTCCATCCAAAGAGAGAATAAAGATACTCGCAGATACATCCTTCGGCGGGCGATTGTTCCTAAGTGTACGTGTTGCGAAAATGCATAGAATGGAGTCGCCGGCAAGATGCGTGACGCCTCTCGCGAGACTCCTACATAAAAGAGGCTTGACACGGTTTTCCATTATAAATGCGATTCTTTCACTGTGCCGCGAGCGCGCGCGAAAAGTGAAACGGAAAGCCGAAAGTGCAGATCTAATTTTTTTTCTCGCTCTCGCTGCGACGACGCTTTTTTCGGTCAGCTCGGTGATTTTGCGAAATTTCTGTTTTCCTAGAATGCGCTGAAATGTTTTCTTTTCTTTTCTCGAACAATGGATTATTATTTTTGCTGCGATATGGAGTAAGGAACTACTTTCGAAAAAAAAAATATTCTTAATAAATGTGGATAGAATTAAATATGAATATTGTAAATATCTACTGCGTTATATTTATCAAACAGATTTTCAATTTTTTCAGATGCGGAAATTTGTTTTTTAAATATTATTTAGAACAAAACGCGGAAGTAGACATACATTGTTATGGCCTTATTTAGGTCATGTTCATTTGATAATAAAGCAAGCTTCTATATAATATATAAGCTAAAATGATCCTTCGTAGACTTATTTCCTTTTGAACAGCTGAACGTAATGCCAGGCATAACTAAAATGAAACTGTTTCATTTATCATTATGTCTTTGCATGTATGCTTTATGCATCACATCTGCTACCTCCGACTCAGGTAAAACGCTTTTTTTATAAATGTATCTTGAATTCTTACTCTATACCTTATATTCTGTCTAAATTTATATATATTGAATTCTATACTAATACTAGTGGCAAAAGTTCCGAGCTTATGAAGGTTTATTAAAACTCAATCCGGGCAAAGCGATATAACGACATCGACGGAAAAACCTAAAAAAAGGAAGAATGTAAGTCATGTTTTTATGCATTTTGGTTGAAATACAATCGAACACAAAACAAAAAGTGGCGAAAACGACTTTGGCAGCATCCAGAAATATACAGTATGATGAATCTAAACATTTTTTCTTACTTTTTGGTCGAAATACAAAAAGGTTCCATAATTGTAACCGTAAACATCTTATAAATGAATATAACAGTGCACAAGTTGTGATAATATGGGGTTATTGTTCTTATAATTATTTTGATTTAAACAATCGGAATGCGCCCAGCTGTTCAACTAAAGTCTTAAGCATGCGTGAGACGTGGCAAGAAGTACTCTAGATAAGAAAATCAATAGCTTTGAGGCTACCTTAATAAAAAATAAACCAACTATAATGATAATAACTACTTACTACGTGAATATTAGTTATTCAACAGTTATTTCTGAGCAAAAATTTATTTGCTGAACAAACATTTTTCCCTCTTCTGATAGGGAATCTTAATTATGCTGTTGTAGATATCAAAACTAGATAATTTATTAGAAATAATTTTATCTTTCAAGCAAAAGTTAACGTGCCAATGGATTGGCAACGGTATTTTAGTGGCGAATGCTCGAGCTTTTGGTCACGTTTATTTATAATAAAGTGAGTTTCTAAAATATATAAGCCGCAATAAGACATTTTGGAATTATTTTCATTATAACAGTGAAACCGAGTGTACGTATATAATCAATATGAAATTGTTTGACTTCACATTCTTTCTTTGTGTTTTATGCGTATACATCGTACCTGCTTTCTTCTTTTCAAGTAAGACACTTTTTTGTATAAATGAAAGAGACGTTTTTCTTCAGAAGGTTTATCTGATTATTTTCTTGCATATTCCATTGTTATTTTAGTGACGGGATGTTTGGTCTTACGAAAAGTTGACCCAACAGAAAAATATGACGATATATCGAAAACTTAATCAGAACAAAATGATATGACAAACACATCGACAGTAACTAAACGAATTGTTTATGATAAACAAATGCCTTATCATGTTTTCTTACATTTTGGTTAAATAACAATGAGAGCTGTAAAATTTCATTGTAGATAATTTATTGTGACATGGTTTATTATATTAATAAAGTAAAATGGTTTCTTGAGATGTATTAAACAGGATATACATTATTTTAACTGTGCAAATGAATTTCCAGCAAAGTCATTACGTAAGATTGAAACAAACTAGTTTAAGAATTTGTTTTTTTAACTTTTGCTTTGTATATCGATGGTAAGTATCTAATCTCCAATTCTGTCTTCGTGAGGATTCTATCAATGAAATAGAATTATTGTTTTAACTATATTTTACACCATATTACTTCATAGAAGCACATTCAATGTAGCATAAAAGAATTTGAGGTCAACCTCATATACAGAGGAAATGTTGTAGAAAACTATTACAATGCCCTATGCATGTTCAGTCAAATTGATCTTCATCCCAACACGTCGTTCGTTACACAATTGGATTCGCGCCCGTTCGCGCCTCATATGGCTTCATTCTGTGCTTTTTAAAAAAAGTAGGTTCAAACACTACACTTTTCGCTATATATCGAGAATGAAATTATTTTAAACGTATTTAATTCCGCTTGAACCTCTAGCAACATGCAGAAAATATAACGATTACGCAAGAGATAAAACAAAGCCTAGACATTTTCTAACTTAAAAGTTGGTAAACGTGGGCTAACCCCTATTTTCCCATTATACCACTACCACTGCTATGCAATAGCCAAGCGCGCCTGAAAACTTTGCGAGCTACACCTCCTTACGTAACTGCACATTTCCACTGGGAACTGAAAAAATGAGTAAAAGTGCCACGAGAGGGAGTGAAAGAATAAGCACGTATGCGACCACTGCGCCGGCCTCAAATTCGATCCAATTAGAGGGTTAACAGGTATCTTATTAGCATTGACTGGCTCGAACTGCGCGCACGAAGCTGCCAGTTTTCATTCGGACAGTTCAGGTGGCTGACTGCATCGGGTGCCATGGCAGCTTAAATATCATCGTTTTCTTGTTTGTTGTGGAGTTTTTCACTGCCGCTGCTGGCGTCGAGACGAGGATGGCTGATATCGTCGGTTAGTGTGCTGAGATTGGAAGAACCGAGGCTCTGTAGTGTATTTTTGGAGAATATAATTTATGAGCGGGAAAACACATGGTTATAATTTGGCTGTGAGATAATGAGGGAAATGATAAAATGTTTAAATAAGCAATTTCATACTTATCCCAATAATAGTTGATTTTCTTACTTTTTATATGAAGTGAAATCTATCAAAGTGGTTTATGATGTACAAATGCAGATATTTGTTTTCATTTTTTATCCATAATTGTCTATTTACAATTCTACGAAGACATGTGTAACATCATTTCTACGCGGGCTTATTCTAATTCAATAATCACACGACCTTGGGAAAACTCAACTGCTTGACCTTTACACGTTGCACAATACCTTTGCGGTAGTTATGACACAAACTTTTTTGTTTCGTTTTGGGATTTCAAAATAATTCATTGCCGATCTTAAAAAAAAATCTGACCCCTATTCACCCACTCTATCCACTTATACGGTGTAATTGCCACGAACCACTACTGCTTTGAGATACAATTAAGTTATTCGTAAATTAGTTTCAAACAAAAAATATGTATGTACTCTAATTACACTCTCACACAAAAGAATACACACGCAGACCCACCATAACGACAATTTTCAAGCACGTAAAATAATAAAAGCAGACCGTCTTTCGGCATTTCCAGAGATGACAGGTGGCGGTACCAACATGGCGTACCGCGGCCTCAGTCAGCACGTAAACTTCGACACTATCCCGGACCCAGAGGATCGTTTTGCCCTCGAAGAACTCATCGGCGAGGGCACCTACGGTGAGGTGTACGCCGCTCGCGACAAGCAAACCGGCGAACACGTTGCCATCAAGATCCTCGAGAATGTCGCCGATAACATCGAGGAGATCGAGGAAGAGTTCCTGGTACTACGAGATCTCAGTATGCACCCAAACATACCAGCCTTTCATGGTATCTATCTCAAGCGGGCTAAGCCTGCTCAGGAAGAGGACCAGTTGTGGTTCGTCATGGAGGTGAGAAGTATAGAATTTATTAGGTTTCATAAAATCTGTTAAATATTGGATGTATAAATCGGCTATTCTGAAGCGCGAAAATATTTTATAAAGTCTGCAAAAAGTTGTAAAGTCATTTTGGCCTTGTTAACAAGCGAGGATTGATGGTATTCAAACTAAATGAAAAACACAGTATGCAAATCTGGGCGAGATTACATTTACGCGATCGAAAGCAGATTTTGAAAAAACAGTCGTGTAGAACATCGTATACAATGTACAATCTGTATAAGAAGCCGCAAAGGTTGTGTAAGGATTAGCCTTTAAACTTGTATTATATATATATATATATATATATATATACACATCTGTAGCTTAAAGACAAATTCTACAAATCAAGTTTGTTTCTATTTTTAGTAAACATCTATCTCCTATTTCAAACTAAATTTATCGTGCTTCGTACTAAAATAGCTTCCAGATACAAATTCAGACTTCACATTACACCAAAATCTTACTGTTCGATCTATAAAGAAAACTCCAACGACTGCATTTAAAATAATACATACCGATTCACAAACCGGCAATTTTTCCTAATACTCGCACGAGTGACGCCGTAGCAGAGATCCCGCGACGGCATCATTATTTCGAGCGCATCGATACCGATCTCTGTTCTTTCTCTCTCCTCGCTCGAGCGCGCGCGAAATTCCGAGTTATCGGCCATAAAATCGGCAGACCGATAGATCGTCATGCTCGATCGGACGATGCTTTTCGAAGAAAGTAGCGCGAGAAGGCTTAACGCCAGCGGCGAAGGAGTATTGTAATCGAAAACGAACGAACGCACACCTTTTTCTCTTTTCGTTATTGTAGTCTATTATATTCTTCTCCAATGCGAACTGAACCGATCGTCTGACGGTGTGACTTGCCGATCTCAGTCGCGAGCGCGGAGAAAGTTGGAGTCGATGATAGAAATTGCTTGTTTTGCCGTGGCGAAAATCGGATTTTAACGCCGAGTGTCCGTTAAAATAATGCCGTGGTAATGGTCATGGAAATCGGTGTAAATCGAACGGGTGGTCGCGCGGAAAATAAGGGATCCTATGGACGCACTCATAAAGGCAGGTTTTATTGTTGAGATTTTAATAGGTGCTCTGTACTTTCACTGATTATTAAAAATGGATGTAGAAGAACATTATACATATAGGCCTTTTTCAGCATACGAGACAGTTTTAAAAACACGCGAAATAAAATCTGTTTACAATAATCGATGTCGTGCGCGCACTAAAAGTCTTCTCTCCCCTGTTTTGCAGCTTTGTACGGGAGGTTCAGTGACAGACCTGGTTCAGGGCCTAAAGAGGCGCGGAAGCCGTTTGACCGACGATCAGATAGCCTACATCTTGAGGGAGACTGTCGAGGCCTTAATCTACTTACATAACAATCATTGCATGCACCGCGACGTCAAGGGCCACAATATCCTATTGACCGAGGATGCACGCGTCAAGCTTGTCGACTTTGGCGTCTCGTCACATTTGGCGGCTACCCACGTCAGAAGGAACACCTCAGTTGGCACGCCTTATTGGATGGCACCGGAAGTAAGGATATGTCGACGTTTGGATATGCTTTGCCTTTAGGGAATCATTTCTGAAGATTGATGGCCTAATTTCATTATTAGAAGGTTATCGTAAATTTAACTGAAGCTTTGAATAGAGATAAAATGGTAACCAACTTAACAAAATGCATGAGATCAAACAGCGATTGCATATCAGAATTAAACAATTCCATATTATTTTAATCTAATTCTTAATAAAAAATACATTTAATGAAAAATAACATTGTAATAAAACGTATATGATAATCTTTTGGTAGGTAAATTTCTACATCGCGAAAATTGCTCGTTAAAACCATAATTTATTTCGTTTATCTTCGGCACATTTTTACTGATCGCACAAGTGCTTTTATGGGCTGTTGTAAAAAGTTCAAAGTTGATTCATCAACGGTATTTAACATACGAATAACTGGAATGAAATTTTACTTTTTTCGGGTTTATATTATTATATATAAAAAATTACTTTAATTAATATTTTTATAATATAAATCGATACAACAATAGCAGTAGGGCAAGCTAGTTCTTGATTGATAATTACAGACGAAAAATTAAAATATTCAACTCTCTAAATTCCTTAACCCTAGACGGTAAATCACTCGCTCTTTCAGGTGATAGCATGCGAGCAGCAGTTGGACTCATCTTACGACTCACGCTGCGACGTCTGGTCCGTCGGCATCACCGCTATCGAGCTCGCCGAAGGTGACCCGCCCATGTCCGAATTGCATCCGATGCGAGCGCTTTTCCAGATTCCACGTAATCCACCTCCGGCTTTAAAAAACCCCGATATGCACGTAACTGAGCTCAACGATTTCATCGCCGAATGTCTGGTCAAGGATCTAGAACATCGCCCTTACGCTTGTGAGCTCAAGGAACATCCCTTGTTGCTCAGCATAGAGGATCGCCTTGAAGAGATCAGGGCGCAGCTGCAGGAGGAGATCCGTCGACAACGGTAGGTTTCGTAAATCTTTTAAGAAGTAAAAATAAAACAGTTTGATAATTACATGTGAATTTGAAATAGATCCGATGGACGAGTTCAACGACAGCCGGAAGTGACCACGAAACATGGAAAATTGAAGACCGATCGAAAGGCGAGGCCTGAGAAAATGTACATGGACGATTTGGCTGCTCTGGATCTACTATCGGAAGATGCGATTGTCGATCAATTACAGAATCGCTATGAGAGATCACAGATTTACACCTACATCGGAGACATTCTTGTGGCCGTCAACCCGTTTACAAATCTCGGACTCTACACTGGCATGGTAGGTATAATAATATTTGTAATAAAGCCTGATAACACACAGGAAAAACGTAATATTTAAAAACCCCCTTCTCCAGGAGCAAAGACGATACAAAGGCCAAGCCCGGTCCGACAACCCGCCACACATATTTGCCGTAGCGGATGCTGCGTACCAGGCGCTGTTGCACCAGCGCCAGAACCAGGCCATCGTGATCAGCGGTGAGTCTGGCGCTGGTAAGACCGAATCTGCGAATCTTCTGCTCAAGCAGCTGGTGTACCTGAGCAAAGCTCCCAATCGCAATCTCGAGGAAAGAATTCTTCAGATCAACCCCATCATGGAGGCTTTTGGTAATGCCACCACCGGTATCAACGCTAATTCCTCGAGATTCGGAAAGTATCTTGATCTGACCATGACGAGAGGTGGAAAGGTCACTGGCGCCAGGATCGCTGTATATTTGCTTGAGCAGTCGCGTGTCGTCGCTCAGGCTGAGTGAGTTAAATTATTTGATCATATTTCTCTAATAATTTATATTGAGTATACAAAAATGTTGTTCCTTGAGTTTAGGGAAGAGAGAAACTTCCACATTTTCTACTATATGTACGACGGCCTGGAGGCAGACGGTCGCTTGGAGGAGTTCGGCCTAAACCCGGAGTTGCGAAAGAGCCACCGCTATTTGGCCGATAATACCGACACCTCGCAGACTCACATCGACAAGTTCCAGCAGCTTAAGATCGGTTTCAAAGTTCTTGGATTTCAGGAGGCCGAAGTCGACGCTGTCTATAGCGTCCTTGCTGCCATCCTGCACCTAGGTGACATTGAATTTGTAGAGATCCTTTCCGAGGACAACACTGATAACAAGAGCGCTGTTGTTGACAATGCACCGGTATTGCGAGGTAAGTTATACACATACTTTTAGATTTGAGTTATAAATGATATCAGCTCCTTTACTATAAATGTGATTTTCAGTCTCGAAATTGCTGGGAATCGAACCGGACGATCTGGTCGAAGCCCTCACTTCGAACTCGGTAGTGACCCGAGGCGAGACCATCACTCGCAACAACACCGTCTCGGAGGCATGTGCAGCTCGCGATGCTATGGCCAAGGGTCTTTACGGTCGACTCTTTGACTGGATGGTCAACCAGATCAACTGTCTGCTGAGCTTCAACCGTTCGCCTAACTACGAACCCTTGGCAATCGGTTTGCTCGACATCTTCGGCTTCGAGAATTTCCCGAAGAACTCGTTCGAGCAGCTCTGCATCAACATCGCCAACGAGCAGATCCAGTACTACTTCAATCAACACATCTTCACCTGGGAACAACAGGAGTACATGGCCGAAGGAATTCCCGTCGATCTTGTCGAATTCTCCGACAACCGACCCGTCCTGGACATGCTCCTGAGCAAACCTATGGGACTGCTGGCGTTACTGGACGAGGAGAGCCGATTCCCTCGAGCCAACGACAGATCGTTGATTGGTAAATTTATATTTTACGCTCAAGCATCAAAGTAATATTTTTTAACTTATCGTATGTTTATTTTTGATTCTAGAAAAGTTCCATAACAACATCAAGTCCAAGTTTTATGTACGACCCAAGTCCGATGCTGTCTGCTTCGCCATCCATCACTTCGCCGGTCGAGTTGTCTACCAGGCGGACGGCTTCCTCGAAAAGAACAGAAACTTCCTGCCGCCGGAGGTGATACAGCTCGTGCGTCAATCTCACTTCGACATGGTACGATTCCTGTTCCAGTGCCCGATCACGAAGACCGGCAATCTCTATTCCGCGATCCACGACACTGACTCCAGGAAATTGTCACCTTCGGGACACAATACAAAGGTATCGCTGATAACCATCTATTATACGCCTCTTCTTTCGTTCTGCTTCGCGAACGGTTGCTCGGAGAGGAGTTTAACGGAGATAACGGGAGAAATTATATTCACTTTCTAACTTTGATTATACTCTATTCACGATTGTGTAGTTTTTTCTTGGTTTCTAAAAACGTGTCTCTTTGCAAAAGGAACGATACTCAAGCCGAGGATTAGCATCGCAGTCACGTGCTCAGCAGACCGTAGCGACGTACTTTAGATACTCGTTAATGGATCTACTTCAAAAAATGGTATCTGGATCGCCGCAATTCGTAAGGTGCATCAAGCCAAACGACAACAGGAGTCCCAAGTTTTTCGATAAGGAGAAAGTTATAAAGCAGTTGCGCTACACTGGAGTCTTGGAAACGATTAGGATCAGACAGAATGGGTTCTCTCACCGAATACCTTTCAACGAGTTCCTCAAGAGGTAAGGAAAAATCATTTGCTAGTACAGGTCTCGTTTACAAAGAAGAAAGTATGAGACGCCTAATTACGTGCCGTTTGATAATAATGGGTTTTGTGATCCAGCCAGTAAAACGTTTGCCCCAGTTTTGACAAGTCGTGAACCTTAATTAGTATGAAATTGCACGATGACACTTGCAATGCATTTAACAGTACTTCAACACAGAAAAAATATGAAATAAAAAAAATCATTTTTCCATTCCAGATACTGCTTCTTGGCTTTCGGTTGGGACGAGCGCGTGATCGCGAATCGCGACAACTGCCGGCTGCTCCTGGTTCGTCTGAAGATGGATGGCTGGGCACTGGGTCGCACCAAGGTCTTCCTCAAGTACTACCACGTCGAATTCCTGTCCAAGCAGTACGAGGAGCAGCTGAAGAAGATCGTGATGGTACAGGCCTGCGTAAGACGCTGGCTCGCCAAGATCCGCTTCAAACGCGAGAAGTGGCAGTTAGCCGTGTCAGTGGTCACCTTGCAGCGGCACATTCGTGGTTGGCTGGGCAGGAGGCGAGCGGTCGAGGCTATCAAGCAGAAGAACATGGCTGACGAGGCAAATATCTTGCAAAAGGCTGCTGGTAAATATTCTGGAGATACAGTATCAAAATAGTTGACTGACTCAAAGGATTAACGTTTGGTTTATTGAATTTATAGAAGAAGCCGCAGAAAGAGTCAAGAGATCAAGGGAAGCTTCACTGGACGTTGACGGTCATCCACCGAATGAAGAGAACGCAGCTGTCGTCATACAGAGTCACTTCAGGGGCTACACCATTCGCAAGAGATTCGGCTACGAGTTGGAGGAAAGATACAAGAGAATTCTGAACGACTACGACGACAAGAAAGAGGCTCACCAGGCACTGCTTCGTGAAGGTCTGAAGAACGAAGACGCCGCGCTCATAATCAAGAGATGGTACAAGACGGAGGAGCGAGTCAGAAAGAAGCCTCCAGCTAAGGATCCGATTCATCCCAAGCTGAGACAGGCGGAACTTATCAACTTCTCTCAGACTGTAAGTATCAGAGTCACTGTCACCATCTAAATATGCAAATAGAATATCGTTACTAGTGCGACTCTTATCTTCAGGTCCACATGAAGAACCAGGAGGCCCACAAGTACCTTCGCCGCAACAAACCTGGGATCCGATTGTCCGACGTCGAAGACTTGCCAGAGGACTACGTGAGACCACAAGGTTTCAACATGGTCCCTTCGATTTTGCAGTACCGTAACGGCAATCAACCCGAAGCCGAGGAAACCGTCAAGTATTACCGCGACTTGAAGGAAGAAATGAGCAGGTAAATATTCACTCAATTCACGCGTGGTTGAGAAACGCGAAGTCGCGAACGTGCGTATCAGTAAGAAAATTACGAGAAAATTATAATGAAAAGACAAAATGGAGATTTGAATGCCAAATTTTCCCATGATTTTGGCACTCGCATCGGAAGTGGTTCAGACTTCGAAGAAGAAGAAGCTGGTTGGGACTTACCGTTGATACAGCTGGAAAATGACCTTCAACCATCGTCGAGGTACAGCTGCACGGTTCTCTATGGCTACTACCTACTTTGATTTTAGTTAAATCTTCGCGTAGGAATCATTGTTGTTTTGTGTATCGTACCCCAGGACAAGACTACGATACCACTTTTTACATACTCTTAATTTTAATTTGATATTATGATGGTTACCTAAATCATCTTGTTTTAGAGGTATCATATGAGCTAGTTACAGAATTTAAAAAGTCTTCGTAAAATTGCATTATCTTATTGCAACAATTAGCTTACAGTAGAACAAAAAAAAATATTATGATCATACATAACTCGTTAGCTTGAAGCTTGAAGTTTGAACTTTGCTACAGTAACCAAGTGAAAAGATGGTGCCAATCGTATTGTACTTTTTCCAGGAACCGCATGGGTCAGGTACTAGAACTGAACGCGGAGAGGAGGGATCGTCTCCAGGCTCATGGCGACTACACAGTTGCCCCGGAGCAACAGCTCTCGGACATCTGGCACAAAGCTTTGAAAAATCCGGCCGAAACTCAAGGGGATACCTCTGCGAAGTCAATCAAGTAAGAGATCTTCACATAAACTCGTGTGCATGCGCGATGATTGTGTTCGAATAACAACAAGGTAGTCTTACATTCATAAGATGCATGATTAGCCATCGAGTAGAAACTATTTAACAAGTTGCGTTTTATGTTCGATTTCATCCATCGTTTGACCTATGGCAATGTTAAGGCTGCCTTAACTGTTCAATGCATAATATCACTTGAATGTCTATATAACTAAAATGCACCAACGCTTTTTTAAAACTAACACAGCACTAATTTCTTGTTATCAATTTTATTTATCAGAGGTATCATGGCAAACTTTCAGGTACAGCTTTTCCTAATTTTATTCTTATTTCTCTAACGTGTATTAGAAAGAACATTGAATGAACAATCTTTGCATTTGAATGAGCAATTCAGTTTTCATGTTCTGTCTGAATACTTAACTCACAACTTGTCAGTAGTGATAAATGTTCGATTTATGTATACATGGCTCAGAACAAATCTGAATATTAATATCAATTTTTAATCAGTTCAAGGACTAATGACCTGCGTAGAAACATGCGATCCTCGCCGGATAATAGAGCACCATCAAGCAAGCATCAACTGCCCATTATCAGCAACAATTCGTATCTCAACACTCCAAATGGCATACGAGTCGGAGCTGGTTTCAAAATCGACGGGTTGAACATCAAATCGAACGGTATTAACGGTTTAGCAAACAGCAAAGAGCAACAACGCGATAAGCTCAAGCAGCAAAATATTTCAAGGCCAAACAACGGCAATGAACGTAAGAGCGAGCTCAGTCGATTGCCGAAGACCAAACTGGTCGATCGCCTCAGCAGTCAAGAGAACAACAAAAACAATAGTAATCATAACAACAACAACAATAAGATCAATAACAACAAAATCAACAACAACAATGGCTTCCCCGAGAAAAACCGACAGAAACCAGTAGTGGCGCGCAACCTTGTCAACAGCAGGCCAACCCTGGCTGTCAAGTCCATCAACGAAACGATGGGCATAACTCCGGATCTCAGAAAGCTCCTACGGCCCACTGTCACCAAAATCAACGAGGATAAGAGGAAACCGAGTCCAGTCCAGCAGCAACAACAGCCGCATGATGGCGAGGACATTAACGGCCCATACAACTTCCGCAAACTGCTGAGGCCCGCCGAGTATCTGCCCACAGAGTCGCTGCGCAAGCGAAAGGGTGGACTGGCCTGCAACGGTGCACCTATTGCCAAAGACAAAGTTCCTGGGAAGCACGTGAAGAGAAGGGCACCTCTGGCGCCCAATGTCAACGGCAAAATCGTCGTCAGTCGAAAGTAGGATGTCGTGCTTCGTTTTGGAACTATCTGGGGCAGCGAGATGAAAGCTTGGTTGACACATATTTTTCGTTTGTTTTTGTTCTTAGAGTAATATTATTTTGTATTTTTCGTTGTAAGGCGTTAATTTTTTTTCGTTCAGAGTGGAAATATTCGTTGAATACAAGCAATATAACGGTTATTGGTTGCCAACTGTGATTACTGCGAAATTAATTTGATAGGTTTATTAGCTCGTTAAATATGTTAGGTTATTTTTCGCTTGAAAATGCATGTATCATTGTATCGAAGCGTTACTTTGAATTATATCAAAAAGAAGGTTCGGTCATAAATTAAAGTGCGCATGTTTAGTACTAGTCATTTTCGATCTAAACATTCTACTGTATTCGCCCCGTATAGATACAATTGATCATTGTGTTCGTTATGCACTAGTTAATAGAGATGTTATACGACAGTCCTGTAGACATTTACATAATAATGCATTACTCTCGTAGGACAGCTGCTAGCGAGACTTTTCGAACCAAAAATCAGTCGCAATAAATGAGAAAAGAAGTTTATTTTATTAGAACTATTATTACGTAATGTATAAGAGAGAAGGAAGAAAAACTATAACGTATACTAAAAATGTTGCCCTAATAATATTTCATAGTTTATTATGACGTTGATTTACAGACTTTAATACCAACAACATGTGTCGTTGCGATTTGTGCAACGATCATTATCGTTATTAACATTACAAATATATACCTACATAAAAATCATGAAGAAAGCCGACTTTCCTTTATTTCTTCCACCGCACGTTCTGTCGAACAATTCCTTCCAATAACCACCATCAATCACCAAAATCAATCAAGCCCAAAGCTCGACATTTAATATCCAGCGCCGTGAGCAGAATCCCAATCTCCGCCGAATTCCTTACCATCGGAGCAGTCTAGCTCGGCTTCAAGCTCACACCGTCAGATGCCGATACCTCTCGGCGCAACATCCCGAGGACGAGCTTTACGAAAGCTCCGTCGGTGTCGCCACCGAAACCGGCGTCGCCGCGTGCGCAGCACCGCACACACAGACACACACGCTCTCGGGAAGAAAGCTCACGTACGTGCACGCGCCGCACGCAGGACGGGCGCGGAGGGGGTGCAACGAACCCTCTCTTTCTCTCTCTCTCTCTCTCTCTCTCTCTCTCTCTCTCGCTCGCTCGTTTGCTGTCTTGGTCACACTGCGTGGGAGGGGAGGAGTAGCGCGTAAGCTCGACTCGCCGCTAACGGCTCTGATGCAGAGAGAGCGAGTCGCGCGTCCTCGCTAGCGCGTCGTGTCAGCTCGCTGTGTGTGACCCGTGTGCGCGCGTGTTTGTTGTTGTGTGCTGTCAGCCGAGAGACTCTCGCAGAAGAAGTAAGCGCACTCGAGAGGAATTATCATGGCGACACCGCCCGCCGCATGCTCTGGTTCCGGCAACTCTGCAGCCGAGGCCGCAGCGAGCAATACTAATACCACTGCTACTTCCTCCGCTGCTACTAACACTACTGGCAACGCAACCGCTGCTCAGCAGCAGCAGCAACCGGAACCCGTAGACCCGGCCACCCTCGACTTTAAGAGTCGCAGCATCGAGCAAGCTGTCTTGCCACTCGTCTCCAAGGTAAGTCGTCGCAGCCTCTCAGACGGGGATGATTATGAAAGCTCATTCTCTCTTTCTCTATCTCTGTCCCCCTCTCTCTTTCTCTTAACGCACACACACTGTTTCTTCTGCTACACACTTCTCGTCCTACTCTCACTGCAGGCTATAATTCACGTCTCACGCAGCAAGCACGCATACCAATTAGAGAGTGAGCGGCGCGCACGCTTTTTTGCGACACACAGCCCTCTCGCACATCACGTGCTACAATCGATGCTGTCTTTTTTTCGTCTCTCGTCTCCACTTTTAGCCCGCATTCCGTCCATATCAATGTAAGAACCTACACGTAATAATAACCCGAGGGCCGTGGTCAGCGTGGAAAAAAACTGGGAGAGCTTTTTGAGGTTAAACGGTCACTCGAGCTTTTTCATATATTATAAGAGGGAAGGAGCCTCGGCGCCGCTCGATGCGGCAGCGGCATATATACATTTTTATTACGACGAGTAACGCAGCGTGAGCGATATAGCGCTGGTGGTAGTGGTGGTGTACAACGATGCGTCACGCGGCTTTTTGTTTGTGTGTGGCGCGCGCGGGGCGCATGTGGCCAGTATATAAGTCGTCCCGGCGCACGGAGTCTGCGTGCGAGAGCCGATGGGCGACGATCGAAAGACCGCGCGCCGCCGCCGCGCTGCCCGTCACCTAACCGCACCTCCGACAGACTCTCACCGAAATAGCATGCCTTCGCTGCCTCACACTTCTCTCTCTCTCTCACTCTCTCTCTCTCTCTTTTTTGCTCGCTCGTTCGTTTTTTCCCTCCTCTCTAGTTCTGGAGTGGCTCACACACGCGGTTTTATAACGCACACGCACGCAAGCTCGAGCGCGCGCGAGAGAGAGAGAGAGAGAGAGAGAGAGAGAGAGAGAGCTGATCAATCTTCCCTCCCTCACCGCCGGCTGCAGGTCGATGCTGCTGCTGCTGCTACTGCTGTGTATTGCTGCGTTGGCACTCGAGCATGCGTGTATGTGTGTTATGTCGTAGTTACACACGTGCTGATGATAGAGGAGATGCAGTGTGGTTTTTTTAGGCTTTCTTTTTGTTTGGATTGAGAGGTGCTTTGATGATTGTGGGTGATGGGCTCGATGAGCTTGCAGTTTGTTTTATTGTTGTTTAGTTCTGGTCAGAGACGTGTAAATCAGTATTTTATATGAAGAACTATGCGATAACGGCTATGAACGCCGAGAAATTCGTTAGACGGAATTAGCGCTCGTTGAATTAATATTGAAGTATAGGCTTTTAAGGCTTCTTACGTAAGACTCTTGAGTGATTAGAAAAGGTTTCTTCTTAATCGAAGAACCGAGGCATTTCCTATAGTTGCTTTCTTCATCTAAGTACATCGAAGAATCACAATCGCTACGTCCTCTTTTATCATTTTCGTTTTAATAAGTATAACAATCACCAACAGCTCGGCTAATAGCCAGCATCTTCGAATTCTCCACCTGTATACACCAACGCGCCAACAATCCCCGCATCCAAAATTAATTTCCATCCCAGCAATCCTCGTCAAGATCCCCTGGCACAAGCCAAACACTCCAACAATTCTCAATTAGCAACAATCGCAAGCATCCCTTTCGTCCCGTCAAAGGCCCCGCATCTCTCTCCCACAACAAAGGCGCCATAATTCACGCAACCGGCTCTCTGTAAAGCCTCTCGCTCATCAAAGCTTCTCCGCGTCGTCGGGCGAATTAACGGCGCGCGGCGAAACGACGACTTATTTCACGCCCGCGCAATAATCAAGGCTACTCGTGCTGCTGCTGGGCATGTGCTCACGCCCCGATGCTTATGCGTGAAAGGAACGAAGAAAAAAGAGGCAGAGACGCCGCGCGTGATTTATGGAAAAAGTTGCTTACGCCGGAGTTCGCGTGGATAAGTTTGGTTTTATGAAGAGCGCGTGAAATTGCATGTGGGTTTTGTATGATCGCTCGGGGGATGATAACGTGTTTTATGCGTTTGTATCGTGCTTGCAAGGGGTGTAAACTTTTATTCGCTGATTAACGAGATAAACTCTTGTTCATATGCTTGATATTACAAATGAACGATAAATCCACTTGAAAATCCGTTTTTACGCTGGGTTGACTCCGCGGGTTGAGAGATTCAATGTTCGCTCGATTTTTTCCCTCCGAGCTTGCGCGCGTCATTTCGCCCTCTGGAACAAATATATAGATGTGCGGGACTTTTGCACGCTCTCTTGGCTCCAGCTAAGCTTTTTGCGCGGCATTATTTGAATTTGTAAAGGCGATCTCGATTGGATGGCCCTTTTTCACGGACCCTGAAAACGCTCGGACGAACCTCGAGTAAAATCGAACTAATTTTCAGGCTGATGGCCAGTGGAAAATCTGGAAACGTCGGGTGACCGATGGTGCTTGGAGAATTTTGTTCGGAAATTGTCGAGTTGAATTTCGGTAGAAGAATACATTCCGAAGTATAGTTAAATATTGAACAGGAGTATTGAAAATACGACTTTTAAATATGAATGCTTAAATGAAATTTAGATGCCAGAATAAGATGAATAATCAAAAAGCTCCTTTTGTGAAATTCAAACCAGGGAGTACAATGAATTCTTACAATGAAAATTTAATATTTCTAATTTAATTAAATCAAAAATTACCTTCGTATAAAAAAAATGACCTGATACCTCTAATCACACGTTTTTCAAAATTCTGCGGTTTATTCAAATACCTCTTTCCCCTTTAAAATATCTAAATTTGCAATCTCGTTATTTCAAAAATGTTTTATTCCAAATTTCAATAACCTCCTCTTTAAAAAACCCGATTAAAGCGGAGCATCGCGCGATAAAAGCTCTCACACATACGCACAATGAAAAAAAAGTTCTCCTATCCTCTCTCTTCCTCTTCCGTTCCCGCGAGACGACTCGCTTTCTCTCTCTCTCTCTCTCTCTCTCTCTCTCTCTCTCTCTCTCTCTCTCTCGCAAGCTTTGACCTTTTTACCATTATAGTTCGATACGTCAGCTATAAATAACGGCCGCGAAACTTCAATAGTCGCCGCGGCGTTCTATTTAAAAATGTATAGAAGCTCGCTCGCTCTCTCACACACACACACTCTCTCTCTCTCCCTCTCTCTCTCTCTCTCTCTCTCTCTCCGACGACCATTCAGCCTAGCGAGCGTTGCGCGCTTATCGGCTCCGACACACGCGCCCGATACATTTTATATACTCCTCCCGGAGTCGTCGCCGTCGACGACACACAATCGCGCGTTCCCGTCACGAGCAATACAAAACCCGCGCAAGCTCGCGCGGCATTTGTTGCTGCGCACAAAAACCTATTGATCACCAGCGGGGCACTGTAAGCTCTGGCTTTTTTTGTCGTTGTTGTCGATTCGAGAGCTATTTTGAAAATGATGCGTATTTACATGCGAAGAAAGAACGCGCAATTGCGAGAGAGAAACTACGCAGCGCTGTGGGCTGCTCGTCCAGTGCCATTGAAATTATCAAGTACAGAGAGCGGCGGCAAGAAAAGCTCTCGGCAGTTCTGACCTGGCTCTTTAATGCGAGAGCTTAAGCGCGGGGAATTCGAAAAAGAACGAGCCAATTATGGCTCAGAAAAGTTGAGGAAACTCGATTGCGCTTCGCTCGTAGTAATGCAAAGGGAGTCTTCTAAACCCTCTATCAACTTATTTCGTACACAACTGATCCATTCTATCCTCGATCATAAGATTATACTTTCTCGCAGCGCTGAACCCGCATTCTATACATCTCCGGCTATACAACGGCTATATCCTCATTCGGTATCTTATCACTCTATGGAACCTAATTGCAAACCGCTCAAGGTCACCCTATACATTTCCCCGAAAAAAGCCGCAGCTCCATAAAGAAGCCGCAAACTCTAAAATATCGTATATTCCATGCGGCATAAAGCATAATTTCCCAAGCTCTTTCTCTTTCATTCCTCTCGGGCATAGGGAAAACAGACATACACACACACCTATATATTCCAGAAAAGAGCAGCGAAATTACCAGGTCGCAGAGCTCTCATAATAGCTCTTGCCCTCCGCGATATCGCTGAAAGAAGAGCATAAATAAAACGGCCGATTTATATGCCGCTCTAGTTGCCCTCTCTCTCACACGAAATATGGCAAAACTCAGCGTGTGCGTGTATATGCGCGCAAGGGGTTTTCTCCCGCATCTGCGGAGGGTAGATTTACGCGAGCGATATCCGCACAGGCGACAATATCCTCTTTCTCCTGTTGTCGGAGGGAACGCACGCACGAATATATATAGCACACGCAGGCAGTTCGTTCGTTGCTATTCGGTGCGCAATCGAAGCGCGCTGAAATTTTAATAACGGCGACATACTAGCGGTGGTATAATTGTCGCTGAATTCGTATGGTTGACACGAGCAGACGTGAGCGGTATAATTGAGTTTTAATCGTAATGCTCGACGTGACCGATGTGTGCGAGAGAAGTTCTATACAGGAAGTCGATAGAAATTCAAGAAACGAAGTGGAGATTAAAAATCGCAAGCTCTCTCCAAGCCGAGCTTCTCTATTATTATCACTTCTCTCGCTCGAGTGAGAGGGAAAAAAGGAGATATTTCATTCTTGAAACAAAAGCACTCCGCGGAACGTTAACGATCCGAGCGCGAGCTTTCTCTATGGTTCGCCTCGAAGAATTGCCCCTGACAAGTACTGATCCTCGTGAAATCTCTCAAAAATCCCCGGGACGTTGCCGCGGCTGCAAAAAAAGCACCGCCACCTATATTGAATGGACTGCGGGAGAAGGAAGCGAAAAAAGCCGGGGTGTATGAAGGCAAAGAAAGAAGGCGAGACGAGGAACGTAATTATAGTAATCGCGCCGCACTGTGGCTTTTGAGTCGCTTTGGTGTGAAAGGATCGACTCCGCGCGATCTCCTTTCGCTCGCAGTACTATATATACAGTGAGAAAAGGGCGATAATGGCGCGACGGCAACGGCGACCTTCCAGCTTGGCTGTATAGCGGTTCGCGCCCCACCAGCGTTTTGTGCTACTCTGTCGCATGACGGAGAAATATTATACGTATCGCCGCGTGATTGTAATGAGTATTATAATGGGATCGATATACGCGGCTCTGCGGAATTGCTCGGCGTTTACGCTTTTGTGTTGGTTTATATGTGTGCTATATGATGGGAGAATCGTATTTGTGTTTTATTTTGTTGTTGTTTAATTGAATTTTAATAAGGATTTACCAGCATTATTGCCTAGAAACGGTGTAGAACCCTTTCATTCAGTATTCAGAACTGTTTTACCGATCGTGCATTGAATGGAGATAAATATAGTGTTGAACTAGGGCATTTACCACAATATGTAAACCAGTTGTATGATATTATGCCCTCCGTAATGATTTTTATGTGCTGTTTTAAGGCTGTTATGATCGAGGCTCATAAAATTAACGACTAAAATTATTAATGACGTAAATAGACGCTAATTAAAATAATGGCTTAAAACTTTGTAAAATTGCTATAAACACGTTTACGAAGGGTAAGTGAGCTTAGTTTTGGCGTAAATGTAAGTGTTTGCACATTAATAATTAGTTTAGAACTTGTTCCTCGGTCGGTATTCATACTCTAGGGCGGGAGATTTGAATTTTCAATTAAGTTTGGAACTCTGTTCAAATATTCTTTTTCAGCAGTAAATTCTATTACTTAGTATCATAGCGTATTAATATCTTTAAAAACATTAAGAATTACAAAGCCACTCAAAGCTTTCCAACATACGTCATCAGTTATTCAAAACAAATAACCTACTCAATTACATGAAATATCCCCCATTGAAATAAACCCGTTCACAATAGCGCAATACCTTTGAGCACACCGCAAAAAAAGGGGGGACATATATCTCGCAACGCAATCATATCCTTACACCCTCGACAAATAGTAAAAGAAAGCTATACATATACAGCCGGTATTCGTCCCCCGCGTCGTGCAGTTTCGCACGGATTAGCTCACTCCCGGTGAAGGGCGCCGCGCAAGTGCACTATAGGCGCCTCTGTTGTGGGACCACCACGATAACTTTCAATGCGTCTCTCTCCGTACTGCGTCACTTTAACCTTTCTCTCTCTGCGTATTTTCCGCGCCACTCGTTTTCTATGGATGCGCGCGATTCCAATTTGTTTTCGAACCTGTATAAGGGTCGTTATCACACGAGAGTCTCCCACAGACGCACTTCCAGCATGTAGGCCAATGAAGGATGCGTTTTTGTTCACTGATCTCGAACATTCCGCGATGCGAGCTTTTCTGTTATTGGATTTCGATAAAATTGCGCTCTAACGTCGATGTTTATACCGTTAAATAATAAAAATCGTCGGCTTGCGTCTCCGTCTTGCGAAGATCGTACAAGTTTATAAATGCGACGGGCTATATTCTAATTTTATCCGACTATAAAATTTACTCGATACCAGGTGAGACATATAGCAGTGACTGCCTTTTTAAGACAGAGTGCAATGCTTGACGTCGATTTTTTTGGCTTTTCTTAAACCTTTATCGGATAAATGTCTTCTACTGTATACACTTAATTTTAAGCCCTTTCAGCGGGTCTTGAATAATAAAACTCTTTCGGATTGGATGCTACTTTCGAGGAGATTTACGGGGTAGTTTGATGATATTTACGATTGTGCAGTTACGGCTCGACGTGGGCGTATAATATAACAGTGCTGCAGAGAAAGCTTTTTAAGACCTCCAGAAATAGCGTTATTAAAAACTCAATTTTCAATTTCAAGACAAGCGTACCGCTAGCGAAATTTATTTGTGTGCGTCTGTATAAACGACCTTACCATCGTCATGGGCAGCACGTATCCCATTTGAATAACTCATTCCGAAAAAGAATACACCCACAGACACCGTATAAAAGACCATAAATTAGTCCAGCATATTCTCCTCACACGTGCAGCTCGCACACACGTCCAAGTAAACAGAACATCCATTAATTCGCTCGCGCGAGTTTTGTCACCCGCGATATCTACAGTCTCTGCTCGGAATGGCAATTTTCGAAATTGCAGCTGAAACCAGCGGCGCTCGATTTAAATTTCAAAACTTTCGCCGTATCCGATATAATCAGCGAGTAACCCTTCGAATCGATGTCGCGGCCAAGTCGTACTCTCGTGTAGACCTTATATTATATTATACGTTTGAGCTGTGTGTTCAAACAAAAAAAACGCGCCCTGCCCACACTAAAGGCGTACATCCCCGACCTTGTCTCAGTGAAGGTGAAAGAGTGTACAGGGAACAAGTTTAAAGAGACGCGCGGTGAGATCAAAGCTCGCGCGAGACAAAAAAAAAATCTGGGGTATGTCCGGGGGATGAAACGACGCGCGGATTCTTATGAAGTTAGAAAAGAAAACGGCGAGTGTAAAAGGGACTGTCGATACGCGTCGGCGGCTAAAGCTTTTAGCGCAGGCGCGCTTTGTTCTTTCGTTTCGGAATTATGGCACCTGTGCGCTGTGTGTTTGTCTTTGTGTCCGAGCTATAAATAGCGAGTGAAAAAAAAGTGAAAGGCGGGCTTTGTGTGCGCGGCTCTGATTTGTTAGAAAAAATGTGTGTCATTTATTCGATGCCGACGTGTCAGTCGCTGTTTAAAGGGATAGAAAAAAGAAGGTACAGGAAATGAAGAAATCAATGGACTCGCTTCTTCCGCCATCATGAACGACTGTTTACGGGTCTGTGCCCAAGGAAAAAATATTTACGTCATATTGCTAGGAAAAATTAAGATCGTTAAGCGTGACGTATGTTCTCGTATTATGAACTTGATTTACGGGGGCTTACAGCGAGATTGGCTACATCATTTTACACTGTATTCCAGGTATACAAAATGCAATCCCGCAAACTTATTCAGCAGTCCGTATTCCGTTCACGTACGAAATCCAATTTCGCAAAGTTATTTTTCCATGTGCTCTTAAGGACGATCTAGGTTTAAAGTTTCAAGTGCGCGGCGCAGAGATTTGCGACGGCGTTCGCATTGTGTGCCGCGGAGTTTTATTGCCGCAGTTTTCCATCGGACTAATGAAACGCGCAATATGCAAACAGCTTTTTTACTTTAATTCCTACCTAATTCTTATTCCGAATGTTTGCGTTTATTCTGCTTTACGAGAGTGCATAAACTTTTGTGGACACCCCAAAAGCCTCTGCAATAAACTCGCGGTGCACGTGCACGTCTCGAAGCAAAAGCACGAAAAAGAACAAACTGCACTCGCGTGTTACAAGCATCTTAAGCTCTCATCCAATCGGCAATAGGCCTAGCGTGTGCATCGGCATGCCTTGAGCTCTCAAAACAGCCGCGATCGTTACGCGAAAGCGACAGACACTTGTTAGATTTTCTGCCGCGAGACTATACCGAAACGCCTGATTGCGCATTGACCTTCCAGCAGCACCTGAGCCTGTAGACTCGTTCTTCTTTTTTCTGCCTCTTTCTGCAGTACTGGAGGGACACACGTGCCGAGAATACTTGGCTGCATTTCAGCGAGCTTTCTCTTATTGATCTTTATTACCTCGGGGACGACTGGGACTAGTTCTTTTTTTTCGGCTTCGTGGGAGTCTGGCGTGCTGGAATTAAAGGATGAGGGGAATGTTTGCATGAAATAAGCGAGAGTTCAAATTGGTAATATTGAACTTGGCGAGAACGAATCTATGGCGGGGAAATCGGAGACGTGAAATTCGAACTTTGCAGATGGGTTGTACATGTGCATGAATATTAAGCGACTCGTAATGGTTGGGTACCTGGTAAAGCCAGTCACTTTGTGGCTGTACTCGAATATCACATGATGTTGATAGGAATATTTCATCAAGCACATAATGTCGAATACGAAACCGTACAATTATCTAGCGCAACCTACATTCAGTGTTGAATTCATTTGATGGCAATAAATTAGCTTCACTCAAAGTGGAACAATAGAGTCTATTGATGACTTCGAATTCTAAATATCCTCATTGTATCTTCACTCTTATTATTGAAAAACATGCAAAAGCAGCTGGAAGCACAGAAAACTCCAAAAAATAAGAAATTGCATCTCGATCTAGCTGAGCTCCTCGAAGACATTACACCACACCGGCCATTAAAAGCCCGTAAACAGAGCTCTTAAGCGCCACGTAAAGCTTGCATTAAACGACGCGTCGTCGTCGTCGGCGGCGGCGCAGAGTTGGCAGGGCCCCCCTGGCTACATAATCAATTACTACGTCCCAGACCAAAATGTGCCCAGCCTCTCTCTCGCCTTATCAATTGGCCGGCATTCAAATTTCTGCTCGTGGCGTTAACGACGACGCTCAGCAGTTGTAGAGAGAGAGAGAGAGAGAGAGAGAGAGAGAGAGAGAGAGAGAGAGAGAGAGAGAGAGAGAGAGAGAGAGTTGGCGCTCCCTAGCGAAGCGTCAACTAAACGTATTCCCCGAGTCATGGTTATCCAATCGAAGGCGGCGCGCCGACTGAATTGCAGTTATAGCTGCGAGGAGGGTAACGGGCAATTATTGCCCACGGAAATGGCTGTTTGATTCGTTTCAGCCATTGCACGAAGTCGTCGCTGACGACTACTCTGCGGCCTAAGATTATTCAGCCGTGGGTCATGATAATGGAAATCAATGGGCTGGTGGTCTGGCTGTGTGTAGTGGTATAATTTTTGTGGACTTTTAGGGCTTGGTTAGGGAAAACCGGGTCGATTTTCTGACGCTGCCCACGTTTTCAAGGTGATAAGAAGAACGTGTGAACATTCGCTCGATTGCTTGGGGGATTTTTGGTGTACTCGAAAGTGGCAGAAGGTAATTTTAACACAGTTAGTTACGAGTTCAACAAATAAGTTAAAAAGCTCAAAAGGCTGCAGTTAGTGCTCTTTGATCCATCGCCCTTCGAAGTTCAAACACTGTTGAAATATTCTAGCGTCGAACCTTGTTTACTCGGTTTCGCTCACAAGATACATACCTGAACGTGTTTGCGAAACTTTCTGGAAAACACGGCTTCTTGAAATTGAAATTTTCGAAATTTTAAGGTGCTCGCTTCTAAAGTGCAGGTAAATTTTCTCGTCTCGTACCCTTAGCGCACGCGTGTTCTAAAATTATTTATTGCTCGTAAATGCAAGTTATTGTAGTAAAAATCTTCCACGAAAACCTACCGAAACCTTTTTATTACTCAATTTGAAGTAAAAAGTTCCATTCAATTTTCTCGAGCTCGTTTATAAACTTTGTAGGCTGTTACTGCAAGGAATTCGCCGTTAAGAATATCGAAAGTATCGGAAAAGGAATTTCGCCTATAATGAATCTAGTTTAGACCTAAAAGAGAAATCATTTTTTATAATACCATGTGCTTTATCGGAAAACGGAAATCGATATTTGCACGCAATCGGTGAAAAGCGCAAAAAAGCTCATAAGAAAGTCCTTTGAGCTTTCTTACGAAGTTTCATTATAGATACGCACTATATCACCGGTGCGCACTTGGAAAAAAAAGTAAATTTGTTCGAGTGTATAATTATGAATTAGAAGAGTATCTCGAGAATTCCAAATTAAAAATAGAGCTTGGCCTTATTCACTTTTTTTCTCGTGCCCCCCCCCCCCCCCTATTTCTTCCTTTTAGTGAAATGCAAATTAACTTACACCCTGGTACACCTCTGATATTGAGGTCGAGTGGAGAGAATATTAAAAAATGTACACTGTTCATTTTCATTTAAATAAAAGCTCTTGCTCCGAACCTTGAAGCTTCAAAAATTTTAATAGCGTAATTTACATACGTAGCGGTTGCTTATCCTCAGTAAAATCGTTGCTCATCATCGAATCTTCCAAACCGGCAATTGTGTACAAATGGCCAAATCAGTGCAACTCTACTTGAAGCTTGATCCTCGTGTTTGCAAACAGCTTTTTAGTCCCAGTGGTATTCATCGTCTCATAACGAAGATATTTAAATGCATCACAAACTCGCTCTCTCGTCCACTCTCAATCTCATACATTTTAAAGCGTCGATTTGCGATTCAAGAAAAGAGGAATAGCCCCGCGTCCATTTAAATACCATCCTGTACCCTGTCACCGACAGCTTTTCTTTCGCCCTCGAAACACTCCTCGGCGATTCGTTCTTGTATTCGAAACCTGAAACCAGCTTCATGGCGGAAAGAAGAACCTCCAGAGCGATCAGTTCACTGTATACTGCATCGAGTCTCTTGACAAAGGTCAGAGTTGAACGTTGCCCAGGCCAGTGTATAGCGGACCGCAGCCAGGAGAGTCGAGTGCTCATGGTTCGTGTGCACGCGAACGTCGACGACACAATAACCACTCGAGCTTGGCTTGCCGGTAGCACTCGACGCGCTCCAAATTTATGTTCGTTCAGATAAGCGAGTTAATAGAGTCCCTTTAGTGGCGAACTTCGCCCGCAGAGCCAGGGCGAGCGCTGCGCACCGCTGTATTTTCATTCTCAATTGCGTCGGCCGCTCTGGCAGAGACGGAGACGCGCGTGACGCAGGTGTTGCCCGGATGAGCTGCTGTCTTGATGCTAGAGTGCTTTTCTAGAGACTCGCGCAAGAGGAAGGTTATTCAATTTATGAACGAGGAAATGGATTGCCGCTGCGTTGCTGGCGCAAGATTATTTGCAATGCGGTAGGCTTGTTTTAATTTGTCCGACTGTATCCAGGCCTGTTCTACTTGTATTAATACCGAACGCATAGCGCGAATGTTCAATCCAGGCGAATAGGCTCGAGGCAGAATTTCAATGAGTACATCGGGCATGAGAATAAACGTTAGCATTAAAATTTACTTTTCTCCGCGAGAATTTCACGAAGAAAGCGCGCAGTTTCATTTGGAAAAGCTCTTGGACGATGGCTATCGACTTTTAACAGCCGCGTTTATACGCGGGGGAAGGAATTAAAGTTTATTCTGCCCCTTACGATGACATTTCCGAGATAAGCTTGTACACGCGGGTGAGAATCAATTCGAGTAAATCAGCCTTTGTAATGGAAAATCGAATACTTGGAGGTGAAACTGTGTGTACGTTTACACGTGGTGTTGTTAATGCTTAAACAAAATAGGACAATGTTAAAAGCTATACGAGATACATCAGTTAAACTTTGAATAACCTATCTATTCAAAGTGACCATACACGTGGGAAATTGAGCTGTATGATAGAATCTCACATCGCGATAATGTTGCAAAAGCGAAATAAATTCTAATTCGAATCTCTTTTCTGAAAACGCTCTAAAAGGCTGATAACTATCAGTCAAGCGTTCTTTCTCGAATAAATTCACTTTCCTCTCTTCCAGCAATTTAGAACTTTGCTCAAGAACCGCCAAGTTTAAACATTAATTCAGCGCTAAAATTCAAAACAGTCTCGATACAGAGCTCCCGGTTTCATAAACTATAATACATTATATCCTCTCCCTACTCATTTCCATTAGATTATATTTCGCAACTCGGAGTTTTCGACTGCGTGCTAATTATCATTTGACGAGAGCCCCTCGATTAATCATCGTCTCTCGGTGATGAATTACAAAGTAGGTCCGACGCAAAAACAGGCTCGAAAACACCGCCGGCTTTAAATGCGACAATCGTTTCCAATTTACGAGCCAACCGTGAAAAATTATCTTGCACCGTATTTCTTCTCCGTCGTTGTCGTCGCGGTTGGAAGTCGGAAGTGGGATCATCGTCGGGGGATTTACATGCCTATTGACTATTCTATCAACCAAAGTAATGTCGCGACCACCAGAGAATCACACTTTTCCGCCGTAACAATATAACGCGAAGGCAATAACGCTAACCGCAGCATCAACTCGGTCGTATAAAAGCAACAACGCCGAGATCAAAATGACGTTTGTCCACCAAAATTGTAGAGAAAGAATACGACGCACGCCTCGATAAAGCTCTCTCGAAGGTCAATTTCTCCGCGCAGCGAAGAGAGAGAGCAAGTACGTCCAGCGCACGTCTCGTGTTATGTTATTAAGAGAAGCCGTCCCCCTCGTTGCCATCAAAGAAGAAAAGCACAGCGACAGTTTATCGCCCGGGGAAAATGGATTCTTTACGAGCTTGCGACTTATGCCCTCACGTAGATATATATAAAACAACTTCTCTCGCCGGCTCCATAAAACTACTCGTCGCTGCTGCTGGGCCATGGCGCAACGCTTTAATGGCTCGTCGGCAAGTTGTTGCAGAGCGAGAGAGCTGAAAGTTTCCCCAGCGCGCGACGACGGTCATTCTTTCCCGCGTGAAAGTGACGCTGACCCTGTGGATTTTCGAGAAAATTATGGGGCTGATGTGTGATTTATGACGGCTGAGAGATTTTTCTACGTTTCCTTTTAGGATATTTCGCGGGAAAGTGATATCGGGTATTTTATATCTGAAAAAGTTTCCGCGTCGTCGCGTCCCTAACAACTTTTCGTTCTAAAGTGCCCAAGATTTTCGATGCTTAGGTTCATACTGACGCGTCAGCTCTTGAAACTATGAAACGCAGAAGTTTATTTGTTCTTCTTGGAAATAAAGAAGCGCCTCGATCTTTTTTCTTCTTCAAAAAAGCGCGAAAACTGTTCGATCACTTCTGCGAATTCAGTAGACGGTTCGCAAGCACAATAACATATAAATTCATCGCAGCGTAGTCGAAAGTTCGAAAATCTCCATCCCCGCGAAACTTTCTCGGAGAAAAGTGCACGCTCACGTCTGTTCCTATACAATTCGACATCGTTTACCGTAATGCGCTTCCTATAATTATGCCTGGCTTCAACTCCCGCGGCATTGTCGAGAAGCGCACGTCTGCAACTTCGAGCAAGTAGGCTAAGAAAGACGTGTATCTATATATACGTAACACACGTCGAAACTTCGCCGGGATTAAATGCCTCTTCTTCCCTTCGGAAGTGCACACAGTTGTGTAGTCCCGGAAGTTGGGGTGTGGAAGGCGAGCTCGTGAATTTTGCAAGTACTACTACTACGCTTCGCGCGGCTGTGAGGGGGCGAAGGGCAGGCTCTTTTTGCGTGTTTTCGTGACCTTCGTATTCGACTGCAAGGCCAGAACGCGCTAAATGCAACCCGGACGCCCGGGATTTACGACTAACCGCGAGAGTCTGACGCGCAAGCTTCGCTCGTTCGCTATTGCGGCGCGATGGATATGTATGTATGCATCGTTTTTCTTCGCGCTCTGCTTTTCGATTTTACCATCTTCGCTCTCGGGGTGCACTGGTTGGCACAGTTTTGTCGTTGAAGTTTTGGCCTGCTGTTGAGTCAGTTGAAAAGCTTTTAGGAACTGTGGGTATACCTTTGTTCATTTACTTTCGAGTTAGTTTGAAAACGCTAATTAGGGAAGCTGTGCGCGGGAAATTCGAAATTGCAGTGATAAATCGAAAGCTCGAGAATTTCGAAATACTATCCTGCAGTGAGTTGACGGTTTAAAATTCCGCTTTAATCAAAGAGGAAGCGTGAAACTAAAATTTAAAACAAGCTCGCAATTTACAGCGCAAGCTCCAGTGCTTGTATACAAGAATAGATGAGGGCGCACTTTATACTCTTGATATCGGTATCTGCAAGCTGCCACGGTTCGACAAATGCAATTTCAAACAAAACAGGGCATGCGAAACTTTGCAAGCTTCATGCTACACTAAAACCTTAGTAAATCTCTTTGAAAATTTCGCAACACTCTTTTCCTCGCTCGCTCGTCCTCTGCTTCGCATTTTACGTCGCGTCCCGGCCACGCTTTCTTCTTGTTTTTTCGCGTCCCTTTTTACGGAGGACTTTCAGCGGCGTTAGCTAGCGCATCGCTTCGAAACTTATGTGGGAATACCGTTGCGAAATACATAGAAAGATGTGTAGTGAGTATTTCTGAAAAAAAAAACGCCAAACACTCTTTCACCATCGGAATATCTGTAGGATTGTCTACATCGCGAATGCATTTCCGAGTCGCTTTATACGCTACGAGGAAATATTTACTGCAAGCTCTCTGCGGAGCCAATTTCTCATCGTGCCGATATCATATCCTCCCGCGGCAATAAAGTTTCATTACAGTTTTATTATATATAAAACATGTGCGCGAGAGCTTCTGTACAATAAAGATGCTATCTCGGCTGGTGTATTTTCGCCGAAAGTCCTTGTCACGCAGGATTCATGTAATACAGGCGAGAAAAGCGCGCAGATTTTCCCGCGAAAACAGCTTACACGCACGCGAAGAAAAGAGCAAGGTCTCCGAGTGAACTTTGGAACGTCGCCATTTCCGCCCATAGCGCTTATCATCTCTCTTTCTGTGAGCGGCGAGCTTCTTTTGGATCTCTCCGCGCAGGAAGAAAATAAAACTCGCGCGGATTGCTCAAATATGCGAAATGAAGGCCTCCGTAGTCGAGCTTTTTATCGCTGGAGCTTTAATGGATCCACTCGCTCTCTTTTCTCTTTCGCCTAATGTGGCGTCGGGCGCACTTTTACGATGTGATAAATGTTATGTATCGCGCTCCTGTGGCCCTCGGCGCAGAAAAGTTTCTGGGACGAAAGGAACCGCGAGAGCTTTGAGCTTGCGCGCGCGCGGCCTGAATCGTCTAAGTAATTGCTCTTCTGTACGATGTATACGCGGAGCCCTTCGATCTCTTGCTTGTCTCTGCGACTCGATTTTTTGCCGTCTTGGCCTTGCGCTGCTTTCAATATACCGCTCTTATGCTTAACATCCCATCGTTTCTCTTTGATAAAATACGCTTTCCGCTGGATGGCGTATTTTCTCAAAGTTATTCAGAAGCTTGCCAATTTCGGGGAGTTTTACTATCCAATCAAAGATTTATTCAGTTTTTCCGAGCTTGCGTGTGATGAATGAAATTACTGTTTTGAGGTTACACGGTATATAAAAAAATTCAACTCGAGTGTATCGTCAATTAAATTGACCCAATATTACCGGATCGATTTGATCAGGCAGAGTGACGCCGCGTGTTCATGCGTTGAAAAGCGGCACATATAGCTGAAGTTCTTTCGGTATATACTCCAAGACCACGAGTTCCAGCCATTGCTCAAAGCCCTCGTAAACCTATCAAGGCTACGTAGACATAAGCTCGAGCAGAGGATCTAAAAATAAGGAAGCAGTGCCGTTAACCTAACGCAGAACAACTTAATGACATCGCGTCGCCTATATACAAGACAATAAAAGGGGGAAGTCGACTCGGGTGATACACCTTCATCAGCGTTACGGCAAATCCTCCGTCGCGATTAGAGCGTCTTCTGTGTGCCGTGTATACGACCTGCCGGCAAATTAAAAAGAAGCCGCGCGAAGGAGTGGGATAAATGGCTTTATAAATGAGAAACGTATAGCGAAACGTGAGAATCGCTGACGCGGTGACAAAGGACGCGGCTGTGGGAGGGATAAAAAAGGCGCGATGATGAAAGAAAGTCGCCGAGAGAATGAATGGGGCTGTGACTTTCGAGCATTGTCTCGCGTTGTCTGCGCTGAGCTGAGTACGCGGGGAATAGATTTCCGAAGAAAGCCATCATCGGGGTGAGAATTTTTTCCTTTTCGTTATTGCGTGGGTGGATGCGATGTTTGAAACAATGCAACAAAGCGCTTGGTTTTTTACGATTTGTTGAACTATCGTAATATACCGATTTTACACCAGAAACTTGATACAACAGTCCTGCTTTCAAGAGAGACATTGTGATGAATCGCAGTAATACACATAGCATTTCGAATCGAATAATTGCTTTCTTGGAAACGAAACCAAAATCTCCACTCTCCTCTCTCATAAATGACGCAGCACATCGCCTAATTAGCATCGAATTAAGGCCCATCAAAGACCTACAAGTCTAGTTTTCACTTTTAATTAAGACCAATCGCGTAGTCGAGGAACAAAAATTAGTCGTTCCACAATACCGAGCTCACTCTCTGCAGTCCTCGAGATAGCCTTTAATTACTCCAAGTAATTTCAATTTTCAAGAATAATGATCCCGCCTTTCATACGTCCCTCTCTCTCTCTCTCTCTCTCTCTCTCTCTCTCTCTCTCTCTCTCGAAGAAATCTAATGAGAGCCAGGTCGCAGCTGATATTACGCGTATAGATATATACAGCTTTCAAAAGAGCAGGAAAAAGACGGCGGGAAACGTCGTCTTTGCGAGAGCTGCGCGCAATGCAATTAACTTCGTTATATCGCCCGCCATCGGTTTCGCCGAGCTCGGTAAAATCGCCAAAGCGACTATACGCAACGCATCTTCGCGTCTTGTGTCGAGCTGCACTTAAGGGTGTTTAACGAGAATGCATTTGTCGAGGCGCTACTGCTGCTGCTGCTGTTCGCGAAGGGAACAAAGTCGACGAAGTCTGTTAGTCGAAGACGGAGAAAAATTGTAGGACAGACTTGGCAGTTTCTCGAGAGAATTTTAAATGGGGATTTTAATTGCTATGGGGGTGGGGAGACGGTTTTGCATTATTGATGAGGTTTTCCGTGGAAAATAATTAAATTGTACGACAAACGTATAGAATCGTGTTTCTTTACTCTCGGCTTTACATGCATTCAGAATGACTTATGTTTTATTAATCCAGATGCAGGCAAACGACGTTAATATTTAATAATTTTATTATACGAAAGTAGGCTGCGAGAACAAAGGCGCTAGCTAATCGGATCGCTTCTCACAACTTATGGAAGCTATTACTTTAATCGAATCAATCTTCATTGATTGCCGATAATTAACTTATATTATCTTTATATTCAATTAAAATAATAATTATCGCTATTATTTTTCAATAAATTCAATTTCAAGGGAGGAAAAGCCATTCGAACGCGAAGCCAAATAAAAATGTAGCCCCGACCTTTGCTATAGGGGAGAGCATTCCTAGCCCACTTCCCGTCCTTATATACCCTTTCGTTTCGCGGTACGGCGTCAATTACGGCGTCAATTCAAATGCAATGCGCGCGAAAAAGGCTCCGCGCGCGCGTCGCTAGGCCCGAGAATTTTTAACGAGCGCAGCTGCACGACTTCCTGCACTCCATAATTTCCTCTCTCTCTCTCCCCCTCTCTCTCATCTCAGGCATACCGCGAATTTTCCAACTCTGGCTTCCTTTGTGTCTCGAGGCTATACGCAAATTCTGCGGTCTTTCTTTCTGATGGAGATGCGCATACTGCATCGGGTTTTGTTTTGCTTCAGTGTTTTTTTCATCATTGAATATGGGTTTTTGATCTAAATGACGTTCTGAAAAAACGCTGCTCTACATTTTGAACGAAGTGAATTTTATATCGAAAAAAGGAATGTTGATCGAAAGCGCTTAGCTGTAATTTCAAACTTGCGCGCGAGGAGCGATACGCAAATCTCTCGAATATTCGACGTATAAGAGGGGGAATGCGAAAGTACTCGAAATGCTCGAATAGTTGATGTTCGCAGACTCCCCCGCTTCTCTTTTGCTCGACGGCTAAATATCGCTTCAATTATTCGATCAAAGTCTTTCAGAAGTATTTCATTTTACAGTTAAGGCTATCTTCCTTACTGTGTGTAAGAGCACGTTTCATGCGAACAGAAAGGAATTCGAAGGTTCGAGTATAAATTCGCGAGAGTAAGACTTTCTAACTTAATCTTCAGCAGCTTACGAGAAACCTTATTTTATCAAAGTAAGGATCGAATTTTTCATATTGGTTGAACAAGTGTCCAGTATGAAACTTCTTTAGCTACGTAGATATATTGCGGGTCGTCGACACACAAGATATTTCGTATCGGATGAAAAGTGAGAAATAAAATTGGAAATTTCGTAAAAGTTTGCAAGTCGTAAAATTAAAAAATTGTATGGCGAAAAGGCAACTTGCGTTTCAGTCCAGATAATAAAATATCGATCTGTATTACTTTTTCATAAATTTGTTAATACCCGCATGGTTCTGAATATATGTATAAGGCGTGCCCATATACTCCCGTGTAACTTTAGGTGATTCAATCAACATTAACTCGATCATTTTTACAGGAACACCCCATCGACATACTTGTCGCCGTTTACCGAACAAGAAACTATATACACGGTCGATCCGCAGCCATCAACCTCTCCCCCTCCCTTATTATGTACATCAAAAGCGATACTTCTACTCTTCCTCCCATATTCCTTCCTCCTCGTCTCGCCAAACAAGGAAACTATATCTCTCGTGAAAAAGTAAAAAAAAAAGAACGACGAACAAGACGATCCCTTGGGTTCTCTCGCTTCTCCCATTCAGCGCGATTGCCTCCTTTTCTCGTCTCCACTCGTCGGAAGAGACTAATATTCGAGCTCGCCGTGCTTTCTTCCCGCAATAATAATTGTCGCACCAGGGATTTCCTCCCTCCTTTAAAAAAAAGTAACCATCAATTTAGCCGTTGCGTTCTATATATACAGTATTCTTATAGAAAGCCGCGTGCTGGCGCTTTGGAGATAACAAAGTCCATTTAACTTTGATCACCACTACTGGCCTTTTCCCGCCTGCCTTATTCGAGCGATGGCTATCTGAGATTTGTGCGTCATGTATAATAATAAAGCTCGACACAGTGCTGGATGGACCGAAGCTTGCGCAAATAACTCGAGAGCTGATAATGTAGCGGAAAGAAAACAATTGGAGACGGCTATGGAAATAACGAGCGGATCCTCGAGAAGCTTCGAGGGTTCGCTTTGTCGAGCTTGTGGAGAAAAAGAGTCGAAGAGAGTCGTTATGCCATTTTTCTTTTGGGATAAAAGTACGTTAATTATTCCATGGAATTGCTTTTAAAAAGCTCTTGTACCTTCGTAAAAAAATTACAACAGTTTGAAAAGATATACACGTATAAAAATTCCTGTACGTTTCAAACAATTACAGCCGAGAAAGTTTCGCAAAAGCCGCATGAGCGTTACACAAATCGTACGAGCATAAAAAGCGAGCCGACTCTTAGCTCGCATGTAGAATAATTCACTAAGCTCGACCACTTCTCTGTTTTATTCTCTCTCTCTCTTTTCCAGCGCGCGCGGTCTTTCCCGCAAACTTCTCGTCACGCTCGCTTAACGCCGTGCCGCCCGCAGTTCACTCGAAGCTTGTAAAGCGCGTTGTGATGAAGTCGCGCGATAACTTTTTAATTAAAGAGCCAGCGTACGTACAACCGCTTCTTTATTAATTAATAACCACGACGTCGTAATTACGCGCTATACATAGCGCACAACGCTGTTCATTTTCCTTATCGTCCACACTATACAACAGCGTGACTTGGATCTCGCGTATCAACCTTAATTACCAAGCGAATTTACGATAGAATCAGAGCGCGGTGCGCGTCTTTAACGACGTCGCCCCCCGAATAATCACGTAATTCATATAGAAAGACGGAGCAGTGGTAGTCCCAGAGTCGAACGGTCCAATATCCGCGATCACACGAGCGCGCGCGACCGTAAACGTACACTCGGCACTACTCCGTCAGTCGTAAAATTGCACCTTTTCGAGCGTAACTTGTTGCGAACTCCTGCAGCCGCGCGTCGTAAAAGTTTATTGGACCAGTGCCTACCTCGAGGCCGATATATAGGCTAGCGAGGGAAGAAGTCGCCACCGCCGACGGACTTCCTTTCCTTTCTTTTTCTTCGTTTCTCCTCGGCAGCTGCATCGAGAGGAGAAATTCGATTTGTCTTGGAGAGATGCGCACGCGGAGGAGAGGCCATTTGAATGAAGCTTTTTTATTTGCTTCGGCTATACGCGTTGTACGTCGGGAGAGAGATGGCTTTGAATAGCGTTTCGCGGCCAAGTGATGTACGAGCGATTGTTGCGAGCCTGTACCGCAGGGTGAAGCATGAGATCAATCAGGGAGAGTAAATTGAAGTGAAAACCGATAAAAGAGAGTGTATGGAGTGTCATTTTTATTCTCGTCTCTCGCTGCTCTCCGTAATCCGTATCCAACCTTCAGCAAGACGCGCGAACAAGTTTCATCAATTTGTGAGATCAGCACTACAAGGTGCAAAATGAGTTTCGAAAGAGTGTATTCCTGATATACGCGTAAACGTTTGCGCGTCTGACCAATCCCTGTCATGTTCCACTGAAATTTCAAGCGAATAAAAAAAACAGTCGATCGAGCACACACACAACAGCGTGAAAATTCGTTTTCCAGCTCGCATTCTCTCTCGCGCACAAAAAAAGGAGGCAAATTTGTCGACAATAAAACTCGAGCGAATTTTCCCTGACTCCCCCGGCTCTCGTCAAAACGGCGCGCGTCATCGAATAATCCGATGACTGGCAAAAAGCCAGATAACCTAGCGTAATACACAGCAGGTACGATATATAGCCTGTCGTCGTTCCTCTGAAATTTACTTTCTGGGCGTAAAACACGCGCGCACGCACGGCCTGCATAAATAAAGCGCGAATAAGCAGATGAGCCCCGGGGAAAGAGAGAGCGCTCGAAATTCGCATCAGATGCCGACAAACGCGCGGGGGAGCAGAAATCGATATACACAGAAAGAGAGCGAGAGAGAGAGAGAGAGAGAGAGAGAGAGAGAGAGAGAGAGAGAGAGAGAGAGAGAGAGAGAGAGCTAGCAGCAAAGGGAGAAATAGGCCGTCGGGGCTCGTCGATATTAAGGCGCGGCTCTCTTTTTCCATCTCTACATGCGCGCGCGCTTGTGATGATCAAAAATTGATTGATGAGCCCGGCGCTGCAGCGACGCTGATGCGCTTTTCTCTCCATCGCTGTATACATATAAAAATACACCTGCGCGCAGAGGGAAATAGAGTTTTATTACCGCGGGTGTACACTCGAGAGGTTGCCTCGTATTTCTCTTATTTCTTCTTTTTGCTCCTTTTCGTGAGCCAAAGAGTGTTTCCGGGGATTCCCCGGTTTTTATACACGCCGACGGAGTAGATGCGATAAAGTCGAGATGATGCCGGGGAAAATAATGCTTATCGAGGAGGAATTACTGCGCGCTCTCCGCGGCGAGAGGAGGAAAAAATGTGTTACGGATGATCCAGTCGTGATGTGCTTTCCTTTTTTCGAGGGTGCGGAATGAGAGTAAGCTACGCCGAAAAGGAGGAGCTGAACGATGCGATTTGTTGCTGAGATAAGGTGGATTTTTCGCGGAGATGAGTTGGATATCGCCGACCTTGAACGCAAGTGCGCGCGACGATTATGATTGGATATCGTTGGGGGTGAGAGAGAGAGAGAGAGAGAGAGAGAGAGAGAGAGAGAGAGAGAGAGAGAGAGAGAGAGAAGTTTGAGAAGAAGTGGGTTAATTTTCTCGGGGAGATATATGTATCGTAATCGACTTTGAGCTTCGGGGCTGATATACATTGTTGTAATGATATCGAGTCGCCGATTAGGGAGATATAAATAGCGGTTAGTGAAGCAACTATCTGCATGATGATGAATCGGATTTAATTGATTAAAAATATTCCTAATTATGGGGAGATAACAGAATAGCCGGGATGATGAAGGCCGTATAAATTTTAATTAGTACGGATACGCTTTCGTAATTACGATGTAAAGCTCGTTGCGTATAATTACGCAGTTTATCATCATCCTTAAAACTCGATGGGAGAGCTTATAATTAATTCGAATGTTTGAAAGCGCTCGTGATATTTCAAAAGGCTTCGAAATTCATGATCATTAATAGGACTAATGCATACAGCGAATAAAGTCCGCAGCGCCTAAAATCACGCTAGTGCATCCGACCTCAAAGCTCTCGACCTTCGCCATTCATTTCAGAGCTTGCAATTCATCGGCTCATATTCCGCTGAGTGCGCCGAGACAGTCGGCCGTTTATGCGTTTGATTGATCGGCGTTGCATCCAATTTCTCCCCAATTAAATTTAATTATAAAAGCACACGACTCGTGTGGGCGTATACGGAAGGTCGTCGGCTCTAATCCTCGCAAAGTCGCTACATGCATGGATGTATAGAAAAGTCGTAGCTTGCATGCACACACGCGAGGAAATTCGACTATTTCGCACCTGCTGCATGGTATACTTCTATTATGTGAGAACGTTATGTGTGAGTGTGTGGGTTGGCGCCTGTTGTGTGTGCAATATAAGCCCGGGAGGATTTAGTGAAACGGCTAATTGCTAGGATTATTCTTCGGTCGCGAGCGAGCGAGCCATGCCAGTCTTTTGACTTGTGGAGATAAATAATAGATTTTTGAGTAGCTTCAGCTAGCTAAAGCCGAGGTGGGAGTTATTTCGTTGGTATTTGCGTACAGCGGGTATGACGGGTTTATTTTCCGGCTAGCGTGTGTTATATTGGAAACGTTTTTCACTGTCGCCGAAATTAATGCCGCTTGGCGTTTACAAGTTTAACGAGGATTTAAAAATGCTCGTTTGAAAACAAAAAGACTTGTATCAATCAATACTTACCAAAAACGCTTGTAATATTTCGTGACGTATAGCAGAAGGTTACATTTATTCAGGAGGGGACCTTTTGAAATCAACTACTAAAAGGTTTCACTAAAAACAGCCGAGGCACTAATCTAGACTCGATCATTGGTAGAAAATTGAGCATATTATTTGGGAGACCTTCAGTAATGCGAATCAGTTTTGGACTGGCTGTTTCACTGGCCCAATCAATGCTTAAACTTTACGAGTTTCTGGTTAGCGAAGATAGGTGGCGCATATGCACTTTCCAATTTCCTTCATCTGCTATCTGCGAGCTCAGTATATATATAGCGGTATATCACCGATGCCAAAACTACCTTTTGTAGAATCTGCTTAGGCCACTCATACTATATCTGATTCAAACATTGCTTCGTCTTTTATGGTTTCACTGTCAATATATCGATCACAGTGGAACATCAAAAAAGTTGCTTTGCAAATAGGAAAAAAGCAGTAGTCACAGTAAATTAGTAACAATAATGAAGTAACTACTTAAGTGCAGCTCAGAGAATAATTCTAAATCTGTTACTTGTTATTCTTTTTATTTACTAGAAAGCATGCCGCCAGATTTTATTCCCTCTGCGAATGATAATATTCTATTTCAATGCGGAATTTAGTAATTTCTAAATTTATGCGTTTTTACATACTGTTAGATTCTTCCGCTGTAAACTTGTTATGCTTCTGAAATATTTGCGTCCTAATTACTCGAATCGAGGCATCAGAGTAGGATCAGAAATTAATTAGTGGTCTTGTCTGCATTAGTGCGCAAGCTATACTCTCCATTGAATTTCACGGATTAAACTTGCAGCCGCGCATACCACGAGGGCTGCACTTTCGATTTTCTTTACACCCTGATCAGCGGTAATGACGGTTAATTAACTTGTATCTGCGTCTCTCGATGTAGCGGCTAAAATTAAACCGCAATAATTTCGCGTCCCGTAATTTCCGAGTCTTATCTTCTTCGTTACTTTTTCTCCTGTAATACCGTGTGCGGTAATTGAATCGTCTTGCATTTTCCTTAAAAAGTTGAAATATAAACAAGAATGAAGTTTTAAATCGTTATTTTTTGTAATTGAGATACTTTTATCAAAACATAATGGAGAACGACATGCTCCAATTAAGCTCCATAATGCAGCCCTCGAATAAAACAAGCAACGCGGCGTGTATCCTCAGAACAATGCAGGAAAACTCGTCTTCATCGAGACAATCTAAAACAAGCCTCTTTAAGCCACTATTGGATCACTCGAGAACGATTACACGCGAGAGTCGACCGGTAATTAATGTGTGCTGGAGCCTTCAGCGACAGGAGGATATAGCGCGCAGAGGAGAGACTTCGGCAAATCCGTAATCTCACCGGGTGTTTGGCCTTGAGAGCGCCGCAACGATCCCCCGACGCGCGCACGCCGCGGGAGTCTAATTGCGAAAATTCCGTTCACGTACGCGCCGCCGCCGCTGCCGTCGTATATAGCTGCTCTCTAGCTCCTTTTCCACCGGACCGTGTAAAGTGGTAGATTTGTCGTGCGAATTAAGCGAAAGGTGTGCCGCGTGTCCTCGAAGAGTACGTTTTTCCAGGGCGTGTCTCAGATTGTGGAAACGTAATTTTTAGTGATTTTCTCCAGTCGCCAGAGCCGTGCTTCATCGTTTGGCCGTATCTCGATGCCTCAGTGCCTCGACAAACAGGGAATGTGGTTATTGACCGTAGGTCCGAATTGGCTATATCGATAAATCAAAATCTGCGAACTGACGCGTATACGATCCGATATTTATGCGGATGATGCTCGTGTGGAAGATGCAGATTTATGGTGGCTCGGCTCATGCGTCGCAGTCTATGCGCTGCATATGTCTAGCTACAGGTCGTAGCGCTGGGCGACGAAGCGACAGACAGTGCTGATAGGAAATTAAGATACGGCGGCCGTGACAGACGGCCGCTAAGCTTACAGCTTGGAGGTGCCGGAAGAATATGTTGCTTACTATTTCGAGACTCTCATACGGATTATTGTTATTTCTATACTTACTAAAAGCTCATCATCGCTATATACTAAAACAAAAGCCCATTAAATGCAACTATCCCTGCGTTATCAGCTAGTTACTCATAGTTTAAAATTCATCGCGCTCAATGTAGTCTAAGCGAATTGACAACTAAAACTCAATTAAATCGAAACATATCGACATCGTAATATTAATACTACGCGTAAAACCGCGCATAAGCACGTAATCCTCGCCACAGCCGCTGCAACAAAGCTTGTGGGTCGCCGGGCACTTGCCACGCTGCGGTATAACTCGGTGATAAATTTCAATGCGGAGCCTCACGCTCACGTGTCCTCTGATAGTGTAATCCGTAACTATACTTCGGTTGCCCGGGCTGCGCACTGCACATTCCCCGGAATTACGCAGAATAAGTACAATCGCGAGGGCAATAGAGAGAGCGAGACGAGACTGTATACGACAACGCGTCGTACGTCGCATTCGACGCGTGACTAACTAAAAATGAAGAATCCAAAATTAAACTAAGCGTTGTTTGTTGTGAATTATTTTTATTGTATTTTTTTTAAGTTTAGTTATCATAAGGTTAAAAAACGAGGTAGTTCAAATCATGTATATTTTTTAAAAAGCACTGTTATTGAGATACACAAATAAATAAGTAGAAAAAATGTACATCTTCTTAACGCATCTGTTCTGAACTTTAATACTAAATGCTAAATAAATTACTAATTAACTTTTTTCCTTTCTTCAAACTGCAGCCAAAATTTGCCAACAGCTCCAAGATTAAAACTCAACTTAATAAATTCAACCGGAAAGACCGTTTTCTCTATAAACTTAATAGTAAACTTTCGCAACACGTGCACCATCAAAATCTTCGTTTCCATTAAAGCAAACCGATTTCCGATGCACTGTCTTGGTCCGTGACCGAAAGGCATATACGTGTAAGCTTCGATTTTACTTTTATTCTCCTCGTTAAATCGCTCTGGATCGAATTTCTCCGGTTCGGGAAAGTATTGCGGATCTCGATGCAAGGCATAAATAGGAATCATTATTACAGTGTCTTTTTCCATACGATACTCTGGATAATCTTGCATCGGTGGCGAGAAAACGTGATCCCTCGTGCAAACTCTGTTCGTAATTGGAGCAGGCGGATATTTCCTCAGAGTCTCGCTGACTACCATGTCCAGATATTTCATGTCCGATAAAGCCTCGTAAGTCAGTTTTCCGTCGTTTTTCTCCAGCTGCAGGTCTACTTCCTGCTGCAGTTTCTCTTGGATATCGGGATTAGCGGCTAATTCGAGAGCCATAAAAGCCATGAGACTGGAAGAAGTATCGAATCCTGCCAGGAAAAAGATAAAAGCGTTGCCCAGAATATCGTCCATAGTGACGTTGACGCCGCCTTCTTTGTCCATTGCTTGCATGAGCAGTTGAATCGTGTCTGGGCGAGTGACGTCCTTTTCCCTTCGTAATGTAACTGCTTCGTTGATAAGTTTCTTGAAGAATTTATCGGATGATCTCGGGAGGAACGTCGCACCGAACAGTCGCATCAGACGAGGAAAATTTCTTAGAAGTACAATTTTCAACATTAATAATTTTGAAGTGAAAGTTGTCGAAGCCTTTCCATGCATGAAGAACTCGTTTTCTTGATCCTTCATTGAATCAACTTTGACTCCAAAAGCAGCAGTGGCTATGACGTCATTAGTGTACCTTGTGAATACTTCTTTAGCCTCAAAGCTCTTCGCAAACTATAAACAAAAATGTTTTCACGTATTATTTATTATATTTTAGAACATTTATATAATAAGCGTGACAATTTACCTCTGGGTTTTCCAAAATATATTGACCGAAATTCCTAGCGCATTCGTCGATAAGTTCGAATAGAAGCTTCATCCTTGCAGCAGTATAACTCGGAGTCAAAGTGCTTCTAAGATCCTTCCATCTTTTACCCTTGAGAGAAAATATATTTCTACCGGCTATAGGGTCCATCTCCTCCGTCACAAATGTCAGGTGATCGGTGAAATCGTCAAAATTCTTGACGCATATCTCCTTAATGAGATCGGGATCTTTGATGATAACCACTGGCTTTCGGAAATCAAAGCAGCCGTAGTACCGGGCACCCGAAAATTTCTTGTACATCTTTTGAGCATGCATAGGAAAAGAATCGATTCCAAACAACATTGGATAGTTGTTTCCTATTATAGGTACTGATTCCAAATGTAGCATTTTACGACGTTTCCAGTAAGTGTATTGATAGACAATTGTATAAAGAGCAAATACAAAAATCGCTGCTAAACCGTAGCCTAATATAGCTGCTACAGGAATCATGATGGTGATTTTCTTTTAACAATCCTGTAAGTTTATTCTTATGCTAACGATGCACAATGTATATATGGAGTAAAAAAGCGCGGGCGCTCGAGTTGTGGCAGCTTCGAGTTTCTCTCGTTTTTCCCTTAATTCTTTCCGACTTACGCGGCTGAACTAGCTGGCTCGTTTTGTTCCGTGTGTCTTTTTTTGCTCCACCTCGTCCTCTCGCTCTCTCTGTGTATACGCAGAGGCTGTGGCTCCTGGGTTCTCTCTCTCTCTCTCTCTCTCTCTCTCTCTCTCTCTCTCTCTCTCTCTTTCTCTCTCGTCTTGTAGTTGCGTTTATTTCTGGATAGTAGGTACTGAGGAAAATTCGCGAGCCCTTTTATTTGTCCTTATTTTCCCACGGCTTAAGGGGAAGGAGCTTGGGAAGACTTGATTAAAGTAGAGGAGATAAGGTTCAGTGCTTTCTATTCGTGCGTCGAACTTTTAGAGAGCAGTCTTGAAAATATTTAACAGATTATGCATTGTCATTTCTTTGGACAATCTTATCGCTCTCAAGACTTCTGTTATATGTAAGAGATAAAATGCCATCTGGCATAAGCGAGTGTGTAAGCTTATCAAAACAATATGACTATGCTATACAGTCATCGTGAAAGTATATATAACTAAATCTTATTTTTGTTTCATTATGTAAATAATGTACCTCTCATCAGTGGGATGATAACGAAAAAAAATATTTTGAAGTATTGTACGCTTTTATTATCAAGTATTAAAATAGATTGTTATATTTATTTGATAAAAAAATTTAATCGTAAAATAATAACTACATTGCTTTTTATAAAAACACGGTTATACATCGTTATTATATAGTTTGTAGGTTATTTTAATACAAAAATACTAATACGACCAATCAGTCAACTTTTTTTCGTCCTTCAAACTTAAACCAATATCCCTCTTCTGCTGACAGTATGAAAGTCTTTTTACTGAGTGTAACAGGATGGTGTGACTTTTCGGTGAATTTTACCACGAACTTTCTTAGTATATCGATGATGACAATTTTCGCTTCCATCAAAGCAAAGCGATTAGCAATACATTGACGCGGTCCGATACCGAACGGCATGTAAGTGTACGGATTGATCTTGTGTTTGTTTTCATCGTTGAAACGCTCTGGATCGAATTTTTCCGGATCCGGGAAGTACTTAGGATCTCGATGCAAACCGAACATGGAAATTAGGATGCTTGTTCCCACCTCCATCTGGTATTCAGGATACCCTTCCATGAGTGGTGGAAACGTGTACTCCTTGTTGCAGAGTCTGTTGGTAATAGCTACTGGAGGGTATTTTCTTAAAGTTTCGCTCATCACCATGTCGAGGTACTTCAAGTTGACCAAAGACTCGTAGGTCAGCTCGCCTCCATGCTGCTCGATCTCATCGTCTATCTCTTGCCGAAGTCTGTCTTGGATATCGGGATTTGCAGCTAGTTCCTGAAGCGCGAAACACATCGCAGAAGACGTGGACTCGAAGCCAGCTAGGAAGAAGAAGAAAGCTTGTCCAATAATGTCATCCATGGTCACTTTAATGCCGTCGTCTTTCTTCATAGCTTGAATCAAGAGTTGCATCATATCTTGTCTTGTGATGCCTTTCTCGATTCTTGTTGTGACTGTATTCGTAATTAACTTCTTGAAAAATTTGTCTGTAGCGTTTGGAAGAAAAGTTGTCCCGAAAAATTTCATAATGTTTGGAAAATTTTTCAAGATTGTAAACTTTAGGGCTGCAAGGGCAGAAAAATTTGTAACCTCTTTGCCGTGTAGATAAAATTCGTTGTCCTGATCCTTCATTGAATCAACCTTTACTCCAAATGCAGCAGAAGCTACTACGTCGTTTGTGTATCTAGTTATAGCGTCTTTGGCTTCAAAGTTTTCCGCCAACTGCAATAAAAGCACAATTAAAAATTTAATATAGATGGAACAATTATGTAACAACCATACTATTGAGCAGTTACTCATTGCTTTAATTGTTTGAGCCGGCATACTTTGCAAAACATTGTGCAACGCATTGTAATTGATAATAATTACCAATCTATGTAATAAAATACCAATTGAATTTTAAAACACAACGCGTATTTACCTCAGGATGATCAACAAAGTATTGAACAAAGTCTTTCGAACATTCAGCGACAAGTGCGAACAGCATTTTTATTCTTGCAGCAGTATAGCTTGGAGTCAATGTATTCCTTACTTCCTTCCAGCGTTGTCCTCTTAGAGAAAAAATATTACGACCCACGATCGGATCCATTTTTTCTGTTACGAAGGCATCGTGATCCGTGAAATGGTCGAAGCTTTTTACGAATATCTCACGAATTAAGTCTGGATCCTTAATGATTACCGAGGGCTTTTGCAGATCGAAAAAGCCGTAATAACGCGCTCCTGGAAACTTCTTGTACATATTCTGAGAGTGGATTGGAAAAGAAGAAGTCCGGAACATAATTGGCGCCATATTACCGATAATCGGTACAAGTTCCAGGTGAAGGACTTTGCGACGCTTCCAGTATGTAAATTGGTGTAGCACAAGGAGTGATGCGTAAAAAAGCAACGCAGCTAAGCCGTACGCTGCTAGCAACATTATAGATGTCATTGTGACTGGTTCTTAATTTTCTAGAAACGCTGTTATACTATTTTTCAGAATATTTAGCTAGTGTAGATAATTTTAGTAAGACAAGTGACTGAACCTAAAAATAGTAGTTTTATTTTTATTTTTATCGCCGTGTTAGAATATTTAAGTAATGGAAATATATTTAAAAACTAATCTTGCAGAGATAAAATAGTAGTACATACCTTTATAATTCAGAGTTCATTTGAACTTTATTAAACCAAACAATGATGAAATTAATATTATATTCTTGACCACCGAAGTAATCACGGATACAATTTGTTGGAGCTCTGATGTCTTACTGACGCTTCGCTTGCGCTCCGCACTACTCAGCAGCCGAGACGGAAAGTAATCAAGGTTGCATTTATCATTCACTGTCAAGATCAGCGGTTCGTCGCCAGAGGCTCAACTACCCATGGTGACATTGCGCTTTATTTTGAAAAACGTAGTTAACATCAAACACCTAAACGTAATCGAAAAATGGGCGGGTCATTGTGATACAACAATCGCTTATCATATCTGTAAAAGACAATCATGCACTTGAGTAGAAAAAGTATATGTAGAAATCGCATTACGAGAGATAAACTCTAATGACTAACTAAAAATGAAGAATCCAAAATTAAACTAAGCGTTGTTTGTTGTGAATTATTTTTATTGTATTTTTTTTAAGTTTAGTTATCATAAGGTTAAAAAACGAGGTAGTTCAAATCATGTATATTTTTTAAAAAGCACTGTTATTGAGATACACAAATAAATAAGTAGAAAAAATGTACATCTTCTTAACGCATCTGTTCTGAACTTTAATACTAAATGCTAAATAAATTACTAATTAACTTTTTTCCTTTCTTCAAACTGCAGCCAAAATTTGCCAACAGCTCCAAGATTAAAACTCAACTTAATAAATTCAACCGGAAAGACCGTTTTCTCTATAAACTTAATAGTAAACTTTCGCAACACGTGCACCATCAAAATCTTCGTTTCCATTAAAGCAAACCGATTTCCGATGCACTGTCTTGGTCCGTGACCGAAAGGCATATACGTGTAAGCTTCGATTTTACTTTTATTCTCCTCGTTAAATCGCTCTGGATCGAATTTCTCCGGTTCGGGAAAGTATTGCGGATCTCGATGCAAGGCATAAATAGGAATCATTATTACAGTGTCTTTTTCCATACGATACTCTGGATAATCTTGCATCGGTGGCGAGAAAACGTGATCCCTCGTGCAAACTCTGTTCGTAATTGGAGCAGGCGGATATTTCCTCAGAGTCTCGCTGACTACCATGTCCAGATATTTCATGTCCGATAAAGCCTCGTAAGTCAGTTTTCCGTCGTTTTTCTCCAGCTGCAGGTCTACTTCCTGCTGCAGTTTCTCTTGGATATCGGGATTAGCGGCTAATTCGAGAGCCATAAAAGCCATGAGACTGGAAGAAGTATCGAATCCTGCCAGGAAAAAGATAAAAGCGTTGCCCAGAATATCGTCCATAGTGACGTTGACGCCGCCTTCTTTGTCCATTGCTTGCATGAGCAGTTGAATCGTGTCTGGGCGAGTGACGTCCTTTTCCCTTCGTAATGTAACTGCTTCGTTGATAAGTTTCTTGAAGAATTTATCGGATGATCTCGGGAGGAACGTCGCACCGAACAGTCGCATCAGACGAGGAAAATTTCTTAGAAGTACAATTTTCAACATTAATAATTTTGAAGTGAAAGTTGTCGAAGCCTTTCCATGCATGAAGAACTCGTTTTCTTGATCCTTCATTGAATCAACTTTGACTCCAAAAGCAGCAGTGGCTATGACGTCATTAGTGTACCTTGTGAATACTTCTTTAGCCTCAAAGCTCTTCGCAAACTATAAACAAAAATGTTTTCACGTATTATTTATTATATTTTAGAACATTTATATAATAAGCGTGACAATTTACCTCTGGGTTTTCCAAAATATATTGACCGAAATTCCTAGCGCATTCGTCGATAAGTTCGAATAGAAGCTTCATCCTTGCAGCAGTATAACTCGGAGTCAAAGTGCTTCTAAGATCCTTCCATCTTTTACCCTTGAGAGAAAATATATTTCTACCGGCTATAGGGTCCATCTCCTCCGTCACAAATGTCAGGTGATCGGTGAAATCGTCAAAATTCTTGACGCATATCTCCTTAATGAGATCGGGATCTTTGATGATAACCACTGGCTTTCGGAAATCAAAGCAGCCGTAGTACCGGGCACCCGAAAATTTCTTGTACATCTTTTGAGCATGCATAGGAAAAGAATCGATTCCAAACAACATTGGATAGTTGTTTCCTATTATAGGTACTGATTCCAAATGTAGCATTTTACGACGTTTCCAGTAAGTGTATTGATAGACAATTGTATAAAGAGCAAATACAAAAATCGCTGCTAAACCGTAGCCTAATATAGCTGCTACAGGAATCATGATGGTGATTTTCTTTTAACAATCCTGTAAGTTTATTCTTATGCTAACGATGCACAATGTATATATGGAGTAAAAAAGCGCGGGCGCTCGAGTTGTGGCAGCTTCGAGTTTCTCTCGTTTTTCCCTTAATTCTTTCCGACTTACGCGGCTGAACTAGCTGGCTCGTTTTGTTCCGTGTGTCTTTTTTTGCTCCACCTCGTCCTCTCGCTCTCTCTGTGTATACGCAGAGGCTGTGGCTCCTGGGTTCTCTCTCTCTCTCTCTCTCTCTCTCTCTCTCTCTCTCTCTCTCTCTCTCTCTCTTTCTCTCTCGTCTTGTAGTTGCGTTTATTTCTGGATAGTAGGTACTGAGGAAAATTCGCGAGCCCTTTTATTTGTCCTTATTTTCCCACGGCTTAAGGGGAAGGAGCTTGGGAAGACTTGATTAAAGTAGAGGAGATAAGGTTCAGTGCTTTCTATTCGTGCGTCGAACTTTTAGAGAGCAGTCTTGAAAATATTTAACAGATTATGCATTGTCATTTCTTTGGACAATCTTATCGCTCTCAAGACTTCTGTTATATGTAAGAGATAAAATGCCATCTGGCATAAGCGAGTGTGTAAGCTTATCAAAACAATATGACTATGCTATACAGTCATCGTGAAAGTATATATAACTAAATCTTATTTTTGTTTCATTATGTAAATAATGTACCTCTCATCAGTGGGATGATAACGAAAAAAAATATTTTGAAGTATTGTACGCTTTTATTATCAAGTATTAAAATAGATTGTTATATTTATTTGATAAAAAAATTTAATCGTAAAATAATAACTACATTGCTTTTTATAAAAACACGGTTATACATCGTTATTATATAGTTTGTAGGTTATTTTAATACAAAAATACTAATACGACCAATCAGTCAACTTTTTTTCGTCCTTCAAACTTAAACCAATATCCCTCTTCTGCTGACAGTATGAAAGTCTTTTTACTGAGTGTAACAGGATGGTGTGACTTTTCGGTGAATTTTACCACGAACTTTCTTAGTATATCGATGATGACAATTTTCGCTTCCATCAAAGCAAAGCGATTAGCAATACATTGACGCGGTCCGATACCGAACGGCATGTAAGTGTACGGATTGATCTTGTGTTTGTTTTCATCGTTGAAACGCTCTGGATCGAATTTTTCCGGATCCGGGAAGTACTTAGGATCTCGATGCAAACCGAACATGGAAATTAGGATGCTTGTTCCCACCTCCATCTGGTATTCAGGATACCCTTCCATGAGTGGTGGAAACGTGTACTCCTTGTTGCAGAGTCTGTTGGTAATAGCTACTGGAGGGTATTTTCTTAAAGTTTCGCTCATCACCATGTCGAGGTACTTCAAGTTGACCAAAGACTCGTAGGTCAGCTCGCCTCCATGCTGCTCGATCTCATCGTCTATCTCTTGCCGAAGTCTGTCTTGGATATCGGGATTTGCAGCTAGTTCCTGAAGCGCGAAACACATCGCAGAAGACGTGGACTCGAAGCCAGCTAGGAAGAAGAAGAAAGCTTGTCCAATAATGTCATCCATGGTCACTTTAATGCCGTCGTCTTTCTTCATAGCTTGAATCAAGAGTTGCATCATATCTTGTCTTGTGATGCCTTTCTCGATTCTTGTTGTGACTGTATTCGTAATTAACTTCTTGAAAAATTTGTCTGTAGCGTTTGGAAGAAAAGTTGTCCCGAAAAATTTCATAATGTTTGGAAAATTTTTCAAGATTGTAAACTTTAGGGCTGCAAGGGCAGAAAAATTTGTAACCTCTTTGCCGTGTAGATAAAATTCGTTGTCCTGATCCTTCATTGAATCAACCTTTACTCCAAATGCAGCAGAAGCTACTACGTCGTTTGTGTATCTAGTTATAGCGTCTTTGGCTTCAAAGTTTTCCGCCAACTGCAATAAAAGCACAATTAAAAATTTAATATAGATGGAACAATTATGTAACAACCATACTATTGAGCAGTTACTCATTGCTTTAATTGTTTGAGCCGGCATACTTTGCAAAACATTGTGCAACGCATTGTAATTGATAATAATTACCAATCTATGTAATAAAATACCAATTGAATTTTAAAACACAACGCGTATTTACCTCAGGATGATCAACAAAGTATTGAACAAAGTCTTTCGAACATTCAGCGACAAGTGCGAACAGCATTTTTATTCTTGCAGCAGTATAGCTTGGAGTCAATGTATTCCTTACTTCCTTCCAGCGTTGTCCTCTTAGAGAAAAAATATTACGACCCACGATCGGATCCATTTTTTCTGTTACGAAGGCATCGTGATCCGTGAAATGGTCGAAGCTTTTTACGAATATCTCACGAATTAAGTCTGGATCCTTAATGATTACCGAGGGCTTTTGCAGATCGAAAAAGCCGTAATAACGCGCTCCTGGAAACTTCTTGTACATATTCTGAGAGTGGATTGGAAAAGAAGAAGTCCGGAACATAATTGGCGCCATATTACCGATAATCGGTACAAGTTCCAGGTGAAGGACTTTGCGACGCTTCCAGTATGTAAATTGGTGTAGCACAAGGAGTGATGCGTAAAAAAGCAACGCAGCTAAGCCGTACGCTGCTAGCAACATTATAGATGTCATTGTGACTGGTTCTTAATTTTCTAGAAACGCTGTTATACTATTTTTCAGAATATTTAGCTAGTGTAGATAATTTTAGTAAGACAAGTGACTGAACCTAAAAATAGTAGTTTTATTTTTATTTTTATCGCCGTGTTAGAATATTTAAGTAATGGAAATATATTTAAAAACTAATCTTGCAGAGATAAAATAGTAGTACATACCTTTATAATTCAGAGTTCATTTGAACTTTATTAAACCAAACAATGATGAAATTAATATTATATTCTTGACCACCGAAGTAATCACGGATACAATTTGTTGGAGCTCTGATGTCTTACTGACGCTTCGCTTGCGCTCCGCACTACTCAGCAGCCGAGACGGAAAGTAATCAAGGTTGCATTTATCATTCACTGTCAAGATCAGCGGTTCGTCGCCAGAGGCTCAACTACCCATGGTGACATTGCGCTTTATTTTGAAAAACGTAGTTAACATCAAACACCTAAACGTAATCGAAAAATGGGCGGGTCATTGTGATACAACAATCGCTTATCATATCTGTAAAAGACAATCATGCACTTGAGTAGAAAAAGTATATGTAGAAATCGCATTACGAGAGATAAACTCTAATGACTAACTAAAAATGAAGAATCCAAAATTAAACTAAGCGTTGTTTGTTGTGAATTATTTTTATTGTATTTTTTTTAAGTTTAGTTATCATAAGGTTAAAAAACGAGGTAGTTCAAATCATGTATATTTTTTAAAAAGCACTGTTATTGAGATACACAAATAAATAAGTAGAAAAAATGTACATCTTCTTAACGCATCTGTTCTGAACTTTAATACTAAATGCTAAATAAATTACTAATTAACTTTTTTCCTTTCTTCAAACTGCAGCCAAAATTTGCCAACAGCTCCAAGATTAAAACTCAACTTAATAAATTCAACCGGAAAGACCGTTTTCTCTATAAACTTAATAGTAAACTTTCGCAACACGTGCACCATCAAAATCTTCGTTTCCATTAAAGCAAACCGATTTCCGATGCACTGTCTTGGTCCGTGACCGAAAGGCATATACGTGTAAGCTTCGATTTTACTTTTATTCTCCTCGTTAAATCGCTCTGGATCGAATTTCTCCGGTTCGGGAAAGTATTGCGGATCTCGATGCAAGGCATAAATAGGAATCATTATTACAGTGTCTTTTTCCATACGATACTCTGGATAATCTTGCATCGGTGGCGAGAAAACGTGATCCCTCGTGCAAACTCTGTTCGTAATTGGAGCAGGCGGATATTTCCTCAGAGTCTCGCTGACTACCATGTCCAGATATTTCATGTCCGATAAAGCCTCGTAAGTCAGTTTTCCGTCGTTTTTCTCCAGCTGCAGGTCTACTTCCTGCTGCAGTTTCTCTTGGATATCGGGATTAGCGGCTAATTCGAGAGCCATAAAAGCCATGAGACTGGAAGAAGTATCGAATCCTGCCAGGAAAAAGATAAAAGCGTTGCCCAGAATATCGTCCATAGTGACGTTGACGCCGCCTTCTTTGTCCATTGCTTGCATGAGCAGTTGAATCGTGTCTGGGCGAGTGACGTCCTTTTCCCTTCGTAATGTAACTGCTTCGTTGATAAGTTTCTTGAAGAATTTATCGGATGATCTCGGGAGGAACGTCGCACCGAACAGTCGCATCAGACGAGGAAAATTTCTTAGAAGTACAATTTTCAACATTAATAATTTTGAAGTGAAAGTTGTCGAAGCCTTTCCATGCATGAAGAACTCGTTTTCTTGATCCTTCATTGAATCAACTTTGACTCCAAAAGCAGCAGTGGCTATGACGTCATTAGTGTACCTTGTGAATACTTCTTTAGCCTCAAAGCTCTTCGCAAACTATAAACAAAAATGTTTTCACGTATTATTTATTATATTTTAGAACATTTATATAATAAGCGTGACAATTTACCTCTGGGTTTTCCAAAATATATTGACCGAAATTCCTAGCGCATTCGTCGATAAGTTCGAATAGAAGCTTCATCCTTGCAGCAGTATAACTCGGAGTCAAAGTGCTTCTAAGATCCTTCCATCTTTTACCCTTGAGAGAAAATATATTTCTACCGGCTATAGGGTCCATCTCCTCCGTCACAAATGTCAGGTGATCGGTGAAATCGTCAAAATTCTTGACGCATATCTCCTTAATGAGATCGGGATCTTTGATGATAACCACTGGCTTTCGGAAATCAAAGCAGCCGTAGTACCGGGCACCCGAAAATTTCTTGTACATCTTTTGAGCATGCATAGGAAAAGAATCGATTCCAAACAACATTGGATAGTTGTTTCCTATTATAGGTACTGATTCCAAATGTAGCATTTTACGACGTTTCCAGTAAGTGTATTGATAGACAATTGTATAAAGAGCAAATACAAAAATCGCTGCTAAACCGTAGCCTAATATAGCTGCTACAGGAATCATGATGGTGATTTTCTTTTAACAATCCTGTAAGTTTATTCTTATGTAATTACGCGTTAGTTAACGCAATAGTAATAGTCGAGGAAATAATGCACAAAAACGGCCTGACTGTCGATTTTTGTGCAGTAAGACGGATCGTAATGCCGTATTTTTGTAACCTAGTGTGATTAATTACTTTATTGAAAATGCATTATTAGATAAATAATAAGCATTTTGAAATTGCATTACGAGGAGACACTAAATAAAAAATGTACAACTCGGTAAATATTGATGGAAATGAGTCCAGTTTTGCTACTCGGGAGTTTTTGTGGTCGCTAAACACGAATATGGCAACGGCAACGGCCTCCGAGGTACCTGGTGCCCAATTTTACGAAAAATTGTAACATAGCGAATCGAAACTCGTTACTCGGGGGTTTTAGGGGTCCCTGAATGCGAATACGGCGACGGTCTCCGAGGTACCTGGTGCCCAGGGTAGACAGTATCAATGTCGTCTCCTAGAATTATCTTGAGTAAAACACCATATCCATAATCAGTGGCCCGAGAAATCCCTGAGTAACGTATTTGAATTAATTACTATTAAATGTCCACAAAACTCCAAGAGACGACGTTAATACTGTCAACCCTGGGTACCAGGTACTTCGGATGCCGTCGCCGTCGCCATATTAGTGTTCAGGGACCCCAAAAACCCCCGAGTAACGAGTTTCTAGTCGCTATGTTACAATTTTCCGTAAAATTCTCGGAGACGACGGTCTACCCTGGGCACCAGGTACTTCGGAGGCCGCCGCCGTTGTCATATTCGTGCTCAGCGACCCTAAAAACCCTCGAGTAGCAAAACTGGACTCATTTCCATCAATATTTACCGAGTTTTACATTTTTTATTTAATGTCTCCTCGTAATGAAATTTCAAAATGCTTATTATTTATGCAATAATGCATTTTCAATAAAGTAATTAATCACACAAAATTTCCTGACGCTCTGACGAATCGAATGCAAAAAACCGCATTACGATCCGTCTTACTGCTCAAAAAATCGATAGTCCATTGCTTCATTTCCTCGACTATAAAGTGTCTATGATGCAAAACAAAAATAAATTATGTAACATAATCTTACCTTGTACGCTCATCTGCCAATCAAAAGTTTTTGTACTTGAACGTCATTAGCAAAAGGATCGTTTTTGAATATTTTGTGTTCAACTCAATTCATTTTTTGTTATAAGCGTGGTACAGTCTTTCAAAACTGCGCAAAGACTTTCCAACACAGCCAGGCGCGTCCGCTAGAGGCACTTCAGCAATCATCTGGTGTGCATGACGTCATGCTATCTCGCTGTTGCATCGACAATCGCCTTGTAAAGCGATACTTGAGAATATTCCAAAACTTTAATAATAATAATTCGTTATCTGCAACATTGAATTATTGAAATACCTCATGACGTTGATCTTATTCATTTGAATACAGAAAAACGACCCCTTTTAATTTTCTAAGGAAGAAATAGATCCAATTAGCAGTTTCGTAGGTTAAAATAATAAATCACCCGAACTTCATTTACCTTTGGTCATATTCAAATTCCTTCCCTTGTACCACTTGTAATGACACTAAAAGTAATTGAAAATTTGAATTTTCTTCAAATCAAAACATAGTCGACGCTGGAAACTTCTCTGTTTTTGCAATCAGCTGATGTACGTCTTTGAACTACACGCAGCGCAATCAAGAATGAAACGAGTTCACGAATACTCCGCTCCGATCGAAATACTGTATGGCGCGACGATCGACTGAAATGTGGGCGCGCGCTGAGGCTCGCTCTACAAATGAGCAGCAACGCCACACTGGTTGAGTCTATAGACACAGATTGTACACAAGCGTAGGAGAACTATACGCGAAGTTTACGTGGGAAGAGCCAGGAAACTTTTATTTTGTTATTTCATTACTTGCTGCAAACAAATAAGTGGAATGAAAATGTTTTTTTTTCAATTTCAACAAGGAATTCAAGCAGTTATTAATTTGCCGCTTAATTACACCATGTAACGCAATCGCACGACGTCACAGTTTTTACTCATTAAGAAAATTAATTTGGAGATTTCAAAGGAATCATAATTTAAGATTTTTAAGCTGGATGGCGGGAAGACGTAAGAACTAAGCTGGATTTATGTAAGCGTTTTTGTGCATCTCTCTCCCTCAGAATTCTGTCGGGTATCCTCTTAGGATTTTATATAAATAAGCGCCGCATTCTCCGTGCTCAACACAAAGGCTTTCTCAAGCTTAAATAATACCGCCTTTTCGTAGAAAATTTATCGAAAATACCGACCACGCCGATCAACATGCCAAATAAAAGCTCACCGTCACAGCTGCTCGTTTCTTAAAATTACCTATTTTTATATAATAATATGAAAAAAAACCTTCCTCAGAAATGTACGCGATAATTTAATGCGTCGCCTCGTCCTTTATCCAAGGTCATAATTTCATTCAGCTGGAGGACTTCTACTTTTTTCCTCCGCATTCTCTCGGGCTCGCGAGACATCCTTCCTCCTCCACCTTTTTCCCGGAAAATCTTTTCACGTCAGCGACGCTTCTATCTCTTTGTCTCTTTCGAAGCAAGCGAACGAGCGACTGTGGTAAACTTTATCCATACCAACAGAAGTAGCTATATATGTGTACACATATATAAGCTCGGCACACTGGTGAGCGTACAGACTCACAGGCCGCGGAAACGACGCCGAGTGTGTGCATCGCGGCGGCTGGCAAACTTCCGCGAACGTTTTGTCCACGTGAGAGTCTGCGGGAACAGAGAAAAAAAGTTATATGGAAACGCCGAGGTTGTCTGCCGGCTGTTTTTCGAAATTCTTTGCGCGTAGAGAAGATGGCGGAGTCCCCGGTTGGCTAACTTTGTTTGGGGTATGTCGACTTTGAGGCAGTGGATTTGTCGGGCGAAGACAGTGGACTGAGACTTTGCTTGATTTTTACAAAACTTGCTGAGTAATAGATATTCCAGCGGACATTCTTTGTTTGTGCGTATGAACGTATTTCGTGCGCGTACGCATTGATAATAGTATATTATGCAACGGGTACAGAAAGACTGTATTTTCAAAACGAGAGTTTACAGCACGAGGCTACAGTCTTTATATACAAGTTACATACAATATTTTATACCATGAGAGCCGAAAATTCACATTAAAGATGTGATTTTGAGGTTAGAGTGGTATAAATGATAAAACGCGCGGTATATGCAATTCAGTGTTTAAAGTTCAGTAAGCAGCGAAATCGTAAATCAACTAGCTGCAAAGCTAGTTTGCACAGTTGGAATGTAGTTGAATAGTAGATAAATATGATAATGTCGCTAACGTGACATCGCAGTAAATTTGATACGTAATCGAATAGTCGATGCATCATACACGAGATTTCATCTAACTTTAGTGTTCCAACGCTACTACTGTTCACACGCGACGCGAATCCTTTGAACTACATAACAAATTTAACACCACTGATTTGTTTAACGATGAATAAATTTATACGGTGATAATCATTTAAAATAGCTCAATTTTTCGTTTGAATTCTGACATCAATATTGGTAACAAGTATTTTTAATCTGACTCAATGCAAAGCTCATTGTTTGCAAAATGATTAAATGTGATTAAATTTATGTCCGATCCCCTCGCTGCCTATATGGTGTATAAATTTCATATTCATTTTCATTCTGTTCATGTTTATTGCTCGAAAGGATTTGATTAATGCACTATACATACTTCGGTGAGCGCCGTTATACAGCGAATCATCATAATAATGCCAGGTATCCTAATGAATAATAGAACGCAATAATGAAACAATAATTAATTTTCGCGTCGCGCTTTATCACCATTCGCGCTGAATTTAATAATAAAAATATATCCCCCGCAAAACGGCAGTGGCACATTGAAATGCATGAGAAAGCAAGGGAATGCGACCCGTTCAGAAAGTCGAAAAGTTATTCTCTAGTAGAGCTACATCCAGCCACTTTCAGGAGATGATACCGAAAAAGATTTCACCGAGCGAAATCCATCTCTCGTTTAATACGTCATGCGACTTCTTTTCAATTTCACGGTGCAAGCCAGGCACAATCTTCCTTCGACGGAATACTCTTATCTCCCGGCTTAATCATCGTCGTCGTCCAAAATTACATCAGAGGCATCCGGGAAGAAAAAATCCCGAACCTGCGGCGAGAGCTCTTTATGGATAATAAATATTATATTCGCTCATGCACGAAGAAGAGAGATTACTCTCGTTCTCACGATCGAATTCCCACGAGAAAACTCCTGAATCCTTGAGTCGCGGAAAGAGCTTTGAGCCCAGGCGACGTTGGTATATCGTGCATCGCTCGAGGAAAAAAGATTTGAAAATCCTTAATACGTTTTCTATAGAGTCAATATATTTTCAATCGATTTTTAATATTATAGATTGCTTCTTTATGATGCATGACGTCGTACAGAAATAATTTCAACCAACGTACATGTCACTTTTGCACTACACAGACTAGCAGTTATAGCACGAACGTCCCGAAAGACAGTTTTGAATTAGGTGGCAAACCGCTATATATACAGTATGCTCGAAAAATTTTGCCGAGGGTTATAGGGAAGCACATATGCGCCACCTATCTTTGCTAGCCAGAGAGTCGGAAAGTTAGAGTATTGGGAAGAAGGCTAATTGTTTTGTTTTACGAATACTAGAGCTTGACTGTGTATTCAACAATTCAAAGGTTATTTCTGCACACTTCAGTTTAATAAAGAAATTGACTACTATCATTGTAAATATTTGTTATGTATTCCGAATCAATTTTGGTTATGTTTTAATTCGTCAGAATACGGGGATTATCTAGCCCCCTTAATGTCCCTGGTTAAAAAACAAACTAATCCAAAAAGTTATTTAAGTTTAGCAGAATTTTAATTCTCCTGAATGTCTCCATAATTAAATAAAGCGTACTTTAAAGCAATTATTTTACAAAGGAAAATACTCCACTTTAGCATAATTTTCAATTCGTCCAGCTAAGGAACGAGAAAAATTTAGTATAAGTAGAAAAAACGACCAGGAACTTGATACTCTAGATTTGAATCAGGAAAAATATGCAGCGAGAGGAAAGTGCATTAAAAAATATAGAGGGTGGAACAACGTAATTGCTCCAGTGCTCGCAAGTTTTAGCAATTTCACGGTGAGTGTCGTCGAGTAATTCGTGAATTCCAGACAGTAAGCAGCGTAAAAACTGCAGACAATAGAGAATCCTTTATAAACTTCAACCCTACATATACAAACTGAAATTTTTCATCTATTGATTTTTCTATGCTCGCATACAGTAGACATAGAAGGTATCACAAAAATTTCAGCGTAACTTTGTATTTTCTAGTATTTTGGAAAATATAATTTTAAAGCAAATCGTTGCAATGCGCGTAGCTGCGACGACTTGTACTTTAATTTGCATTTTTGTTTAATCAAAGAAGTACTGCATATTCCGCCCCACGTGGAAAAGATTTATCCAGTCTGTATACAGGTTGTATACAGACTTTATACAAAAGTGATCGCTTATTTTATCCAGTCTGTATACAGGCGATATAAAATTGAGAAAAAACAAGAAAAATTTTCCTTGGTTGCCATGGTAATGATTTTCGTTGATAAGTCGTTACCAGGGGAACCGCACATCCGAATTTTTTTCTATCCAGTCTGTATATAGACTGTATATAGACTGTATATAGTTTATACAAAATCACTTTTGTATACAGCCGATTGTATATAGCCTGTATTTAACCTGTATACAGACTGGATAAATCTTTTCCACGTGGGGCTGTACATTGGCTTGACGCGTTGTACTCTCGCATCGCTCTATTTCTTACTTTCATCTGCGCAAAAACCAAACACATTTTCAAAATTCTTTCTGCTTTATTAAACCTGAGTATCAATTATGCGTCTTTTTAATATCTTCCCAGCACATAGAAATATTTAATAAAGAGATATCGCCCAAGAAGCGTAGCTTCAATTTCCTCTCAATAACCGCTTTCGGTAATCCCAGCCAATGATAAGCTCCACCGGCGACCAAAAAAAAAAAATCCGATACTTCCATAAACGCTAACTGAATCCCCCTCCGACTCTCCCAAATGATAAGCGTCCGCGTCTTCTTTTAATTTCGAATCTCTCGCGCTCCATCGCACACACCTCGAATTTCCCACATAACGTCTCCTTACGTACACCCAAATGCAAATTTCGTCCTGAGCCAAAAAAAGAATGACGAGCCGGCGAGAAAAGAGAAAGAGGACGAAATCGCGCGGGATTTTTTGTCGCCGAGATATGGCGGGGACGAAGGTCCGGAGAAAGGTGAAAATAAAAGATGACGAGCGAGGAGAGAGAGAGAGGAAAAAAATTTCTCTCTACCTTAGTGACGCAGCGGTGACATCCCAGGAGACAGAGGAGGAGAAAGAGAGAGAGAGAGAGAGAGGAAGTTGACTTTTTATTTTGCATGCTAGACTTGTGCGCACAGTTGTGTTCATCTTCCACTCTCCGCTGGCTTTTTCTCCTCGCAGTCATTTTTTTCTTCCTCGTCCAAGTCCACCCAAGAGAGCGACGTCGAGAGAAAGAGCGAGAGATATAGCGACTAAGGTTGGCCTCGTTCCCGCACCGACTCGAAGGTCAGGCGTACACACGACGATTTTTTATTTCCTTCGACATCGATCTCCGGCTTTGACGATGACAAAATCAAAGAGACTCTTCAGCTTATCTTTGTATTATGAAAAGTTATTCCCGTGTGCAGCAACCCGATGCAGAGGCTATTTCGGTTGTCCTATATCGATCTCGTGGCCGAAATGTTTGCTCAATTTTTCATGCATAAATTACACCAGGTTTGCGCTCGTTGGGGAACAATTGGAAGAGAGAGAGAGAGAGAGAGAGAAAAAAAAAAGAACACACGCATATTTTTCGAGAAATCCGCGCGGTAGGCAGACGATAAAAATTCCTCGGCCCGTATGCAAACGGCAGCGCGCTCCGCTACTCCGTAAAATCCGGGGGAGAGAAATAAAATCAAACCCCCATCTTCTACACGAGGGCGTATATCGCGTCTTTCTTGTATCTTTATTACGTTTCCCGCATCTATATATCATGCACATCCTCTTTCTGCCTCCAGCAGCCTGCAGCCGTTCGCATGTCGCTTTTTTTATCTTTCGATTTTTCGGTTCAACCTCTTTCGCTGCCATCTTCCTGTTTCGCTCGTTCCCTTTGCTGCTGCTGATCAGCGAAATTCTTTTGAGGAATCCAGTCTCTGACTTGTTCTGCGAAGATACGCTGCTATGAATTTCGAAGGGATTAATAAAGTGAAATATTGTTGTTTCAAAATGAATGCATAATACTCGAGCGATCGTCGTATAAAAGTCGAGAGTTGAGAATAAGGCTTGGATTGTTCTAACATTCTGCATATTGATGCCCGAAGTTTCCTCTTTCATTATACCGTTCGATAGATTATAGCCTATTACGTGCATACATTTCCTGCTGATTAAAACATTCCGAAAGTAAAGTTTTGCCTTCGAGAGTCCATATAAAGTTAAAGCGCATAAAAGAGTTTTAAAATAAATCTTCCAAGTTCTGCCTTCGACTCCATTCACAACAGGAAAATACGATTTAACTTACTGAAAACTGAGCTCCCATTGATATTCGAACACCCGTTGAAAGCGATCTCCGTATAAGAATGCCAAAAATCCCTTTCCAAAGCAAGTCTCCCTCCTGTGTGTATCAGTCAAAGTAGGTACAGCACTCGAAGGAGTAGTAGAAAAATAAAAAAACCAAGAATAAAGCCGACTCCCTCGTCTCGGTCGCTTAAATTCTACGACGCTCGCTTTGACGGCCAGTTTTTTCCTCTTCTACTCCGACTGATTCCCTCTCTTTCGTACTTTGTCTTCTGGCTCTCGCGCAGTGGAACAAGGATGAGAGAAAAAAACCCGAGCGGGAGAAAAGGAGCTTGGGTCGGAGGTGTTGATGAAATCGCTTCGTCGCGAGAAGCACGTGATGTACCGAGGACGAAAAGAAAAGGACAGACGGCATTTTGAATTTAATCGTAAGAAGCTACGGAGGCATCGACTGTTCTCTTTTTTCTCTACGGCTCATAAAGGAAGAAATTAAGGGCCGTTTGGACTTGCGCAATTTAGGCGAAGAAAAAAGCAGCGAGAGCCAAGTAGACGTGCAAACAAGCAAACACAAAACAGACCTCGAGTTAATTGCGCAATTTAGGAGTATAGCTTTACCCATCTAAATCCAATTATCGCTCTAGTTCTCGGCGCACTATAAAGGGTATTCGAAACAATTGCAACTATCTAACGACTGCGATTGTTTATTTAAAAACGAGCAGCGCCGTAAATGACATCGTAAACTAACTTTCCCTCTACGCACCTCTTATCGACCCGGCAACTTTCATTCAGAATTCCGTAACTAACCTAAAAGGAGAACAAGCTATACGAACGAGCGTAAAAAGGCCCGCTGGAAAGTAGTAAAGTTCATCAGAGCAGAACAACGCCACTCGCGATTAACTTTTCAAACTCTTTGATTATTCGAGCGATAAACCTGTCGCAATAAAAAAAAAGTACAAATTCGAACGCGTGCGTCTTACTTGACATCCCAACTGCGGGCAAACAGTGAAGTTATCAGTCGGTGGGAAAACAAGCGGTGATTGTTCTTCCGCGAACGCCACACAAAGTAGAATTTTACTCGTAAGCCCCTAATCTACTTACGAGAGACAGAAAAGCAAACCGGGCCAACAAACCTGAGAGATGTACTTCGCAAGTAGTTAACACCCTCCCAGTGTGTTAAACATCGACTCCCACACTCTTTTGAGATCTTCGGATCCGTCTCAATTAGAGTACTCGAAATCACCGCGCCTGACCACACACGGCTGTTTCCACTTAAAGCTCCTTACATCGCTTTAAAAAATTCATCCTCCCCCTCTCCCTCGACTCCCGTAAAAAGCTGCACGCACACGCGTCTAAATTTAACCCTCGGCCAAACAATTTTAGCTTTTCTCCCCACCCCCCAAGAGCCGAAGCGAAAAAATTCATTCACTAGCCCTACTCCCATCAAAACAAAGCCAGCTGGCTTAAGAAGCAAAAAAGCAGCGCACACGCGCTCGAAGGAAACGTATATAAGCCAGGGTACACAGACGGCGGGAAAGAGAGCGATATTGAGATTTCGCGCGCGGAATTCGAGTGGCGTATAGCAGAGTATAGCATAGTAGGTAGTACAGGGCGAGAGAGAGGGAGAGAGAGAGAGAGAGAGAGAGAGAGAGAGAGAGAGAGAGAGAGAGAGAGAGAAAGAGCCCCTCTAGCGAGCGAGAGAAAATCCGAGAAGCCGAGCTTCCTCGCGGCGGGCGAGACCTGCCGGGTATTGATTGTCAGCGGTGGGTGCGAGAGGCTCGCGCGCTCCGGCGGGTGGCGCTCTCTCCGCGCGCTTTATACTCGGCTGCTGCTGCCGCCGCTACTGCTGCTGCTCCCGAGAGAGAAAGAGAGAGAGGTATGGCCGGGAGAGGGAAAGACGGGGAGAGCGAGTGTACCAGCCAGCGAGCCGCCAGTCTTCCCTAGGCGCTCGCTCGGCAGGGCCGCACACATCTGTGCAGCGAGAGAGAGAGAGAGAGAGAGAGAGAGAGAGAGAGAGAGAAGGAGAGAGAGCGGCGTTGTTTTAAACCTGCTTCTCCGCGTACAATACTACTCGCGCGTAGTACACGCGCGCAAGTGTCGTCCCTCTCTCTCAGTGCGCTTTTCTCCATCGGCCACCTATCTACCTACCTACCCCCGCAAGAAAGTACACACGCACGCGCGCGCGTTGATTTTTTTCTCTTTCAACTGCGAGAGCTGCTACGCCCGGTGTGTACACTGACACAGAAAGAGAAAGAGAGAGAGAAAGATATAGGGACAGAGTGCAAAGCTCTGGTGTGTATAGTGTATAGAGCGAGAAAGAAAGAGAGAGAGAGAGAGAGAGAGAGAGAGAGAGAGAGAGAGAGAGAGAGAGTACAGGGGGTGGCGTACACGTGTGCGCGTGCATTATACATGCGCGTACGTAGCGGAGTGGATCGGAGCCTCAGTAGCATCAGCGACGCCGCCTGCATCGCTTAGTCCTAGACGTGGACTGCTCGCGGTCGGTCTCGCCGCGCACTTTTAACCCTGTGCGATCGAGCTCTGTCAGCGAGGAGAGATCCACCTCTAACAGATCGACTATTTATATTTCTACCGCAGATTTGAGGCGTTGTGAGGGGATCGCAGCCGACGATAGTATACACATTCAGTACCTGCTACTGCTGCTGCTGCTACTGCTGCGTCGACGTCGCATCGCGTGTCACTGGCCGCATCACGTGCAGTGTCTGTGCGCGCGTATACACATGCAGTGCCAGTGTGTCGCGTTATCGAGGCCGCGACGGCGAGTTGCACGTGCGTGATATCGCGAATAATAAGGGACAAGCGACATGAACGAGATGGAAGAGAAGATGACGTCAGGTTACGAGCGACGGCCACGTGGCCACGAGGAGGCAATAACACAATAACCAACGGAACAATAAGGAACTGGCTTTGACTATTTATATACAGTACACGTGAATATCGGCGACAAATCGACAAATACCACAACTATACAGAGATATTATATTGATACTATACAGTGAGAGGGAGAGAGAGAGAGAGAGAGGGGGCGAGAGATCGAGAGAATTTATTAGCGAATAATATACAGAGAACTATATACACACAGAGAGCACAGAGAAAGAGATCCATATATATATATATATATATATATATACATACTTACATATATAAATAAAACTTCTATCTAGTTGATGTAAGCGAGAGAGAGCGAGCGGACGCGTATAGAGTGTATCGTAATAATAATATCGCCGATTCGCTGGGAGTGAGCGAGCGAGCTAGAACGACAGAGACAGTGGCACAGTGACACGTAGCAAGATAACAGCCGCCGAGATGTACGAGGGAGGCATGGCTGCTGAACGGCAGGTACGTTTTACGCTCCAACGCTGTTCGCTTAGACATATCACACAACAACAACAACAACAACAACAACAACAACAACAACAGACGACCACCGTGATGTATCGTTTTCTTACTCGTACCGCTTGGCTTTCAATTATTCCTGCGCGATTCAATGCAATATTCCTGCGGCGCTCGCTTCTCGAGTCGAAGAAACTCTAACGGACGTGTGCAAGAATTATCAAGACCAAAGTTTGATTTATGTAACACACACGACTCCACGTGCTCGGAACTCTCGCGCAAGGAACGAAAACTCTTCCACTCGATACACACGATACGGCCATGTCCCTCTTAGGGCGATGTATCCGAATAGTTTTTATGCGATAGTTGACACGCACACCCACACAAGTTTTTTCACCGCATCCGTTGGACGTTTTTGTCGTAGATTTTTCTCTGCTCGCCATCGACTGATCGGATGTGTCCGAGCGATTTATACATAGTGTTTTCTTTTCTTTTGCCTCTGCCTGCTACGTACGTACACCGCTGCTGTTTGACGCGTATCGATGTTTTATTAATGAGGACGTGAGGAACTCGAGGGATGGTTTTGCCCGCGCGTATAGCCCGAAAACCTTTTCTTGCGCGACTTGCGGTTACAGTGCTCTGCACACATACACTTCGTTAATATTTCAATACTGCCTGGGCAAACCCTAAATAGAGGGTTGATTGCGCTTATTTTGCTGTTAGTTGTAGCTTTATTATTTTTCAATCGAATCGAGAGTACATGGTATAGTCAATAGCTTCGTTAAGCTGTCAATTAGTCGACGATTTTTATTTCAATGTAATTCGTAAGTGATTGTATAGGGAGAGAAAGGATATGTACGAGAAAGTAGAAACTTGTTGCACTGCAATTATTATCAAGTGAATTACACGTTTCTTTGTATCAAACTTGTACTCGAGTTCTAGAGGTTTATTCCATACTGATGTATAAAGTTCAGATTCGCGTATTTCATTTCCACAGTATTGTACATTAGATGTACAATAATAGCTTGTACTATTTTTGTTTATAGTAATTTACAATATTTTTGCAAGATATGGTGTGTGCATATTAGTTTCCATATAAATAAATATCATTGAATGAAAATACCTGTAGATTAGATTTAGTAAAGATAGTATGTACATTTAAAATAAGAACAATGTCAATTATGGCATATAGGATTTTATTATAAGATATCTATGTCTCTATTAATTGACTTTCACACACGTGTTGTGACGTCTAGAATAGATACCAATCAACAATTATTACGATGTTGTTTCATTGACTCGTCAAAGGACGAATATTGGACGAGATAAATTTAATAAAAAACGAGAAATATTGCACAACCTTCGTACTGAAAAAAATGTTATTATAGACAAAGACAAATTGATTGCGTTGCTTTTTGAATGTCAGATAAATATAGCCACGTAGAAAATTTCTTGATGAAACGTCGGTACGTCCACACATCAGCCGAAATTACGAAACTTGTGTATACATCAAAATGTCAGGAATTCAATTAAACAGCGGTAGCAAGGCTTTTATAATTGAAAAGTTTTCAAAGGAAAATTTATTGGATCGAGTTGCCGCTTGCATAACAAAAAGTCATAGGCTTTTTTTAAATTTGAAAAAAAAATCAAACGAAATCCTCTTCATTCAACATTAATTAAAACGTATGATAGAGTAAGAATTGTTTTAAGAAAAAAGCTCTAGTAGTATAAAACATGCTTAATCGGACAAATGATTCGCAAGAATCCACTACGCGCTCAATAAACCGGACATTTTCACCCAGTTCTCATTCAGAGTTTCGAGTTCACACTTAAAAAAGAAAAGCTCAGGCAAACTTTTTGTCGCCAAAAATACAGTCGGAGTTCACAGCATTAATCAGGGCACCGCGAGAGCTTCAATTTCCGCGAAACACGCGCGCGTCCTGTTTTATCAGTCGCAAAAAGCGGCAGATCGATGTGTATACATATACCTTCCGAGTGAGATGGTTAATTAATGAGTAGCTGCACGAGATTCATGCGCTGCTAAAAGCTGACAGACTGCATCTCGACGCGTTTCTAAGTACACGATTGGCCCCGAGTCAGTCCAGTTGATCGAACAGCTTTGCGGCAAAAGAAGAAGAGGAGGAAGAGGAAGAAGAAGGAGAGAAAGGGAAGACAGGGCCGATCGCGTTTTCTCGCTCAGCGAGCCGCGGCGAAATAATCGGCTTTGAGCGAAAATGAGCGACGTCCGATGCTCCTCTTATTTTTCTCGCTACAGCTCTTCAGATGCTTTTCTTTTTTCTCCTCTTCGATCCGCTCTTTTTTTGCCGCCCGGCGATTACGATGTTTCTTCGGCGATGTTTGCTCGCTCGTAAGGCCGACGACCATGCTGCTCTGCAGCAGCGCCATTGTTGGCTTGTGTATAGCTGGGATATTGCAGTTGACGGGGGATTTTACAGGCGTTATTAGAACCGGTGATGGAGTGCGCCGAGAGACATTTTTCGCGGCGGAAGATCTCCTCGGAACGACGGCAATTAGCTTTAGCGCGTTTTTTATACTTTTTAAATTTGACATTGCATCACTTTTTATCAATATTTGAGAGTATGTTCCGTCGCTTCCATTACGAAAAATGACATTTCAAAAAAACTTCAGCCTCGCGAATTTCCATAGCGAAATTCAGCCGTCGATCTCCAATACAGCCTCGCGCTCGGTAATCTTCGACAAAAGAACGCGTCTCTGCACGCATCGATTCTTTAATCCGCGTGATGAATCCCTCGCGCGCGCTTTTCCATCGTCGGAATGAAAAAGGCGCCACAACGCGTGTAGGTGAGAAAAAAATTTTCCGAGTAACCATCCGCGGATTAAACAATGGTGTCGAGCGGCTATCCCTTGGGGAAGACTTTCACGAGGCTCGTTTCGTGTTGTTAGCAACAACGTTTGCGCCAGCGGAGACCTCGGAGGGTTGGGGATTTACATTATTGCCCTTATCGAGTGGCAGACACGCGTGAGAAAATGTGTTGCATTTCAGTGGAAGTCTCGCTGAGGTTGGAGGATTCGAGATTCCCTTGTAAACAGAGTATACGATATCGAATGGAATAAAAAATTGTATATAGGGACGATTTTTTTAGAAATATTTGAAATTCCTTGACAATAGTACACGATAACGTGCATTTATAACCTCGAGCATGAAACCAGTGTGGAAGCAAAGTGCAGCTCTGCTCCGAAGTGCAGGCAAATGTTTTATTAAATCATCGTAAATATTAAAGCTGCAAATGGGCTACTATCCTAACACTTTACGATCGCGAATCATCGGCTATAAGCTTGTCCAACGATATCCGACACGGATTATAAATGCACGTGCGGGAATCTGCATAAACTTTTCATCCCACTGTCCCATTCACAAGAGGATTTATCATATTTTATTCCATAATCGCTATAATACAATAGTATACAGATATCGCGATATTTACTCGAAATTTTACTCGAGTTTTCCCCACACAACGAATTATTACGCGATTACCGAGGCATGACGTCACGGCGTCACACCTTAGTAGTCACCTCGGCCATTCTATGCGCTATTCAAAGTTTGTGTGTGATTAGGAAACTTGGTTAAACTTCGAATTCAATCGAGCGTTTCTGAAGGCGCTTTCTCCATACTACTACTAGGTACTCGGCCGCAGCGCGGGCGAGAGCGCGCGAGCGTGAGTAAAGTTTAAAAAGTTATTTCCTCGATAAACTTTTATTGTCGCGCGCGCGCGGGAGCTGGGAGGGGAACAAATGAAAAACACCAGTTTGGAAAACTAATTTCCGGTGTGTTTATCGGGACGAAGTTTAGTCGGCTGCTTAGTGTGTAAAGTTACACGGTGTCTTCGCTGTATAACGGCAGCGACAGATTATTGTTCATTAAAAGTGTCCAAATTTAAAAATGTTTTTGATTCGTGCCAGAGTTTCGATGTACGGTGTGTAAGGTAAAACTTTTCCGGCAATATAATATGCAACAGTCTCGTCGTAAAGTAATGTTTTATAGGCGTATGTGCAGCAAGCGAATAAATCCATAATATTGCATAAGGACCATTCCGGATTTACTGCAGTCATGCCGGTACTACGTTTTACTGACTTCGCGTCCTAAATACTCCGGTAGGCTCGTAAATTATTTATTAAATAAAATAACTCACGTGCGTGCCGCACTCGAAATTGAATTTCTCAATATATGTTCCATCGAAAGCTCGAACGCTGCACACTCAATGCGTCCATCAGGTTTCTAAGCACCGAAACGCGTTTCCTTACACAAAACCGAGAATAGCGTCAAAAACTCCTTCCTCCCGTTCATATCGGGAGTAAGGCGCAATCGGTTCCCCGATGCAGAGAGACGGCTATACGTGAGTCGCCTCCGCAAGTATGACTCGGGCGGAAAAATGCATTTCTCGCGGTGAGCCGGGAAAATTACTAAAGTTTCGCCGAAGCTCGCGGCGACGTAGCCGCACATTTTCGTCCCGATAGGAATTTAATTGAGTTCTTGCGCCACGTCGAGCTAAAGCTGAGATGGGCTGCGAGGCTTGCGGGATATGATTGTCACGACGACGTAAGTTGGAGAGAATGAATTTTTTTATGAACTGCTCGTTTGATTTTCTTTTCATGAGCTTTAGAGGGTATAGGTTGAGCTTTTATTTCGAATAATGTACTTGCTAAATAAGCGAGAAACGCGTGTGTTTGCAGTCGTATTGTATATTTAACGGATGACGCCAGAGTCGGGCGTCGATTCTCCAAACCGCAGAAATTAGCGTCGGTAGCTATTGTGTTGCGGCGCACACGTGTGTATAGGCAAATGCAAAGAGAGAGAGAGAGAGAGAGAGAGAGAGAGAGAGAGAGAGAGAGAGAGAGTCGGGCGAAATGAGCGAGTATATTTTGATTGTGTGTTGCAGCAGCGCAGACGTGCGTGTGTTTGAATATAACGTGGGCGTGTAAATCTGGAAGCTTCCCCGTTAGGTATGTGTCTGTGCGTGTACTTCAGAGATGGAATGCGTATTATACAAAAGTTGAATTTTCGAACAATAGGAGTATACCTATATATTGCGCGACTCTCTGAGGCCGACATTCAACAAAGCCGGAGGGAAATAAAAGAGCAATGCTCATTTGATTGTTGTATAATAATAAAGTGCTTACCTTATTTTAAACGTGAATACTAATCGGGATGTACCTTTTACCGGACAACCACTGCACATCGGGAATCTTGTTTTCGTCGAATCGTCTGACCGCATCCTGGAGAAGAAAATATTTATAGGTGAAATAAGCATACTCTCGGCAAAAAGACATCCGAATACATGTGAATTCGATTCGAAGATTCGATATTGATTTACATATATTGAGAATCTATCAGTGCGTATTTAATTCGAAAAGGAAAACACAACAGTGTAAACAGTATCGACTAGTAATACTTGTTTCTGTAATACACCTGCGAAAAACTAGCCCCTAACTCATAAGTACAAAAGTTGGCTTATCGAAGGGGATTAATCGCGAAAGTTGTCCCAACGTAATTGAGGGTATATGAAGCTATACAGAGAATCAGCAGAACTGAAATAAAATGATTTTCGCGCAATACCGTGCAAAGGAGAAAGTAATTCACAAAGTCAATTTCAAGCTCTGGCAACCTTCCGCTTTCAGGAACTATACACCAACCGGTTGAAAGACATCCTTTCTACGGGTATTATACGCGACCCTTTACGGGTTTCTCTACACTGAGAGAAATTTATAGTAAATTTTACTATACTGGATAGGAAATTTTAATAAAAAGTTTGGTAATCCACTCACAGACTGACAGTCTAGTAATTTTTACTAAACTGTATAGTAAATTTTATAAAACTATAAATTTTACTATACTGAGTAGTAATTTTTACCCTGACTAAATTAAATATAAAAATGCACATAGTGGAAAAATTATTTTCAATTATTGTATGGCTCTAAATTTGTATGGTTATGGAGGGTTACTCTTCTAACGCACTTCATTCAAAGAACATTATCGATTCACTCGCCGCAGTTGATTTTTAGAGACATTAAACTAACCTAGATACATTTCCTACAACTAAACGCTTAATTATTATACATATTCGCAATTCGCAGTACATATGCTTATACGCTTGCAATTGTTACAACAGGGTTGCTAAACGGACTTATATACTAACTGAGCTAACTTCTTACCGCTTGCGGGTTTTATTTTCCGTGCACCCCCTAGCGGCAGCACACAAAACAGTTTGACTCTATTTGAAACAGCACCGGCTTCAAACTGCTGCTCTGAAGTCGAGTCTTGCCATGGTGCTTATTTTCAGGTGCTTCTTCTCGCGGCCGCCATGTTTGCTAAACGCGCATGCGTATAACGCGTCAATACGCATCAGTTTCGATTTTCAGATGAAAAGTACTATACGTTCTATTAAAAATTACTATACTGTCAGGTAAAAATTCATACATTGGCGATTTTCACTATAGTTTCTGTTAATTTTTCCTATTGAGTATGGTAAATTTTATATGGAAGTTTAGTAAAAATTGATATAAATCTAGTAAAAAGGTCAGTTTTGTCAGTCTGTGACGAGATTACCAAACTTTCCAGTAAATTATCATGAACATATAGTAAAATTTACGCACTATTTCTCTCAGTGTAGATCTGAACGTTGGTTGTTGGGTGTATTATGAACTGACCCGTTACGCTACACCATTAATTTTGTAATAATTAATATCCACGTAATGTTAGCATTGTCAATATTAATCAAATGAATTAATCATCATTCGTTGACCCATATCGCTCCCAACAGAAATTCAACGTGCACAAAGGGTGAAAATACACCCGCACATGATCCCAACCTTCAGGCTTCCAGCGAGAAAACGTAGATTCACAACCCCGGAACAATTTCCTCGAAAGTCCCGTGGCAATTCTCACGCAATGAAATTTCAACAGCAGCAGCGACAACGAGCGTCGTAAAAGCATAGCCGAATCCAATCGCACGTCTCTCGGACTGCGCGTATCTGCCGCGATAACCTCCTTCCCCCATAAGCGGGCGATAAAAAATCAGTCCGCAGCAGTGTTTTCCTTTTACGATGGCATCTCTTTTTTCCCGCGAAAAATGTTGCCTCTATCGGCCGCCGCTACCGTCAGCTGCTGCTACGGCTGTGGGCGTGTGTGCATATATATAGGGAGAGGTACGCAGGCAGAGAGCGAGAGAGAGAGAGAGAGAGAGAGAGAGAGAGAGAGACGCCGTTCGCTTGTCCCGACTATCTCTCGATCTCGCCGGGATGCTGCATGCTCCCGGACACCGAATTAGGGCGAGGATCCCCAGGCAAACTCTGATCTCTCTCTCGCTGTGTGCGCCCCGAGTGCGCGTGCACTCGCTCCCGGCGCTGCTCCTTCGCGCAGGATGTGTATCGTTCCGGAGTTGCTCTCATCTCGCGTTTTGATGTTGTTGGAGGGATAGCGCACTGTTCTGCTTTTTTCTCCTCTTTTGACGGGAAATTTGATTTGTTTGAATTGGGACGGTATTTTGGATTGTTATCACTGCTGATTGCCGGATAACGAACGATTAACGAACGATCGGAGATAACGCTAATTGCGAGCCAACAAAGAATTACTGTCCCGCGATACTCGTTTATTTATTCGCTAGTTTATTTCTGGTTTATAGTCCCTAAACTAACCGACGCTCTATTTACTCTCGAGTCGTTTTTGTGAGATTATCGCAGCAGATGCAATGGGCAAACTTCGAATTGCTGTTTCCGTAAATTTTCAATATTGTATACAGCCGCTTGGCAGTAGATGGGATTTGGACGAAGTTGTTTTGAGTTGACTAGTTAAACGCTTATACTGAATTTGCTATATAGCTATTTCTGCAGCGAACTGTCGACTGAAAGGGATCAGATGATGAGTAATCGATCAATTTATTGATCGATGGTTGTCTCCTTCACAATTATTCATTTCACTGCAGTCAACTATACGTATAGACTATCTAATCACACTTTAATGGCTTCGTCAAACGAGTGACTTCTGGTGAAGACCCTGTAATATTAATAACAATCCTAAACTTGCTCTCCGCGTAACATAAACGACGCAACCGAGCTAACGCACCCTCTGTGTAATGGGGAAAATGTTCTGACGAAGGCATTCTTATTTAATTAAGAGTTACGGGATTAGTTCTTTGATACTCTTGTTGCGAAATACACGAGCTCATTGCGTATCTCTGGAATTGAGTAGGTTATACGAGAACTCGTGTAGTAGTGGTCAACTACTTCCATATCCTTCATTCTTAATCAAGAGGATAGACATTGCGTCTATTAGAAGGTCAAGCACCTCCGTTAATTAGTGTCAAGTTCATAACGTAAACCCGATGGCAAGACACGTACATATTCTACTTGCGGAGAAAAGCATCCTTTTTACAATCCTCGAGATAAGAGAGCGAGACGACCATTTTTTGCATTAAAATTTCAAATGCCACATCGATTTTTCAGGTACTGAGACGCCAGTGGCGCTTGTGTCATGAGCTTGATCTCGGTTCACCCAAAAAAAAGGAATAAGTCCGAGATAGCTTCTCATTGATTTTATCAGAATACACTTTCGCGAGATTTATTTTCATGGCTCACCCAAAGCGCGCGCAATTATACTCCAAGTTCGCGCGGATTATTAATGGCTTTTTAAAATGGAATAACTGGGCCAAACAAGATCAAAGCTGCACGAAAATTCCACTCATAATTCACGAACTTTTCCGCGCTCGTGCGATTCAATTTTAATTAATCGCGCGTGAACCATCAATAATCTTTTCCGCACGCGGATATATTTTTCGGTAAGAGAGACGCGAGCTTTTCCGGTGAACGACGTAGAAATAATCTAAAGCGCGAGGAGCCAGGGCTAAAGTAGAAGAACGTGCGAGCTAGATAGAAAGCCATTACGGTGTATAATTCACGTCTTCATTCAGCCATCTCGCCTCCGGCTTGTGTATATGTGTACGTATGTATGCGTGAGGGGAGCTTGGCGCTTGCGGAATAGAGATGCTCTGATAAGAGCGTACCGCTTTTCATTCATCGAGATCGCACCCTTGCGATGACTCCTGTAGCTACGTGGAGAAGCGCTATCTTTCTCTCCGCTCGCTGGATGACGTGTTTATTTAACTCGAATATATGAATAACAAGCCTCGACAATTTAGTTTTGCTCACGGCGGTTAATTGTTGTGGGAATTTGAAAATTATCAACTGGCTAGCAAAAATAAACAGTTTTTAATCTTGCTTTTATTATCCAGCGTTTATTATACGAACTTCTTACAAACATAAAATTTCGCGTATTAATTTCCCGCTAATATTATTATAAGCCATATAATACGCAAAAAAGAAGTTAAAAATCTCACATTATTCAAATAAGCCAGCATAAAAAGGGCAACCAGATTGACAATTCCTGTCACAAGCTACACACAGGTAACGTCGAGATCAGAATTGGGGTTGAATAAATGATTCACGCGTGACTCGGAGGAAAAATTCGGCGCCGGCGAGGACCTACGAGATTTCAGGAATACGTATAGCGTCAAGCCCCTTTTCACACACGCGAGAGACAGGCGAACATTTTTCATTTCGACGTGGGGCCAGGGACTTAGTTTAATTGCGTCGTAAAAACGGCACGAGAGAAGTTTCACAGCAGATTTCCGCGCGCACGGATTTATCGCGATGCCTCGTACTCACGCGAAAAAAATGCCCGGATCTTTGTCGAGTGAGATGTTATAAGGAAGATTCTCTGTGTCGCATGATTGGGAAATATTACTGTTGTCTGTGATTATGGTGTGGCTTTACGACGAGATACGATAACGCGACACAATGTCGGAATAAACGAGAGAGATTTCATATTAATTTCAACGTCGGAGTAAAACGTGAAAACTGCCAAGTGGCATCGTAAAACACTTTAATTCGAACTCCCCACGCGAGATACACGTAGCGGTTGGTAATTTAATATTTCTTTTTATGGCACTTTGAAAGTGCAAAAACTAATCTCGGTGTGCGATAACTTTTTTTTGAAATAAAAACCAACCTGCAGATGCGCTACTCGAAACTTTCGGAACGTAAGCCTCTTTGTTTAAAAGCTTTCGTAAGCTCTGTTTAGAAAAAGCACCTCTCGCCAGAATTCTAACAATCCCTCTCACATTATCAAAACTATAATTAAAAGACCGCGTTCCCATCGTCGCAGCAATTTGCATGTAAATTTCACCCCGACGATGAAACAGCAGCAGCAGCAGGAACCAATCCCCCTCAAGTAGCCCAATATTTACCTCTCATCTCCGGAATCCCAAAGATCATCTCAACAAGTCTCTTGCCAGCCCGCGCGTGATCATCATTCTCCGGCTAATATTTCCATGGTGTGTTGCGCACTGCAACCACACAAGGATAAATTTACCGTGGCTCTGCGCAGCTTGCAAAGTTATCCCCGGCCGTGCCGAGAAAGCACCTGGCGGCTTCCGCTAAATCAACGAATCTTGAGAGTTTATATACACGAGCGCGCTCGCCGCCGCCGCTGCCGACGCCGCGGGGAGCCCTAGATGCGAAAACTAGCGCCGCGTCGGATTAAACGGACGACCTAAATCGTGTAATGTGTTAATTGGCGCGAACGGGGATCCCATTTGTTTTCGCGGAAAGAGCGAGCGAGCGAGAGAGAGAGAGAGAGAGAGAGAGAGAGAGAGAGAGAGAAAGAGAGAGAGAGAGAGAGATAGATAGAGAGAGAGAGAGGAATCGAGCCGTTAAATTTAATTTTCAAGGTCGATCAAACGACGCAGTGCGTAACGCACGGTATGGCTGGTCCAGGATTTATCGCTGGTTGATTGCCTGGGGAAAGTTATCGCAGGTTTTTTTTGAGATAAAAAAAGGCTTGATATTTTTTTAATTTTGTTTTACGTGACTGTCCTTGATGCGGTAAACGCTAGAGATAGTCTGATTAATGCATCGCGCAGTTTCGACGTGCCACATCGCGCGATGCTGAATTTATGTTAGCATTTGCTGGATTTCTATTTGCGCTTTAACCTCCGGCTTGTCGTCACACAAGGGGAATAGAATTAGCGAAACGCGACTACGTGATTGCAATAACGCGCGGGAGTAACTGGATAAGTGAAAAGCTTGTCCAAAAATCAGAGCCAACGATAAAGCTGTAAAATGTCGTATCTTATAACGAATATTTAATTTCTTTCGCGCACATATTACGCTCTGTGTGATGTGATGTATAATAGCAATTATTGTTAATATACGACGTCGCACAGCTTCCACTGTCTCCCCTGGGGCTAGTATTAAACTTTTCTCGGATTGCATACTAAAATAGCTGGAGGTCTCACTCGCCCCACAAAAGCGTAGCAATTAAATTCAGTCTCATGCTAAATAGTTCGCCGCATCTACATTTCTTGAAATAACACGGTAAACGGGGGAAAGATGCTCAGAGAGAACATTGAATTTCCATTAATTCAATTTGGGCCGTAATTTTACACGTGTTTTGTGATAAATGACGTCTAATTAATTTCCTGCAAATAGAGAATTGCATATTTGCGTACTATAAACATTTTTTAAAATAAATTGATACATTTTCAATGCCACGATTTATTTTCTCAAAACCCAATTCACCAAAAGCAAATTAAAATGAATAGTATAAATTCTCAGATATGCCTGATAAATGAATTTTCACGTGAAAACGAAAAATGGCCTTCGAAAATCCGAATTTTACGTAGTAGCAAATAAAAACGATGATTTTTTAGAACGCGATTCATTGTATAAAAGGCGAAAATATTGAATTCAGAGAAATTGATTGAATTTTTAATAAACCTTTACCGGGAAAAAACTCCAGTTTATATTTTGTGGAATTCTCAACTAGGACAATTTTTCACGGGCATTCGAAAAAACTCGAGCTACACATTACTGAAAATCCCGAGCTCTCGAACACGATGTGCGCCTCCAATTTTCAAACAATTTCAGCCGCGAAGCTCCGCTCGAACGAAGCGAAGTCACCTGCATCGTTTTAAAAAACAAAGCTCCATGGCAGTGCAGCAGAAAAAAAGCACAGAAAGCTCGCTCTCATCCCAGTCAGCAACATCAGCGTCAACGCGTCTTCACGCGACCGACTGCGGCAATCCAATCATGGATAAACGGCTTACGAAAGCCAGCAGCTAACCCCCGCTCGTTCCCTCTCTCCCCTTGGACATCGTCCTTGCATTGTTTGCACCGGCCGTCCATTATCAAAATGTCGCACTGCATCAGATTCACGCGCAAGCACGGCTGCAAGCTCCGATCAATGCGCACGTCTAATTTACCGCTCGCGAGCGCAGGTTCGCACTGATTAATTTCGTCTGCGCGTAGGTACGTCCGCGACCCTCTTCGGCTCGCTACGCACGGGATATATATGTTGCTCGTCGACTACTGGAAATAACGCGTTACGTTCGGTTCTTTCCAGTTGCGTCGAACCGATGGCTGGTTTGACGTCAAAGGGACGTTTTAACTGGAATGTGTACGTTGGTCGTTCGTTTCTTTTATTTTGGTTAGTCGAGGAGAAAAATCAGTGGAACGACGTGGAAAAATCCAGTAGAGCAAACCGAGCTTAGTCGCACGCAACCTCTGATGTCACAAGGTCGAATATATAGTAATTATTTAGTTCAGAAAAAAATTCTATTTGAAAAAATTTGTCAAAACTGTAATAGTATGTTTCCCCAGAGATGAACTTTCTCCGAAACTTAAAATTACTGCTTTCAACTTCTACCGTAGAAATAACGTCGTGCCTCTCCCGTTCTTACTGTTTTTATCGACGTTTTGACTCGGTTGTTAATTAGCGGCACTGCCGAAGGGCTAAAAACCCCTCGAGCGTTTTCCACGGCATACATGTTTTCTTCTGCCCCTAAACACGCAACCCTATACAAGCGTTCTACTGTTACAAAGCAAAATACATCCAAAAGTATCAAATCGTACACGGGACTCGTAGTCACACGTATCGTACAGGTATATAATACATCCCCAGCAAACCACAAGCGAACTTGTTAGAAAAATCGGTAACCGGATAATGCGTCGGCCATAACAGCCGCTGTATGTGCATATTGATCCGCGAGTTGCGTAAATTAATGGACTGCGTAAAATAGGACACTCCACGGGATCCTCTCTCCCTCTTGACAATGCGAATGTGAAACCACCGCAGATCAATGCGAGACACACCTCGGGGCTTGTTCAATTCAATGTACTGTATACGCGACGAACTGTAAACTGAAACTCAAGCTCTGAGCAGTGACGTGATTTTTTTTTTTTTTTGTCTAAGTTGGCTGTGAAAAAAGCGTAATTGAGAATCCAAAAAGTTCGAGTGGTACATTTTTCCCGCGAATTGTTTGCAGCACTCTGCGATCGATAAAAAAAGCGCAGCGAGCGCAGTAAACTCATAGGTTTCATCCCTTTGTTTCGCTTTCGCTAATTAAATTGAAGCGCGCACGCGTGTAACGAAATCACGCGTGAGATTTCTCACGGGGTAAAAATAGAGCAAAAATAATAACCGCGTTTTCATCAGCGCACGACACCCTCCAGCACATGACGGATTTCATACGAGTATTCTCAGGTTAGAGAGAATAATATTTTCAAAGCGAAAAAGTTATACTATAGTACGTCGCTCTGCGGTGAAATTAATTAAAACGTACCCGCCCGCGCACGCGTCCCAACGTTATCAAATATATAAAGCGGCAGATGTGCGCCGAGAGCGTGAAATCAGCGCGTGTGAATTTCCGAGCTTATCACAGACGATATTGAATCACGACGACGACGACGAGAGAAGAAAAGTTAAAAATTCTTCTTGCATTCTTTTTTTCGCTCCCCGGCGCACATAAATTGCGCGTCTGAAAAAATTTTCCATCAAGATTTTTTCTTCCTGCAGAGCTGGATTAAGGTTAACTCGCGGGAGGGGGGGGGGGCAACGGGGGAAAGAGAGACCGCGCGCGCGGGGATGAAAATAATTTCGCGAGCTAAAAATAAAGCCCGAAACGGCGTAAAAAGCGGCGGCGAATATCGCTCGAAGAAGCGGCATAAATCGACGTGTTATGCTTTTATTTTTGCGATGCACCGCGTTTATAATAACAAAATTTACGCGTACATTTTTGCAACCACGTATTTTAGAAATAAGTAACGCCCGATATTCTCTGGAAAAGTGCTCTCTCTTACAATCGGCTTCTATCTAAATAAATGCATTCGAAATTCAGCCACTCGAAAAAGAATTCATTCGAGCAGCCGCGGACTGGCGCACTTTGTTCGTTATCCTTTCCTGGCGAAAGAGAGATAGAGAGGAAAAGGAGTCCGTTTCCTTTTAAAGGCGCCGTATTATACGCGAGAAATAGAGAGAGAGAGAGAGAGAGAGAGAGAGAGAGAGAGAGAGAGAGAGAGAGAGAGAGAGTGAGTGAGCAGCGTCTCGTCTTTCAACGCCTCCTAAATAAATGCAAACGAGGTCCGAGTGGTGTACGTCGTGGGAGTATCCATTTACATGCGGCCCCTATATCTATAGGTATACCCCACTGCGTCTCCGAGTATACACTCCGAGTATATGTATACACTCGACGACAAATATCAGGACGTTAAAGCCTCCGGCCGCAAAAGAGTCTTCTTCTTGTTCATCCTGAAGTGACGGATGTTAGCAGCGGTAGAATAAGACGTGTTTTATTACCTGGAGCAAAGTTTTTTCCAACTATTATTCTGCCCTACATGCTCTCCCCTCGTTATATCCCAACCCACTCAGAATCCCGATCGCGAAATAATGCAGCGAGTAAATAGCTATACACAAAGCAAACAAAAACAAGAAAAAACCGCGTACATTTAGCCGCAGGGCGTACGCGCTGTACGGACGTCGTCGTCGAATTCAACTGCATCGGGAGCAATCGATCTCGATTTTATTTACCGGAGAGAAAGGAAACCGACGGTATAATATACACCGCGAGAGGCGGCTTTGAAGGAAAGTTTCGTGCGTGCGGACGCGAAATGGGAAACCGATGCTCGCTCGAGGAGAAAGACAAAAAAGAAAGCCCTCATCTCATGCATTTTTTATAAAGGCGACTCTGCGAGAGTAATCAGGCGCCGAGCTGTGGAGCCGAAAGAATTGGGAGACACGCAGACTGACACTCGAAGCGTCTAATTATTGCCAGTCTCATGAATGCGTTGAGCTGCGAGCTTATGACGTTGAGTGACAATGACTTATGACAACCAGAGCGAAACAGATGTCCTCGCGCTTGCGCGCGGGCAACTGGCAATTACGCTGGCAAAAATAGATGGATTTTAACATTTATTCGTCGCCGCTCAACTGACGCACACGCAGTTCTGGATTATTGCATGCGTGTGTGAGGGGATAATGGATTCGTCGATGTCGCTGAATTATTGAGTTGGTGTATGGTCTGATAATTACATACGGGTATCGCGTATTGACTGCGGCTTAGCCATTTACACCGAAGAACCGATCATTATGCAATTATGTACAATCGGTGCTGACTATAAATTAAATTATACGATTCGTTAAGTTTAACCTTATCCGTCTTTGGCGATATCTCTCGCCATGCTAACGAACGATAAGCGTAGCTCCCTTCATTTCCAGAGACGAATTTAAAAGCTCGATATAATACGTCCGACACACAATGACGGAATTCCAGGTTCCCCTCTTTCGATTACAATCGCTCCGTTCGCTCGTTGCTTTATCTCTGAAGATCGCGCGGATCAAAGAATTCGAGTGTGGCAACGAAGCAGTGTATAGGCGGATCTGGAAAACTGTTAGCGTTATTGGGTTCCTCTCTCTCGAGGCTACAGAGTCGCGTCGCGGCACGGTCCAGGATAATTGATTTTTGCGCGATTCACTCTCTCGTAGGATAAAAAAATGCATTTGATTATACCATTACGGCTTTAATAAGGATTTTGCAAACTGTGTATCATTGCAATTAGCGAAGTCGGAGCTAGTAATAATCTTCGACTCGACGGAGAGACAAGAAGATCAACGTTGATCCTAAAAGCGACTGGATCACCCAGTTTCCAAGTTTAAAACGTTCTTCTGCGCTTCCACGCCTTCGACAATAACAACTATACTAATACAGCCATTTCTCGCTCTCGAGTCTCATCGCAGTAATCCATGTACGCGCTGCTGTTTAGCAATCAGGCCGAAGAACTTGAGCGAGATCAAACAAGCTTCATTAGTTTGGCCCCGATGCGAAATGAACTTCTGGCCTCGGCGAGAAAGTTCGAGACCGCCGCGGGAAAATGTCCTTAAGAAAATAGAATTGCGCGCGGGACCTCGGATAATTCGCTCCTCTATGTAGCGTTGCGAGTAAAAAGCTCGAATCGTCGCTTTGTGTAAAGTTGCGGAGGACAAAGTTGCACGCTCTAGCGGGCTGAAAAACCAGGCTGTTAAAATTTAATGAACAGCGTTAAATTGAAGGTATAAGGCGTGCGATTACTCGGTTACTTTGGGAAGTCGATCTGTTCTATTTGGTCGCTAAATAATGATTGGAGGTCGGTATACGTACAAGGAAAGCGAAAAAAAATTTCAATTTTTTTCTCCTTCCAAGAATCTGCCCCGCGGCACGTTCACGAGCTTCGGGAAAAGTTCGCTGTAAAAACTTTGAGAAAGGCAAGGAACTTTCGAGAAACGGATGTAACGTCATTAGATAGCCGTCGCGAATAACCCTCTAGATTTTTTCGCAATTGAAAAATCTGAGCTTACAGCAGAATTAAAATTTCTTATCAAACCAGACAGGGATAGTCATCCCCCAATAATCCCTGTCTCAAAAATCCAAAGCATTGTATATCTACTCCCAGGCAATCGTCTCTCTAATCGTTAATCAGGCTGATCAAGAATTACGCCTCAGAATTGCCGGCGATCAGGCATCAACTCTCCGGCCGCCCGTGGGAGACTCGATAAAAAGCCATAGCGAATGAGAGAGAGAGATGCCTCCTCTGGGAAATGACTCCTGGGGCGCGGACGTACGGCCGACTCGTAATAGTCGTTAACTCGGGAGAGGGTTTAACCCCGAAATTGCTGGCAGTCGCCGATATCTTCTCCCCTTTATCGGCGATCGTTTCGTGCGAGATTCTTCTTCTTCTTCTTCTTCCTCCTCACGCATCTCTGGCGCGGAAAGCTTTTGTCTTTATGCGTTTGGCCTGACGATGATAACGCCTCGGCGTGATGTATATGTACATACGCTGGCTGTGATGGAAAAAATCTTATCTCGAGCTTGCAGATATACGGTCTCGCGTAAAAAGTTGATGGCTTTTTCTACGGCGTGCGGAGAATTCTGTGAATAATTGTTATTTGCGACAGCGTAAAGGAAAAATCGATAACGGTATGAGAGACCATAATTATCGAACGATGGCACCCTCGGATTTGATAATTAATAAGAATTCGGCGGTTGCACTTGGACTCAAAAACATTTTAATCAAGCAACACCATCCAAAATCCCTCCCCCGCAAAAAGGAGAAGTGGAATCTCGGAGAAAATTAAAACCCCATCCCTCTTGCCTCATCCGAACCCAGGCATTATCCCCTTTTTGCTTCGGCAACAAAAGGAGAAAAAGGCAACAGCTGCAGCGGCGTCTTGCCGAGAACAAACGAGCTATACGGCCTGTTCTCTCTCTTTCTGTATATAGTCTGCAACTGCGGAGCTTCTCGGGCACATCCACGCGAGTTTTACAGCGCGGCGCTGAGGCGTGAAAATGATTTTCTGCCGGCGGCCGACGGCTGAAAGGAGGGAGAGAGAGAGAGAACAGACAATAACACGCGAGCCAACTTCTCGTTAACCTCCGTCGTCTCGTGTGTGTGTATGTGTGTGTGTGTGTGTGAGCTCGAAGCCCCGTGACGTCGACGCGCTTCACACTTCCGTGCGCGCAGCCGCGAGATACTCTTTATGCTGCTACAGTTGTTGTTTCAACGGAGTTTGGGAATACACATGCTTGGGATTGATATAAGTGCGGCTAGTACGGGGTGGTCGTTCTGAACTCAAAATCATTTTGGCATATCATTTGAAAACTCTTGAAAATAAAATCATTGATACACCATTCGGTACTAGCTGTAGTTTTTCGAAGTGAAAGTATCCTGCCCGACCAATCCTCGACCTGTACTACTGATACCAAAGCTTCCAAAAAGCTGCGAAAATATTCAATCAATTAAATCATCAACGCTTTGCGGTAAAAAATTCCGTCAAGCTTATACGAAAGTTAGCTCACCTCTATTCGTTGTACCTACTCGCGCATGAAGCGCACTCTAAATAATCCAGATACTCGAAGCAGCAGCGACAAGACACCCGCAGCTGCACGCCGATGACGGATTCTCCAAGTTCGCGATGAAAGCTTCGCGCGCGAGGATTTATAGCTCGGCAAAAACGACGCGGGAGAGAGTATACGGATCAATGACATACGCCGGGTCTGCACGTCAGCCGGAAGTTCGTCCCTTTTTTCCCTCGGGACGAGCGTCAATTTTTACTTGGATAATGTATACGATCGAACTTGTTAATTGTTAAGCGGAAAAATTATAACAGAAATAAATCAAAAGAAGTTCTCCAATTCCAGTCAGTCCGGAAATTAAAAATCAATACGAAACATGAGGCGGAAGCCCGATCTCATATCGCCGCAGAAATCCCAACCTTGACACACAATCACAAATTCCCCGGCGCGCTATTCGCATAATTAGCATTAATCGAACGCTGGAGAGCACGAGAGCCGCAGTTTCCGCTCATGTCGTAAAGTTCGGTTAACGAGGCAGAATCGTCCGGAGGGAATAGGCCGCGTAAATTTTCTTTCGGCCGCGAGGACAGATCGGATGGGATTAAAATGGCTTTATTGGGCGGGGGGGACACCGGAGGCTTAATTCCCGAATAATAACGTCGTTCATTTCTATATCCACGCTTAATTAACGCTGTCTATGTGGGATGTAGGGAGAGCTCGATGTTTCGTCGCGGAAGTTTCAATATCGTCGTATAACCGAGAGGAGCGTGTATAGGAAACGGACGACAGGCGCAGGTGCGAGGAACGATAATTGAGGGAAGCGAGAAACGAATTATCCGTTTATCGACGACTCGCCTTGGGAATCTTTTTTTATTGTTGGAGCGTTTGAACGATTTTACAAGAAATTTTCTCGCGAGTTTTGTAACGACGTACATTCTGTAAAAATTTCTATCGCATTTACACGTGTCGAAAGTTCAACTTTGTAACTAACGGACAATTTACCGAATTTATTCTCTGTTACAAATTCCGTGAAATTTCACGCTTCGACGCAAATTTGCATACGCACGCATAATGCACGCAGCGATGCATAACGTCGATCATCACCACAGCTCACACTTCGCAACCATACCTCATCCCGACATAAATCCAGGAACTCTTACCCGTCGCGATGTACACAGGCAAACGACGCATTTGCGCAAAATGATGTAGCGCCAAAATTTATCGACGTGCTCTCTTCTGAGAACTTTAAAAATTCGTCCTACTCTCTCGATCATCGATTCTACACGCGAACGAAAAAAAAAGTATATCGACATCAGTCGTTCTCGCGAACGGATTAATTCGCGAGAGAAGCGAAACTCGCTATACTCTACCATCGATCATTCGAGAATCGACGTACCGACGAATAAAATAAATTCCTCCTCGCTGTACTCTCTGTCAATAAAAATATCCTCGAGAACAAAAGGCGCGCGTGTAACAATCGCTCGGCGTATGCACATCGATCCGGAGTGTCTGCGACACATCTCGAAAAGCTGCGTTTCCCTCTCCGAGTGAAATAAATAAAGCACGTAGGTATACATCCAAATAAAGCTCACCTGCAAGGGAGAGAGAAAGCTAAAGCGTCTCGCGAGCATAAAAAGGCGGAAGCGCGCATATCTCAACCCAGTATTTTTCAAGATACGATTCAAATTGCCGACGCGCGCGCGAGAAGAAGTTGAAACTTCCCTTGCTCTCTCTCCCTCTCGAAAAAAATGAGCGAGAAGCTGAAAAAACTTACTTTTGTGTGAGAGCGCGGAACTTTGCTCATTTCCCTTTCTGCCGTTAAACGGCAACTTTTTCAAAGCGCCATCTTTTCAGCTTCTCGAGCAGTGCATCTATACGTATACGAAATGAAATAGGGAGAAAGAGAACGGAGAGAAGGGAGACTTATGAACTTGCCGCGAATCGGAGGCCGCTTGAAAAATTACTCTAGCTGCAGTAGTCGAGATTCTAATCCCTGCGCGTCTCGAGAAGTAGTCAGCGCATGGATAATAGACGCAATTATACGCGAGACCGCCTCGTTACGTACGCCTTATTTGCTCAGCCTGTCTCTTCCTCCTTTTTTTCTTCCTCTGCGCGCCGGAGTCTAATTATTTCTTTTGATTCGCGCCCGAGGTCTAGGTTAATGCTACTCTGCACGTGTTGCTGCTGCTGTGAGAGAGTCTTTTTCCGGAGAGTAGGTGGGAAAACAATGCAATTATTTTCTAAAGTTACCTCCGCCGAAGGGAATTCACGTTGCTGCGAGGAGATTGTAATTAAACGAGATCCTGCGCTTTGGTAAAAAGATTGGATTATATAGCTCTTACCCAACTGCACTTTTCCGACTAAAATATGTCCCGTGGTATATACGGGGACAGATTTTCCGAGTTAATGAAGGACTGTACCGACTCCGCAAGCAGCTGGTGCTCGACTTTTTCACGGCGAAAGTTTGGAACGATTCGAAATTTCGAAATACCGTTACATCCGAGGCGGTAAATTCAACGTCACTATACAGACACACAGAATTAGAATTTCAAAAACTTGGCCAACATTTTGGAGGCCGAAGTTGACAAGACTGAATTTTTCAGAACTGTTACTCAACTTCAAATCCCGTGTATATCGCAAATTCGAATCTCTATCGCGGCAGGATATCCCGGAGAGGGCAAGTCCTGTTACGCGCAGCTTATCTCCGAATAATTTGCCTAACGACTTTGCACACTCGTGTCATAATCGCGTCGATCGCAAAGTTTCGTTGACGTCGGGAAGCTTGAGTATATACCCGGGATACAATGGCTCTGTGAGACACAGCGCTATTAACTATGGACGAAAGGATTATCGATCTACTTTCTCGGAGGTTTAAATTTTTATTGTAATCATTTGGGTGACCCACTTTCATTTGGAGAACTGTGTTACGCGTTTGAACAGAAAATTGCGATTTAACTGTATAAAAGGGAGATATTTTGTCATGCGTACGAAGGACGCAGAATTTTAATTCTTGACACGAACAAGATACGTACACGAGCTTCGCGTGTAGTCACTCGAAACGTGCGATTTCACCTTGAATTTTCGCGCTTGGAACGTCGTGTAAACCAGGAAAATTTGCACACGTAATGGGGAGAATTTAACGCAGTCGCAGAGGCAACTCACGAATATTTATCTAATATACAAAAGCTCAAACAGAATAGTCAAATTAAAATTTTTGTCCACCTACGAACAACAGTTATTCTCCCTCACGTCCCACGTTAGAGTCAAGCCGAATGTTCGCGCAACGTTTTCCCTTCCGTGCACACGATTTACCCTCGCGCATGCAAACTAATACACGTCGACATCCGAACGCTAAACAAACTCCGAGTCAGGCTAGACTCCGCAAAGCATATAGCTGCGCAGAAGCGGAGCGGAGCTCGTACTCGAAAAAGAAGCAGAGAAGCGACTGGCGTAAAAGGAAAAAAGAATTACACGCACACGCTCCAGTGGTATTAGCATCGAGTGCAGCATTCCGCAAATGCGGCGCATCGATTTTCCATAATATCGACCGTCATCGGCTCTGACGCCGCTGCAGGAATTTAATTATACGCCAGCACACCTTATCGGACAGGTGCGAATCGCAATTTGCCGGACTACTCTACCGTTGCGAAATGTATGAATAAAGTACACACAACAGAGGACGCGATGCGACGTTCGAGTGGAACAAGGGATTGTTGCGCAGCGATGGCACGGCATATGCGCCTGTTTTTGCGGGTGTTACAGTGATTGACGTTCATTCTGCGGGGCCGCGATGATGACGGTCAGCCAAAATCGTGTATGCGAGGCTCGTGTAAGCTTGTTTCGCGCGCGTTTATTAGGTTGATTATGGAATCTGTCGAGGGATGTGCGGAAAACTCGACTGTGCATGTTACCGACACACACGGAGACTTGTCCACGGCCGCGAGCTCTGATAGTCAGACGCTCCAGCGTAGCACTTGTCAAAAGCTGCTACGTATGGCTGCGACGCGGCGATTGAGAGAATCGTTTCGCGGTCGACTTTTTCTCACCCTCAGTCGAGCGGACTGATAAAAGATGAGGCCCAGGGAGAAGCAAGATGAATCTTGCTTTGTGACCTGATCGCCTCGGAGCGGGCTGGCTCGGAGTGTGGTCGCCTCTGAAGAGAACAGGCCCTTCGCGGTCCTGGACAGGCCGTGTGTTATTTTAAGTCCGCGCCGTAGAAAGTGCGGCTCGAATAGGAAGATCGCCATGAATGGCATCATCATAGCCGAAAAAGCCGTACTAATCTTTTAATTCCCTTCATGCCTGGCACAGGCACGTTTTCCGACCCGGCAATAAAACAATCCATCTGTAGAGCAGACAACGGCCCTTGGGTTTTTCTAAAGCAGGCCCGGCGTAGTGACGCAGCAACTACACCCCCGACCGGCCCAAGCCCTTCCTACTCCCTTTCCAGTCCCACCTATAAGCTCGATTTCCCAATACGAAGCTCCGTTACAAATTCGGAGGCCTCGCCTACATCCCTCTCTCTCTCTCTCTCTCTCTCTCTCTCTCTCTCTCTCTCTCTCTCTCTCTCTCTCTCTCTCTCTCTGTCACGGGTCGTCCTGAACACTTCGTGCTGTCGAGGCGACGAGGGAGACGGCAGATTCGACAGGACCGACAAGGAAGAAAGAACTTAAAAATCTCTCTCCAAGAGTGTGCGAACTCGAAAATAGTCTATGTTCGAAATATGCTAAAATAAAAAACTAACTCAAACGTATATTCATTCTGTAACTTGATTTTCCTTGTGCCTTCGCACATTCACGCGGGGGTGAAATAACAGCGCACTCGTGTGTGTGTGGAGTGAAATTTTACGGCCAATAGTATAGCATTACGTTCGTTCAGACCATTAAACTCGAACTAGCGCGAAGTATTAAAAAATAAAACAATGCAACCCTACCTATATTTTTTCTTAACACGTGCATGAAAAAGATCCGTTTCCATACCTCTAAAGTGAATGGCAAGCTGCTCATTTCGAGCGTGCGGGAGAGAATGGATATTCCCAAAATATCACTCAAAAACACTCAAAAATAATCAAATTTTTGAAAATTTTTGAAAAATATTGATATTTTTTTAAAGAGAGTGGTTTACGACTCAAAATGCGCAACTTACCATTCACTCTATATGCATGAAAACGGGTCTTTACAGGCACTTGTCAAAAAAAGTACAGTGTGCAACAAGGGGGGGAGGGCAATTTCTAACGAGGGTGAGATTTGAGCATCGTCTCCATCTTGGGCGCTTTCGCCGCCCTCGACTCCAACTCGTGCTCAAATCTCACCCTCGTTAGAAATCGCCCTTCCCCCCCCCCCTAGTTGCACAATATACTATACCCTGTGCAGCTTCTAACGAAAATCGAACAGGGGAGGAAAAAGCTACGATAAAATTCATTCCAATCTTCATACTCGCGCAGCAAAAAACTATCGATAAATAGCGAATAACCGACGTACCTCGCACACTCTCCATTATTTATCAATCCGCGAGCTTCCAGTTCTATAAATTCAAATTAAAATTCATCCCTTGAAAAACGCAACGATCTCTCACAAACTCCACGAGGCTTTCGGCGTATCCTTTTCATTCGGCGCCAGAGAGAGAGAGAGAAAGAGAGAGAGAGAGAGAGAGAGAGAGAGAGAGGGCGAAATCCGGGTTAAATGCATTGTGAAATCGCGCGGAAAACACATTGTACGCGCGCGGTAACAGCATCGGAGGCGTGTTTTTCCTCTCGGCTTTCGGCCGCCTTGAAAGAGAGAGACTACATATCGTGTGCGCGCACGCGAATTCACTTCTGCAAAGCTACACCACTACTATATTCGCCCGAGAGAAGGTATATAATTTTCGGTTCTTTTGGCGAGCTAAAGGGTGTGTGCAGTCGCTTCTTCAAAGAAAGACGAGGGATGCACCCGTGGGAACTCGTGGATAGTAGTTACTCTCAAACACGAACTTTTGCGCGATGCAGGATACTGTGTGAGCGATAATTTGAAACGAAAATGTAATTCGTTAGTTTCATTTAAGCGTCGATCGTTAATCCGAAACTAGTCGGAAAATGCGCGAACTTATCGCAGTCGAGCGACACTGCATAATTACCCAACGCTCGCGTCGGTTGCAAAAAATCGAGGGAAATTTTATCCGCGCCTCTCTTTTCCACGCTGTTAAATGACCTTGCTTTTATAGTCTGATGCTCTCTCTGACCCATTTTTCGTCAGCTCTCTCGCTCACTCTTGCGTCGGGCCATTATTAGTTGAGGTATTTCGATCACCGATAGTTATTTTCATAGCCGGCAGTGAATCAATCGATTATACTCAGAAATCTCGGCTAATCGGCTTTATCAAAAGCCTATGACATAAAACGTACGATCCTACACAGACGCTGGGCCGAAATTTAGGAAAAACGAAAAAGAACAAGGCCATCAACGACCAAGCCGGCGTTTTCCGAGGAATAAATATTCCGATCACACGCAGACACTTCTCTCCCGTTCTCCCCGCTGAATAGTCGTCTCGCGCAAACGCAGCTCGGCATAAAACTTCGCTCTGTTTATATACTTGAAACGCGCCGGGCAACCCGAGGACAAGCACAAAACCGCCCACTACAACGGCTGCGAAACTTTCGCCGACCAATGCGTCTTCGAGCCTAATGAAATCGGCACGACTGTCGGTCACGTCGCGCACGCGCCTGTATGCAAATCAGCAGCTATGGCCCGCGCGACGCTTGATGAATGCACCGCATGTAAATTCACAGCATAGCCCTGGCCGCCGAGGAGAGAATCGAGGGTAGTATCATTATCGAGAGCGAGCCGAGAGGATCTCCCTCTGCAGCTGTTCATTGTTTTATTGTGAGCGACGCGGACAATGCAGGCACACGACGCGCGGCGGGTCTTATTCTTTTGTTTTTCTCCTTGGATGCTTGAACTCCGCGCGCGAACAATGTTGTTTTGGCCCGAGCTGCTGATGTGATTTTTTTTCCGGTGTCTCTGCAGAGGTTCTTTTCTGGGCAGGAATCATGTACGCGGCTGCGATCGTCTGGATTTTCTACGTTGAATTACTGCTGAGGCACGCGATAAGTGTACGTTTTATTTTTTATCAGACCTACGAGGACATTCAAGTTATGAGAATGTTTTCATAATCTACTTGATACCTTCGTGTATACACGGCGGAGCAGCTGCACCGTCTGTAAAATATTCGGGAAAATGCGGTATCCTAATGCTATTTTAATGGAACATTAATACCTCTATATCTTCAGAACACGTTCGCTCGCGGAATAACTTTGGGGGATCCACAAAGTACGCCCAAAGCATTCAAATGTGATATTTTGGCCGAAGAATGCGGTAAACTGAGCGATTTCTATGTGTGTAGAAAATAGTAGGTTTGTCTTGTGATGGAACGTGTGATGGAAACATCAGAAATAGATCGATTTTAGAATAAAAAGGGTGTGCATGTGTGTGACCGTTAGAAAATCAACAGTCATTCTATGTGTTTATACTTACGACAAACACTTTAAGAACGCGATGGTTACAAAATTTGTGGCTTAGATTATAGCTCAGCAGTACATAAATTACTATTATATAGAATTATACAGACAAAGTGAATGTTTTAGAATAGCAACACTAGACATATGTTCTATAATTTAGAGCAATGGTGAAAATGGCATATAATAATAATAGGAATAATAGAATTCATAATTTAGCGACATTGAATAACAGACTCTGTGTTAGATAAAGTCTTCCTTGACCTAAGTTGTGCTTAATATATTCGTATGAAATCACACAAAATTCAGTATCTCTAAAACGCGTTTAAATTTTTTGTATTAATGTTCTTCCTTTGCAACATATTTTGTTTGATGTGTGCGCACACATGCAGCGCATCCTTTCACGTTATACATGAAAAAATGCCTCAAGGGTCTATCGACCAAGTCTTCCCTCCTATGATATACTTTGGTGCTTTGAATTTCACATTAAACATCACTCTTGAACTAAGTGAGTTGACTCATCTGCTTGAAATTTCTAGTCTCTTTGCTTCACGAGGATCGGGATAATTGAGCCAACCAAACAAAGTATCTACTATTCACGAATCTCTCTGATTAAACGAAAGCTACGTTAAAAATAGAAAAATCAGTGTTTGAAAAAGCTCATCAAAATAATCGTCAAAAGTTTCACATTACTTGCACAGAGTAAATACTGAAAAAACGTGCGGATTCTAGCTAAATGTGTATTCTCATATCCGAGTACGTTGTACAAATTGCGGAAAAGCAAAGCAATGTAATCCGGGCTTTCAGATGAGTCCAAGCCAAATAACCAAAGCGTAAAAAAGCGTAGGCGACGCTATAACTAAATCTTTTTCGAGCTTTTCCGCAAGCTCTTTTTCTCCGTCAAATGATTTACACGAGCGAAAGAGAAACTGAATTTTGAAAAGTGATTTACTACCCCCCTAAAAAAAGGCCAACACAATGGACTACAAATTGGAAATATTCTCTGCTTCCAGATCTCCAAGCTGGTGTCGCACAGGGACAGGCCGTTCCGATGCGAACGAAATCCAGGGGTACTGGCGCGGGTCGGCCAAGGCGTGAACCTCGCGGTCGAGAGGTTCGTCACAGTCGCCGAGACGATAGCCGACGACAACCTCGAGGTCAAGCAGGACATGTACGAGGCTTGCAAGGAAGCGAGGGTCGCTGGTGAGTTGACGAGATACGAATAAAGAAAGTTATAGTCAATAAATGAACGGCATATACGATTACCGAATGATGAAATTGCAGCCCAACATGTACACCAATTTTAGCTGTCAGTATAGAGACGGTCGTTAGTTGTTGCTACGTCCTCCGGCTTTATTCGCGAGAGCTTGAGTGATGAGACGTATCAATTAAAGTTACGCAACTCTTACTTTTGCCGCTGCGAGTCGAACTTTCATTCTCAAAGTTTAGAGTGTGTTGTTTTTTCGGGCCAATGACGTCACGTCCTACGTAACGGATATAGTCGCGGTGTTCGCTGTATAGTTGACCTATTTCGAGACGGTCCGAAACTTTGCGCAGTTTGAAAGGCGCTTATACACCTAATTGTGTACCTGCAGACAATGAGGCTTCTCTATACGATGGAAAAAAGGCATCGACAGTCGATTCGATCGTTGCGATCCTATATCATGTAATGCACGCGAGAAACTTTAATATACGATGCTTCCCAGTAGCAGAGAATTACACGATACCTACTTTACTCGCGAGAGATCTCACGTCGAAGATAGTGTCACGCGTTCGATTTATGCCGTAATATTTCGCAGAATTCCCATACTACTCTCGGCTGTATCTTATGCCGTGATAAATGGCAGTTTCGTGTATCTCGATGACATTGCTCGGCGAAAACGTACTGTATACGTCCTCCGAGTGCAAAAATATTCTCCAACTCGCTCGAAAATAATCTCTCTAACGAGATCGTAATTCACTGCGCGGTGTCTTATTATTTCAATTCCGCGTTTCAGCACACGTGGAATTTCGAACATTCCACTTAAAATTCCACGAGCCGCGCAAAAACTCGCTTTCTCTCTCCCTCTCGAAAATCCAATAGAGTCCCGAGACGCGAAATAATTTCCGCTATGGCGCAAGAACTAATCGGATCGATGGTTCAGTTAACGCGGGAAAAAAGAGCCAATAAAGACAACAAAGAAGCCAATCTCTGGGAGGCGCGTAATCGGAAACATAAAGTCAACAGGGCCAGATCCACGGTTCGTTTCCCGGATTGCCGGGTTAAGCTAGGTAGATAGAACATAATTAGCCCTGCTGCGCACGATTTCGCTAGCTTTTTTTCTCCTCTCGCCCCCCATCTCGCTTGTATGTGCACATTCGCTTCAACGCGCGTTGTTTCCCCGCGTCTGCGACTCGGGGCAATGTATGCACTCTTTAACGGCTCCGCAATTTTCCAGCAGTCCGCGCTGCATATATTTTTCTTTTTTTAAACGGAATACGAAGTTTTAGGTACCTGACTAACATGCAAATGTTATTTTACTCTGGATGACGGTGTTGGGAAAATTTATGTAACGAATGGTAGAAACGGACGAGCTTTTAGAATAGCCGACTTGATTACCTGCGTTTGAGGGAGTATAGACTATATACCGAGGCTGAAGTTTCTGATTGCGGTTCTCGAGGGAGTTCCCCTTTCTCGTTCGATTAATCAGCCGTGAAAAAAGTTTACGCGGATCGTCGTTTCTACAACGAGCCGCACTGATTACGCATGTATAAATTAAAGAAAGCTCCTCATCGTTTCGCGCTCGAGCGAAGGTCTTTACTATAGGAAGATTAGCCGCGCGAAATGACGTTCTTTCCTCAGGGCTCAGTCCTAAAATTTTGTGTACCGTATAGGTATGCCGTTAAAGCGGGCGAAATACTGCGAGGCTTTCGTCCTCCTGTATTGGATACTTTGATCCGAAGCTTTACTGTCTATACCGAGGACGCAGTCGTAACTTTTTCTACTCCGCCGCGTCCCAGTTTTCTCCCGGATTCTGAATACAAACACACGCATCGAATAACGACTCATCAAAATTTAACCGATTCAAATCCGGCGAGAGTCTGTATCCCCCGGCGTTTCCATCAAACTGCCGCGAGAGCGAATTTTCGGCGTTAATGCAGTTTTCAAAGTATGGGAAGAGACAGATAGCGAGAGTTATTATAAATTCCTATGCTAGCGCCAAAATTATGGGCTATTTCAGTTAATTACATGCAGGAAGCTTTATCGGCGCGTCTCGCTGCGTATGTGTGTGCGGAAGGGCCGTAAACCCATCCTCTGGAAAACTTGGAGACGGTGGGTGTGAAATTTCCGAGGGAGAGAATATACGTATAACTCTCGGGCAAACGCTCGGAATCATCGCGCCCTGTTGTTTGAAGCCCCTCTGACGCGTCCCGTAGGAGTAGATTATGCAGTGAAATTACCGCGTAAACTTTGGTCCGTGCGTGACGTTGAATTTTGGCGTTTGAACGTGCACTTTTTATAAAAATTTGAACTGTACATCACGATACGATTATCGTCTGTCCGGTATAATATCATTGACTTTACACGATTTGAATTTTAAAGTATTCGTTTAATCGGTAGGTACGTATTGCTTGTGCTCGTGCGCGGCTATATCTTGAATATCAGATTAATCCGTATACACAGATCGAAAGCAATCATTGCATATGAGCTTTATGCCGTATTGGCAGAAGCTAAGCACTACGCCATAATGCATCTTACTGAATGCTAAAGTTATGCGCACGTCGATGCGGAAGTTATAAGCTAATATACAGCGCCTGCAATTGTTTGCTATAGATCCGATGATAATGAGCATATCGAATTAATAAAATACGATGCATGCAAGCTCTCCGAAATTTCGATAATCGCGTGTGATTATCCGTCGATTAAAGCCAGATGAAATTATCGAAATCGCGGAAACTCATATTATCTCAATCATAGAGCATTTTGGCGAGAGCTAAGAGCGCATAATAATACTCGGTAATTAATGCAATTTAAGACTTGGCTGAAGCAAACAGATTAGCCAACTTTTGAATAGCCCGAGTCGTAGAGCAGCCGCGGCTAAAACGCTAGTTAGAATTTATAAGTACAAGTGCTTCGCTGAATGCTCGAAGAAAAATTCCTCTGACTAACTGGATGAACTTGAGTTGATTCACCGCGATGTGACCTTTTGTAATATTGCAGAGGATTATTATTTCGTTACGATTTAATCAACTGTTTATTGAATTGCAAATAACGAGATTAAACCATCTGTATATACGTCAAAGGAAATTCGAAAGCTGTAATGATCGACGTAAACGCAGTCGATTAAAAATAATTCTGTAATACAATACCAGAACTTAACTAACGTATAGAAACATGATTCAGTGTGTCCAGCTCAGTGACAGTTTCAAATCAGGAGCAAAGCTCCGTATCCACTGTATAACACTCCGCCCAGAAACTCCATGGAACAGGAAACCATTAACTCAAGCCGTAGCTGACGTATTCTTCGATTAGTGGTCACCGGAATGGATTATTTAACGTCCCAGACCTGTTCTCGATTCCCCAACGGACAATGGCCAAGACTCGGGCAACTGTGGTCTTGCTTCCAATTTGAATCCGCCCTCCTCCAAAGAGCATCGAGTATGAGCCGTCTTGCAATGCCACACTGCTCTTTGCGGTAGAGACAGAAAGAAAATTGGAAAAACTGATGGTAGGAATTATTCTCTGTATCGTAAACATCAAAATCATATTACCTACCCGAGCAAAGAAGCCAGCTCTCGTCTTGCATCAGTAGCATACGTAAGGTTCTCCTCTGAATAAAGCCTCGACTCTCCCCTTTATCTCGAGCTCTACACATCGCGCGCAGCCCATTATAATTTCAAAAGCGATTTCAAGGAAGAAGCTCGCTCTATAGTATCGATCTAGCCTCAGCTCTCGCTTGGATTTCATGGAAGCGTTAGTGCGTCTTATACACACGTGCTCCATATAACCCCTTCGTATAAATCCCGACATTGCGTACAGCTGGTGTGCGCCTAAGTATAGATACGAGTCTCTGTGCAAGGAAAGAGTTAGCTGCACTTATGGAAGAAGTTACAAGGCGAAAGCGCAACCTTTGGATTTTCACGAGGTTCTGCACGTATGTATGTATGTGTGTGTGGAAACGAAAGTACTGTGACGTTTAGTGCGGAACGCCTGGTTAGCCTACTTTAGCTTTGTCATAATGTATTTCGTTCGTTTTATTTATACGCGGAGAACTGCTCCGAATGGAGAGATCCGCTCGCGGATGGCCCAATTCCCTTCGCGAGCGTGTGTACGTGTACGTGTGTGTATGATGCGCGAATGGATTATTTTAATTATTGCGACGAGAGCAGCTAGCGAGTATTCTTGTTGGAAAATTAATTTAATTACTTCTGGGGAAATTAACTCGCGCGTTGAATTTAGGACGGAATTGCTAATGTGCACACTGATAAAGATTTTTACTTCGCCCGTTGGGATTATACGCCGACGGAATTTAAGGCCGTGCGGCAGTAGTGTAATTTGAAAATTAATTCCGTTACGCGAAGTGGCTTTTTGCAGATGTTGCTCTCTGTACAGAGGTCTAATCAAAGGTTGTTAGCTTAATGGTCAACTTGGCGCATCTTTAAAACTCGAGTAATTCTGCATTACGTGGGTGGGCACTTTCTGTCGTACAGAGAGAAGGTTGGGTGAAGTTCAGTCACTCGGAAACAATGTCGGAGCTGCATGAATGCCTATAAAGAGAGAAAGAGCGAAGTCTTTGGGTCGATAACTTTTTCAAAGCTTCCGGGGATATTTTTAGTGAGTAATAGCTCGGTTCTTTTTCACTCTGTGCCCATTCAAATGTGCTGTGGGATAAACTTTGTATAACAAGAATTTGCAGTTTTTTATACACGAAGTGAGCTTCCGTTGAGGATAGTTACTCGACTGTAAAAAGTGTAGTAAGTTCAGCTAATACCCTTCGTATACAGTGTACAGTTTACTTATTCAACTACAGGTGACAAGGGTTATAAGTTGATTAGGAGCGATAAGTTACGAACTAACGTGTAATAAGCGAACTTTCCTCGTGATATACGTATACCCCCCCCCCCCCTAGTTCGCGTCGCTTTCTATAATTGGAGAAACTTCTTTCGCATCCTCTCTATAAATACATTTTCACAACTCCCATCGGTAAATAAAAAAGAAAACTTTTTTCGCGACTCAGTCCATCGTTTACACGCCGATCGAAGGAAGATAAACGCCATCAATTTGGATTTGGCGGGCAGTAAACTACCTTCATCCCGGTAGCAAAGCGAGTTTATAAAACGAAGCTATCAATCGTGGATTTAATTTTCCGATGCAGGACCCGCAGCACTTTGTTTGTCAGTCCTGACGGGAAAATCGCCTCTCGGGCAAAGAAAAAAAACTACCGCGGCAAGAAAGCCTTCGACTAATACGGAAGGATTTACTGGACCGAGACGCGACTTACGGAATTCAAGCCGTATCACGATCGAGACCCGCGGGAGTCTCGCCGTTTATAGGCTTGAACTACTTATTTCGAAATAAACCCTCGATGTGTCTGTCTTTTGAAGCAAAAAGTAGAATTATTTACAAAGTATTATTACTATATCCACGTCAATCACTGCGTCGCCATACCATCACAATTTTACATCGTCTGACCAAAGCCGGCGTATTCTACTGATCCATCCCACACTAAAAACCGCTCAACAAATTCCTCCGAGTTTTTCATCATCTCCGCCTCGGGAAATCCTCGGCTCCCGCGAATAGTAATATAGATTTCACAGGCATCAACGCGACTCGACACCAGCGGGCGCGCGGGCGCGGGACGATCATCCGTCTTTCAGCACAGCTCCATCTCGACGATATTACCGAATAAGAAAAAGCATCGAAGCGGCGTCGGCTGCACGTCGATTCATGCATGGACGACTGTGCTTCGCTCTCTCGCCGCCTAGGCGGGAGGAAATAAAATCCGACGTTTCCTGACCTAGTTTCGGGCCGCTGCCGCCGGTAGTACACCCCCTCTCCTTCGGCCATGAAAGATTTTCAACGGGGCCATCCTGCCGGCACGCAGCCGCTACACGAGACCAGCTCTCTGTCTGTTTCTTTCTGGCCTGCATTTTTCGACTCGCGATATGACGAATGGCTTCTTCTTCTTCTCTCGGCTGAAAAGTTGTAGGGTGGAGGGGAGGGGGTGTACGTGACGCTTTCGGCGGGAAAAAATGGGTTAATCTAAACGGTGCTGTCGTATCGCGCTGGTGATTCCGAATCTGCGGTCCGGCTGTGCAGGGATTGAATTTTCTAATCTGTTACAGGACGACGGCTTTTTTTATACTCTTCGATCTCAGCCCTTTTAGATTCTGGTACATGGAAGCGCGCGTATACAAATGAAAAATGGCATCGATTGTCAGGCACGATGAAAAGGGGTTAATCTTCGCATTTATCACTCGGATTTCGACTGTCGACTTATGACTAATAGCCCAAGATTGAATTATTCATCCCCCGGCTGTAAACATCGTATCGATCGCCGCATCCATACTCGCTTTCGAAATTTCACTACCCTAAAATCATATACCTATGTATTACACACACTCGCAATAACATTGACCTCAAAAGCGAGCGCAGTCCCCGGAGGGAAAAAAAGCCGCTAGCTGCTCTCTTTCAACCCAACGATTATTTTCCGCCACTCACCCCAATACAAGAAGTGCATCGCGTCTCTCGCTTTAGACATATTTATACCGGGGGAACAAAAAACAGGAGTGCCGATCATCTTCGCGCGACAGTTTCAGAGAAAATGTCTATTGCGCTTTACTCTCGCACATGCACGCAGTGTTAAATGGGTTAACGGTGAATGTGTCGCGCTCACGATTCAATTAATCGACGCGAGTACGAGGGGGAGGCGCGGCAAAAGTGCGTAATAGTTTTGAATTTAAACTATTTTATGAAGCAAGTGTTATAAGTTGAAAGTAATTGATTTCGGGTACTATTTTCGAAGGAAAAATAAAAGTTCTGCGCAATATTTGCAGGTTTTCAGAGACGAATTTCGTGGAAAATACCGTTTTTACTGCGCGGGCTGTATTTTAACATACAAACGGTGTGTTTCGCGTATCCTTATCTTATACGATCTGAAAATACGGGAATTCCGTGAGTTTTATAAAACACCCTGTTTATAACGCTCTTCCCTTTTCATACGCTTCTCTTATTTTCCACCGGTTTATATCCTTTTACGTATTGAAAAAATAAAGATATTCACGGCAAAACGTATTGATTTAAAGTACGATGTACCGAAACATTTCCACTTCGCAGATATACACACTTCTACAATAAAGTATCACAGGAGGTTATCGGGCTCATGAAGAGAATTTCAAAAGTTAATCAACTATATCGAATTCCATCGCGTTCGCTTATTAATTTAGTTCAACGAATAGTTCGCATACCTTCAAAGTCCAAGCCTGCACCGTCCGCCGAAAATCAATCTCGTAAACCCATGAAAATTTTCAATTCCCAAGTCGCGCTCGATTCGACATTAAACGCGCCATACATACCCGATTTATTTTTAGAAAAGAATTCACTTTAAAAAAATCGATTCGCTGTCGCGTTGTGTACCATTCCCCGGAGAGTCTTGCAGGAGAGAGCGAAAACGAGCGAATCGAAATATCGCACGTACACACGTGCGGATAAGAGTACGGAGCATGTGTTGGGGTAAATAGCGACTGCAGCTTTTCAATTTTCGGTAATTGATTTTCCCGCCGCGCGCGCGAGCGCTCGGGGGAGAAGTAAATCGTCCGTACGAAATTGCGCTGCTACGGCACTGGATTTTCTCCCGCATTAATTTTCGGAAAATTATACGACGCTCACTTTTTTCTCCCGCGTATACGCGCGAAGCTATAAAGAATTTTTCGCGTTTATCGACGTACCACCGGCTATTTATCGGTTTTTAAAAGGCCGATACGCGCGAGCCAGCCGGAGAAATATTTTTAGACAGATTTTATTCGTATAACGCGTTATCGAGAGGGAGAGAGACGCGGAAATGAAATTCATGCGGTTGTGTACGTATTCCCGCGCGGGGAGTAGGGTAGAATATGCGTGACAAAGGTTCACTAAAAGCCGGGTATTTTTAATCGCTGCAATCTTTCAGCCTCGCGGATGCGCTTCGATATTTTTCAGCTTATTGAACGCGCGCACAGGGAGATACCGCGCGGGCTTTATTATTTAGGATACGCAACTTTATCAGGGAAACGCAAGCGTCACGAGTGACCTGGAAAAAAAACGGTTCACTTATCCAAAACTCACTTGTGCATACAGGACAAGTTAGCAGTCGAGGCAAAAAAAGACAGCGGGACCTCGTGGCAAGGATAATGAAGAGAATTTAGTGAGCCGCGAATAGATGAGAACAAGTCCCTGTGAAATTATAGCCACGACAGCTCTAACTCTGCGCTATAAATTTCGCGAACAGACGCAGCGCGGGATTATCGCGGTGCACGTTTGGAAAATCATGACAACCTGCAATTAAATCGTGTGTGTTGAAGCGACTTTTCCGCTTTATTCATCGGCGGCAGCTCTCGACACAATCCTGTACTCCGTCAGCTACGTACGACTCGTGTAAGAATATAAAGACCCTACCCGCGAGGGAGAATTCCGGGCGTAAAAAGAACGCCGCATAAGGATGACCGAGTCCATCCATAAACCATGAGCTGTTCCCGAGCGATAATAAAACCATTGCGAGGCAACGAGAAGCCAAGGGTCGTCGTCGACTATACTGCTGCGCACTTAGCGTCTCGGCAAATCCAATCATCCCCCGGCAATTACGACGAAGAGCTTTTTCGCTATTCGTCTCTTCTCTTCTTATTTTCAAAAATGCGTAGCCTTGGAAAAAGCGTACGCTGGAATTACGGGAAAATCGTTTTCGAACTTTTAATCCTCGTCCACTGCTGGAAACCACGATTTAATAATCCACGAGCCCAGCGCGCAATTACTCCTCAAACTGCATATACAATATTCTGCCGAGGAAAAAAGCCATTATCCCATCCTACTCCCAATAGTAAAATAATTCACCGAGAAGCCGGCGCGTGGTGAGAAAAAAAGGAGATCGCACAGCCGAGCGCAAAATCAGCGTATTTCACGCTCAGCCCGGCGTAATACTCCCTTTCTCTCCCTAAAAAAGAGAGACTGGTGGAAAAAAAGGTCGAAGTGGAGCCCGAGAGACTCTCCCGCGCGCATTAAGAGAGACATCAGCCGAGGCGTATACGCAGTGCTTACATACGAATAAAAGCAAACAATAAAAGCCGTGTGGCGAGGAGCCAAACGACAGAGAGAGAGAGAGAGAGAGAGAGAGAGAGAGAGAGAGAGAGAGAGAGAGAGAGACGGCTCAGCTGCTGAAGACTCGTCTCCCTCGTCTCTGTTGCGCCTCTGAAAAATTGATAGTGCGTAATGGAAAGTAGTCGCAAGGTCGTGCGAGTTTTTCCATAGGTATATACAGTCATTTATTTCGAGGACACGCGCGCAGGCACACGTAGGGTTGAATTGGGACGTTATTGATGGGGATTACGGGGCAATAGCGTCCGAAGAGAAAAAGCTGACCATTGTTTTGCGTGTCGGTAAGTCGGCCACGTCAGCGCGCTTGGGGCTTTGATTTAACAGTGTATATCAGTTCCGGTGCGTGTGTAGTGTGTAATCCGGTCAGTCGTGGGTGAGAGTAGGTATACATCCGAATAAATTATCGCTGTAAATCTTACGCAAGTTACGCGTGCGCGTTTGGTAGCTCTTTTACATGTCGCGCGATTGATTCCGATAAATTTACGAGCTTCGAGCTTTTATTGCCCTCTCTATCTCTCGGAGCTTTTATTATTCTTTCATTAGAGCTTTATTCCAGAGATTCGATATCCATTATCGCAGAGCTGCTCCGCGAAGCGAAAGAATCCCTGGGATTTGTAAAATAGCCACGCACGCGACGATTTTAATCAATCCTCCGCGACTCTGCAAACGTACGTCGAATCGAACGCACTCGCCTTTCAATTTTCTCGCCTCTCGCGGAGCTTTATTAAAGAACGACGCCGGCAGCAGGTGTCGCCATTCGGTCCACTAATAACCAAATCGATCGCCCGCGAGAAAAAAATCCGGACAAGGCGCAGCAGCAGCAGCTACTCTATTTTTAAGCAGTGCACCTTTTGAGACCGGGTCAAGTTAGCTTACAAAACATTCAACAGCCTTGCGGTCGCGAGCGATTCACACGCGAGTTCTATGTATACGTGTGTATGGACTTGGTGAGCGGATGAAAGGAAAAGGGCTTTCGACCGCAGTTCGCGTATACCCCCTTTCCCTCGATGTATATCCGCTTGTAGCTTTCGAATGAAATATATATATATATATATATATATATATATATATATATATATATATATATATATATATATATATATATATATATATATACTGCACGCGTCTGACCATTGAGGACCTTTTCTACTAGTCAGGGATATCTTAATAATTCATTAAACTCCTTCGAGTAAACAACCCTCTCAAGACGTACCTTATATGGCAATCAGCGATACAGCCTAGACTCTTTCTCTCTCCTCGCAGCAGCGCCTAATCCCCTCTAGAGCATTTAATTTCATTAGATTTCCTCGAGGATCCAAGAGCTCACACATACACCCACACATTACAGATCCCTCGCGTCCGGTATAAGAAAAACACAGCGGGAGCTTCTGCTCGCTCTTTAATGTAGCGTGAACTATATACTCCTTCTTCGAGGAGTAGCGAACGAGGGGACGAAAGGAAGTAGAAGAAGAAGCTCTTTGAGTTATTTGCTCTTTCGACGCGGGCTTGGGAACAAATTAACTGCCGGCCGGGGAAACAACTTTGCGGTTCACTCTATACATGTATACGTCGCAATAGCGCGCGATATACAGCTTCTCTCGGTCAGCGATGTCTTTTCGGAGATTATATTATAAGGTATATATAGACGTATACATTAATTAATGCGCAGCAGTAGTGGCAAAGCGGAGTTTCTTTGACGGGCAGTCGGGCTTGAAAAGCGTTTTGGAAAATTAGCTTTTTGAAGATTCAGCGCAGTAAAGGCTGGGATTTTAATTAATTGTCGGTAGTGGCTTTTTAAGCTGGGAGTAATAATCATCGATGCGGGGAATTACGCTTTTTTACCGGTGTAAAAGCGAAGTAAGTCTTTAAGATTCCGAACTCTACGTGAAGTAATCGATCGTCTTTCGCTTCGATGATCGAAGGTGATTAAACGTTCACGCATGATCGCCGAGATGCATTTTCCAACTACGCGATTCCACGAAGTCCTTATTTCATTCCATCGTGTTCTTCACGTAGCGGAATAAGCAAATCAAACAAGCCGGTAATTCGCAATCGCGAAAACAAAGCTCGGCTCCCACTGCGCGTCGATTGATGAATTCCTCGACGAAAGGCGCTTCAGCCCTCCACCTCGCGCAATCTCCTTGAGGCAGCGGCGAGGCTTTCTATACACAGACACAGACACAAAAGACGCAGCTACTGTACCTATAGTCCTCCTATATACTTCGACACCTTGGAGGAAGCGCAAAAATAGATCGATGGCTCATCCATCAATCCTCGTGAATCTCGGCTGATGCATCTCGTCGAGGAAATGAACTTGAAAATTAACACGAGGCGGCGCATATCACTTCGGATTTTTACGACGTCGCGTGACTTTGAAATTTCCCGCGCCGCACACGCGCCACGGCTATGCAATTATCCGTCGGCTGAATCGAGGGTGGAGTAGAGAGTACAGTAGATGTCTATCGCTTAGGCCGGCTTAGGTCAAGGTGCATTGAGCCGACGTGTGTACGGCTCGCTCTCTCTCTCTCTCTCTCTCTCTCTCTCTCTCTCTCTCTCTCTCTCTCTCTCTCTCTCTCTCTCTCTGCGTATACATGCATATAGCCGGCTCTATCTGCATGAAGCCCGGCTCTCTTAGGCGCGTATGGTTTCGTTATCAAGGTGACTTAATAGATTGCGCGTCGCACGCTTAATCTGTTTCGACGCGCGCGCGCGAGCAAGCTCGCTATCTCTCTCTCTTTGGGTGCAGCTTTTTTCTGTCCGTCTCCCTCTCGCAGTGTTCGCTCTTTTTTCGCAGTCAGCTATATCACCCACGCGCTGTAATGGATTTATAACGGATATCTTTAATGCGTTTTGGATGGCTTTGCAGCTGAGGCGACGACGATCGCATCGGCGACCGGAAAAGGGGAAGAAGGGTGTGATCTGCGTATCTATCTGCATGGCTCGAGATTATTAATAGTTGAGAGAGCTTGCGGCTGAATATAAATCGACGGCTTTGTTTTCTCGCCATTAGGGCGTGTAATTTTCGCCTCTGTTTAATTGCGCACGACGCTGTATAGTGGTGGGAATGATTGATTACGGTTCTACAATCCTCTCGTGGGAATTTTTCAGGAAGCTACATTCGCTTTGTAATTCAAAACTGATGACCTATATTTCTACGAGATGAGACGGAGAGTCGAGCGAACGATATTCTCGTGATATAACTCGCTGCGCGAGTTCTTTGGAGAAATTGCATTTGTACATTTGAATTTGCCCGTCACGTAAAAAGTGACGCAATAGAGCTTTCTGTACAGCGCCTGGGTATTTGAATTTTTAATAACGAGAGAAACTTTATTCCCCGCTCATATTCGCGCGTCGCTGAAACTTTAACTCAAATAATCATTTCATCACTGTCGATCACACGCCACGTGGTTTTATTGAAAAATTGATTGTCAAAATCAACGGGGAAATATTCCCTCTCATTTTCGCTACGCTTCGGTCGTTCTTTTCAAAAAGCTCTCCGACATTTACATTCAATAACAGGACTCGAGAGAGCTTGCAAGACTTTCGTGCGAGCGTAGATTTCCTGCAGTAGCATCTCGACAATCTCCGATAGCGTTTCGAGTGCAATCTTGTCAGCAAAAAAAAAAAAAAGAAAAAAATTGAAAAAAGACGAGGACGAAATAAAAGCACAAAACGGATCGCTCTCGAGCACATCAACCGATAGCGGATTCCTCTGCGCGAGGATTATCAAATTCCGAATGTACGAAGGCCGCATCGAGAGAAACGATCGGAGGTGATATCGTATCGCTTTTCTCTCCCCTTTTCCACGGATTCGATAGCGTAGTCACTGATTGATGCGAACGCACCCGAAAATGCGCATCGACACACATTCAGAGAGCGAGAGAATAATGCGAAAGGTCACTCTGTTTTGATCGCAATAACACTGCAGCCGCGATGCTTTTATTACGGTCGTCTTTCTGATGATGGCTTATAAAAGAACGCCAGGGGAGCCAAGTGCCAGTGTATGTTTTATGCACCGCCCGACCATCGGTGGCTGGTGCAATTTTAATAACGGCGACATTCAAACGTACAAAGTCGCGCTTATTTTCATACGCGCGTCCGACTATACGCCGCATTGTACTACTCGAAACTATTATGCTCCCCCCGAAACTATTTCGAAGAGAAGATTATTAAGGTCGAGTGAGTCTTTTTTCTCTCGTCGAGTACGTATAGAGCCGAAAATGGAAAAGCCAGCCGCGCTTGTCATTGTAATTTCATATATCCCGCCGCGGAATCTTTAAGGCCAGCGCGTAAAAACTTTATGAATCGTTTCTGGTCAGCAGCAGAAGAGGTATAACGGCAGGGGCCGAATATCGAAAAATCCAACTGGAGCAGAAATCGCGTTATCAAAGGCCAGAGTGCTACGAGAGCTGACCCAGATTTGAGCCGCAGCCGCACATCGGTTTCTTGCTGTATTCGGTAATCGAGTACTGATAACCTCGAAAGCTCATCAGCGTTTACCCGCTTCCTCTTTACGTCGTAAACATGTTTGCCGAGAGCAAACACAGCGCGTGCGGGAGGTTGAGCTTCGGAAAAATTACGAGGTTTGCAGAGGACAGGTAGTAGCAACTTTCGAATATGGCGTTCTTTAATCCGATACTTTTTCCCTGATTTACCGCAGCGGAGGATAAATCTTGATAGTCGAACGAGATTTATGCGCAGCCGTTAATGTTGCCTGTATAAACGTCGAAAGCAGGAGCGAAGCTTGTGATTATGGAATTAATAATTTGTAGCGTTTTTTATTCGAACTGACACGATACTCGCTATACACTATTGTATGCATTCTTTATCGGGACAAACGTGCTCGTCGACGTATATATAAAGATAAATTGATCCGTTATGTACTCGCAGGGCTTGCGACTGTGTATGTGATGTAACGAAGTCGACGGCGACCGTTTTTAACTGCATCAGGGTTGAATTATTTATGCATTTATGCCGAGGGGTAATAAATATCAGAGAAGACCGTATCGGTGTATAATTCGTTATTATTAACGTGTCGTATTTACGGTTGTTAATGCGTTATCTGCATAGTATCGCTAATGACAGTATATTACTTAGCGTGATAAACTTCGTTCACGAACGGTTTATTATTACACGCTAATTGATTCGATACGAACATCAATTTTTCCTTTCGTATTACGATCTAGTGATCAATACGAACTTGTAGACAGAAAGAGAAAGAGAAGTAAATTCAATATAGAAACGGCAAACGATCGTTATTTACGATACGCACTGCAGGAAGTTTCAGACGTCAGTCAGCTTGACATGAACAAGATCATATATCAATAGTCGATCGGCAGTTAATAACCTTTTGATACGAACTCGGGTACTATTGACAGATCCTTTGAGCAGTTGATTGCATGTCCAAGACGGTCTGTAGCTCCACATCAATCAGAACTAAACGAAGAATTATTCAACCTCGAGCGCGAAAACTATTTACTCTGCATAACGACGTTAAAGTCGCTCATTAAATATACCGAAACGAGATCCACGACGCGATAGAAACTGAAAACAATAAGCCAAGGGTTAAATCCACTAGCCCGTATACTTCCCCCATTGTCCCTCCAACTCATTCCCAGGACAAAGCGCACACGAGCGCGGGAGAAAGTGAGAGAGAGAGAGAGAGAGAGAGAGTCAGCGCTCTCGCCTCACTCGACTATAGAAAAGAAAAAGACTCGTCTCGTCGAAGTCATTGTCGCGCTTGCTAAGTATATCGGCTAATTCGAGAAATAGCTGTTTAACGAACCCCGCCAAAACAGCCTTTGTGTAGCCGCGTAATTCAAAACCGCATCGGTCGAAGATTGCAGTCTCGCTATATGTATGTACGAAAGGCGGCAGCTTCGAGAGAAGGAGCAGTAGCTTTGTTTGCACTGCCCGGGCTATATAGAGAGAAAATATGAGCCGTCATCGAGCCTTTGTTTATTCAAGCTCGATTATCTCCAGTAATTAATAAATATTCATTCGGCGAATTGCCGGCGCTAGGCTACTGTGGGTGTCTTGAGAAGCTGATATGCCGTGACTACAGCGCTGTATACTCGTGCAGCCATCGATATTTCTCGAAATAAGTTTTTTTTTAATGGTCATGCATGAGATCATCTTTTATATCGATTCGCTACTCGTGCAGTATGCTACTGTATAATTTGGGCTCGAGGTTATAAATAGCATTCAGGTTACGCGGCGCACTTTTACGGCCGGAGAACGTTACCGTGAACTTGTGCATTATTCATGGATCCTCCCGAGTGCATTATTTATTTATCAATTCTAAAAGAGTGTAAAACTCCGATGATTTACGTAAGACGATGAATATAAATCGATTCGGAGAAATGGAAAAGCTTGTGTGCTGTCAGAGGCGGGGTTTCTTTTCTTCGATCTCTGTCACCTCAAAACGTGTAATTATAGTCTGTTTAGGTATGGAATTGAAGCTTTAGAGCCGTTGGACGGTGTTATTAAAGAATTCTACGTAGTCCACTTCAACAAAAATCGGAACATTCACAATATTGTAAACTTCATTTCTGAAACGAATGATTTCTCCAATCAATAAATTTAAGCAGTTATAGTATGAGGGTCCCAAGCTAGTCCAGTAAGACAGTTTTGGAACAAATGGCATACCGCTATATGTACATTCAGCGCGAAAATTCTGATGAGGGAAAGAAAAAAGTGCTCATGCGCCACCTATCTTCGCTATTCAACAACTAAAGAGCCAAAAGGTATATTACAAAACGTGTGTCTTTATACACGTTGTAATGTATGTCTTTATACGCTACTGCGACTCATTCCACATGTTTGCATACCTCCGCAAGGTGGCGAGTCATTTCCATTCGCGTTTAAACGATTGGTCTAAATTTAAAAAAAAAATCGAACAATCCATATTACCGCTATACCGTTAAGATGAAAAATAAAAGAAAAAATCCCTCTGTTGCAGGATCGGCCATCGAGAAGCTATGCGAGCGAGCGATGGAGGAGAGCATGACGGACAGGGAAGCCGTGGTGCGAGCGGCCAAGTGCCTGCTGGGCTCGGTGACGCGAGTCCTGCTGCTGGCAGACATAACCGTGGTTAAACAGCTGCTCATGGCTAAGGACAAGGTGGCACGTAGCCTGGGACGACTCGAGAGCGTCTCGAACTTCACCGAATTCGTCAAGGCCTTCAGCCAGTTCGGCGCCGAAATGGTCGAACTGGCTCACATGACGGGCGACCGACAGGTATTTTCATTTTGATTGTCACTGTTTAATTTAACAATGGGTACACACTTGCACGATGTTGTGAAAAAAGTTGGTTTATCAACTTTATACTTATTCCGGGATAGCGAAGGTCGTAACAGTGCCATATTTTTCGAATGAATAATAAGAGAATTCATATTGCTCTTTCGTAATGGCCGATGCAAATCGAAACTCTCGATTTGCATAATTATAGTGTGATTCGCGCGAAAAGGCTTCCTTAAAGAGACAATCGACTATTGCATCACTACGTAATACCGGCAATCGTCGTAATGACTTCCGAGAAGACATTATCGCTGCGCAGAATTTTTAATCAAACTCTATATTGGAAATACCGTGGCGTAACTTGCGCGAAACTATTGCGCGTTGAAAACGACTCCGACGGAATTCTCCCGTGTAATTTCGCCGGGAACCAACGTTCGACCGTCTTTACGGGGTTTATCGAAAAAAGAAAGAAATCAACATCGGAGAATTAATTTGCCGCTCCGAGAGAAAAATAACCAGCGTATAGCGACTTCCGGCTGTCAGGAGCAGTGTGTCTAGGTAGCGAATTTCGTCTGGTATAATTCAGAATGCGCAATATATAACCGAGAACGAAATCGACCCCTGTTTGACAGAACGATCTGAAAGACGAGAGGCGGCGAGCTCAAATGGCGGCGGCGCGACAGGTCCTGGAACGAAGTACGATGATGCTGTTGACGTCGAGCAAGGCCTGCCTCAGGCATCCCGAGTGCCCTTCAGCGAAGGAAAACAGGGACACGGTTTTCTGCCAGATGAGGCGAGCGATGGATCTCATTCATTACGTCGTCAAGGACGGCGTCCTCGACTGCAGCGAATCCACCTACTCCAATTCACAAGTAAGGATTCGTTTCACTCCTTTCGTTAATTGCTTCCTTCCTCTATAAAAACTTCTCTCTCTCTCTCTTAGCCGCCTCGAGGGGATGCTCGAAATCGTATGGTTTGCTTTACGGTCCCGCGTATCGCGTTATTGTATTTCCTCAATTTTATCGCGCGAATGAATTCAAGCAGAGTTAACCAAACGCAAACGGGCCGCGAAATTCGAGGCAAAACATTTTCGCCCCTCGCGCAAACAGTGGCCGGGCAAACAATGAGACGAGCTATGTATGTTCACGCAGAGTCCACAGCAGGAGGACTGGGACAGCAGTACCGTGTTCTCGGCTCTGAAGCAGTTCGAGAGGCTGGTCGAGTCGACGCGGATGACGCTGTTGTCGGCGGGTTGTCGCGAGACCCTCACCGCGGCGCTGGACGTCGTGGTCGAACGTACCCAGGACTTTACCGACAGCGCCTACACCAGCCACGAACACAGAGAGAACATCCTACTGCTCTGCGACAGAGCTAAACTCGAGCTTAACACGCTACTCAGAGTCGGCAACAGTATGGTGTGTATGCTTACTTTGGGACGACTTTTCCCGACCACTTTTCTGTACATTCACATGACCGTCGATTTTCTTCAACTGTATTTTGGTTTGCTCTTGTTTTGCATTCAGAAAATTTTCGGTTTTCCAAAAAGGAATCGATTTTTGCTGAATGATATTAGAGGGAAGATCCTCTCTTAAAAGAGTGATGTGGTCGCTTAGTACAAGAATTCAGAAACGCGAATGATAAATGCAAATTTTATTACATAACATACAAATGCTTCATCTTCTCTTTAAAAGGTGATGGGCTTTGTTATGAAGCATTTAATTGATAATCGGTCGCCTGGTACGAGAATCCTCTCTTTAAAAAGTGATGGGCTTTGTTGTGAAACATTTCATTGATCAACGGTCACCTGGTACAAGAATTTAGGAACGCGAATTAAAAATGCTATTACATAACCTACAAAAGCTTCAAACTACGTTAGTGCTCATCAGGCGGCAAAATTTAAATTTTTCTTGGAAAGATATAATTGATGACATGATAAGGAATCTGTGAAGCGCACTTAGATATCCTATTTATGATAAAAAATTCAATGTAGAACAAATTTAATCAAAGAGTGTCGATAAACCATTCAGTCTGACCAAACCGAACAATTTCTACTTGCCACGCGATTGCACTTCAATAGAGCCATGGGGATGAAACACAGATGTATAGAACGATTTCCGAATGTGATAGTAATGCATATTTGCTCCCATAGAATTTCGAAACGAACAGCACGAGCTCGCCGAACTCGGAATTGGACCAGGCAATACTGGGAGTATTGCGGGCGACGCGCGACCTTCGCCAGCAACTGTGTCAGACGACGATGGAGCAGGCCGGCGATCTCGGGCAGGTCACAAAGGCCGGACAGGAGCTCGTGTCGACCATCCGGAACCTCGCGCTCGCCAACGATATCGACAGATTGCAGGAAAGCAGCGATCGATTCCACGAGTACATTGAGCACATACTCGAGGTGAGATTATCATCGGCACATTTATTCGAGACGTCGACACGCCGCTGTATATTAGCCTCTCCGGCGGAAATTTAATTTAATCTTTCTTCCCTCTCTATCGAACCATTCGAAATCCAGGTCTGCAAGCTCCTGAGACACATCGCGCTCTCGGAGTCCCTGCAGGTCTCGGCGAAGTTCACGGAGATCAACCTGCGGATATACGGACCTCAAGTGGTGACGGCCGCGCACACGTTAGCGAGGCATCCCACTAGCAAGATCGCCAAGGAGAACCTCGAAGGTTGGTTTCAGTGTGTGTAACGAGAGGAAGAAAGTATACCGACGATCGTTCGCTTCGTGTTTCAGTGTTCGCAGACATGTGGCAGTGGCTGATGTCGGACGTGACAACCGTGGCGAAAGACGTCCTCGAACTGACCCAGAGTCGACCCGAGAAGCAAGTCTACATGTCCCTTCCTCGACCAGGAGTAAGTAAACTCATTTGATGCGTACAGTATGATACAAGGTGCCTACAACTTCCACGTACTTCCGCAGAAGCACGGGACGACCAGCAAACCACTGAAACCGGTGAGGCTGGACAGCGAGGAGCAGGCGAAAATAGCGAAAGCCGGCCTCGAGATGAAGCGCATAACCTCGGAGATGGACGCCGAGACGGAAAAGTGGCAGGAGAACGGCAGCGCTCTGGAGGAGAACAACGACATCGTGAAGCGCGCGAAGAACATGTCCTCGATGGCCTTCTCCATGTACCAGTTCACGAGGGGCGAGGGGGCCCTGAAAACCACCCAAGACCTCTTCACGCAAGCTGAGTATTTCGCCGAGGAGGCCAACAGATTGTACAAAGTTGTGAGACAATTCAGCTACCAGGTACGTTCGCCCGATTCCCAATTTGCTCGTCTACTTAACTGGAATTGTTCTGAATCATCTTACAATTGTTTCTATCTATATACCATTGTTTACGAATTCTATATTGGACTTGAATCCAAATATTCGTGCTATTGAGTAATCCTTCTCCTCTCTCTCTCTCTCTCTCTCTCTCTCTCTCTCTCTCTCTCTCTCTCTCTCTCTCTCTCTCTCTCTCTCTCTCTCTCTTATGTTCTCTCTACTATACTATTACTTTTGGACTATACTTTCCTTTATTTTTCATTTTTTTCTCTATTATTTCGTAATTTCTTGCGCACAAGCTACATCCTCTGTGTCACGATTTACTTCTTTACTGCAATTCATTACTGCGTGTAAATAAGACCAACTCGCACATATCTTTGGTACATACAATAAGAGCACATGTGTAAATATATGCAATTAAGCAAGCGATTGGATGAAGCTCATGCGCAATTATCTCTTAGCATTAGACACGTTGAAATTAACACGTTTGCTGCCCTTACGACCATCCTAGCTAGGCAAAATTCTACATATAGCTATATCCAAAAACTATTAAAACCACTTCGATCTCTCATACTTGAAGCAAAACTCTGCTTCACTTTGAGAGATGAGTGCGCTAAATAACCTGTAAATTCTGTATTATAACACCCTTTCGATTGACCCTCGCTCTTGAATGCCTCCATCCAGGTAACTTTTTCTATCTTTACTTTAGACCCGTTGGTTGTGTTATAACTATTTGTACTATTCTATCACACATTTTTCGCCTGTAAAATTACTTACTTTCATAATCATCATCTCTCTCTATTATTCTCTCTTTTTGTTTACTTTCTATCTCTGATCTCTGTGACTCATTGTATCATTGTGCAATCACCTTAGCCTATGTACTGAACATGCTAGTGTATTCAACTGTGTGTTAACATTCGCAAGAGCCATTCCAAATTCATACACACAACCAGGAGCAGGATCACGCCCTCAAAGGAAAAAAAGGCACGGCCACAAGCAAGAGCATGATCCTGACTCGACACGTTACACAACGCGATCACTAATCTCTCTATATCATTGAATTAAAACGTATACATGTGTGTGCATCCTGAGTAATGACGTACATAACTCTCATAACTATAAGATTTTTCTGTGTACGATAGTAAAAGGTGTGTTTTAGATGCTACGGGAATGCTTCCGTCTGTGGACGACGTCTATGTGCATTATGGCCCCCCTCCTTCCACTATCTGGGGCATGACTATAATGTGTCCCAAAGTTTTTGCTGGCTTCTACATGACTATAGACGCGAATAAAGAAAAGAAATCTATAGCTTCACGCGACTATCTCGCCACACACACGCTTTTGTGTATCTATATGTGTGCATTATAATGTATGTCACTCTGGCTAACAATCTCGCTGCTCTCTCGCTGTGTCTTAATGAAAGTAAAGCACTGTATGTCAAGATATTGAAATATCGAACATGTCTCTTATAAGCGTGTACATAGCGTTCGATATTTCGCGAAGCTGGCAAAAGCAACAAGGTCTGTACTGTATATCACTGTCACTCACATGATCACTCTTAACTACTTCTATCTATCTTAATTACATTTATTATCTATATTTATTTCAACTTTTATATACTATACTGCATTGTGTTATAAATATTATGATTTATATGCCTAGATCAGATATTATATTATATATATATACGAACATTACGAGAACGCGACGTGTATGCAAACATCGTTTGAAAGCGTCTATGTCTATATCCACCACAAGTCGTGATTAATCATCGCCCGAGCGACGCGAAACGGCAAAAGCTCGCGTCAAAGATGCGTGCATACACGGGCGTCTACTTAGAATATTACACAGTATATATCGTTTATATTTACATATATATATATATATATATATATATATATATATATATATATATATATATATATATATATATATATATATATATATATATTATATATATATATATATATATATATATATATATATATATATATATATATATATATATATATATATATATATATATATATATATTATATATATATATATATATATATATATATATATATATATTATATATATATATATATATATATATATATATATATATATATATATATATATATATATATATATATATATATATATATATATATATATACACGATCGCAGAGCTTAGATAACCGCGTAGCATATACATGCGTATACTACAGAGTTCTATAAGCAAATGCAGTTGCGCGATACAATCGATGACATATCGCAAAACGAACGTATTTTTCGAGCTTGCATTTTTAAAAAAAAAAGAGAAATGAAAGCTAGAAAGCAATGCGTTCTTTTGGCGTGACGGCCGGTTACGATCAGTCTGTATCACCAGTCTTGTAATGGGCGCAGGTACCGGGTGGGCCACACAAAAAGGAACTCCTGGAGAACCTGGACCGTGTGCCGACGTACGTCCAGCAGTTACAGTTCACCGTGAAGAATCCCACCGTGGGAAAAGCCGCCACTTTCATTAAAGTCGACAACGTCATCCAAGAGACGAAAAATCTCATGAACGTCATATCGAAGGTTGTCACTACGTGCTTCGTTTGCGCCACAAAGGTGAGTCCGGGCCAAGTACTCGCTGCACCGTATTACCATTATTATTATTATTACTGCACAGATACGCTAATATCGATGGTAGACTTGGTAGTTTTTAACGAGAACGTTCGATGTAGTGGTGTTCACCGGCGCGTCGCGCGAAAGACGACGACAGTTCTCATCGCTTATACTTGCGTATAATGTCTAGTCTTTCGCGAGGACGACGCGCCTTTATTCGTATGATACTATACTGCTAATGTTTCGTGTGTTATACCGTTTCTATATATTACATATACCGCAAAAGAGTTGTATAGACCTAGCCTCTAAATTACGAAATTGTCAGTTGTCTTTATGGTTCTTGTTATTATTACATATATTTACGCACTAGCACAATGTCAGCATGCCGCAGTACGTGGAGGCCAGTCCGACGTCGGCGCCGGGCCAGAGCGAAGAGGACTGCCTATACCCGATCAGTCCTACCATGTTGCCCAGCACGAGACCGTACGTGCAACCCACACCTCTGACTCGCGAGCAATTGTACACGATTGTCAAGCCACCGATAGATCCTGCACCTTTGCCACCACCTCATCCCTTGATCGCCGAACTCATGAATCAGCTCAGACTCGTGCAAACGAACAAATCCCCCACAGGCGTGATCCAACAATTGTACTACAACACCCTGCCATTCGTTCGCCATACCTCCCCGCGACTGTTTCTAGCGGCGAGAGACTATGCCATGAGCGATGAGAGGTACCTGCAAATGCAGCAGTACTACCAAGACCCTCGTGATCAAGAGCAGCAGCAGGAACAGCAGCAGCAGGGGCAGTTCCATCATCAGCTGAGGCACTCGAGTCTGCCGAGATGACACTTGGCCGCGAACTGTGTCACCACCACCACCACTACTACATCGCACCAGTATCACAAGCGCCGCACGCACTTCTTCCATCTCTTCTTCTGTTACTACTCCTACTTCTTCTTCTTCTTCTGTTCTTCTTCTTCTGTTCATTACTTTTCACAGGTTCGACTGCTCACTTGTCTCTTTCCATCAGCTTGGCCCATCAGTTGCGTTTTTCCTCCCCGTTTTTTGTTTAGCTGCGTGTAACACCTCCTCTTGTATGTTGTGGCTTCTCGAACCCACTAATCGTCCTCGTTTTTTCCCTTTTTTGTCGCGGATATCGCATTTTCGGTTGTCCATCCACGCTCACAGGAACAAGAATTTTTTGACGTTCCCGTTACGATGTACATAGATATCCCCCGCCACACGGCTGCTTCTTTTGGGATAGAGGACCACTAGGTAACCACTTAGTAGTTTCAGCTCGATTTTTCGCACAGTTTTTCGGTGCACCTGGACTGCGCGTCTCTATATCTGTGTGTGTATGATGCTAAGATTTTTTGCTTCGACTAATGGATTGTGCGTGTATTAATTTGTTTGTAAATAGTGCTAATTATCTTTTTTTTTGTATAACACAAGTATATTGATTAACATTTCAGCGACTGCATTCTCAGCGTTATCTCTTTTAAAAGGTTTGTTCTCGATAATATTAACGAAAATTTTGCAAACTTTAACGAAATTGATATTCTCGAGAAATACATGCGTGGATTAAAAAGTTCTGGGTAAGGATCAAGCAACGATTGACTGAACCGTCAACTTTTGATTTGAAGTTTTGTTTTCATAACTTGGATTTTTATATGCTCATTTGATTTTCAATTTCTGTTCTCGATTTTCTTCAACCACTTAATAAGATACAGATATTAAAAGAAAAAAAAATTATCATTCGATAAACTTGATGCAGTGTAACAAACCAGCTTACTAAGTAGCGCCTGTGTCAGTCATTTCGCCCCCAGACAATGAACAAATATTAGCCTCCCTCGCTCACGTCGATCCTTGGATGTCGATCATCTAAGAATCGAGGGAAGTCCAACAACACAACAACGCACCTGCAACCACGTGGACGAGCACCAAAGAGCCACTATGAGCAGCTCGCTGTCCACGATGGAATAACATAATACACACCCGTATTACACAGAACACACAAACGAATCTCCCCAATAAACGAAAATATTCCTGGCTCGTGTACTAATGTGAAACCATGTCTGTGGCTTATTTTTCCAGTACAACCTGGATTTCCGAGGTCTGTCGGCGCGCGGGGCCGGCGGCTCGCCGTACCGGGGCGGAGACGGCTCGGGTGCCGATGGCGACGGCAGCGGCGCAGGTGGCGACGGCAGCAAGGTGGGCTCCGCCCCTGGCAGCGATCCGTCCGTCTGACAGTTCGGGATGGCCCGACGGGCCAAGGGGGACGCTCGCCGCACACGGGTTTCCTTTTTGCTTTTCTAAGGCTCCGCGCGATTTCCTGCTCCACCAGGCAGAGCACTCTCGTCATCCCTCGTTATCCATCTACGCCATTGGCTCTTTCTTTCTCGATCTTCCTCGTCTTGTCGTTGGGAAGACCGTCCAAATTCGCCGATCACGCTTCCGTTTCTTGTTATAACTTCTCTGCCGATGACGTGGAGCGCGAAACGAGCCTGAGAAGGAAACCTGAGGGCGGCAGCAGGGCGGTCAGGGACGTACTTTGTGGCAAAGACGAAGCCGAGATGCCGTGTGACGACGCGTTTCTCCAAACGCACTTGTCATCACGACATCTAAACACATCTCCTGCGATATTCTGTAATGCCCAGCGTCGTCGAGAGCTTCTGTGCATCGAGGCTCGAGCTTTGGAGCCGTGAGAGGCGAAGATTAAGGCTCGAGGCTTGACCGGAGAATCGACGACGCTGCGTACACTTACTTACCAATGTAATACCGCGAGGACAGAGCCGTCTAAGAGCCGGGCTTCCCTTTGTAATTATAACAGTGCCACGCCGTTCTTTCCAAAAGTGTACAGTCTGCGAAAAAAACAAACCAAAGGTCGAGCTTCTACCGCACGATATAAAGTCTATAGTTTATACAGCGGGACGATCGGTTGTTCTTTTCCGGCGATCGAAAGTAACGTTTACAAAGTTTTTTCTACACACTCACACACTCGGCGGATAATATATAATATGGTGGTTATATATACAAATATATGATGATGACAATTATGTATATGGATGTGTGTGCATGCGCGGCCGCAGCGCCTTAAATAAGTTCTAGATCTGTACGACGTAAATTGTAATTTTAACGATAATAAGATTAAAGACACGAGATATATATATATATATAATATACAAAACACGGAGACACACAGTGAACTGATTAGTCTCTAACGAATTATATAGAGAGGCGATGATGATGGTGATGATGATGACGATGAAGGGGGGACGAGGACCCAAAGTTCGAAATCGTAACATTTAGGTGCATTTATAGATGATGATGATGATACCCTCTAGCATGTTGGATACATCTACTTTTTTCCGATTATCATTGTTATATCGTGTAATGAATATATTATATATGTGAAATCGCGGGAGCGACGAAAACCACACTGTAAATACGTATACGACACACGTTTAAATTTGAATTTTTTTCCTCTTCTTTCGAACATTCTGTACACACGTATCGTACAGAGTTGGCACAAAGAAAAAGCTCATTTTTGCCCTCTTCGCTTATCTCAACGGCACTCATTTGTACTGCGTCGAGTCGACGTAAATCGGATGTGTACTCGGGACATTTTTCGCATACGCTTATGGTAACATCGTTGTCTCGAAGTGGTACGAGTGACTTCGTATTCATTGCGTTTACTTCCTTTTCTTTTTGTAAAAGTACGTCCACAGACTCTTCTCCCTGTTAATTCCGCGAATCGAGAGAGAAATCGGTTGTAGATCGCGAAGCGAATGTGTGACGAATGATAACACCAAAACTTGTCTGTGGAGCTACTTGGCGAGTATGTATATCTGCACTGGCGATGCACTAAATATACGGGAACTTCGCAAAGATCGGCTGCGTTATCGTAACTAAGGCGGCTGATCTTTCGAATTATCCTCCAAAGTTCCTAGGTACATGTTTGAGAATACGGAAGTGACCGGCTGCTTCGGTTCACCTTCTCTTTTCTTGAGATACAATTAGTTGCGTTTGAAATAAAAAAAAACAATTAAAATAAACAAAACACTTTTAAATGTCGATATATTGTGTATATTGCTATTACATTAAACGACGATTGTACAAACTCTGTATCATACCCTTTCTCTTGTTGTTGCTTTTAGTTTACTAATAGCGATCATGATTTCGAGTTTCATCCGTTATGAGTTGTGTAAAGTGAATTGAATTGATAGAAAAACACATACTCGAGTGCGGAGGATTGAAAAAAAATAATTATGTCAATGACGGCACAAATATTAAAAAAAAAACACTTGCGACGTCGTATAAAAGAGATCATTTCTATAAGTATAGTTCTTGAGTCACTTTCTTAGTCACATTCTGGTGCTTATGTGTTATCTGAACTTGAATATAAATATATCGATGCCGCGCCTTATTACAATCGCATTCGTTGAACTTATTATGTAAATGATTATCGCAAATTCGTTCGTCTTTTTTCTATGATAATACTATTAGTCTCGAACACGAGAATAAAAATATAATAGTGCTAATGATGAAACAAGGTTATTTGGTACCTTATAATAGAGGAAAAAAGAAGAGACAAAGAGATACCTCGTGTTATATTATATGCTGTAAACGATATAGCGTTAATGGCTTTTGTTATTCGAGAAAAGAAGAGAAAAGCGCGACACAGAGACGCGCGTCGCGTTTTCTATAATTTATGGAGAAAAAGATTTATTATGTAACTTAACGATGAATGTTGTTGATCATTAAATAAACAGAAACACTTAATATAACATAATACATTTAACGTATAAGCGTCATCGGCATTTTATATAAATGTTATCATTGTGAAACGTGTGCAAAATATGTCACTGAAAAAGTCTTTCTTGGTGTACTACATCATAACTACTTCGATAAATGACAAACAAACAAAAAAATTAAAATAAGCAACAACCATTCCATTTTTGACATATAATTGCTTGCTCGATCGATGACGCTCTCTATTTTCTCGTATAAAGTTTTTTAATATTGTTATTAGAAAATATTCTTGATATGATCCTGTATCGTGATAAAAATTAATACATTTCCTCGGACATACTCGAAGTATATATATAGTATACCTTATGTATATGTTCGTTCGACTATGTCGTGATTAGATGAAAAAAAAGAACGAGGACTGCATTTGTCAAGGTACATGATTTTTTCTGAAAACGTGAAGAAAATTCCTTAACCAATAAAAAAAATTTAGATAATCATAGACGTCAGTAAAAACAAGCTCTTATAGTTTGAGTAGCGTAACGCACACGTTGTTACAATTGCAATGGAGGAATAACGTTCGTTGATAATAATATCGGTAAAGAAAAAAAAAGTAAACGAGTAATCGCGAATTTGAATTAGGAGCGAACAACTTTATGAATCGTTATTTTATCTTATAATACGTAATCGTCGACTGGAAATTAGTTTAAAGATTTCGTGCCTGCCGTTGTTAGAGTCAAAGAAATTTAAAGCATTCATTGTTGATTTGATTATTTAGTTTGTATAATCAATGAATTAACTCGATAAATATGAATTTTAAGTCTCACTAATATGATCAACGGTACAGTAGAGTCACGAAGGCAGAGCAAAAAAAAAGAGTAAAATAAACAAACCGAACGGAGCTTAAAAACAGTTGAAAGTATTACAGTTTTGTTCAACAAAAAAGAGTGACATTTAGAATACAGTCAATCGCGAATCGTTTGTAACAATTTTGAATTTTTCAAACATTAAACGAAGAAAAAAAATCGTAAAGTTGCTGAATCTGGCGAGTCGATGACAATCCCGTGTGTTTAATTAGTCTTATAAAAAAAATAAATAAATATCTTCACGCTAAAGACGATAATGTGCAACATCGTATTAAAAGTATCTTGCATATAGTGTATCTAGAACAACGCTACTTACTTAAAATCTAAAGACATACGTTTATAATGTGGAATGCTATGGTAAAAATACGACATTAGTTTCGCTGTTTCTTATAAAAAATCGCAAAATATGCACGTCACTCGCGACATCAAATTCTATTCTATACGAAACTCTCTTTCTAAAGGATAATTTATCTCCACTTAATAACTGTCTACACACGTATACACTTTATCAAACAAAAATGGCCCTTTTATCTCTAAGTGTGAAGAATAGTCTGTTTGTAAGAATGCCTTTTGCATACGCGAATTTTTCGTAATAAAGATGAAGAAACAAGCATTGAGTAATGAATATAATATAAACGGACAAAAAAGTAATCATTTTAATGCAACTCTCGCTTGAGGACTGATCGGACGCGCACAAGTAACTCGTTCGCATCAGTGCTTCGATTAAACGTTTTTTAACAAGCAAGAAAAGTTCAGCGCGATCACTAAGTACATATTTATTCGCCTACAATTATTGTACTGCACTTACGAAGTTCCGTGTCAAGTAAAAACAGCAGCTTCAGCCTTTTCGATCTTTGTATAAGCTCTATATCTCTGCACCGATATCGTTAAACAATTGTCGCTAATTATGATTTACTATCGTGAACGCAAGATAAATAATAATAAGATGAAAGCTCGATACGTGAATTTTTACATACGCTGCACGTGAATAGACAGAAGCTGATGTGGTGCATCCATACGCGCGAATGATGTCGAACAAAAAATAAATAAATAAAAAAGGAACAATGCCAACGTGCAGACTTGAGATTCTGAGTGTACATACGAACAATGGGATTAATGATTAAACGTTATTAAACTATAAGGTTTAACGTATAAGGATAAAAAAAACTTAAGGGATATAAGATCACTCGACTGATGTAAACCAATAAATAAATAAATATACTGAAAAGCTACGATAAGAATGGAAAAACATACGTACTACTGTATAACTTTTCTTCGTGGGTCATGGCGCACCCTATATAGTAGGCCGAATATAAAAGACAACAAAAAAACAAACACACATGATTTAGAAAATCTCTCGGTATAGATAGGATATAATAAAGTCATGAATGAAAAAAAGAAAAAAAAAACATAGGCATAACTAGATTAAACAAACGATGGTGTCATATATTTTGTGAGTATAATAGCAAGTTTTGATCGTGGCAGCCCATAAAGAAGGTCTTGCCTCTTCGCCAACTCGAATCAAGCGCCGTGCAAAGGGTCAAGATTTTTCGTACGTCTGGAGACGCGGATGTAAGAGGAGAACTAAACGATATAATCTATAATCTCGAGTTTGTATACAAAATAAATAAATAAAGAGAAACTTTACATTCTTTGCATTGTGTGTGTGTGGCGTCTTATAAAAACTGGCATCGATCGACGCGAGCGATTCTCCCGAAAACGATGAATTTTCAGAGCAGCCAATCGCGCGCATTGTCCGATTCCACATTGTCTCTACTCACTGTTTTTGATTATAAGGAACAAGAAAAATAAAATCACGTGAAGGTAAAAAGTAACACGTCAAGTAAAGAAAAAATATAACGTATATATTGATTACATTCGCGTAAATGTCTCTGTCATGTCTTAAAAAATAAAGCGTATAAGAATTGAAGCGAGAAAGTAAGAGAGAGAGAGAGAGAGAGAGAGAGAGAGAGAGAGAGAGAGAGAGAGAGAGAGAGAAAGAGAGTAAATCGCATATGAAACCATAGTCTTCCTGCGTCGATGCTTGCGGTGTGGCGTTTAAAAAGCGCGAAATTTTTTCCATTATAATGAAGCAATTTTGAGTCATATGCGAAAATTCAACTATATAGCGTGCGATGTTTAAAACGAATCTGTGTGCAATGATCGAGGTATATGATAGACAACAGAGATTTTGCTGGCAAAAAAGTACCAAAGACGAAAAAATAAAACATTTACCTATCTGCGGTGTAGTGTATACCAACGGTTGTGTATGTGTGATGAGAAGGAGAGCGAGAGAGAGAGAGAAAGGTGTAGCGAATATCTAGCATAGATTTCGTACTTCGTATTTCAATGATATTATTACTTCATTATGTAACGGAATATCGTACTCATGAAGAGAGAAAAGAGCTGACGATAATAACAAACTAAATTATTGTATCTGAAATCGCAAAAAGAAAGAAAAAAAGAACAATTTAAAAAAGGCTTTGTTATTTATACACCGACACACGTGTGCACGTTTCTCTTGTACAGCTGTTACTCTTCTATATTATATGAATATGCATATACATTGCGCTCAAATTCCTTAGCTTTTCGCTATTTGAATTCATATCTTTGAATATTTCTATAAGAATATTTATATACCGAGCGTGAGACAACTTTCAATCGGACTACTTTATTAAATACTGCTTTATTAAAGAAATACATAAATACACTATGAAGTGACTTTTTCTTTACTTCTTATTGCTTTTCTTTGACGATTACAGCTTTATATAGTCCCGCAAGTATATTCCTTTTTTTCAAATTACCGAATTTCGAAGGTAAGTACAAAGCGAACCCTTATCGGATAAGTCCCTTCGCTCGGATATCGCCCGACGATAAAAGACCGGCGGAGGGTAAAATCGTCGCGCGTAGCTGACGTCATGCGCCGAGGGGGTCGAAAACACGGCGAACCTTCGCGTGTCAGCGCGCATCGAGAATAGCTGCAGCAGCAGCGACGTCTTCAGTGGGCGTACGACACGCTTCGTCTGGCTTTTCGACGCTGCGGTCGTTTTTTCTTCTGCTTCAGTCTTCAACCTTCTCTGGACATGTTTCTTTGAGTTTTTGCGGCCGATCGAGCTGTATTCTTGGGTGAGTACTTGGATTTGTCGTCTCGCGTGGCTGAGTGGGGTATATGCTTTTTTTGGAAAGTAATAATAGAACCTGTGAGAATAGCTCGCGATGTGCGCTTATTGTCGGTTGGGGGATTCGTAGGAATTATTTTCTGGAATTCCATATTTTTGCAGAATTGAATTAGAGTTACACTCATTGGGTAGTCACTACTTGGACAATAAATTAATGCTTATATAAGTTTCACAAATCAGTTTTTTTGTTTTATCAATAGCTACAGATAAAGCTTAACAAGAGTAGTGTCGAATGGGCCTCCCCAAATATGTTTATAAACAATCAGCCAAGACTGTTGCAATATGAATTGTATGCTTTTATTGAATGAAGTTACAAACTAAATACTAATTTTCATCGTTTTCTGGCATATTACTAGATCCGAGAGTGAAAAAACATCGAATTTCCATAACCATGGCAATCGTGGAGGAATCCCTCACTCTTGACAGAGGTAATCTATAATTAGACCTAGTATATGTATATCTCCGTTGGAAGTATTTCCTTCAAAATAACCTATCCAATTTTAACAAAGCAAAGTAAAAAACACTCGTTTAAAGTCGCTAAAGTCGTCAGCGATGATTAAGAATAACGGAAAAACCTGACATTTCAATCCGTGATATTTTCGACTTTGATTACAGACGTCAAGCGGTCCATCGAACTGTTGGACAAGCTGCAGAAAAGTATGTACTCTCATGATCGTTTAAATCAGCCTGTCAGTCAGGAAAATCACTCAATAATTACAGTCGTTTTTGCAGGTGGAGAGATCCCGGCCACGAAGTTGGCTGCGCTACAGAAAGTTTTACAGAGCGACTTTTTAAACGCTATTCGCGAAGTTTACGAACACATTTACGACACCGTCGACGTTCAGGTTTGCACACCAGCACACTTTTATACTTTTACTAAATTCTGCCACATTCGAAACAATAATCCATTAACCGCGAATCTCAACTAATTCGCTGCAACGAAACTCAATTAAAACTAGTTCATGCCCCACACAACAAGGCTAGAGACATACAACACTGGTCTAAGCAACCTCGAACTAATGCGATAAAACGCTAGACTACACCCTGTAATCAGGCCGCATTCATCTCCCGAGCCGCGAGAAATCGATTTTCAAACTTGCCTTTCATCTGCACGTTCACAGGGATCTCAGGACGTGAGGGCGTCGGCAACGGCCAAGGCGACGGTGGCCGCTTTCGCCGCGAGCGAGGGTCACGCGCATCCTCGAGTCGTCGAGCTGCCCAAGACCGAGGAAGGCCTGGGCTTCAACGTAATGGGTGGCAGAGAGCAGAACTCGCCAATTTACATATCGAGGATCATACCGGGCGGTGTGGCCGACAGACACGGTGGCCTGAAACGCGGTGATCAGCTGTTGTCGGTCAACGGAGTGGTGAGTTTCCGATGTACTGTAATGGACAATTTTATACATTAAGCTAATTAATTCTATGGTTCGCAGTGCGTCGAGGGTGAGAATCACGAAAAAGCCGTAGAACTGCTTAAGCAAGCCCAGAACTCGGTTAAACTGGTCGTACGTTACACGCCGAGGGTCCTCGAAGAGATGGAGATGCGCTTCGACAAGCAACGAACTGCCCGCAGACGTTCGCACGTCCCTTAAACTCTGAGAGATATACCAAACACCTACAATCAATAGTAACGTTTCCTAAGAGTGATTCAAAATTACTTGCGCACCAACGACACTCGACGCACACCTCATGTGGTAGAACTCGTACACCTTCGTATAGACCCGATCTGCGATATGATCGTCCGGAAGATTGTTGACGTATTATATTGGTCTTAAATATTTAATAGCTGCGTTTTCGAAATATTCGGATCATGCGTTGGACCAAATTTTCATTACGTTTGGTATATACTTAAATTGAGAAATGTCAGACACTTTCAATGTAGCATCTGTATCTTTATTTAATATACATTGAAAATTTTCTTTTTCTCTGCTCACGTGTACTCTCAGCGACTAGATGATGATAAAATATGTTTTTATCCATATGTATAAGAAATAAATGGATGTGTTGATCAACATATATTGTTACTATTATTGTTATACATTATTGTAAGGCTGAAATTTCCTAAGATTCTCTTATTTTGTGAAGATAAGGATTTGAGAAATGCTTAAGATATACCGAATACCAATAAACTTTTACGAACTGAAAGCTGCCTTTTATTCTTCATCAACATCACCTGGCCTTGATTGTTAAATTTCAGTTTTTAAAATTATTTATATTCGTACGAAATGCAATAGTAAAATTATTTATAACACATTTCAATATATTACAACGACTACTCAATCTCGTCATGAAGATCATTAAAGAATCAGCCTTTCCTTATCAATAATTGATGCAATCCTGTGATCAAATTATTTTACTAGTGACTCTAAGCGATGTTAATTACCGATATAATACTTCATTCAAAAGGCTTGTTTAATGACGTTAAAAAAATCCATGACAGTATCATCGAACTACTATAGCCCAAGAAACTTCAACTTTTCATACTCGTCGGCAGTACACTTTTGCGTCAAGGGATCCCGCAAAGTTTAAAAACCAGCAGCGTGCACGAACCCTTGAATTATAAAAACCAGAAAGGAGCTTTGCGAGCGTCGCTTCGACACCGTAGGAACAGTAAAACAGTTATAAAAACAGCGGTAACCACGTTAAGATCAATTATTCAATCGCGACGTAAAAACATTGCCCAGGAAAAGGCTCAAGACGTCGTAAAAGCTGGCCCAAAGGAAGTCGTATCGGCGTGGATGTTTCATTTTAGGTACAAGATAATCCGGGAGAAACATTTGTTCGGTAAAAATATACGGAAAAGCAAACGAGTCAATTCAATCGTTAATAGAGTACAATTTGGAAATCGCTTTCTTCTAATTTACATGGCGCTAATAAAAATCGAATTAAAAATTACCTTTAACCGAATTAAAATTAATTTTGCCTCTCTATTCTTCGTAGTAAAAAAGATATTCAAAAGTAAAGAAGAACGCTTTATCCAAAGTGTAATAACAACGAAGGGCTTCAGGCTGTCGCCTTGGGCCACTGTAACCCAGCGGATACTGCTGTGCCGGACCGTAAAGTCAAGCTGTTAAAACTTGTGGAGTTATCAAAGAGTATGACCAGAGACGGTTGGAGATCCCTGAGAGCCTGCAAGACGATGTAAGTAACAGAGACTCGACCTCCAGGCTTTATTATGAACTGGAGGTAGGTTGCTGCGTTTAACGATTATAAAGAGGAAAAATTGGATCAATTACATGAGCGTAATGTAACTCATCTCCCGTCATGTGAAATTGTTTTCCTCATAGAATAACATTAATTTAGGTAATTTGTTCAATTCAAATCTCACTTACTCAAAAATAAAATGCCTTAAAATTAATGACGTTTCCCCAACAATATTATTTTTGTTGATTTTGGGAATAAAATTTGGCATGCTTTTTAAGAATGGTCAGACTAACAAAATAAGTTAAATAAAGAGAGAATATCGTTAAGATATAAGATCATGTTGCCAAAGTTTGAAAATCCAGATGCATTGACCGCGAGAGCAGCGTCGGTAAGTCAATGGGTTTTACTTACCTTCGTAAGATGTCGCTGCTGATACCGTACGCGAGATCAAGTCTCGACCACTGCGTTTCGTGTGTAGTTGCCAGCTTCCACCCTTTTCATACTATCTCTGCAAAACAATGGATCCATGTTTTTAATTGATGTATAAACGCGCTTCAATTTAAAAAAATAGAATTTCGTTTAAAATACCCTGTGAAATAAACATTATGGTTAATAGATGCGATAGATCTTAAGAACCAATTTTTCCAACACTCGTACAGGAAAGCAAAACAACATCGCAGCTAATTAAAGTAAAAGCCAATCGCCCACGAAGCAATCGCGATGACTTTCACCGGCTACTCCGTAACGTTACACCGGGCGCATATTCTCCCCAATAAAAGGGCTGAAAAGAAAACTCGCAGACTGCAATATCGCGACCTTAATTCCCTCAGTCACGAGAGCATCTTTCGCCCCTGTATATCCGCACTTTCTTCCTCCCTCTTCTCTCTCTCTCTCTCTCTCTCTCTCTTTCTCTCTCTCTCTCTCTCTCTCTCTCTCTCTCTCTCTCTCTCTCTCTCTCTCTCCTTCTTTCCTTCTCCTCGCAAGCACCTTCGATATCACTTCGTCGCTCGTGCACTTTTTCGCGCGCTCGCTATCGCCAACAACCCTCATTAAATATGTAGAAGACGATGCCCTTACGAATCTTCGCTATACCGCGAGGCTTCTTCCGTGTATACCTCTCTCTCACTCCTGCCCCCCTCGTTTCGGTTCCAGGCAATCTCGAATCAATGATAATTCGAGAATTATTGCTTCCCAGAAGGCTTTCCTTACGGAACGCGTATGTATGAGAGGTACTCTATATTTTTCTGCAGCACCTACTCGGCCGGTGTGAGCTGCCAGCTATCCTTGTGTTCATTTTCCCCGGGATGATTGTACGCGCGGAACTGGGGATGCATATTTCATGGGCGGGAACGAGGCGAGTATACGCTGGGATATTGTTTAAATAGGCGATTCTCACGCGTAACGGCTGATCGATCGTGCTTCTTCGTTTAGAGTTAGAGAGCTTTCGAGCGATTTTATCGGAGATTGGCTTGCATTTTCGTCCTACGTGGACTGCACACTCTCTTTCTCCGTCTCGTCTGCAACTATTTTACTCGCTTGGAAAATTTATCGGAGATTTTGAGATGGAGCAACAGAGACAGTTCGATTTATTGAGGCAGACTAGAATGGATGAATTTTGAATGCGTTACGGTCGTCGTTGGAGTGACGATTGTTATTTTCAGAATCCGTCTAGTCTGAATTTTCAAAATGACGAACTCGTTGAAATAGTCACGGGTCTAGCGCTGCAAATCATCGCAGAAGTGTGAAACGTTATTCATAGATCCATATCCGACATCCTTTAATCATCGTTCGAATCAATGAGATCGAGAATAGCGAAATCACTTTGCAATCTAAAGTAATAAGCGATGTATTAGTGACTTTGGCTATGTTCCGTTATACGTTCGTTACGTTTTGTAAAGTTTCTTCACAAAAATAAAAAAAGGAGAAAAGACAGACCGAAACTTTTTTCGTTCACTACAGTGTATCTCGTGGTTCACATACTACTATATCGAATGTGATGTTATAGGTATCTAAGTGCGTGTGGTTTAATACGCATTGAAAGATTCTGCTTCTGAAAGCACTCGACGCAGCAGTTAATGCCACTCATTCTTTCCTCTCTCTCTGTCTCTCCCTTACCTTCCCGATAAAGATTTCACGAACGAGCTCGCGTCGAAAACGAGACGAGGAGCGCAACGCGTCATTGTTTAAAAAAAGGCCGATCCGAGTCGTGCATCATTGACGAGGCTGCGTTCCAGTTTTGCCTTCCATCTCTCTCTCTCTCTCTCTCTCTCTCTCTCGAAGCTGGAAAAATGCGCGGCGCGCTCGGCTGTATAATTTGTGGACCGTCGAGATTGATATATATATACATACAGTCACAGGCTTCTGAGAGAGAGAGAGAGAGAGAGAGAGAGAGAGAGGAAATCCGGCCGTTTGTATTTCCCCGGCTACGGCCACGTACATTTGCAAGAAATAGGCTCGGCAATGCGTCGCTCAATTATTCAACGGCTGTGTAAGAGTGAGAGAGAGAGAGAGAGAGGCTCTGCCTGGGCGCCCTATAAAGTTCCCGCCAAGAATTATACTCCCAGCCGACTGCAATACGAAATCGTAAAGCGTCTAGCTGCTGCGCCTCCACCGCTCTATTGTTTCTCGCGTAGGGTGAGGAGGACGAAGAGGTCTATTCGGCTCTGCGGGTTATATACGGCCGCGATAAAAATTACGAAATGTTGAGGGATACGCTCGGGGCGAGATTGAATGCGCGAGAGATGCTTCAGAGATACTGGTAACCAGCGATTTTTCTTTATTGATAAATTTATGTTTTACGACTATATCAGAGCTGGAATAATGATGAATCGATGAGTCCAGGAAGTGATTAAGCGGACGATTTTTATGGTTGAAAATGAAAAACTGTCTGAAGAATTTGACCGTTTCAAAATTCTCACTTTATTTCCTGTAGAAACAAAATGTAACTCTGCAATTATTAGAATTAAATACAAACACAGTTGTAACGTGAGCGGCCCAAGACGATTTAAGCTTAGAACGTAGCGCTATATATGCACTGGGATGGCAAATACCGATGAGGAAAATCGAAAAGTGCCTACACGCCATCTATATGAGTTGCCTCGAACTAGAGAAAAGGTCCGTGATGTCGGATTTGGATAAGATCTCCTTCGATGGTCCAATGAGCACATTAAATAATACATGTCCAACATTTTCAAATCACTGCTATAACATACCAAAACAAAAAGATAACATTTCACGTCAATCCTCGCGACCGATTCACCGAAAACAAGGCTTTTGATACAGTATGCACAAAAATCAATAACTAAAGCAGCCTACAAAGATGATAATCAAAACCACGCTCCTGACGTTTCAAGCATCCGATATTATTTATCAAAGCCTCCCCGGCAGTATAGATAGTAGCACAGAGAGAGAGAGAGAGAGAGAGAGAGAGAGAGAGAGAGAGAGAGAGATAGCAAGAACATAAAAAGAGCTCATAAAACCGTCGGCGACCTCCGATCGCAGTAATGTACCCGTGGGGTTGCATCAAAGTGCCTCTTTGCGTGCTGAGGGACGACGAGTCGAGCCTTCGCTATTCGAAAATTTTATTCTTAATACCTGCGAGAGATCCGGAGCGATAGACGACGAGTATAGAGGACGATTTTGCATGTCAGAGTACAGAAGCGTCGAATCAAAGGATCGAGCTCTATATGTATGGAGAAAAGGTTATCCACATGGGAGAGTAGAGTCTCTCTTTCGAATTTCGCCCGCGTCCTCACGCTGTGGAATTCGATTTCACACTGTCCTACGATTCTCTCTGCGCCGCGTCGATACAGTCTGCAATTTTCTATGTGTTGGAGTTTTTGTTAAAAGATAGTTTTAGTATTTTGAAATATTATTCAGTTCTTGTTTTATTGTAGCTGGAAAAACCCAAGAACAGAGCCGTGCCGAGTCCGTCGCCAAACTCGGCAGCGCATCTGCTCGTTTTATAATTATAAGCTTCTCGAAGACGCGGTTTGTTTGTTGCCTACGAAAAATACGTGCGACAAACACGGCAATTAGGGATTAAGAAGGAGCGCGCACTTCGCTGAGTGCGCCCTTTTTATGATACCCAGGTTGGCGGGCGGGGCCTATTAAGACGGGTCCGTCCGCTCACGCTTCGACCGCGTCGTCGCGTACCTGGATATCGGCAGCGTCCCTCTTGCGATCAGCCGTAGGACCGCGTCACCGAGATATTGTAATACCCTCAGCGGAGGATAGCAGTTAGTTCTAACCGAATCGAGCAAGCGAGCAGTTGTCCAGTCGAACGCTTCACTGACATCTGAATGACGCTGTCATACTGACATCTGTATGACGCTGTCATACTTGTATTAATTTCTTGTTCCTTTTTTGTATTAATAAATATATTCACCGTGAGAAGCTATACCCTGCTTGATTTTATTTTCAACACTATGCGAAAAATCGAAACAAAATCCACGCGCTAGTCCTTTTAATTCCATCGAGTCGTCGTCAGGGCCTACGGCGCTTTCTCAAAAGCCTCATACATCCGCAATATCGCAAGCAGTAACTCGAGGCAGCCAATCGAGCGCCGATATCGCGCTCCCGAGACTCGTCGAATTCGCGCGGCTATTGTTCGTCCTATTTGACTCGAAACGCGCTGCCACCGCCGCGACACATTGTGTCGAGGCGCACGACGACGTCGACGACAATGCAAGGAGCCAGACTACTGCCGCGCACGATCTTGTGCATTGTCGGCTTACGTCGCGCCCCGAGCCGCGATTATTTTATGATTTATACAGGCTTATTTTTTATACAGCGCGAAAGTACAGGTACAGGAAGCGGCGTGCGTAAATCAAATCTCGATTCAAACCCGCGTAAAATCGCCAGGGAGCCGATCGAATATTCATACTTCGATATTCCAAATCCACCGTCGCGCTCGCGGCGTAAACAATATCGCGTTTCGTCGAATTAATAGAACTGTTTCTACCGCGGCTTTACATTATCCGCCGAGCCGAAAAGGGAAAAGCGTTTAGTCACTGTTTATAGACAGTGGAGCAGAGCCGAATCAAGCGATCGTTCAACTATTAACCGGTCCCGATGAATTTTCAATCGGCCGGTGTCGCGGCCAGATTAATCTTTCATCGCATCGGAATACTTTATTTCCCCTCAGACATACACTATATCTCCGCTCTAGCTACTGATATTTATGGTACAATTTAACTCGAGAAATAATTGTCATCCGTCCCCAGAGGAGATAAGAAGCTGTTCTCTTCGCGCGGCGACGAAGCGCCCGGCTCAATTTTGCAAGCGGAATAGCTTGATTAATTACTTTTCGGGGCTGAATAAGTAAAAGCGCCGGAGCTGGAGCAGCGGCTCGACTGACGAATGGCGCAAAACAATTTACATTCGCTCCTCGCGCGGGCTTTCCAGAGAAACGTAAACGCGCTTCGCGAGGATTACGAATTAAACGCGCCGGGATACTACCGCCCTCTGAATTTTCGCGGTTGCCAGTAGTAAAGCTCCGGCGGACCGCGGACGCGTCTTCTCATATAATTTATGCGAAATTTTGACTCCGCGCGATTCGCTTTTATAATTGCGAAGCTGCAGTACAAAAAAGACCGGCAGTAAAAGCGAAAATAAAAAAAAAAGAAACCGAGAGGCAATACACCGGCGCATTGTTTCTCCCAGCCCGAGAGCATAGTGCAGCACGTACACACGTAGACGGCGAAAGGGGGCGGCGTTTTCGCGCCTCCGCCAGCGTGCACGCGCCGCGCCACATCCTCGAGATATAAAGAAGGAAAAAAAGGAGTGGAGCCAGAAGAAGGGGAAGGAAAAGGCGGGAGAGAATTCGTAATACAGAGGGCCGCTCTACGGCTCCTGGGGGAGGAATTCCGGGGCTACGTTTTAAATTGCTGCATCCCCAACCTCCTTGTTTATGTATGCTCAGCGTTTCTTATTCTTGGACCGGCGGAGCTAGCGCTCTCCCTCCTACTCCGCTCCGAAACTTTATGTGCCCGGCTCTCGGCATAAGTATGCATTCTCTCTGTGTGTAGCCGCCACCGTGAGGAGAGTATTGTGCGCGTTTTAGTTTTCCTGCCGCGCAGCTTCTTCTTTTCATTTGCTCGCTGCGCAGAAATTTTCCTTCTGGAGAAAAAAAACTGTGTATGTGTATAGAGAGGAGAGAATCAGAGCCGCAGGTATACAGAATTCGATTGCTCTGACCGAGAAGAGTGGCACGTTTTTCGCGACGAGGGGGAGAGCTGCGGGGAATTAGGGCACGCCGCCGGACGTTTTAATCTTGCGATTGTTCGCCCTCTGAATAATGGATATGCATTTGGTGAGAGAGAGAGAGAGAGAGAGAGAGAGAGAGAGAGAGAGCGTGTGCTACTGCGCGTCTCGCTTCTTTCTTGCCGCAGTCGACGGTTATTTATAGGCCGAGCCGTATGGATGTGCCGGAGAGAGGGATTCTCTGCGCTGTAATGTGAATTTTTATTGCTGTTTCCCGGAATTTACCGTGTTCGCTTCTCCCGGGGAGGCGAGTATCCATTGCTGCGGTCTGTACGTTTCGGGAGATTTGTCGTGGATCTCGGCGGTAAAAAAGTCGATTGCGCGGAAAAAGCCTCTTTTCCGCCCGAGGCAGTGCGGCAACGGCGTCGCTAATGAAAGCTCTCGATCATACGCCCGTGTCGTCGAGTATAGAGAGAAACGGTAGGCCGTGGCAAAACACCGGCTGCGCTTTATGTATGGACTAACCCAATAGAGCTAATGCGGCAAACATTGTGCGCCGGTTCTCGTATATATGCATGTATGAACGCACGATCCGTGTGCGCCACGGCGTATTGATGTATAACGAGAGTCTTGTATACTCGGAGCTGCATATTCATGCGGCAGTTCTCTTATCGCCACTATTATCGGCTCGGATATAATCGAAGAGGAGAGAGTGTACATCGAGATTTTTGCGAACGATTTTTTAATGAGAAAAAACTGTTGATGCTTGAATAATGCAAGAAAAGCGCGGTATCGAACTTCGGGAAGTTGCGCCGATTAAATATTCACCATGCGCAAGTAGATATATGTCAAACATAGTCGGACTCTCGCGCAGCCAAGTTATCAAGCCGGATTGTCATCGTTTGAAGTGGCCGATAATTTTATCGATGTCTCGCTCGGTTGTGGGCCGCAAAAATGCTTAAATTCGACGTAAACTGGAGGATATCGAAACGTGATTTCCCGATATGAATTATATTATCGTACGAAGTCCAGTCCTGGGCTGAGATATTTATAACCGATTAAAGTTTTTATTTTTATTTGGTCGTTATGACGAAGAATAATCGGCATAATGAAATCGGGCAAAACGGTTTATCGAATCAGGAGCTTGCCCATGAAAAACAATTTATACCGTGTATTTCCAGTGCGCTAAATAATGAAAAAGAGTTAATTTTCAATTTAATATCGATTCAAGAGAGAGAGAGAGAGAGAGAGAGAGAGAGAGAGAGCGAACGAGTTGATTATTAAACAGAATCGAATATTCATTTAGCAGTCTAGACGTTTCGTCGCCATAACCTAATTTTTTTTCCTTCCCTCGCTGCAGCAGACGGGATTTTCTGCTGCGCATCTCGGGATGGAATTGGATTGTTTTTGTTAAAAATAATATTGTCGGATAAAAGCTATTTGCAATTCGATATTTACTTTGTTATATACGTTCTGAGAATCGTGCTCGTTGCTTATGAATAAAAGTGCGGCGCACTGGACGAGATCATTTATAAAACGCAAGAGGGCTTCTGATTATTACATCTAATGGACTGGAATAGATTGATTGACATTGTTTATTGAGATCGCTTCGAATTTCAAAACACAATGAAAAAGTTCTATAATAGCCTGGCCTGAAAATAACTTGAAAAATGTCGAAGTGAAGATGAATACTTGAAGCAGGCGAAGTAAAATGCATATCGAGACCCGCTTAAAATCTGATTTCAAATCAGTAAAATCCATGACTACTGGATTCACGAAAACGATCAAAATGTCAGTTGTCTGAGGGAAAAAACTCCATCAATCCAGGCTCAATTTCATTTGCAAAGAATATCTGTAAAAAATGACTAATTCAAATCCTTCGCAAAACTTGCGCAAGCTCCACATCCACGAAAACTTGCAAGAAAGCTCTTTCGTGTTCTCCACGACGATCGAGATGATAAAGACATGCACTCGCAGTATGCGTGTGTGTGCGACACTCGACTACTTTCTCTTTCTCTCGTCCGCGACCTAATCGACGTGACAGCCAGTGTCTCTCTTTCTATCGCTCAGCCCCTCGTATATCAGCGTAGTTACAATGAGTGACGTGCGGCCATTAAAAATTCACCGGGAATATTAAGAGGGACGCGTAGCCGGCGTGGATGATGTATACGTGTATACATCGTCGCGGGGAAATCTCCGAAACTTTTCATATCGAGCGATGGAGAGAGACAGAGAGAAAAAAAGAGACGACTATCGAGAGCCGCGATGCTTTGCCGCGTTTGTTGCAATTATAAAGTGCGCGATTAAAAGCTTGTTGCGAGAGGGAGAAAAAGTTTCAAGCCTCGTTAATTAACGGCGGGGGCTAAGTGCACGTAAGCGCCGGCTGTTTCTTGCTTTCGATAACAGGCCGGACTGCACTGGAAGTTGCTTGTTTTTAATTGATACATGTTTAACGTTTTTATTCTGGATTCGCTGCTGTATTTTAATTCGACGTTTGGATTTTAAGTTGGAGCTTGCGTATAATGACGGTCGTTGGGGGGAGTTGTGAGTTGTTTTTAAATAGCTGATTCACTCGGTGAGCTAGACGCTGACTCGTACTACTGCCAATTTTAAAGCTGATTGTTTGGCAATTTTGTTCAGTTTTCATAAGGCTAAGTTGTTTTTTATATTAAAATAAACTTTTTGAAGAATGCTAAAGAACATTTTATAATTGAATTGAAAATCATCAACATTCGATCGTTCATCGAAGAGGTTCAATTTTGTAGCTTTGACCATTTGGAATACATTTTTAATTAAAAGAAGGCCAAACCAAAATCCATACGTATCGTACTTCTTATAAATCTGAATTTTTCAAAAATCAACGTACACCTGCCCACCGCCCAGTAAACGACGTATAATAATGCCACAGCAGCTTCGCTCTATTGTCCCACAAAAACGGTAAAAAAAATATCGCGAGAACAGAGTTAATAACATCGTGCGGCGCTGCTCTCCCCGGGTCATCCCCCGCAGTACACGCTTATACAGTGTACTTACAGCGTAGCCGTCGTCTCTGTCTCGGGTTATCATCGACTCGACCGTCACCAGCGGTATAATCATCGCGTTTCCATCCGCGAGCTACTTATAGTCAGTTGCAGTGCTGAAGTCAACTTCTGCCACTGCTCCCGATGTCGGCTTTAGCTAAAACGCCGTTTATTAACCTCGATTCCCTGGGCTAAAGATATACGAGGAGAGCTGCAGGTACATAGCTTAATGACTACAACCGGCTTTTTCTCGAGATTAGAGTTTTAACTGCTGCTTCATTACTATTGCATGAAATGTGGGTTTTTAGTGCGTATTAGTTATCTTCTATATCCTTTCGACTTGGCTACTAAACAATGCATGGAGAACGACTTCATGAAAGGACACATCAGTCAACATCGAGCGACTTATCGAAATACGCTTCCACGTACATAATATACTAATGAAACCTGCGAAGGTAATCATAGCCGGTAATTACAGCCGTACATAATACCAAAGTGGACAATCACAAAGTTAACTCCTTCCTCTCTCCCGGCAACAACCCTCTTCATCCTTAATAATCGCCGGCAACTCGTTTTCTCCTTTTTCCGCAGGGGTTGCCCGTGTACACGCACTGCTGCCGATTACATTCATTAACCGCCTCGCGGCCAGCTCTCGCGTCGTTAAGCCCTTGTTTTCATTTTCTCCTCTGCGCGGAGATATCGTATACGCGTACACCTTTTCCACGGTTATATAGAGCCGCTATACGAGGTTACGTCGAATTGCGTATAATGCGCGGTTCACTCGGTTTAATGATTATCCGGACGTTGTTATATTCATGATGAGGAGTACGTAAAGAGTCGGCCGGCGTTTCGTAATGACAGGGCGCCGACGCCGGAAATCGAGGGGTGTGTATTGTCGGTTGGTTCTGGCTTTTCGGCTGTAAAGTTTTTAAAAATTTTTGTCAGAACGAAGGGCTGATGTGTGATTCAATCAGACGACGAGATTCGATTGCGAATAAAAGCAGAAGCAGCAAAAAAAACTGTGCCCTTCATAAATCTCTAACGAAACAGCGTAATCTCTCAAAACAACGCAAACCAAAGCAGTGGTCCGCACCACGAAAAAAGAAACGAGACATTCTTCGCGGTCGGGCTTGGCTCTCGGAAATCCAACACTGCTTGGCCAGCATCACGCAGACACAGACCGCGACTGCAGCGCAGAATCCTCTCCTCCACCTCCTCCGCAAAGGATAAATTTTTACTAGGCCCAGCGGCTCACCGAAAGCAATTGCGCTGCCGCAGCAGCAGCAGCGTCTTACACGTGCCGAAGGAACAACAAGACCAACAACAACAGCGGCAGCGGCCAGCAACAACGTCTCTCTGTGCTCTGCGCTAGAGTGAGAGAGAGGGTGGTAGGGAAGACAGCAGCCGCGGCAAGAAGCCACTAAGCCAGAGGATGAAACAGCCAGTGAGAGAGAGAGAGGAGGGATAGGCTGGCGGCGGCGGCGGCGGCGGCGGCGGCGGCGCTGCAAGTGGCTTTAATATTTGATAGAGCGCGCGGCTGGTCATCCTGCCGAGGCGATAACACAGGCCCCGCGGGAACCTTCCAGCTCGCTCTCTCGCAACATCCCTCCGAAACGACTCTATGCTCCCTCTCTCTCTCTCTCTCTCTCTCTCTCTCTCTCTCTCTCTCTCTCTCTCTCTCCGGCGTTGGATGGAGAGTTGCGGAGCAATATCCCGGCTACGTCAACGCTACGACTCCTGTGGCTGGCGTTTATGCGCAGACCGCGATAGGCCGCTCGGTCAAGGCTTGCGGGGAGAGAGAGAGAGAATGCACTGCAGGATGAGTGTATAGCCTGATGCTGCTGCGCTGCTGCTGCTCTGTAATGAAAGAGGGAGTGGAAGAATGCCGGAGAGGAGTACGGTGTGCTGCGTTGAGTTGAAAGGATTAGGGGGTGGGGTTTTCAGAGGCTTTTCTCCTTTTTTTCGAGGGGAGAGACTGAGGGTTCTCTGGATTTTTGAGAGAGAAGGTGAGAGCGTCTGCGTGGCGGGTTAATTTTGTGCTTTATGAAAACGGTGGATTACATTGTACTTCAACAGTTCAGAAAAGTACAAAAAGTACTTTTCTTCTTTGAAATTTTCAATTTTTGATTTCGTGTGACTAACACTGAACTATTTTACGCGGAAAAAGAAGATTCGTCATCATGGCGATACAGGCGAACACGCGGAATCAGCCGTGAAACAAAACGGTTGTGGACTGGTATTCTCCTACTTTTCTAACTTTGCTCGCGTCGGTAGATGGCGCGTAGGCACATTTTCATTTCCCTCAGCGGGGTATGCACATCGAGTCTATATTTAGCCGTATGTCACGTACGCTATGGACTCTGCTGATTGAACCGCTCATGCTGTGCTCGCTGAATCGTGAACAGATCACTCTAAGAATTTATTTCACAAATTAATATTTTGACGAGATATTGTTGTCGATGTTCAAAGATGCTTGTATCTCCTCCGAATTTCTCAGAGACTCGTCACCGAACCAACGCAATCGAGGCTAATATGAACAGCGCGAAATTCGCTGCCTCCTCCTCTCCGTTATACCTCCTATACTGCCGTTATACGTTATACCATTACCCATTATCCCGACTTTGCGCGTTCTCATCAAACGAAGTATATCGCGTGACCCGAGGCGCTTATCTTTATCGTCCGAGCTTTCAGCGTCTTGTTATTATTTTCATTAGCTCCACCACCGTAGCTTTCAATTTCGCCGTTCTCTCACCCCCCTCGCCGTGGATCGAAATTTTTCACGCTGATCAAATTTTTTCACGGCTAATTCGCTTCTCCGCATGATTGAGAACGATATCGGAATGATGTGTAACGTACAATCAGAAAGCCAAGGATAGAGACTCCGTCCCGTCCCTTCATTACACCGGCCTCCCCCTGAAAGCAATAAAAGATCCATCCAACCTTCCAGCATAGATAGAGAGAAAGAGAAAGAAAAAAGGGAAATCGTTCGACAGGCACTTTCAGCGCTCTCGGCCGGGAAAAACAAGCTTCTTCACGCGCTCAACTTGGAAAAGGATGTCATCGGTTACGCTCTCATCCCCCGCGCGCACTAACACACAGGGAAATAAAGAAACCGAGAGAGCTGTGTGCGGAAAAATAAAGAAGGGCACCGAAAAGCGAGAGAGAGGAATCGAAGAGACGAGCTGGAGATGCGCCCACACACACACACACGCGCGAGAGCTATATCCTTCTGGGTTCGCACCGCGAGGGAAAAACTCACACAGGGACTTCCCCGAAGGGCCTTAAAAATTCATCGCGGGTTTGCGCGCCTAAATCCACCGGCATCACGCACACGCGCATGTCCCTGTGTTTATACACGCGCGCAACTCGTTGTGTTTCGGAATAGTGGCATAACTGTGCGCGCGGCGGAAGAATAACAGCCTCGCGATCGTAAATCGATTTGCGCTTCTCGCGCCGACTAAAATATTTCACGACGCACGATGACATTTGTTTCCCCTGAATAATTGCGCGACTTGTTGCTGTCGCGCTGCTGCAAGAGCGAGAGAGCGAGATAATGAGGGGGTGAAAGCGAGAGAGAGAGAGAGAGAGAGCGAGTTGACCTTTTTAATATCCTAGCTAGCGCGCACCGGAGCCGAGAGTCTTTTTTATTTATGCGCGAGCGCGGCGCGAAACACACCAGACGAACCGGTGAAATATTCAGAGCCAAAACACACGTGTGCGACTCCTCGAGATCCTCGAGCTCCGCCGTGAATTTACAGGGGCTGATCGATGAAAATCCCTTAGCTATCACTCGCTCGATATGTTTATGCTTATCGGCGATATAACATCGAAAAAGACCGAACAAACACGCGGGGCGAGCAAATAAAAAAAGACAAAGCCCAGGCACGCGGAGCTTCGGCTTGACCGCAGAGAGCAGCAGGCGAACTTGAGCTCTCGCGCGCGCAGAGCGACTTCCGCAAAAGAGCAGAGAAGAAAAAGGGAGGAATGGAGGTAGGGGTAGGTACAGTAGAGCGAGTCGCGCGAGTAGAATGGGAAGGACCAAGCGAGGCGATGGACAGCGGCGGCGGCGGCAGGCGGTGGTTGCGGATGAAAGCGGCAGCTCGCGCTCGCGCACTGCACTCTTCCGCGCGGGCTGTGTATACGTATAAACGAGAGCTTGTACATACACACGATAGTAGAGGGTAGCTACCCTATAGACGGCATGATGGCCGCGCGGCTTGGCGCAGGCGTCGGTACCGCCTCTCGCTGCAGCCCCGAGACGATCGATGCCCCGGGAGCACTGCCCCGTGGGTGGGGGTGCGACCAACCCCGAGCCTCCTGCTACCCCCTATCGCACTACCATCTCTCTCTCTCTCTCTCTCTCTCTCTCTCTCTCTCTCTCTCTCTCTCTCTCTCTCTCTCGGCTCTCGAAAGGGGGTGAGTGAGATTCGAGCACACACGTAACGCCGCAGAACATGTCGCGCGCTCTCGCCAGCCAGTCGTCGTTCGGCTGAGTCGTCGCCCCTTTTTTTTGCTCTCCGTCTCACTGTGTGTGCTACTGCTATTGCTGCTGCTCGATGATAACGGATACGCTCGCTGGACTTGCAGGAACTCACGAGTAGTGTTGCGAGACATCGTGTGCTTTTCTGTGCGTGTCGTAGATCCGCAGTGCGCCGGGGAATCCATGAAGCTACTCTACTGGCCGAGACGGCCTAGAGCCGCCGTCCCTCGCAGGTGGTTCTGAGAGATATCTATCGATGCTGACGAACCCGCAGATCGCGGTGTGAGAGATATCGCATAAGGATACGGAAAACCAGAAAGAGAGATAGAGGAGGAGAAAGAAACAAACGGACTATAGATGCGGCTGGAGTAGGATATTGTGTGCTGTGTTAAGCTCCGAAGCTAGTTTGTTGCCAGACTGAGCAGTGCAGGATGATGTACTCGCCGGATAAGATGATGAGCAGCAAGGGACTGCACGGGACACCTATATCGGCGCCCGGATGCTTCCCGTCGGGCAGGTACTCGCCGCCACCTTACAGAGCGGCGCCCGATCCTATGGCGCCGCCGCCGAGACGATGCATGCCCAATCCTACGGTGAGTTATGCTCTTCAGATCCGTATACTCGTACGTCACGCGTATCTTGTCTGTAATTTTTCACGAAAACGGAGCAGTCGAATTGTTTTACCCGATCGCGTCGATGATCTTCGAAAAAAGCTCCTTGTCCGACCGCAATGTATTCCGGTACCGGATCACTGAACATGTTTAACGCGACGTTGACGCGGACTGCTGTTAACCCGAGATAACACCGATTGATAACAAGATAAAAGCTCTGTAAACTTGTGCCGATATCGAGCTCAATTAATTAGGCAATCAACTCGCATTAAAAAGCTCCGCAACAGCATAATGCAGCGGCCGTCGGTTCGCGGATCGCGACTGGAATAGTTGAATCCATTATTAACCTATGCGAAACCTACTTTCTCCGCTCGCACTCGTCGTTTCTAATTTATTTCCCGATAATAAAGTTGGTCATCACAAACAATCAAGGTTCAACACGGTGTCACAACTCGCATCTCCGTATAAACGTAAATAGAAGCGCGCGCGCGACGTGTCGTCGCATTGTAAAATTTAAAGCTGATACCTATACCTACCCCCCACACCCATGCTGAATCTGAATAAAACATCGCATCCAGGGCTATTCGCTTTGTATATACATTATTGAATAATCAGAAAATTAAAAATAGTTCGCTTTAAAGTTGTATGAACCAGTATGGACAGAGCGAAAACAGCGTTTAATCGCATACCGCGACAATAATTTATCGCATACTTTCAAATGTCGTTAGAAGAAATGTCAGGTTTGGTGAATAATAGATGGTTCGAGAAAACGTGACGCGATAAACAGGTCATAGGCAGCAGCTCGTTAGAAGAACTTGAACGAATTTGCAAATTTATGGAGAATCCAGGCTGCGAACAAATCAAATTACTCCCGATAACTTTCGAGTGTCCTCGATCATCCTTCGCTGTGGATCACAAATTCAAAATCGGGCAAAACGCAAAAATCAATACCGCCGAAAAAAAACTCGAGCGAAAGCGGATAGACCCAGTTTTTTCATCCGTCAGTCGATTCGAGCCCTGTACCCTCTCGGTATAGTAGAAGCAGGGGCAGCAGCGGCAAAGTAAAGCAGCTCCGTCGTCTCGGCGCGGCCTTCAAAGTCCTTAGTTTATTCATGTGACGTAATAGGATAAAAACCGTCGCGCGCGTGGAAGCCAGTCGAGGGAAAGATAGAAGGCCAGGAAGAGAGCGAGAGAGAGAGAGAGAGAGAGAGAGAGAGAGAGAGTGGCTAGATGAGATTACACCGGTACCCGCCACCCGATAACGCGGATTCGACGTAATCGCTGTCTCTCCGATTTCTCTCTTCGGCCGACGACGCTTCAAACGCGATGAGATCTGAAGCCGTGTTTCTTGCTTTTTTCGTCGTCTTCCTCTTCTTCTTCTCCTTCTTCCGTGGACGTCCTGGGGATTTCTCCCGGATGTCGAATTGGATGTTTCGGGGATTTGCGAGGATCCTCGGGATAGACTCGGTGTCGGGAGAAATTAATAGACGGAGTGAAATCAGGACCAGCGGCGTTGGCAGCTGATGTTGCTGAGAATTGTTTACCCGGTGAACCAGCTGATGCCATGTTTTTGATTTATAATTACCGCAACGATAGATTCGTTGTACTTTAAGGCATTTCATAACCCATATCTGATTCATTCAGCCCACTTTTTATATTTTGTTCATTTGAATTTTACCAAATCAATTATGTGTTCCTTACACATTGCCACCTAGCGACATTGGCGGACGCCACGAAATGTCCTGGCATACTATTGTTCATCTCTGTATTTACACACGTTATTTTAACAGATTTTTTTAACACTCGCGAGATTCATGGTTTATCAATCCGTTTGTGTCAATTAACATAGATGTTATGAATAAACAAAATGCCTATGTACCACCTATTGTGGCTAGCAAGAGAGTCGAATAATTTTGAAGCAGTGGCGAAAGGGCCAGTCCAATAAACTGTTTTGTTTTAGACTGAATCCCAAAGTGCGCGTGAATTGCAAAAATTATTTCTCTCCTTTAAATCACACCCATCAATTGTTTCTCGCTGTGAATCCAACACCAAATCCCGATCCCATACTAAAGACCCATATAACCACCCATAAACCGAAGCCACTCGAAACCAGAATCTTTTAAATCCCAACACTCCACTAAATCACCCCTTTTTTCCACTTCACCACTGCAAACACTCATCGAGCCACGTGTGTCTCGCGCTCTGAAACACCGCTGCTACAGCAGCAGCAGCTCTCATAGCGCAATAGAGTCTAGAAACTTTCACAGCTCATTTATTTCTCAGCTGAACGTAGCAATATTAATAGTGTTTACTCTCAATGCTTAATGAAAGCGATAGCCGCGCACACGTAATCGCACACACGTATCGAGTGAGACAGAGAGAGAGAGAGAAGCTGGCGAATGTCGACGGGCCGAATCGATAATAACGCTGTGCTGCAGCAGGAGAGATAGAGAGAGAGAGAGAGAGAGAGAGAGAGAGAGAGAGAGAGAGAGAGAGAGAGAGATAGAGAGAAAGAGAGAGAGAGTGAGAGAGAGAGAGAGAGAGAGAGAGAACGATGGTAACGGACGGCTGCGGCTATTTTTCCCGCGTCGTATTTCGGTCCGGCAGATCGATCCTCATTTTATAAATATTACGGCGACCCTACTCGCCGCTCGGATTCAATGGAATTAAATTATGACCGATATAACGCAACCGTCGTCGTTGTTGTCGGGTCAGACGCGCGCGCGCCGGTGTATTTTTTTCAGCCGCGACCTTTGCCGCCGCCGCCGCCGCTGGAAATAATCGCGTGGATTTCAAACTGACTTTTTTTGCACCTTACCACCGCAGACCCACATTGCTCAGTATACATCCGCAGAGAGTAAGTGTATAGGAAAGAGTCGAGCGATCGGTAAGTCGCAGCGGCTCATTTGCTGCGGAGCCGCTCGCAAAATGGCTCGTGAAAGGGACTGAATAATTTCGGCGACTCCCGCGAAAAACGATCGACCGCCTCTCCAGGAGTCATGAATATGCACCGAGCCACCTTTACCTTTTCCGCTCTTTCAATTACGGCGTATCAGATGCCCGCGATCGGATCCGCGGCTTTGTGTTAACTCCGCCTGACCTCCGATCGAAGCTTTTTTCCTTCTGATAATTGGATTCCGACGTTCTACCGCGATTACACACCGTCGTGTGCAAAGTTGGCAACGACCGAGCAAACTTGCTCTATTTCGATGTAAAACAGTAACCCGCGACGCTTCGAAACTCACGAATAGCTCGTCCGCAAACTTCCTCCGCAAGTCGAGCGTAGTATAAACGTTTCGCAAAGAGACACAGGTGCAGAGCCGCGCGCGAGCGACCTATCGATTATACGATCCGACAAGGCGCACCTACTCCCGAATATGTGAACGATATACGACAAGTGTGTAGGGCTGCATTGTGTGTCGCGACCCCTTCTACGCAGCGTCAGCAAATATAACGTCGTTCCATAATGTGTCCGTCGCCGCGACAGTTGTCCACTTATCGAGACGTGCGCGCACGTGTGCCGTCTCCGTAAGATCACTGTGACGCTGCGGCTTTTCCGAATCAACAGAGAGGCTTTTGTCATTGCACGCCGACAATAACTATTTCCGGCCCGATATATTGGTTTAGCCGAGTCGTTGCGCGACGACGATGACTGTAGGGACAGCTCTGCCGGTCTAAAATAGAACGAGTAGTTCAACTTCGACCCGTCTATAACGCGAACATTCGAAAGCTCGAATTCACCTCGAGTGTGTTATAATCCAGCCTGGGAATAATATTAGTTGCACGGCGCAACGACCTCCTCTGCGTAAATGTATCATTAACGAGGCATCGACGTACACATACATACAGGTGTATATCGACAAGGCCCCGGAGATTCGTGAATGCAACAATGCTCCCCTTTGTCGTTGGACCAACGACAAGCGCGCGAAGAGACACAAAAAAAATATAATGGAAACGCGATGTTCCATTGTCGACGTTTTAATCCCATTCTTTAATTTACCGCGCGCGAATACATTGGTAAAAAGCATTGTTATACCCACGCTGGGGTATAAATTTTCAGGGATGAAAGCCAGCCGGAATGTGTATGACAAATTCGGAAACGAACAAACCGCGCGCTGTGGCGATTCTTGTTTTTTCTCTCTCGTGTCGCGGCGGATGAAAAAAAAATTGCGTCGAGCCACGGGAAATTGGACGCTGACGTTTCCCGTTCGATTTTCGGTCCGCGGAAAAACGCACACGGAGTCATGCATTTTCGATGCACAGGCGCAAACTCGTTGTTCATGCGCTCAATTCGCCAAATGCGTTCCATTCGCGCTCGCGCGTTTTTCGAGAATGATGAAAAAATATCGGAGACTGATTCTTCTGAATGACGCGATCGATCCGTTGAAATTGAGTCGATTGTTGGGCGCGTGTGTTGCCATGAAAAATGGCAAACGTGTATAATAATGACGATGAAAATAAAAGCGAAAGCCGGTGATAGTATAACGGCTAAATGGGACGGTACGTTCGAAGAAGCGTTCAATCGATCATTCTTGAACTGGTGTGTATACACAGAAGAATTCAATTGATTTTCAGTTCAAATCCGGCCGAATTACTCGCGGCTCTAAACGTGACCCTAATCCATGCATCTTGTATACACGCGGAAAATAAGATTCTCCCCAAAAGTGCGTCCGCGGAGAAATTCCCCGACGACCGTCCGATAAATAAATCAGCCGCATAACCAGCGGACGAGCGACACGCACAGCGATATCGAATTAGAAAATAGTGGCGCGTAGTCTGGTAAACGACAGCCGCTAGATTTACGACGGAGACTCGACTGCTGCAGCGTATAGAAGGAGGAAGTCTCTCTCTGGAACATCGATCAATCCGCTGCGCGCGCAATGCTTCTCGCGACCCCGAGAGCTGATACTCTTACCCAATTTGCCGTGTGTGTGTGTGCGCGCTTCTATTTTTTCGACGATTCAAAACGACCTACTTACAGCTTGGCCGAAGGTTAATAACTCGAGCGCGTATGTCACATGTACCGAAAGTTTGCTTATTAACTAGTCGAGAGCTCGAACGAGTGCATTAAACTTTCATCGCGGTTAGAATCGATAAAAGAATATATGCATACGAATGCAGCAATGACCTTTTCTCTCGTTCCCCGAAAAAAGAGAGAGTAGTATCTCTCGTCTCAAGATGCACGCGAGGAGAAATTCCGTATACAGCGCGGGTGAAGAGGGAGAAAGAGAGCGAAGCAGCTGCGTAGGCCACACACGGGACACTGGGGACACATAACGCTCCCCAAAGCTTACATCCAATCGCTCGCTGATTTATATTTACTACTACTCGCCGCTCGCGCGCCCTTATTTATCGAGCTTCGTGGAGAAGAGACGCGAGCCGGGACCCGTTAATTCGGGGCTAAATTGAAAATTATGGCAGACGTTGCCGCACGACAAGCGCGTCGCTGCTGTGTATACGCTGGGAGATGCCGAAGGTGAGGTTGACGCGCTGCGCGGTGGATCTTTGCTGATGGGATTGGTTCTGATTTTTCGGGGATTATTGGCAAGTGCTTGGCTTGAGTAGCGATGCAATCGAATTTGTGGAATCGAGTCGCCTCGAGGTTCCGGATGGCGACGATAGGTGGCGCATAGGCACTTTTCGATTTCCCTCGTCAGAATGTGCTCGCCTATAGAGGTGTGTCAGCTTTGCCTAAACAGCCTCGTTGGGACACTCAAGCTATAATTGCCGATAATACGTGAATTTGCATGAATGAAGCTACGATGAAAGGAGAGTTAGGAGAGTCAGTCCTAGTACATCAATAAATATCGTTGGTGTGCTGCACAACCTCTTCAGATCAAATTAAATAGAATGCTAGAATATTTGTGTGTAGAATGACTTCTAGTTGGATTAAACGTCACTATGTCCATGTACTAGATGCAAAGAAATTCGAATACAATATGCACACCCACATCTCCCAAAAGTCACACAAGACTAATCGTCGCCAGTACGTCTAATATATCATATACCGCACACACATAGAGAAAAAAAATCCCCGCCGACAAAAGGGAGCAAAGCTCGCACTATACACCATATTCGACTCTAGAGCAGCGCTGCAGAAAATAGCGCGACAGGTGCATCAGCTCTACGGCAGCCGCGCGCGACGGGCTGTACATACGCGCCACGGCCCACACGTATGCACACACACACACACACACAAGCGGCTCTGAAAAGCTCGGACAGCAGCGCTTGCGATCGATAACACGCCGCGCGCGCTCTGTGCAGAGGCCAGACTACCGCTGCAGCGAGTCGCGCGAAGCTTTTGCGATTTTAGAACGTTGTCTTCCACACCGCACACGCTCTAGACCGAGGTTTTCATTCTCTTTTTTTTCGTCTCTGACTCGCGATCGATCTGTTTTCTCTCTCGCAAGTTTTAATTCCAAGTTTATAATCGGCTCGGATTACCCACGAAATTGCGATCGAAACCGCGACTAGTAGTATGAGCTTTAAAAATACATGAAAGCCGCGACGCGGCGGCGTTTAACTTTAGAGCGTAAACCACGATAATTTTCAAACTGCCATTAAACTTGTTCGCTAGCTGCAGCAGCGGAATATAATTGAAAAATAAAAATCATTTCGCTCAACTTTACAATCAATGCAGCAACGCGTTATATACTGGCGCTACTGTCCGCAAAAGTGAGGAGAGTGAAAAAGAAAATACGCGAAAGCGTTAGCTGTAAAACCATCGGGGTATATAGACGAGCGTGTCTGTGTGTGTGTGTGTGGGTCGGCAAAAGTTCTTTAAACCCTCGTATACACGTGGACACGCGGGAAAAGTTTCGATGTACACACGCGCCAGCTGTATGTGACGAGAGCTGTGAAACACAACAAAGTTGCGATTTGAAGAAGCGACTGTAGTTGATGAATATTTCGTGTTTATAAGAGCTTCGGAGAAACGATAAGTGCGACATTGTCTAAAATTGACTGGGTATAGATCCGTGTATAGTTAGCGCGAAAATTCAGTTACCGAGGCTAATTGCCGAGTTCACCGAATTGACCAACTGGCAGTATTAGCAGTCCGAGCACACATGACTCAAGAAGCTATACACGACAGCCAACTTGCGTATGCATTGCGTAATTGCCTTAAACGCATGCTCGGGCGAACGCGGAGCAGTTTTTAAGCGCATTTTAATGCATATAATCAACATTGGCTCTTTTTCCGCTCCGCCTAACTAGACACGAATTAACCGTCCTTTCACATACTCACACTCCTAAGATTTGCCAGCAGCATCCGCGTTAAATTCAATTCGCCTCTAGCAAAACGCCTCGTCCCGGAGTAGACGATCATTATTATTACTTTTTATTGCCTCTCTCTCTCTCTCTCTCTCTCTCTCTCTCTCTACCTTCGCGTGTATAGAATCCACAGGAGAGGGACAGCCGCGGCGTGTATAGAGAAGAGGGAAAGCGTGGCGAAGGGTCTGTGCAGCAGGAAATAAACCTAAGTGTATAATTACAATAATACTTACGGTCTTCCCTTACGGCCCTTTTCGCGGTCGGAGAGAGAGTGAGCTGTACGTATACCGGCATACACACGCGCGCGCGCAGTAGAGCAACGCGTCCGTGTAGGGTCGTCGAGTGGAACTTAATGAGTCCTAAATTTACCGTCACACGTACACACCTGTGCGCTCGAGCTTGGAGAACGATTTCGATTTTTCGCCTCGTCATATACCTATACGTCTCGTCTCTCCGAGGGTAGACCGTGTGCGGTATAGGAGCTAGCCGCGTTATCAATTTCTTTTTTTCGGACGCCTGTCGTATACGAGCTCGTTATCGAGTGACGATGCGCGACTGGATAAAGTGTGCGTGTATCGATTAATCATTTGGCTGCGCGAATGGACTATAATTTAGGACTTCCGTCGATTAGCGCTAATAAGAGCGCCGCAGTAGCTCTGAGCTGTTTTAAATTGCGATGAGGGACGTATGGTTCTGGTGTAATATTTCTCCTTTTTTTATCCACCGATGATTTATCGATATCGGCCGATACGAGGTTTCAGATTTTTCGAGTATAATGGAAAAATATTAGAAGATCGTCGTCTCGACGGCGTATAAAGAAGTTTAAGCTCCCACTTCAATCTCGGCGAACGGGCTATCGGCGACTTGTTGCGAGAGAAAGCGCCGATCGTATAACTCGCGCGTATACCCTGCGAAAGGACGTCGCGATTCTCGTTAAGGTGGCGCGTAAATATTGTGCGACGAGAGCGGACGGGACGCTATCGCGTCGATCGATAAGCTACGAGCTAGCTCTTTCTTATAAAGAGCTAGCTCGATTCAATCTCGGACACGGCGAGCTTCGCGAAGCGCCACGATGGTCGTTTCTTTTTTCGTCTCGAATTTTTCGAAGTCGAATTGATATTTCGAAAAAGTTAAAATAACGGCGCGACCGCAGCGCAATTTTGCGGCGGCGTCGACCGCGTGCTCGTGAAATGCGACATTATAAATTCGCGGTTAGCGTGTAGGCTAGAGGAAAGAAAAATAATCAACTCCCCCGCGTGTGTAATATCGTCGGCGTTTTAAAACCTCAAACGATTTCCACGGCGAGCTGAGAGAAAAATCCTCCCCTAAACACACTCCTGTATACGTATTACACGTCTTCTCCGCTGTACCGGCTCGATCGTAAAACAAGTTCCGTCCCACATTCCCTTTTCTTCCGAGCCTATCGCTATACCACACGCACACACACACTCATATACACACTCACACGTCCGGAGGGCGCATAAACTCTCGCGGCTGTGTTCGGCAGTTCGGTCACGTTTTACGGGGAGGCTCGTGTTTTACGACCGAGCGTTTCGGCCGCGATGACGCTACCGCGACTGCAGTTTCGGCCTCGACGTACAACGCAGACATACATACGTGTGGAGGTACTACGTGATTCGAGTGGGAGAACGAGAACGAAATGGCGATTGTTAAGTGCGAGCGTTTCGGAGCTTTTCTTTTCTCCGGGGCTGCTTTTATGGCTCCTGCATGCGATGTCTGCTTTATTCATTCACTACTCGGTACACGGCCGCGTCAAGCGTTCTCCAGTAATGGATATCGACGATGATTGCGACAGTTGTGTGTTGCACGATAAACAGATATCCGGCCGTAATTAAGTGGCGAAAGGAGTGTTATACGTATAATCACAGAGAGAAAGAGCCGCGATTTTTATTTTCACGGAGAGCCTAGCGCGCGACGTTGCGGGGGTTGCGTGCACGGGGCATTAAAGGGACAATCACAGAGTGCTTTATGTCGAGGGCCCTTCGTCAAAATCAAGAGGCCATTATTACGAACATATGTTTACGTGTGCAGCAGTGCGGCGATCGTATCGTGAGAGAGAGAGAGAGAGAGAGAGAGAGAGAGAGAGAGAGAGAGAGAGAGACAGGCAAAGACAAGTAAGGCCAGCGAGACACACATGTACCCCTGCGCGCGTTCGTGGCTTATATATACGGACGAGTGAGCAGCGAAGAAGCGACGAGTGTGGCGCACCTGCTTCGCTATATGTGTACATGCGTGAGCAAATGTAGGGTAAACAGTAGCGACGAGCGGTCGTAGTTCCACGAGTGTTTTAGATGTGTACATGCGTGCAAGAGAGAGAGAGGCCTGTCGTTGTTCTTCAAATACTAGTCGCTGTGCGTTGGTGGGTGCTGGGGTGGACGCGGCAGCGTTGCACACGTGGGCATATGTTCGATTTTCAACGCGAACGTCTTTTTTCCGTAGTGGAGTTTTTGAAAATTTGGGTTGGAGTCTCTTTTGTAATTTTGTAGATGATTTCAAGGACGAAGCACAAGCAATAAAAACAAATTACCAAACTGCTCACTTCCTCAGCGTCACTAATTGAAATCATCATAATCGCTCTACTCTCTCTCTCAGCATCGCGCAGCCGCCCTAAGCATCATCTCCCATCCACTCCCGCGATTTATCTTCCCCCCCCCCCCACAGCTGCGATCTCAGCCGTCTCTTGTGCGCATTACACCTGACACTACGCCGTACATCTCTCTATCTCTCTCCTTCTCTCTCTTAACACAATTACGCCACGAGCCGGACAAATCGACGTTTCAATTTTCTTAATGCGCCGAGTCGCTCCGCCGGGACACACGGGAGCGCGTGTCGACGCGTGCCGGCCGCACGCGCCACCAAATTTTCTGGATGGGTTCTTCCAAGGGCTGCTCTCGCAATGTTTTTTAGCTGCGTAACGCTACGTAAGTAGACCTGTTGTGTTGTCATTGGCGCGTAAGCGGTTGAGAAAGAAATACAAGGTAAAATCACGGCTACAGGATGTTTACCCACAGGTGCAATTGCTTCCGCGCAAATATGCCGGATTCGGGTAGAGGGACTGTGTAAAACTCTCACGGAGTGTGTATTTATTTGTAGACTCGTGCGATACAGTGACGTCAGGCTGTTGTACGTAGACACACGGGCGGTTAATTAGAGGCTCAGATACTGACCTGCGCTGGGAATAGATCTGAAGAATTCGTCGCTTAATCAAATCACTGCTTCCTCTTCGTGTATATTGAGACTGAGGTGCAGAATATAGCTCGCGGGGATGTGTGCGTGTTAAATGTATCGGCTACTATCGCACGACACTTGTACTTAGAAACGTAGTTTTTGCTTGAGTTTTATGCAAAAACGAGTCTCATCATGCACCATGAAGAATTTCAAGGAAAGATAGCGATGTAGGTACATTAACGAGTAAACTCGCATTTAAACGCGAATATGCGGACGAAGTATTGTGGCCATTCTACAAGATGCGAAAACAAGCGCGTCTATCTTCGGTCACAAAAGAAAAAGTGTTAGGTGTTAACGAATTAAACGAAACAGCGTTACAGTATATAAAAGTTATTTATATAGCAGTTATAGCACTAGCAGCTCAAGCAGTAGACCCAACCATAAGCAGTTTTGGCATAGGTGGCACAGCTCTACGTATATGCATTCTTCGCGCGGATACTTGATGAGGGAAATAGAAAAGTGTCTGTACGCCATCTATCGTCGCTAGTCGGAGGCTAGAGGGTAGAAATGTACTTGAAATATAATAATAGGGAATAGGCCAGTCCAAAACTGTTTTCTAATACCGCACGACGAATGACGTTCTCTTTCGTTTAACTGATTGTTATTTGGCATGATTTAAGCTTGAAACACCATCATAAACTTCTTGAAAAATCTCTTTTTTACGCTTCACCACTGCAAACACTCTATGAATAGTTATTTTTATCCAATCAAAACCCCGTACATCATTCCATTACAGCCTCCCGTAAATTAAGACATAGTTTTCCCGCCATATAACATACCAAGCTCTCGCACAGAGAGAGAGAGAGAGAGAGAGAGAGAGAGAGAGAGAGAACTCAAGTACAATAAAACCCAAGAAACATTAATGCTTGATAAATTCAATTAGCTCGTCGCGCGCAAGTGTATATAATAATACAACGTATCCGTCACGAGCTAGAGCTCCCCCGAAAAAGCACTCGGTCGAGAATCCTTCGCGAGATATCCAACCCTCGGAGTCATAAACCGCGCCGCGAAATGGTCTCCTAACGTGACCGACCGTAAAGATGATCCTCCGAGGGGTGCGGCAAAAGATAATTGCCTCGCTCGACTATCCGGAGAAAGCGAGTATACGCACGCACCGACCGAATGGCGTCTCTTGGCTGCGATGCACTTTTTATTTATTCGCTTGGAATAGCAAAAGTTTAGTCTGGATGTAGATGTGAGAATATAAGGCGGGTATCGATTATGCATGAACGAGAGTCTGCACGGATTCCCGCGGTTCTGAAGCGCGCATAATACTCGGCTCTTTTGTTTCGCGACATTCCGATGATGGATGAGCTGCTTTTGAATTTCCGCTCGGGGGCCTGCTATAAATCTCTCTCTCCGTGACCCAGTGAATCTAATCTTCGCGATCTTGTTCGCAAGAGCGGCCTTCGAGAAGTTGTATATACATCGATACCTGATATTTCGAACGCTGATTTTTCAAACCGATTGACTACTTACATCTTTGAAAAAAATCTACCGACGCTCCTCGCGAAAAACCAAACAGACGCGCGATTACTATATATCCCGCATACGTCGCTCTCCACACCTCTACGCTCTCGCTCTCTCTCTCTCTCTCTCTCTCTCTCCCTCACTCTCTCTCACTCTCTCTCGCTCTCTCTCCCTCTCTCTCTCTCACTCTCTCTCACGCTCTCTCTCTCTCTCTCTCTCTCTCTCCCTCTCTCTCTCTCTCACTCTCTCTCCACATCATCGAGAAGGGAAAGGCCGCCGCCATCGTATACGCAGCTACTCTGTGCAGTGTATAGCGCTTCGGATCGATAAAAGAGGGAGAGAGAGAGAAGCCCGGTAGCTGGCTCTGCCGCAGCGGCAGCGACGGCACAAATGAAAAAGAGAGAGAGAGAGAGAGAGAAAGCGAGCTGAGCCTGATTGGCGGGGTATGCGGGGGCGGCCGCCGCGCGTAGCCAATGAGCGAGTCTGGCCTCGATATATAGAGCCTACTACAGCGAAATCGCTGATTTTTACGCTGCCGCGGGGATAGATGCAGCCGCGCTACCGTGTGCTCTGATTTATCGACGAGAGAACTACTGCGCCCGCACGACCTACACGCTCTCTCCGCGTGTCTCTCTCTCTCTCTCTCTCTCTCTCTCTCTCTCTCTCTCTCTGTGTATTGTCATCGCCTTTGCTTTTCGATTTTTTTCCCTTTTTTCCGCGTGCCGGATTAAAAATTGACGAGGGCACTGATTTTTTCCATACATGTTCTCGTCTGCTGAATTTTTCAGCAGACCTCGTGTGCTTACATTTGTCGGCGGAAAAATCGAAATGCACAACAATCGTCGTGCAGCAGCATTGTCATGGTATCTCTGACGAAGAGCAGGAGTACGAAAGTTTCGCGTCCCCGTAGGAAAACGAGCTAACTGCATTAGCGCGCTCGTCGAGAGCCAGATAATAAGAATAAAAAAAGGGGGTGGAAGAGGGACGGAGAGAAAGCGCGCATAATTCAGACATGAAATTTGCCCCAGAGTTTGCGCGAAACTGCATTTTGCCGCGAGGGACAGAGCGAGCGAGAGAGAGAAATACATAAAAGTCGATAAAAAGGCGTGCGCGCAAGCGCCGAGACCTTAAGAAGCAGAGAGAGCTAGTGGCGGGCAGACGCGAGACGCGAGGCAATGAACGGTAGAAAGGAGGCGGCTGCGCGAATCGGAATATTACATTATACGAAATTTCATAAATTCTCTTTAGAGAAAGAGGCTCTTAGACGCCTCACGCTACGCTCCCGTGTTTTTCTCCTGCAATAGTAATGAGCCGCGACGTCGTCCCTCTCTCTCGAATCCGAAAGCCGTAAGCAAGTGAGGGTTTGTGTCTGATGCTGCAGGTTTTTTTCACCCGTGGACACAGCTCCTACTGCTGCTGTGTGTATGTAATTACGCGGAGGTGTTGGCTTTTCATTAAAGAGTTATGACGCCAATCGCGTTTGAAGTGCGTATTCGGTTCTTAGATGGATTATTATTCCAAATAATAGGTGAGGCAGTCGATCGCGTGCAAAAAAAACGAAAATCCAATAGACACACACAGAGAGACAGATCAAACGGACGACGGCGAATTATTCAGATCTGTGAGGAAAATGAATTAGCCAGTTGGGTCTATACACCTAATGCTACACTCCGGCCGTGTTTGCCCATGTCCACCGTGTGTGCGCTCTGCTGCCGGAGGATGTTACCTGCCCCCGTAGTCCCATCCACTCATGTATATACATACACATTACGGCCTATATGCCGTGTGTTTGTGCGGCCAGCACACAAGGTTCGCGACGTATAGAGTTGCGCATTTTTTCGAAAATAACAGGGCTGATGCGGATTGTCGCGCATAACATCTTACTCGCTAATTCACCTCGTACACCCGATAAGAAACGCATCGCGCCGACGACGACAAGACGAGCCGGTATATAGCTTTGTAATAGACCGACACGTATATCCCGTGAATAAAACAACGGCATTTAATGCGATCTTCGATCGTCCCTCTCTCTCGCGCGCTAGCTCTGCGAGTTTACACCGAGTGTCTATCCCGCCGCGTGTGATGCAGTGTGGCAGAAGCGAGGACGGTTTCTACACAGCGAAGTTTGGCCGGATAATTACGTCGATTCGGAGCCGGCGAACTGTACGGCAAGCGGTATAGTGTGAAGTCGTGTTCGACGCGCTCCTGCACTCTCCGCGCTTACGCACCTTTCTCTCGAAATGGCGTTAATAACGAATGAACTTCCCGAGAGAGAGAGTCAGAGAGCTGTTGCTGATTTTCTTGCACCCGAAGCTTCGCTGTCGTCTCCGATGGGTTGAATGGGGTATTTTTTCAGGAGGAAGGAGGACATGTGTGTGTGGGATTCAATGTCGATTGCGGTGTCAGACCACTGTGGGTTATCTGATACTGGGTAAAGGTTGTATGCGATAGGTGGAAAAGTATGAAAAATTAAAGACGAGTCGGGTTTGATACAACGAATTGCGTAACAATCCCGTGTAGAAATATCACTTGGATTCTAACTGGAATCCTACCAGTTTTTCCTAAGTCTGGTCGGAATCCGATCAGAGAATCTAATCGGAATCCAACTAGATATGTTCCGTTTTTTCTTTGGATTCTGATCAGTATTCCAAGTCGGATTCTGATCAGTAATCCCGACGATTTCCGACTTCAAAACGCATTGAAAAAAAAAATTATTTCAAACTCTCTATGTTACTTTAAAGTTATTCCATTGAGTTAACAATAACGTGATTCTTATTGTAATTAAATAGCCTAATATAACCGTAAATTTAAACTTGAGTTATACAAAAATAATACGGTGCCGCAGTCTAAGCGCTACAAAGAAGTCTCCGGGGCTGATTAAGATTTAGTTACTCAATAATACTGATTATTTATGTATTACGATCATCTGATTATGTATCGCGTGGGCGATTTCTCGAAAAATGCGCCCAAGAACGATTTCAAAAAAATGTTTCTTTTCAATATGTTTTCTCACGAAAATCTGAAGGTTTCGATCTTTTACAAAAAAATAAGACTTTACAGCATTATATCTTTTTTATAAATTACAAGTTTCAATTTAGTGTTTTTAGAATATTTAATTACAATAACAACTACGTTTATTAATAGTTAAGCAAATCAAATATTTATAACTAATAAATAGATTTGCCGAAAATAGAAAAATGAGTTTGTCCCGACATCAAACATGTGAAAAAATCTGAACTCCTTACAGTCTACAGTTCTTGTCGTGTATTATTTTTGAAACTTTAAAATCCAGTAACAGACAGTTTAAAAAATGAGTTTTAAAGTTTTAGTTTAAAAAATGAGAAATGTATTATAGACGTCGAGCCGTGAGTGTGAATATTAAACTCATAAAATTGTTTACCAACGTTTTTCTTTTAAAATTTCGACAACGCCGCAACGTCCAAATAACAATAACGTAGATCATGAACAATCAGCAATATTAAGCTCATTAGTTACTCCAAATACACAAAAAATCTTTCCAATATTTCACAATTTATAAATTATAATCTAACTCTTAAAGAAATACCCCAAGGTATGTTTCAATTTATAAGTAGCCTCTTAAAAACAAAATTTTAAGTCAGTATATGTGATTATAGAAATTTCGTTTACCGACTTTGAAGAAAGATAGGATTTCAGATCAGAATCAGACAGGGAAATCCTGAGTTTCTCGAGGTTTATATAAACTTAGTCAAAGTTTGGAAATCGTAGTCGGATTCTGATCAGTAAATCTTATGTTCCATAACCTAAAAAAATAAAAGCGCGGACCTTGGGACACCTGATAGGATTCAGCCTAGAGTATGGCAAGTAATCCCCAGGTACGGAAATCTCGCGTAAAACTATTCGGAATCCAGCCTAAAGCTGGGAGCAAGTAGGGAGATTTCTACACGAGATAATATGATAATGGAGAGTTTAGAAAATGCGCGGCGCCATGTTCTTACACTTCTCTATTGGGCTTCTTCGATATTGGCCAATAGTCAAACTCTACAAATTCATAAACTCAAAGTATAAAAATAAAAAAAATATGATAACAAAGCGGTGTACCTTATTTCGTTGTATTAGCGCAAGATTCTTGATCTTTGAGATAAACATTACCACGATAGACCAGAAAGCTGTATTGGACTGGATCAAATTATCCCAGTCTCTAGCTAGCAAAGATAGGTGGCGCATAAGTATTTTCCCATTTCCCTTATCATAGTCTGCGAATCCAGTGCATATGTAGCAGTATGTCAACTATGCCACAAGCTCATTTGCTAGGCCCGATTAAGCCGTTTATGCTATAACTGCCTGAGACTATCGACACGCTAGTCGTCACTGTTTATGTTGAATTTGGCGTATTGTATCTAAATATAGCAAAAGCCCTAATGTAGATTCTGTTTTCTTTCGGAAACGCTGTCTCTTAGATTTTTAATAATCGTACATCGATCGTGAAATACTTTTTAATAGATGCTACAAAACGAATATCTCGCTGCGATCCGCAATTAGAAAAATTTACTCTCTAATCCTAGCCGCGCAGCGGAAGTACAGAAAAGGAATTAACCGCAGACACCGCGGAAAAGCTGCTCTTCACTCGGCGAATCTCCGTCAAACTATATTTTCCTTTCGACGCGAGTCTCCTCGTTATATTCCCCGTGTCAGATCCGTAATTCGCGCAGAAATGAGCAGACGCTGTAGAAGCGTCGCATTATTCAACCAGCTTGATTCGCAACGGTATAACACGAGCTTCTATTACCCAAATTTTTCCGAAACAACGATCCTCAATTAACAGCGCGTTTATTAGACGAACAAATAAGCACACAGTCCAATCGGACTCGCGCCTAATCTCCGCTCAGAATCGCGCGACTGCGTTTCTCATCGTCCCACATAACGTGTGTGTGACGCGCGACGACAATCGCCACAGCACGTGACCTGATCAAACATTTGCTAATCAGAATCGCGCGCTACGTATACGCCGCGCTGTGTACGTGTGTGTGTGTATGTGTAAATCGTTTAGCGTGCATATAACGAGAGAAATGCAGGATATTATCGCTCCTCGATCGAGAGAATTATTCATGCGCGATTAACGCGTCGCGCTGATGCGTGAGTGTATGCCGATAGATTTTCTTTCCGATCCGGGCTCCAATTCCAGCTATATTTACTCCAACACTGTGTATAGGTGTCTTGAATAAAGTCATTAGGCGAAATGATCCGAGCGGCCAACGTTATAACTCGGCCGAAAAAGTCGATTATGCAATTAGACCGGCTGAAATCGAGTGAAAAAGTGTATACAGGTATATATAAAAGGGGAGGAAAAAGTCAGTCGTCGTCGCGGCGGTTGAGTTTGGCCGCGATCACTTATTCATCGGACGTCGCGACACCGCTGACAGTAAGCACTTCTGCGATTGTTGCAGCAGTCGCGACTCGAAATACCATCTCTCTCCACCGGCGGCGACGCGAGCCAGCCGCGAGACAACCAGACAGGTTAATTATGCGCGCGACCGATAATTGCAATAACAATAAATCCGCTGACGTTATTTTTCCAGCCGTGCACTATCAATCCGATCTCGGCTGGAGATTGTTTCTCGCTTTTGTACAGAAGTGTGGTTTTCAATTGATCAAAGCGCTGACCGACAAAAATGGTACATACAGCGGCGTCTGGGGCATGAAAAATTCAGGAACGCGATATAAACATTCGCGCACATTAGCGGAAAGTTTCACCTAGATCCAGGAAGCAGCTTAATAAATTAATAAGCCCCGTGTATACGCAAGAAACCCTCGCGCGAATTCCGCATAATTTTATTAGAACTTGCACACAAGGTAACTTCTCCTATTCAATATTGAGCAGCTGGAAAAAGAACCTCCGTACATCACATATAACACGTTTATACAGATACTGTGTACCGCACGCACCTGCATAAATGCATAAACCAAGCGGCTCATTCATGAATAAGGCAGACAAACGTAGCCGGTAAATCTCGAGCGTCGCACGTCTCCCCCGGAAAAATATCAATCACGATAGCTGCCAAAAGGAAGCGGGAAAAATTATCACCTTTCACTCGACGTCGCGCCGAAATTTTTCCAAGCGCCGATGCACACATCCTGACGTTTAAACAGGAGGAGGATGAGCCCAGTCGGCGGTAGCGGAGTCCGATATCGAATTACCCAGTTTTCCAGGTGCACGAGTGCGTATATATCCCAAAGCGACTCATTTAATTTGCGACGCCGCCAGTCTGGCCTTATTCCGTCAAATCCCATCGCACGCTTTAAATATAGTCACGTGTAATTCAGTTGTTGGCCATCACTTATGCACCAGTCGTATACATATTCCAGATAAAGAAGAGAGAGATCCTCGTCGGGGCGACGACGGACCGATCGATGTGTGTATGTGTGCGCGCGTGCGTGTGTGTGTGTGTGTATTAATATTCGTACTATTATCAGCTGTCCTATGCATTTTTTCAAGGGATTGTTGCTTCGCGCATTGAATTTTTAACGAAAAAACCCTCTTTATTCGCTGTTTCAGAGTCGGATGCTGGAGGATGCGACAATCGTGTGCAATTCCTGGTCGCCGAGGCATAACGTAAGTATACACCACCAATAACTTTCCAATGGTCCTTTACGCGAACAAAACACACGATACACACATTATTCCCGGAAAATTAACTCGTGCTTACGTCCACCGGCTCTGAATAATGCAGTCCGCGGACTATGCGCGCTCTTCCACACACGTTATAGCCCCGATATGTATATAAATAAATATGAATTAAAAGCTCGTCGTGCTGGAAAATATTCATCGTCTTCATGAATATAGTCATTATGTTTTGATTTTCTATTATTCACACCCTGCCGCCTATCGCGTACGCGCTCGCGTTTTAAAATTTAACGACTGGAATCATCACCTCGCGTCGCATTAATATTCCAAGCTCGAGCTCCATGCCTATGCAGCGTGTGTATGTATTACATTATACTCTATTTCATTCATATCGCATGAATCCTTCATTAAAATTAAATCGAGTGTATTACGCGCGTTCCGCGCGAGTGAAGAGGAGTACTCGCGATCGTTAATCGAACACCGATTTTCAGCCTCGAATATTCCCGTCGCAGCCGTAAGGTATACGCCAGTATACGAACGTTGCCGGAAGCTTCGGCGGTGCGGCGTCCGCGGAAAAAGCTAAAGCGACACTCGGGCCGTTTTATACGGCACTCAAGCTATACCGAGGAGGCAGCGCGGCTCCTCGTATATCTAAATAATCAATTTACTCCTCGGCCATAATCGTAACCGCGAGTTAGCGCGGTTTATGTCTGCGATACGCCGGGCTCGCCATCCTCCTTCCCGTGTACTCGAGAGCTGCTTCGTAAAGCATAAATATTATGAGGCCGTTTCGGCCGAGTGTAGCCCTACTGCGGTCTTACTGTCCGTGTACACGTGGATACGCAGTATAGCCGTCGCGCGATTTATCTTCGTTCGTGACGACTGCGAGACTCGTTTTAGTTTTATCGTTCTCCGCTGCTCGCTGCGGATTGTAGACATGCTAAATTCGAACTTGGTGTATAGCGAACTTCTGTAACTCAAAAAATTCCCGTCTCGAAACTTTGTTTCGGAAGTAAAAGAGCTTAAATACGTTTTGAGAGCGGCAGACAAAGGAATAAGCCGTCAGCTCCCGATTCATCCGCGTCCGACGATCCCGCAGACGTGCAGCGCTACTGCAACCGCATAAAGTAATTATCGATCTGTCAAAGGTGTCTGGCTCGACGCGACGTAATTCAGGCAGTAGTGTACAATCTACGCGTGTATATATAACTGAAAAAGCAGCCGGTTGCCATGTGGCGAGCGAAATAATTGATCAGCGCATCGTAAAATCGAAAGAGAGAGAGAGAGAGAGATGGAAGCTACTCCGACATGCAGACGACGTCTGATGCGCGGCACGCCGCCCCGACGAGCTGGCTGGAGATAATAATATTCGCGCGCTAAAAATCGAAAATCGTCTGCTCCGTGCGTTGAGACGCTGACTGGGAATCGAGTTAGGCGGAATTTTATAATGAATTAGGAGAATTTATAGATTCTCTCTGGAGTATTGGTTTTCGAGTAAAATTTCTAACATCAAAAAGTGAAAATATGATGGTTTTTCTAATTTCTAATTTTAACGTAGGCATACTTACAAGTGGACAGTTAAAGCGACGTCATCTCGTCACCGACCGTCTGAACACCCCATATCTGCTGCAGGTGAAACTAGGTGGCGCATAGGCACTTTTCCATTTCCCTCATAACAAATATGCGCGGCGAATCTAGATATAGTGCTGTGCGACCAATGATAAACCTGCCTTCTTTTGGCTCGGCCGCTCATGCTATAACTGCGCGCGTCTAAAGTAGCTTATTTAACAATACATTTTTAACATTACATTTAACTATGTTTTCGACTTATTTAAATAACGAAACAAAAAAGCACAAAGCAATCAAAAAAGGAAAAGGTAAACCCGCAAACGCACACATAAATTCGAGCGTCACCTGCATATTCTGCGGGAATTAAAAAATTCAAGCCTCTTTCATCGGCGCGTCTGCGGTCGGAGACGAAAAATCAGCCGCGGCATAAAAGTCAGGCAGGAGGTGAATGAAAACGAAAAAAACGCGGAATCTTTAATATGCGACGGACCGTAATAAACCGTCGGAAATTGATTAACCGCTTGCGCGCGCGAAGCGAGGAAATCAAATCAAGTCTCGTCGCCGCGACTGACTTTTTCGAAAGCGAGTATATAGCCCAGGCTACTGGATCGTCGCTGCCGTTTTATATACCCAGACCGCTGATTGCGAGAGAGACGACGAGGAGTTAACTTTTTTACGAAAATTCATTGGGTTTTCTGTGTCGCTCCGTCGCGACTGTCTGATCGGGGGAAATTTTTCATAATTGATGAGCCAGCGTCGCGCGGATGGCTTAATTTGACCCAATGCGCGCTGCTGCCGCTGCAGTTTGATCGAGTTCGAGGGAAGAGATGTAGAGGTTTTCGATATAAGCTCGGCAAAAATAACGCGGTGACTTTGTCTGGAAGAAAATAGTCGATGGCTTTTTAAACGATTTATACTACTGCGCGCTGTTACTCTTTCCAAGAGAAATACTTTATGTATACTTGGAAAAAACTCGGTTCTTTGTATTGGAGAATCGAAAAATTATCAGTGAATAAGGAAAGGATGCTTTTTGTAGATCTTCGAAAATAAAAGCTGAAAAACCGAGCTGCAATGTATACCGATGTCGGTTGAATAAATCGGTATTTCTAAAAGTTGGTTTCGTAGATAATTCCATTAACCAATGGAAAATAAATCATATCACAAACCTTCCGATAACTGCAATAGTCTGGCGATAAAAAGTATCCGCGCGGAAATTGACCCAATAATGCACTTTATCGCACGTATATCCACGCCACGCGGCTATAGTACAATTTAAAGCCACACTTTAATGTAATTTTAAGCGCAGTCGTTGCAGCAGCGAGTCTGTCGATATTCGACATCGATGGCTTCAATCATAGCGAATTCGGCGTAAAAATTTAACGAGGACCGTCTGGCGCATAAAAAGTTTAGCTTTAAATTTAGCGAACCACGCTGTACAAAACGCTATCGAGCGATCGAGCTGTGTACAAAGTTGTCTCTTTTCTTTGATTCCACATCGCCTAAATTCGTAATCAACCACGCACGCGGCTTAATTAATCGCTCGATAATCGGAGTAATCATCCGCGACTCGCTGCTAGAAATGAAAAATCACCGAAGATAGCCTGCAGAGCGGCATTTTTAATCGGCTAATGACTCGCATTATTCTCCCTTAAAATTCGGCTGCTATTGCTGCTGCGGCGCGACTTCCATTTTATCAACCAGAGGACCCTCGTCTCGCCGAGATAATCCCGCGAAAGCGAAACGATAAATCTCCCCGGCGCGAGCGAGCAAGCCGACCGCGCGGTAATTCAATCGTAATTGGCTAATCCTTAACGCGCCGCCCTTTTCTCCGTCTTCTTCTTCCTCCCGTGGAAAAATGACTCCATTAGCGCCGGCAGCAACAAGTCTCGCGCAGGGGGTGCTAACTGCCCCTTGGCTCTCTAATAAGTCCGATCTGTATCTCTCTCTCTCTCTCTCTCTCTCTCTCTCTCTCTCTCTCTCTCTCTCTCTCTCTCTCTCTCTCTCTCTATTCGGCGGTGAGCTGTTTCCGCATCCGTTTCCGCTCCTGAGCTCATACACACGCCCTTATATTGTGCGCTCATTTGTTCGAGAGTGCGTGCGTGTACGCCGAGGGTGTAGGTGTCTCGACTACGAGATTTATTGGCCCGTTAACAGAGTTAAGGCGCGAACTCGACTAAGAGGGTGCTTTTTCAAATCCTCCGCTCTGCTCTCCTGCAATTATACACTCTGATGATGCAGCCTCGCGTAATTTTTCGCTAATTAATCAAAGCTGGCTACGATAGGAAAGCACGGAGAGGAAAAAGGGAATCGCCCGGGAAACGGAGCTAGTGAAAGCTCCGACGGGCGGCGCCGGTGGGCGAGAGAGGAAGCTCATAAATAATCGAAGCGCAGCCACCCACCCGCGCCCGCGTTTTTCGCATGAAACATTGATCGGCTCCGGTGCGCGGACGCACTGAACACGCGCGTATCATCAGGTCGTAGAGTGCGAGCGACGAATCCGGGGCTAATCAATTCGCAGCCGCGATGTGTGCGGATATTATTTTGGGCTTTTTGAATTTCCCCGGCTTTTTCGCCGAAAGCTCGGCTACTTAGGAGAATAGACGGATTCCAAGGAAGTCGTTTATTATTGAACCGCTCTATCTTCTCGGTTCTCGCTAAACCTACTCGGCGATTATCTTTTCTCAGAAGCGCTCTGAAGCGAGTGTACATCGCGCTATTCAGGTGACTCTGGAATAGCAGCAGTTCATACGCGAACAAATCGAATTATCCGTATACCTATAGGATTCGGACTATAAGCACGACAATCCGAATCAAAACACGACTTATGATCAGTGGAACCTTTTTCGTAAATAATTAAAAAGCAGTCCCCTCTTGTCAAAGTTTTCTTGCCCCAAAACGCACTGCCTTCAAAGATCGTCGCACGAAAACTTGACATGGTTAATATTTCAGTACAACTGTATACGTCCTCCCCTCAAGCGAAATCGACTAACCCGAACGATATTTTTGAAGCGCCGTAAAATCAGGTCAACCCGCGGATCGCTCTCTAAAATTTGGGTCACGGATTTTTGTTCCTCAAATATGTAAATCATCTTCGCGAGCAATATACGCGGCGCTCCTGCTGTTATCGAATTAGCTGCAAGAGCAATTACTTTTTGTCCTCCGATTAGCTCCGTACTGCAGCCGCTAAATATACGCCGCATCAAATATAAACAAAATTGATTGACCCGACTTTGCGCGTTTTGGCTCAGGAGTGCGGCGCGCGATACCCGAACACGGTGAGCGTTTGATAAATAGAGCTCTATGTATAAAAGAAGTAACTCACGTTCATTAGACAAATTGCGAAATAGCGTCGACAACGATATATCGGAACGACTCGGTGCTAAGCGAGTCACAGCGCGTATTACTAATTCGCAGCCATTCGAGAGCCACGCGTACGTACACCTATACATTTATTAGCAATTTTTTCCGCTCGATACCTATAGTCATCAGGGAAACAATAAAATCGACGCGCCATGTCGTAACAGGTTTGTCATTGGAAGCAATATTCGAAAAGTGCGGAAACAAAAGGCGAAAATCAATTCATCAAACTGTCATAAATACGTCGCACGCGAGCGACACTATTATTATCGTCATCGAGATTTCCAGTGACCCCTAAAACGATATTCCATGTTGATTCTTCTCATCGAGATGACGATCCGAGAATAATACCCGGCGTCTCTCTTATACACACGCATATTATCGGAAAGGGGGGCAAACGCGACGCGGCAGACACCGACCCACATGTCGCATATCGTCGCGCAGCTTGTATAAAGCCAATGTATATCTTTGTTACAGGGCGACATATTCGGCGGACTGAACAGCGGTTTGCAAGACGGTCTGCTGTCGAGGGCGGAAGCTCTGGCGGCGGACCTCGGCAAGCACAACGGCGGCACACCTATGCCTCTGAAGCATGACCCCGTCTCGGTCTACCATCACGGGGCCCACATGCCAAGTCCCCATCACAACAATCGGCCGCATCATCAGGTACAGACACACTTCTTTGTGAGTTCAAAACTGTCATAATATACATATATACCTATATCTAGCTTTGAAGTGCATGCGAGTGTCTGGAATCGAGCAACTATATCTACACCGGTCTATATATACGTCTGCGCGCGAGCGAAATCCATCAAATCAAACCACGACGGAAGCGCATATCCTCCTCGCGCGCGTTATGTACGAGTAGTCCAACGAAAACATCAGCGGCGACATTAGCTCGGCGGTTCGCGTCGGACGACATCCGGCTGACGGATATCGACCATATTTATACACGCGCGCGCGCGCGGCCCAAGCGAACCGTGTGTGTGCAACGAGGTCGATACCGCGAGCTACCTGTGCACCGTCGAGGCATATGTGCACCCATTGAGTGCGCCAACCCCCTTCTCAACCTCCTAATACGCCGTTTCTATTTTCGTCCCGCGTCTATACCGAGATTGTTTTCCTGTCCGCGATGTACGACACTGTTCGAGAACGAAAACTTTTATTTTTCGCATTGAGAAGCTACACGCTTAGCCGACGGTGAAAAAAAAAGAGGAACGACACACCGCAGCAAATTGCTACAGTACACACGACACCGGACTCATCTGTCGCCCCCCTACATATGTGGGCGCGACGACTTGACCCTTTCGTATTATACACACGTTTTCGCGGTCGCTGCCTCACCCCCGTGTGTAACGCGTATGATGTCACAGATGGCATATCGTCGATTCAATATAACGTCGCGTTTAACGAGTTTCGTATACGTACACCACGCGTTGTGCGGAGAGCAGAGAAGAAGAGAAATGAGGGGAAGGGGGGGAGACGAGTGAGTCTAACCGTCCGTCGCGTCAGAGTAATGATGAAATATCGCCGGGGTTATCACCCCGACTCTCTCATTCATTTTCCACCTTGCGCTCGTTCTTGCTCTATATCGCCGTCATTTATTTCCGACGTCGTTTCGCGCCTCCGCGATCTTCTCGATTCGTTTCTCTGCACAGTTTTGTTCTTTTCCCGCAACGACGTGTACAACGCAGCCGGCGGTGCGAGAGTGTATCGATCGCGGTGCCAAACTCTCTCTCTCTCTCTCTCTCTACAAAATTACGCCACTCTCGCGCTCGCGTATTATACATATTTGCACGAACTTATTAATTGCACAAAGAAAATCAAACTCAAATTTGCCTTCTCTCTCCCACACACATACGCTTCTCCTCCCCTTCAATCCATTTTCTCATTAATTTCTTATTCATCCCCCACACATCGCTCCAAGCTAACTTTTACTCCGGGGAATCGCGACGCACATGTACGCAGGATCCCCTGCCGGCAATTCCCCGCCGAAAACGTTCACGTGCGCGCGAGTGTGCAGTACCGCATACAACGTCTCGTTGCTGCGCGATGATGTCGCTGCATCTTAGCCAAGAGTTTGCTGTAATTGGATGACGCTCCGAAGGCGATTGAACGAACTAGCTTGTACTAGGCGGTGCTTTTTTAAGATCGAAGGTATAAGGTGGAGTCGGAAGAAGGTGTGTGTACGGCGGTTATAAATAGAGATTATCCTTGGCTGTTGTCGCGTTCTTGCGGAAAGGAAAAACTTTGAGCTTAGCGGAAAATTTTCTTTTTTTAAATTGACAGTCTGTAATTTCACGCTATTTCTGGCTATTTCTCAAAGTCGAGCGTCAGATTTGTCAATGTGCTATTTTTTCAATATAAGTATACACTCGCGTTTGTTTGTCTTTATCACCGGATGTGGAAATTATCAACCGCTCACATTCGCAGAATCGTTACAACAATCGCATGGAATACTTACATTATTACTTTGTAAATGATTTACGAGCGAGACACGCGGGCTATCATTTATTCAAACGGGAAAAGACTCGTAAATTATTGTTATTATACTTATCAGACCTCGATAACGCGAGTATCTACACTAACGAAAATGTTTATGCGGACGGTTCATCGTTAACTTGCATGAATTAACCTTTGATGCGAATACTTACGATAATTTACGCAAACACGAACAGAAGAGTATATCGCGCGTACACGTGGAAAAAAGTTTCCAATAAATATAGGTTAATACAAGTAGCCGCAAGAGACAGATTTCAGCCTTAATAAATAATGTCACCTATAAGAATCGATGAGAACTAAAAATAGCTCGAGTGTTTGTACGCAGCGCAAGTTTGTAAGTTTGAATTACAATTAGCAAAGTTCCGTCAATGCTAAGGCTATATATGTACACGTTCGAGATTTTCGTAAATATCGTGCATCATTGATGAGACTATTACACGGCGGGAAAAAAATCGATTTGACGCACGCGGAGAGGTTTCAGAAAACGACATAGTTTTCAACAGCTCTGCGGAACTTTCTACGCGATCGTAGCGTATTTTCACGGTGACGGTTTTGACATTTTTCTTTTTCTTTTATTCGCAAAACACGTGCAATTTAAAAACTTCATCATTTCCTTGATATCACGCGCCACTTTTAATACGTTTGTTTTTAATCAAGCGACGAAAGCATTCACGAGAACTAGCACTAAATCAATTTCGGAAATTGCGCATTCATCAGATAACCTTAGACACGCGCATTGCCCTTATACACGTCCTTGCGTAATTCCCCGACGCACAAGTGCACAGCCGAGTGCGACCCTCTCTGCTGTAGTGTGCGGAAGCCGAAAACATCCAAGTTTACGTGTGAGCTACGATAACATCTTGTTTTCGATGATATCGCGGCCGTGCGCGAGCGCGATGTTCCTTTTTCTCCCCTATGCCGATTCGATTCCCTCGTATGTGGCATGTGCGTGTGCCAACGACAGGTTCCTCGAGGGCTTAAATAGGGCGATTGATGCACGGGGTGAAATTTAGTTCGACGAGAGAGAGAGAGAGAGAGAGAGAGAGAGAGAGAGAGAGAGAGAGAGAGAGAGAGAGAGAGAGAGAGAGAGAGAGAGAGAGAGAGAGAGAGAGAGAGTGGTAGAGGCTAAGCAATATGGGTGAGGAATCAGCAAGAATGCGGAGAGTAGGTGTAGTAGAACAAAACGCAATTTTATTGGACAGTCTCTTGAGTCTTTTGTATCATTTGATACCGCCTCGACAATACTGACGATCTGTGCGATACTGTGATTTATGTTTGCGAATCGCTTCATCGAATTCGTCGTTGAAGATATTTTTAGCTTTCACTTTTAATCCCAAGCGCCAACACTCAGACAATTCAGATTTAATTTATAACGATCAAAGGCCAGTTGAATAAATAAAGCTTATATCCGAATTAACGAAAAAAACGCTCGTTTTCATTTCTGCAAACAACGAATATAAAAACATAATGAAATAATTCAAACACTCGAAATAATTGCAGCCTATAAGTAATGCAGTTTAGAACGGTAAACAGTACTTATCGAGCTGGATCGATAAAAATTGAAAAAATAAGTCAAACAGCCGTTGAAAAAAAAGTTCAAGCCACTAGTTTCCACTTTCATTCAGAAACGCGCCAAGCCATAACTTCGTTACATCGCATCTCTCCCACGCGACTCTTCCTACACATACACGCACGCACTCGATACGCAGCCGCAGTCTCGAAACCGAAAAAAGAAGGCATCATCGCAACGGCCCTCTATAGAAAAAAACACAGCGCAGGTGCGCCAGCTGTCGGTGCATCGCGGGGGGAGTGTCAAGGGGGTGTGCTCGCGCAAAAAACGCAAGGGGAGCTCATAAATAATTTGCGAGGGGTCGCGAATAAGCCGCTACCGCTAGCCTGGCACGTGTTGCGTAATTATATATCGCGCGCTAGCGGCTACTCGCGCGTTTTCCTTTTCGCGGAGACCACATTTCCGGTTCGCCGGGGGGGGGGGGGAGGGGTGTTGCTCGCTTTTTCACTTTTCTGCGCGTTTCTCGTTTCGAGCGGTTGAACAGGTCGAGTCGGTTAATGTAAAGTGATATGATGTGCTGGTAATTGAATTTAATGCGAATATTATCGAGTTTGTCGGGGCGACTTTTTATTGGCTTCATTTTCGTGATTTGCGCGCAAGCTTTGTTTTCCAACGAATTATACATACGTGTGTTTGCTTTAACGTTGAAATGAGGAGCTGCGCCGTAAAGTTATACAGCTGTTTTTTCTAGTAATTGCTATAACATTATTTCGCCGAGGGAGTCTAATCACGTTAATTTACGGCGCGTAACTTCTAGTCGATTTTAAAACTACAAACTCCAAGTCGTTCGCTCTATAGATGCGCACGTGTGTGTATGGATTTCTGAAGAATATTAAAATCATGCCGCGACGTTTACGTTGAATGAAAGGACAAACAATTTTACGCGGCTGCGTGTGTCTATTGATCAATCGTACAGTATTCATATCCTATAAATATTTCGAGAGATTCTTTAGTCTTTTCGTACGTTTTTTTTTTTTTTTGTTTTGTTTTAATAAAGCCTCGTAAAACGCGACTTGACCAGCTGTAAATAACAAAACAAAATAAACTACCTTATGCCAAAAAACAAACACCATACAAAACCCAGAGGCATCCCGGCAAGAGTCGAAATAATCCCAGCCCAAGTCCCGAAGGCAATTAGCCCCGTGCGGTTGAGTTGCATGCGAGTGCCTACACTGCATCAGCGCCGCCGCACAGTGTATAGAGATCGAAAGGGCGGCGCGTGCCGCCCCGCGGGGAAGCCCCAGAATTCGCCAAGTGGATGCGAAAGAGCAATTCAATTATCGAGTCCGAGAGCGCCGCTACGGGGAATTATTACGCTCGAGAGAGCTCGTGTGTGTTATATGCGGAACCGAATAAACGCGGGAGTAGGATAAATAAGGCGGCTCGCCGGAAAATGGAATTTTGATCGGAGTTTAACGACTGGACTACTGTATTTGCTTTGACGAGTGTGGAGGATCTTTCGAGGCCGCGAGTATGATAACACAAGTGCGACGTTTTTAGGTTCTCATTTCGCCTCGAATCGCAAAACAAAATTAACCTCATACGCGAGCTCGACTCCCTGTCCATCTCTGTCGCTTCTCTAATTCAATTTGCACTCGCTGTATACGCACGCGAGCGGGGGTAGACAAGGGATAAATCGAGAGGGACGAGATGCGAGTCAGCCGAGTCATGCTCGCTCATTATCAATCGCTCTCTATTGACGTTATTTATTATTAACGCTGTCGCCCTCTGTCTCTTCCGTGCGCGAGCAGCACACATAGTAATAGTACGTTTTGACTAAGAAATTAATTTTAATCGACAGCGCGATGGTTGCGCTTTCCTGGCTCGCGATTAGGCTAATATTGTTCGCCTCGTGTTATTATATATAGGTATATATCTGTTGACGTTGCTCGAGCGCGATATCCTTTCGTGACCGCGGTGTTTGTTGAGTTTGTTAAATACAAGCGCTTATTAGAAGCGGCGACAATATAACGCACGCAGCTGTGGGAATTTCAGCGGCTGAATTTTTTAGATAGGTCAATGTTTTGAACGGGCGAAAATAGATCGTAATTTCCGGGGAGTCCCGTATAATCCCGCGTACGGCAGGATGTCGCGAGCGCTGCATGCGACTAAATTTAAAATAGAGAGAGAATATAGATGATAAACTCCGTGTCGTCGAGTATGGGCAATAATAAGAGACGATCGATTTTCTGTTGCAGATGAGCCACCCCGGCATGGAGTCGCTGGACATGCTGGACCCGGCCAACTCGATGACGACGCTGACGCCGATGTCTGAGGGCGCTGCGGGCGGCGGTGGCGGCGGCGGCGCCAACAACCCGGGACACCACGGCGGCATCCACGGGCCCTCGGTCTACGGCGGCATGAACGGCATGATGGGCCACCACCACCACCACAGCCAGATAGGCGGCAGTGTGCCCCATCCCCACCACCACCCAGCCATGGCGGCGGCGGCGGCGGCAGCGGCCGCTGCGGGCCTGCATCCGGATGCCGACACCGACCCACGCGAGCTCGAGGCGTTTGCCGAGCGCTTCAAGCAGCGACGCATCAAGCTCGGCGTGACGCAGGCCGACGTGGGCAAAGCCCTGGCCAACCTGAAGCTACCTGGGGTCGGGGCCCTCTCGCAGTCGACGATATGTCGCTTCGAGTCGCTGACCCTGTCGCACAACAACATGATCGCCCTGAAGCCGATCCTGCAGGCCTGGCTCGAGGAGGCCGAGGCCCAGGCGAAGAACAAGCGACGCGACCCCGACGCGCCATCTGTGCTGCCGGCCGGCGAGAAGAAGCGCAAGCGCACGAGTATAGCAGCGCCCGAGAAAAGGTCGCTCGAGGCGTACTTTGCGGTGCAACCTAGGCCCAGCGGCGAGAAGATAGCCGCGATCGCGGAGAAGCTCGACCTGAAGAAAAACGTCGTGAGGGTGTGGTTCTGCAATCAGCGCCAGAAGCAGAAGCGCATGAAATTCGCGGCTCAGCATTGACCCGAGGCCGGCTTGTGACAGCAAAACTGACTGTACCAGCCGCCGAGCCTCGAACCTAAACCTGAGCCACTCGGTGAGTACCAGGGCTGGCCCTGAACTGCCGATGCTTCGCTGAGGTGTACAAAGGTTCGATCCCACGGCGGATAACTGATCAGGTCTGACTCTGCTGTCACAGGCTCACGCGTCTGCAGTATATACAGTATACACGCGTCCGTCGCGCTTACTCGTCGTCGTCCTGTCTCGCTTGTGCTGGTGATTCGCGATCACGCGGAGCAGCGCTGCTCTCGTACATGGTTAGGTATCTCGAAAAATTCGCTTCTCTCGGGCACCGAGAGAAAAATTGCAAATCAGCCTCGTTCGGTAGCAGTCCCGTTTGGGCTTGATTACATTTCCGCGACGTTATCCAATTGTGGAAACGGCCCTTGCATTGCAGTACGTCGATTAAAAAGAATCTAGCTCGCAGGAAGCAACAAAAAACAATTTTTAAAACGCAATAACGACGATTGACTTTTGTGTACAGCGTCGCGCGGGCTAACGAGATTACGCTCTCGTGACCCGATAAATGTCAAAATTGTCCAGAGCGGCAAGTGAAATAACGAATTTCCATCCGCCGCTAACCCGATGCATTATATCCAATTCAATTTTCGTCTCTACGTAACAGCGCACTAACCAACTTCGAACTGTATATAAAGTGCACTCGAACGGCCATCGCGCGAGGCTCGCATTAATAAACAACAACAACAACAAAGAAACGCGTGGACAAATCGAGTCCGGCCTGCGACGCGAAGCAGCGAATCGATGCGGCACGTGTGTGCGATCGATCGCAGATTTTATAAATAGCGAGAGTGCGCGCGAGATACCACGACGCGGCGAATTCGTGTGTGCGCGCAAGGACGTGAACGCGCGCAACTTACACACAATCGATGAGTCACGTATTATTGTGTCATCTCGCTCTAGTATCTTATAAGCTCGCGAAGCTTTGGTTAGATTTATGATCCGAGAACGAGGTTTTTTTCGGAGACGCGTATGCACCGGACAAGGTTAATCGATTCCGGACTTTTTTCGGCCACGAGATACGGGAGGGACTAATTGAATCTATTATTGACGGATTATTATCGCTTTGAAGGGAAACGAGAGCACTTCTTTTTTCTTAAATTTTGATGACCTGATTATGTTGGGCTTATCGGATAATAATACTCTTTAATTTATTACTCATCGTATCGTAAACAAACAACGCAGTGCAAAGGCTGCTGACACGTGTCCGGAGACTTTGAACGAATCGATAACATCGGAATCGGACGTGTAGGCGAATTTTTCGAGAGCTATAGTTCTAAGCGCTGTGTAGGAATGTCAAGAAGGTGCTGCGGCAAGTGAAATAACCGCGTGGGGCGAAGCAATACGCACATACGACGATAGAACAACGAACAGTAATTGAAGTGCGACGAGGACGAGAGGAAGAAAAAAAGTAAAATAAAGTAAAATAAACAATTTGGAAAGTACAACTCGAAACATAACTTATGTAGTGTAAAACCGTATAACTATTGTTATTTGGAGTCTCGATGTAAGCCGGCGACTCTGGGAAAGTGATATTAATCCTAATTGACTACGAACGTGTGTGCGGTGTACGAAGGAATAACCCGAAATAGATGAAAACTTCGTGTGAATATTGCGCGCGTTATAACGATTATAAAAAAAGAGAGAAGAGAATTATAATACCGAACATGTGCAAAGCAACGAAGCGAATAAGTACGTACCGCGTATTATACGTAGGAGCAACGCAACGAGTTATATGGAGTATATAATATACAGACTTACACATACACGCGAACACAGACACACATAGACCCGCGTCTTGGGGAAAAAAGTGAGTTTCAGACACAAGTAGTGATATCGGACAATCAGTGAACAAGACTGTATCATATCATAAAAAAAGAGAGAGAGAAAGAAAAAACGAAGCAATACCCTTAGAATTATTATAACGTCGATGCTGTAATTGATTATGAAAAAGAAAAATGAATAAACGAAGATGCGGACCGCGACCTGGCTTCTTTTCCCACCAGTGATCTCAAAAGATAAAAAATTATAGAGAGAAAGCCTATGGTACCTTCGATCATCTCATCGCCGACGAACGAGTATTGATATATTGCGAGATCTCGACGGAAAATCGAGATAAGCGTGCGAGGTATATATATATATATATATATATATATATATATATATAAATATATTATATATACGCATCCACCATCGATTATTATTGCCATTATTATTGCGAAAGAGAAGGAGCGGCTCGCGCGCGAGTTCGACTATAAAGACGATTCGTTTGTACACACCCCGGAGCCATCCACTTTTCCACCTTTTTCTCGTACGGTCATCATGTGTATACCCCCCCCCCCCCTATACCGTGTACATGGAAATACTGCAGCCGACATCATTTTTCCCCCCCTGGTATCTACTATCGTTCGTGTTGTACACATCTCCGTACGTCCCGAGTACATCGAGAAAGAAGAGTATGATTATTATTATTATTATTATTATTATATAAATATATGTATATGTATATTACGCATTTGTAATCAGGCGCTCGTCGTTTATACTCGACACTCGGGCGCGTCTTTATTCCTTCGAGGGACGGATTGACAGTCAGAGAGAGGACGGGTCGAGCTTTTTTAGCGAGAGGCGAGACACGCCAGCAATCCGAGAGAGAAAAAGTTGTAGCTCATTTTTAAAGTTGTACATAATGTAGAGACTAAGTATTTTCTAGGGGAGGATTTCGAGTGAAGGTCGACGACGGCTTACATTATATTATAGTCTAATTTCGAGCGTCGACGCAATCGTGTAAATTTAGGTAGTCAAGGAGATTTAATGAAAAAAAAATACAGAGGAGTGCGAGGAAATTATTAGTGCAATATAGTCATTAGCTATACACGTCTCGAGAACGTCTTGTTTTTATTCCGCGGTTTCGCGGATGCTGGAAAAATTCAAGGAACGAAGTAACGCTTTTTTCAATTTCGACGATCTCTACTTATATAAATTTAATTCAGTCTCATTTCTATACAACTGGTTATCTATATGTATGGTGCTATTCTTTCGAAAATGCTTATGAATATAAAAAATTCTTTGCAATTGTATACAGCGTGATAAAGAATTGTCTAATTTTTTCAACTATCCGCGACTGCTAATCGAGTCTCGATGGACCTCGTTCTCGCGCCCTTTGATCCTTCAGCGTTGATCATTCGAGCGTCGATTGGACACTGGATACGCAGCTGTCGAACCATTTCGACAGATAGAAGAACGAGGATAAGAGGGATGAATTGTACAAAAAAATATTTTGTTGTTGTATCGTGGGCGTGAACGGTTTTTTTCGGAAAAAAAAATAAGAGACAAATTATCGACTTTATTATAATAATAAATTGCATGCTTGTTGAAACTTGCGCAGTTCGAATTTTATAAATCGTACCTATGGTCTATTATAAAAAGAGAGAGAGAGAGAGAGAGAGAGAGAGAGAGAGAGAGAGAGAATGATGGTCGACGGGATTGATGATCGACACACTTTTTTGTCTGTACGTACATATGTATGGGAGGATCAATTTTTTTTTCTCTTTGTTGAAGACGATTTTTGTAACATAATTGGTATGTACTCGTACTATCGAAAGCATCGATCGCAGCTGAATATTTCACTAATAGACTTATATTGTACAATTGAGATCGCGATGTGTATCTTCGTGGGGAGAAATATTTTTTTCAAAAATTCAACGACACACTCCTGTGGCAAACGAGAGAGGAAAAAAAATGTAACGAATTTTATAAATATCATAGATAATCACACCGCGCGAACACCGGCTTTTGCGTATAATAAACTAAAAGAAAACATAGAACGTATTAGTGTAACCATGTAGAAGTATTTAACGATAGAATTTAACCTCACGTACCTTGTTTCTCGATTACATTTGATTTTTCTTTTAGTTTAGTATACTCCATAGACAGACGACTTTCAGCCATCTTTTGCGTCAAAATATTTTTCCCTACGTTCTATCGAATGACGAGTAATTCTGTAGGCATTCAACACAGGGTAACAAGTCATTATCGGCGTAACGCTTCTAACAGTACCTTTATTATTGCATACATGTATAAGCAGCCTTATAATACGTGCAGTTTTAATCTCATTGTTTCTCTGAGGAAAAATAAAAATAATGACATTACACGTCGAAACTTAATACTCGATCTTGCAATTGCTTATCGGACGATATTTCTTCGTTTTTTGAAAAGTATAAATATTTTAAATATATGAACGAGAAAAAAAACGAATTTGTGATTCTGTATACTTTAGTATACATTTTTAACGAATTTAATGATCTCTTTTGTCATAACGCAATATATATAATGAAGCCCAAAGAGTTCTGAGAAGAGGATGAAATCTAGTCGGTAAGAACCAAAAGTATTAGACACTCGGCTTAAGGACCTGTGTACAAAGTTTCACGAAATCGGCAAACGACACACACACACATACACACGAACGGAGCTGAGTTCCAAAAAGTGGACGAAACTCAAGCATCCGCGCTGTTAATTGTAAGTTGCGACGTTTCTACTCGAAAGAGGCGTTGAATAATAAACGGGAGAATAATACCAGAAGCCAAAATGAATTGTTACGCGTTACGGGTCTTACTCGTAAATCCATCGAGAGCACTTAGCATTTGTGTTGTTGTGTTTCTTTTTCTTTATTTTTTTTTTATTCATCGTTTCCATCGCATGGGCGAGAAAGCTTATTTTGCATTCTTCATGGCGGTTTTTTCCCCCGAAAAAATCCAACCACTCTTTGCGTATACATATGTATAGTTGCGTGTAATACTGTTGAAGATTATTCGTTACAACACTTTCGTCCGTGAAAATTCTGTGCAACTTTTATCGCGCAAACGCGAATCGAGCTAAAAGCTTCCGCACGTCGAATATCGCCCGCAGAAATACTTTAAACGAAAAAGAATCTCTTTCAGCAGATAATGTAAATACATGAACGTTATTTTGACGACATATAGACAAAGGCATCTCAACAGTTTTGCTTTGTTCAGACACTTGTAAGCTTTGACAAAGCCGAACACAAAATGTATCGCGTGAAAATGAACGACATTTGTTACATACAACGACATTCTCTCTTCTATTTTTCGTTATACTATAAGACAAAGCCGATAGCAGAAGAAAGAGTTGAGCACACTGCAGGAAAACAAGAACCCTCTGAATGCCATATGTATTGTAAATCGTGCGTGCGATTAGCGAGTAAGATTCCACTTTTTAAGCGACATAAGAGTGTAATGAAGACATATCATAAAGAAATAAAGAAAAAAAAATATTAGTTGAATTGCCTGAACAGCGTAGAAATTTAAATATAAATATTATACATATATTGCGAATGAGAAAAAGAGGTTAAAAAAAGAACAACCGTGTGCGAGCCATTGCGCGCAATCTCGAGACGAGACTGCAGTTATTTATTATTATTATTTTTATTATTATCATTATAATTATTATTAATATCGTAACTTCGTGCGTATAAATAGCGTTTCTTTATAGGTGGTCGATTAGCAATTTTTCACCAAAGATGGCATTCAGCGAGCTGCTCGAATTACGTCTTGAATCTTCTCGGAGTGAAAGTGAAGCGCTGCACACGACGCACAGACTGTCACTCTAGAGTCGATTCGTATAGAGTAATTGTACGTGAGAATAAGTCGTTAAACAGTGAACGTTGAGTTTTTTGCTCTCTTTCTCTCTCGCTTGTTCTCGCAGATGAAACTCGTGCTTTTTTCTCTATATATGATATAGTTGTTGTGAAAAAGTGTGAAGATGAGAGAGCGAGAAATGCGTTGCGCGCGGCGATTTTCGTCTCGAGTTTGCGCGTCGATCGCGAGAGAATTATATTGATAGGCGACGATCGAGCAACGAAACGCTCATCCATTATTGTACATATCATGTGCCATAACTCATTTTCCATACTTCGTGTCCAACTTTGTTCCAAGTACCTACTCAACTATAAATAATATAATATAATAAAATAAATCTCGATGTTATTGATAAAAAACACGCATTGGTCTTCTCTCATTTACTCGACAACCTTCCACCTTGTTACAGATTTTATTTTTATTTTATCATCGGGAATATTGCGTTGGAACAATCATCTTCATGGTCTGAGATATTACGGATTTCTTTGGAAGATCTAAAATACTTCGAGACTGATAAAGTATACAAGAGAGACGGCGCGCCGTCTGGTGTGCACATTTTTAATAGAGTGAAACATTGATGAGCTAAGATCTATTGTCATTCAGCGGAGCAAGCTTCGCCATTAAAATGCAGACACATGCACTTAAATTTTGATTACATTGGAAAATCCGCGTCTATTTCTATTTATACGGCTTGTATTTCCATCGCGATTTTTCAGAGCAAATTCGGATATAGCTGCACCCCATGGTCACCGGGCAGACTTCTTCGAATGCCTTCATAGTTATATACGCACTTGACGACAGGCGTGATTTCAAATGCACACGGAACGAATTAATTATTCACGAGTCCATTATAAAATCTAGAACTAGATGACGGGATAAAATCTTGGCCAATTTGCAGTTTTTATACGGCCTCATTACTTATGAATTAAAGGAGAAGGAGATTAACTTCGCTATCGCTGAAAAATTTTCAAGTTATAATACGAGTACGTAAAGTAATCAAGTAAATGGAAATTTTTCTCGATATGAATTACGGGGTATGCGCGCACATCTGGAGCGAAAATGCATACAAGCAAGCATCTGCGGCGATAAATCAATTAAATCTAAAATTGAAGCCAGTCGGGTGTCTAGACAGAAGATTCCACAAATGTAAGTCTGGATACTTATGTATTCTACTGTAATGAATTCATTAATGCCGAAGCAGTCTTCGATCGATCGTCACTATTTCTTTGTATAGATGTTTATATTAAATAGACCCAAGACTGTCTCGTATGGAAATCGCTGGAGCACGCGGCGTAAACCTAAACCAAATAAGCCCAGAATGCGGTAAGTGTAAAATAAAGATCCTCAAAACTTCCAAATCGAGCAATCTATCTTCGGTGGCAGCTCTTAATCATCCCGGGTAAACATCGTCTTAGCTCTCCCTCTCACCGCGTTTCTCCATACAGATCGAAAATACTCTCGGAGCTCGATGAAATATACAGCGAACTGCGACGCGTCGTCTGGTGTGCACGTTTTTAATAGAGCTAAATATTAATCTCCGCCGGATCTATTATCAACGACGCAGACTTGCTTCCTCATTAAAATACGCAGACGACTTTTCTCGCGCGGATATGATTAAGCGCATCGGGAAATCCGCTTTCAACGACTGATTCCCATTCCCCGACCCACAATCTCAAAAGTCAATACACTCGCGTTTCTAGCGTCGCGTTATTTTCGCAAATCTCCGGGGCAGAAAAGGGACGAAACAATCCGAGAGCACTCGAGCTCGTTCGGCGCTACTGCAGAAGTCGTCGGGCAAACACTCGAGCAGCCCGAAAACACAGAGCAGTCGCTAATAAGCATCGCTGGCTCTGGGTGTACATATAATCAAGCGTCGCTCCGCACTCGATCGAGATTCCGGCGAGCGGTTGATTGAAAAGAAGAAAACGAGCGCACTGCCGCAGCGACGAGGATGCCTGCTGGGCTTTGTATGTGTATGTATACGCGACGGAAGAGCACGCGAGCGGAGCCGTCGGTTAATTGGCGCAGTGGGTAAACAAGCGAGAGGGCATGAGACCTAGGGGCCTGTTTGCTCGCTCGCTAGAGCAAGATTTACCGGCGTCTATGGGCTTCGTTCGATAGTTCAGCACACACGCACACACATACACAGAAGCGCATGTGGACGTTTGCTCTTGCCTGCGCGCTCTACTGCCGCGATAGACCTGCTCTCTGTATTGCTGCACTGCGCGTTTTACATATAACTAGAATAGTATGTAGAGAGGACTTTACGGCCTCTGGAGGTTTATTCATAGCACGTGGATGGTAAGCAGGTGGTCTTGCAGGTGATTTTTGAACTGCAGTGAGAGATTTCTGTAGGTAACAGCTTGCGATCGGGTCCAGTTGGTCGATTTACTTGTGATGATGCAAAGGTGCTGCGACAATGCTCGTAATACGTTTGGTAATGGATAAGAATCATTTTTTACTTTTGAGATTTTTTCGTATTGTATCGACATGCCTGATAAAAGAAAAGTTCGCATTGTTGAATAAGGTTGCAAAAATATATACAGGTTGACTATACGTTTACGTCTACAATTTAGTTGATGGTTGAGGTATTTTAGTTTTGATACTCCAATATTTCAATTAACAATTCGAAATTCGTGACAATGGACCGAATTTCAATTCATTTGACATCGCCGAGTTTGGATTACCATTTCCTCCCAAAATTCCAATTTTGTTTTTCAGCGACTGGGCTGTATCTCTGACCAACGACGATAGGTGGCGCATAGGCACTTTTTCATCTCCCTAATCACAATCTGCGCCCCGAGTCTAGATATAGCGGTGTGCCACAAATGCCTAAACTGCCTTGTTGGGTCTCCTTGGGCCGCTTAAGCTGTAACTGCTTAGGAAGACTCTCAAGGAAATGAAAAATGAAACTCTCTAAATGAAACCCTCAGGATTTATTTCCATGGTAATTGCAATGACAGGTTTAGATGTCTCGAAACCTGTCGTCACTCTAATAAAAGTAAACCTAAACGTCTCCACAGCACAAACGCTCGGAATACTTCCAACGTCACCGATTCTAATAAATAAAGCAAGCAACGATCAAGCGATCCCATCAACCGAGCCAACTCGCCATAAAAGCCCTGCCGCTGCTAATTTGCTGGTACAGCTCGAAAGAAAGAACGCGAGAGCGATGAATAAGGAGGTGGAAAAAAAAGCGGGAGTCCTCGTTACACACAGCACACAGTCTTTGGCCATGTGGCGAGCGCGTAGGCGCCGCGGGCGCAAGTAGTGTACCGGCTTTTGTGTTACAAATCGTGTTTACACTATCGTTACCACTTAGAGCCAGAGCCCAGGCGGGCAGTCTTTCTCTCCCTCTCGTTTTCGTGCCAATAGCCCGAGGACACTTCTGGCTCGGGCCAATTCAGCCGTGCGAGCTGCTTCGCGGCGCAGTGGCGATTGGTTTGATTTTCGAGCTGGCCGCGCGCACGAGCGTATAATCGCGCTCGCGCGTCCGCTCAAGGGCTTTTCGTCGAGAGCCCCCCCCCCTCTCTCTCTCTCTCTCTCTCTCTTTTGAATAAACACGGGCTCGGCTCTCCTTTCTTCGCTTTTCGGCCGCTGTCTATCTTATCTGCAGACTCCTTATCCCTGCGTATGGGTGTACGTTAGTATGCGTCTGGCTGCTATGGTCCTAGTTTGTTTGTAATTGCTTTCGTTTATCCGCTATAGACTGCAGTCGCTGTGCTGTTTGCACAGATTCTCTCTGTTTTGTACGGTTTATCCGGTTGAGCTGATGCTGCGCCGTTCGACGCCCCGATGGATCAAGTGGAAACGTATATATTTGGATGATGATGCGCGAGGGGAGAACTATTAGCCGGCTGGAAAATGCTAGCGGCGCGGATTAGTCTGACGATTTTAATGTTATCTTGTTACGTTCCTACGCAATTAGAAAATGAACGGTGAGAACTTTTCGCAATCAATGTTTGTGTTGAAAATACGAAAAAATCAAGAAAACGCCCTAATGGAAAGAATGATCAATATTATGAGACATAACCCTATACAGACATACCACCTGTTCGTCCGAACTTCACAGCTTCTCGAGAAGAAAGCCGCATCGTGTTGCCCTGGTGTATACACCGTACACACAGAGTCGCGAATTCAATTCCCGGCATCGAGCGAAGAAAGTTTTAAACAACCGAAGTAAAAACAGTCAATTCAACCGTGAAATTTCCTCTGAAAGCAGCGACACTTCGGTATGAATACTGCAGTCTCCTCGAGCGTTAAATCAATATTTCATGTCCGTCCGTTGCTTTTGTCGCTATACTGTCGCTCGCAAAAAAAAACTCGAAAATACGGAAGAGAGAACATAAGTGTGCAGTACAGCGCAGGGATGTAAGAAGGAGCGAGAGGAGAGACGTCGCGCATGAAATTCGAGTGTAAAAGTCGCGGAAGGATATGACGCCGTGCGCGCACACACACACACACGAGAGAGAGAGAGAGAGAGAGAGAGAGAGAGAAACGCGAAAAGGAAAGAAGGAGAGATGCCGACGCCGTGGGGACCAAGAGAACGATGCGCTGAATTATGCATGAAACGGAACACAATCGTCCTGCGCCTTTCCGGTCCTCTCGCTTTTCCGCGACAGTCAAGGAGAGCTTTCTCTCTCTCTCACTCGGTTTTTTCTGCTGCTGCTGCTGCAGCGCAATGGAAAGGGTCGACGAAAGAGAGAAGCGGTTGAAAGGTCACTAATGAGGAGATTCTTTGTGGAGCGTCTAGGAATTTTCCGGGGCTGCAGCTATTATATGCCATGTGCGCTCGAGTAGTTTGTACGCGCTCTTTTTGAAATCTTTGTGCTGCTGCGGTGCCGTAGGTCCATACGCGTTTGTTTTGCTGTAATGTATTGGAACGAAGCGTCTTGCATTTTTACAGAAAACACCGGCTGCGCGACGGTTCGTTAAATATTCAGGGCGTATACTTCCAAGACAAGACGAGGTAACAACATTTCTGCCGGTCTGACTGAGGAGAAAATAAAAAAATACTTGTTCTTGTTCTCGAGAAAAATGGAATAGCTAGACCCTGATGAAATTTTTGTTTTCAGAGCAAAGCGTGTATCTCGTCTCTGATAAGAATGTGATGATATTGAAAAGACGATGATAATCGCCGGTATTAAAGTATTGAAAAGCGCTCGTAAAACATTTATAAATAACGAAAAATAATTGATAAAATGCATCATATCGCATCCATCGACATAGGAGAATCAAAGATGCATCGCATTTCAAATGAAAACAAGAGCAGCACTCATACGCGTCCACAAGCCAGTGTTTACCCGTTGCGGTAAGCGCGACCACTAACATCAGCGACACTGCAGTCTTGCATAATACTTGGATTGATAAAAAAATGATCGAGTCAACGATGTCGAGTGAACTTTCCACTACATGCAAGTGCGCATTACAATCCCTCTTTGTCCGCGCGCGGCGGAAAGATATATAAAGGAACATATAACAGAAGGGTTCTCGCTCGAGCTGCATACGTACACTTAAGTATAAAGTACAACTTTTTTCCTCCTGTATTATCAATTACGCGAGATCCTCGTCGATGACTGTCCCAGTTACGCTATATATATGCGCGCGCGTATGAATAAGACATGTGTGTGACTAGATAAGTATAATCCGAAGTATCGGGAAAAAGGGAATAAAATAAGTGCGCGCGTGAATAATAGAGTCTCTCGAGTATATTGGCGAAAAAACAAGGAGAAAAATCCAGCCACTTAATCAACGAAAACAATCCAGTAGCGCGGCTCTTATATTTTCCCGCCCCTACTGTGTGCGGCAGCAGCAGCGACGGCGTCGCGTCTTAATAGAAAAATTATGAACTTTTTTCATCGCCGCCCGAGGGCACTTGGCTTTCCCGGGCGCGTTTTGTCGCCGTATAATTAGAAAAGATCGCCGCCCGAAGAAATGAACTTCGCGTCCCCACCGCCTTTACACACCACGTCTTGGACGCTTTTTACTGCATCTTTCTCTCTCACTTCCAACGATCGCGAAATTAACGGGCCGAGTTTTTACGCCCAGCGGAGGAGGTGCGATTGCTTAATTAAAAACGACGAATGGTTTTTAATTCCGGATCTCCGAGCTGGGGCTAGCCGTGTAATTAGGTCCTTATTGAATTATATTTTTCTCGGCTGACAATTACACGCGATTGAATCTTTCGAGAGAAAAAATTTATCTATTATTACACGGCCAACTCGTCGACGCAAAAAGCCACTATACAGCATCCCTCTCTTGCGAAATCGAAACAACGCAGTGGTATAAAAAACTGTACCGCTTCGAATTTGACTTTCATACCCGAACCATAAAACTCAGCCGTGTGCGCTCCGAAGCCGTATAAAAAAAGCCAACAATGCGAAACGCGCACTTTGGAGAAAAAAATGGCCTGAATAAAAAAACAGAGAGAGAGAGAGAGAGAGAGAGAGAGAGAGAGAGAGAGAGAGAGAGAGAGAGAGACCCGGCCGAAAATAAAGCTCCGCGAAACGGAGTAACAAAAGTAAGTGAAATTCGGTCGCGCAAATAACCAGTCGTCAATATGTCATGCGCGCGTCGGACGCATCGACTGTGAATACACGCGTGCGTGTGTTATACGGTGTACCATGTATATAGGAAATTCTACGGGAAAAATGCCATTTTGTGGTTGGAGAAACCGAAAAAAATAAATGTTGGGTCACACTCTCGTAACTTTTTTGTTCTTATTGTACATGTTTAGAACCATGCAAAACCACGTTCCAACATCGAAAAAGTGCCTTGTGACACTGTTTTCTAGGCCTTTCAAATTCGTCGAAAAATAGCCATTGTTCAACGGCATGTACCTAATGCGTAAAGTCACAAACAGAAAATGTATTAGGGTAGGAAGAGAGTACGGGAAAAAAGCTTGAATTTAAAAAAAAAAATACGTTAAAAATGCTTGATTTGGTCAAAAGTTACGCACAATTGAAAATGCGAAATAATCATGAAAAAAGATACAAATTTCTTGAAAAATCCTGCAATTTTCATGATTATTTCGCATTTTCAGTTGTGCGTAACTTTTGACCAAATCAAGCATTTGCAACACATTTTTCTTCTAAATCGAAGCTCTTTTCCCGCACTCTCTTCCTACCGTAATATATTATCTGTTTGTGCCTTTAGCCTTTATGTATATGCCGTTGAACAATGGCTATTTTTCGACGAATTTGAGGGGCCTATAAAACAGTGTCACGAGGCACTTTTTCGATGTTGGAACGTGGTTTTGCATGGTTCTAAACATGTACAATAAGAAAAAAAAATTTTGCGTAAGTGTGCCCCAACATTTATTTTTTTCGGTTTCTTCAACCACAAAATGGCATTTTTCCCGTAGAATTACCCATATATAGGTGTAGTCGCAAAAACACGCGAAGCCTCGTCTCCCTCGTATATACTCATTGCAGTCTCTGCGTGCGCAAAAAGCGCATTGAAACGGCGCGTGTGTGTGACGTGTACTGCTGAAGGAAGAGAAATGGCTGACATATAGTTCGAAATGCGTTGGCGATGGGCGTTTTGTTTGGCAATATACGTATTCGTGTGTGGGTAAATGATTTTCAATGTTCGTCCGTTATTGCCCTCGTATTATACTTTTGGGGGGCGATTGGAAATACTTTTTGGTTTATTGTTTGCGTTTGAATTGAACGTTCGGTGAAGTTTTGGGAAACCGGTTCAAAGATTTACAAATCCTAACGGACTTTCAGTCCTGGGAGAGTATGATCCATTGTTCTTCGATGGAAAGTCTTCTGTGACTTGTAAATTCTGCAGAACAGATAACAGCTATAAAGCCCGACTGTATTTTTTCCGAATTCAAACAAAGATGCGAACATTTTTAGAAATATATCGACTGCTCGACCGCTTCCTCTGCATAATTCATCGAGCAGCACTTACACGCGACTTTAATCTCCAGAATCTGCTGACTACTACACATCGGCTGAACTACAGCAAAAAAGAATTTCAGTCCTGCGATCATCGAGCAAAACTACACGTTTCCCAGACCACAATAATATTATCAATGAATACATACACACAGCACACGCCTCGCAAGGAAAAACCATCGTGGAAAGAGAAAGAGAGAGAGAGAGAGAGAGAGAGAGAGAAAGAGAAAAAGCCAGTCCAGACAAGCGCGACTGACTGTACAGTCTTATGCAAGCGAGAGAATACTGTCACTGACCAACTCACGAACTCATGATTTATGCATCGACGCAAGTTTTCTATCCCGGCACTGCAGCGCACAATTGTGTTCCGCGCTTTCTCTTCCTCCCTCGCTCGCTCTTTTTTTTCACGTTCGATCACGTGCGCCAATATGTATGCACACAAACGTGCTCCTGAAGCGAGAGAGTGAGTGGGAGAGGAAAAAAAACTATTTTCATCGATTTGCGCGCATAGGCCCATTGATTATTGTCATTGTCGGAACCAGGCGTTGCAGCGCGAGAGACTGGCTCTCTCGTGCGTTGAGCGTGTAACATATACATATATACATATCGCTCTAAGCGTGCTATTTGTTGAGCATTTATATTGTTTCTTTTTTCATGCAGCACGCTCGCGTTGGGCCTGCTGCGTTGGTGGGAATGCGTTTTAGGGGCGTGTCACGCTTTTTTATGACATTGGTATATTTGTGAGTAGAAAAAACTCATATCACTTTCAATATCACATTCGTTTATCATGATGAATTATCGAACTCGTATGTCTTTCATGATAGACAGCATCGCAGCCAAATTAATCTCGAAGAAAACAAGTAACTTAAGAGCGAGCCAACACGTACAATGCTATTGACTATTGGAATTTTGGGATTATCCCACTGAAAGGGTCACATTATTCTGCTGGCAAGTCTTTATAAAATTACGTTGTATTTTCCAAGATTGCGCCATTTTTTGTAAGCGATATCGAGAAGTGAGATATGATTATGAATTCGACAGAAAGTTTGGTCGAACTAGTCGGTGTCAGTTTAAGACCGCGTTCTGAACGAATCAGTCCATTGAACGGACTTGTGAAAGTTGAAAGAAGAACTTCAGCACAGTATGATTTTCAAATTCCGTGAGTGAACATTTTTATTGGCAGTTTTTTCTATGTTCTATTAAACTGAATTTTTTATTTTTATTAAAGGAAAGGCATCTGCAGTAATGTTCGAAATTCTCAGAAGTTTGACATACCTGATCCTGCTTTGCACATGGAGCGTTTGCGTACTAGCTCAAGATTCAGCTGAGCACCGTTTTTAAAAAAAGTTCACCACATGGAAATAACATGAGCTCGTACCCATTGATGACGATCTTCACTTTAACAAAATTGGAGATCGTTTTTTTAATTATGTTTGCCAATATTCAGAAGATTCGAATTCGAAACTGTGCAATGTGACAGTGCAAGGCTGGTCGGTCGCGAGCGGTACCTATATGACGACCTGCGAAAATTACAAACTATCCGATTATGACACGAGAGTTGTAAAGTCATATCTTATATCAGACAATATTATTCATTTTTATTAGGAAAAACGATGTTTTATACATCCCATACTGAAGGAATTGATATTATGCATAAAAATAACAGGTTAAACCTAAACATTCTCAATATGAAGAACTGCACAACCATGGCTCATATTCAAATTGACAAAAAACTAAAGGAGATTGAAGTGAGGGACAGTTTACCAATATATTTTGATAAAATGTTTAAAATCCTCGTGTTTAATGAAGAATATTGCAATGGCATGCCATCATATATTATATCTTACGACTTTAACGGTAGACAAATCGGCAATCCCAAACCTTTTCTAAAAGAATACAAACAGGGCCTTTTATTAGCAGACGATCGTTTGCCAGATGCCGATTATTATTTATTTCGTTGTGAGGATATAACAAAGAAGTGTCTAGGTTACGAACTGAAATATATTAATTCATCCGGGAGTAGCAAAAAGCTAACAACCGCGATTGAACCAAGAAAATTTAATTCTCCTCGCGTAATAAGTTTTAAAAATAATGGAGAATTGTTTAGCATTTGTCAGTTTGATCACTTGAACTTAAAATAGGTATCCTGTCTTCAGTTTGATTCTCAGACAATGAGAATGAATGTAACAATAGAGCTTCCTAAGAAAGCTGGAACTATCGCCGTTCATAACTTAGTAGGTGGAGGTATGTTGGTGTGGATTATTCATTGTGACTTTATATCCGATGATTTTGATATTAAGGGACAACTAACAGGCTGCAAAGAATTCTGGATTCAGAGGATCAATGCGACTGAACATAAAGAGGCGTTGGTAATCGATAAATTTGATCCTGACTACGCTAATTTCGATCCATCCTACCATTTGATCATAGAAAACGAGCAGGGTGAATTTTGTTTCATCTCATGTGTACGAATGAGACAATGAAGCTATAATGATAACCAGCAAACTATGCTTTACAATAAATTATGTATATCTAAGAAGTCGATATTAAATAAATTGTAATGAATATCGCAAATAAAGCTGCACTGTAAAACAATAAACTGATTGACTTTTTAATTATGGCCACATGTACAGTTGCGCGACTAGTTTCTTTTTTTAAGCTTTCGTATTGTTGTCGAACTCATTTTGCTTAAGTGGTCAACTTTAGTAGAGCGTAAGATATGCCTACTTTGTTAGTACGAAGCACGTGTCTCTACATAAAATTATATTGGGAAATTCCCTCGACGATACACACACACACACATACACACAAATTGCATTATTTTTTAAGATAAAGTGTGACGTATTCCCAACATTATTTTCAACAGACGAAACAGGTTTATCCAGTAGTTTTATTCTTTTTCTTTTGGATTCAACGTAACGTTTTTGACAAGAAGGGAGATATGATTATAAATTAGACAGTAAACTCAGTTGAACTCTAAACGGTCAGTTGAAAGCTGTATACTTTTTGAATCTCATAAGTATCGGCGAAATTTTTACTGACTGCTTCTGTTTGAACGAAAATTTTAATTTTTTAAGGCATTCTAAATTGCTCCAAGTAGATAAGGCAGTAATAATTCATCTGCAGTAATGTTTTTGATTCTTAGAAGTTTGACATATTTGAGCCTGCTTTGCACTTGGAGTGTTTGTGTAATAGCCGAAAATTCAGTCGTGCGCAGTTTTTCGAGAATATTTACTACAAGTAAATCATCATCAACTATACAAAGTCGGGAGGCACCTCTCTTCAACAAAAATGGAGACAGTTTTTTAAATTACACTTGCCAACATGAGGATGATTCTCACCCACAGCTGATGTGTAATGTGACAGTAGAAAGTTGGCCATTTGCACGTGGCACCTATTCCACAAGCTGTGAAAATTACAAATTATCTGATGATGGCAAGAAAGTTATTCTATTTAAATATTTTTTGTCAGACAACATTATTCTCTTTGTCTTAGCAAACGAAGAGATACAGCGTGAACTCTATACTGGCAAGACTAATATGGATAAATATTTCAAGTTGAAACTAAATATTCTTGATATAGACAATTGCACAACCATGGCTGACATACCGATTATCACAAAATTAAATAAATACAGACTGAAAGACTTATTACCGCTATCTTTTAAAGAAGTTTTACAAATGCAAGTTAGAAATGAAGAGTATTGCAATGGTATGCCGTCGTGTAAAATATTTTATGACTTTAACGGTAGACAAATCGGCAGCCCAGTACCTTTTCAAACAGAAAATTATGAAAACATTATCCCAGTATCTGAACACTCACCAGAAGCCGGTTATTATTCGGTTAATTAATATGCCCTCTGCGATAATCACTCAAAGGACTGTCTAGGTTACAATGTGATATATTTTAATTCATCTGGAAGTAGCAAAAAGCTGATAACTCAACTGACACCAACCGTATTGGATAATCCATTGTGTTATAGTTTAGCAAATAACGCTGTACTCTTCAGTTTCTACAATCTTGACAAATCGAATTCGAAGGTCCATTGTCTTCAGTTCGACACTCAGTCAATGAGGATGAATGTAACTATAAAGATGCCTAAGAAAGCTGTAGCAGTATCAGTTCACAACTTAGTTGGTCGAGATATGTTTGTTCGTTATTCATTGTGACATTGCATCACAAGACTTTTTGAGAATCGCAACAGGCTGCAACGCATTTAGGATCCAGAGGATTAGGGCGGATGGACGTAAATACAAAGCGTTGATAATCGATGGATTTGAAACTGACTATACTACAGTTCATCCAATTTTTCGTTTAATAACCGAAAATGACCAAAACTAATTTTGTTTTATATCATCTTGCAAAAGCACTACCTTCAATTTTATAACGTACTTCAATATTTCACGTTCACCCTGGATTAGAGAGTAGTTAAACTCTTTCAAAATTCCATTTTCAATTCACCTCGAGAAAGCAGCGATTACACGAAAAGTACACAGCTAATCGTCTCTTCCCGAGAACTACATAGCGCGCGCAAGATTACGCCAAGTTACTAGAAGCCGCGAGAGTTCGCTCCGTCGACAGTGTATATATGTAAAGGCGATAAAAACAAAAGCTTGTCGCCGCTAATCAAGGCGCCTTACGCCCCGCGACTTAATCCAAGCTTAACGCGGCCGACTTAAATATTCCTTGTAAACTTCCGCGGCTAACGCCGGAGATTACCAGATGAACGTCGGCGGCAGAGTGGAGCCAAGACGAAGGGCTCAAGACTGGCTTGAGCTAATATTCGCTGCTGGAATAAAACTTGGGATGTAGAGACATCGAACGACTTAGGCAAGTACTTAAGGTGGGATTCTGGTGTTTTTTGACCAAAAAATCGAAAAAATTTTTATTTCTTTAAAGTGTTCTAAAGAATGCGTAGAATCTAGTATCAAGTTCCTTTTATGGGAATAAATTTTATATACATGAAAAGCAAGCTATAGAAGTTTAAAAAAAATAATACGTTTTTCGATTTTTTAATAAAATTCTAAATGTGTGCATTCTAGTGCATAAATTGCTACACATTTAATTTTAATATTGATTTTTAAACGACGAATAGGTAGTTTGAATGCAAAACGAAAACGTAAGTATCATTTTATCCAATCGGCCCAGTCTGTGAACCCTGCGATAGATGGCGGCACAAAAGTTTATACGGTACATATTTTTCTGCTGTACGAGTCTATATTTGTTACATACTTATATACCATACATGTAAACAAAATATATGTATATGCTAAAGTTGTAGTTGCATAATTTATAATTTATTAATTTATAAATTACAACAATGGATGCTATACATTCAAAGTGGCGTAAACCGAAGCTAAAAAAAATCGTAAAAGTGCTACGTGTGCAGCTAACCTAATAAAAGCTCGAGCAAATGTAAACAAGACTGATCAAAATAAAAATGCAACAAAAACTAGTGTTCCAAATCGTAATTCTCTCAGTGAAAAACCTTGCACTAGAAGCGTTTCTAACAATACAGTAAATGCTATGCAAGCTAAACTGCAAGAGTCAGCAACAACAAGAAAATTGGCGTTTACTGATATGTTAAAAAGTTCAAGTGATGTTGATGAGGAAGAAAACATGTTTATTAACATAAATGTTTTTAAAGTTATAGCTGACAAGACGACATGTGAATTTTGTAAAACAAATTCAGTGAATTTTGAATTAGGACAGCGAAATGGTTTTGCTGTGAATTTATTGTTTATTTGTAAAGTTTGTGGTGAAGTATGTGTGGATACATTTTCAAGCTCACGTACAGATCCTAATAACATTCGTGATCAATGAGATCGTAGTGCAGTCTTTTACAAAAGTAGGATTAGGAATCGCTGCTCTTCAGGATGTTTGTGCTTCTGTAAATATGCACTGCATATCCACTTCGTCCTTTTACCGTCACATGGAAACAGTGAAAAGTCAAGCTATACAGCTAAAAAGAGAAGTTCTTTCAAAGAGCAGAAAAATTGTGCATCAAGTTCATAAAAGTTTGAATCCAGATTTATCATCTTAAAAAGTGATTGACATTCTTTCTTCGTACGATGGATCTTGGCATAAGCGTGGGTTCACCTATCTTTATGGATTTGGTTGCGTTATTGATGTGATGACTGGTCTTGTTGTCGACTATGAAGTGCTTAGTAAATATTGCCACATGTGCATGATTACTGAAAAGGATTTAGGATCTGACTCTCCAGAGTTTGATATTTGGTACAAATCACACAAAACTTCAGGCAATTGTAATAAAAATTATGATGGCTATTCCGGCTCCATGGAGTTAGCCATAGCTGAAATTCTATGGCGAAGATCTGTGAGTGATTGTGAAATGAGATATATGACAATGCTATCTGATGGTGACGCTAAGACATTCAATCATTTATCTTCACTTAATATTTATTCGGATCTATTAGCGAAAGAAGAGTGCATCAATTATGTGGCTAAACGCTTGTCTACAGCTTTAAGAGAAATAGTAAAAAGTACTAAAACAAAGGGGATAACACTTGGTGGAAAGTCAGCTGGAGCGCTGACCAACAAAATGCTTGGCACGCTTGCTGGATATTATAGGAATGCTATTGTTCGCAATAAAAACAATGTACGGGACATGCAAAAACAAATTATGGCTACTTTATATCATTGTAGTTCCACAGATAAAAAGCACAATCATTCAATGTGTCTTCAAGGAAAGCAGTCTTGGTGCTTTTACAAGCGTGCTGTAGCAGAAAAAAAAGCCGCATAGTCATGCAAGTGTTTTTGAATCAGGTTCCCTGGTAGAAAATTAATGGTTCGAATTTGCTAAGACCTTTAGACTGAGCTAACTGTTTTAACGGTTGTCAAGCTAAAATTTAACAAAAAATGTGCATAAGCTTCTATTACAATAAGCGATTATTTAGCGGTTTTCTAAACGGTTCATTGGCGTTATTGGTTAAATAAGCCATTGCTAAGCCATTGAACCGTTGACATTTCTACCAGGGTTGTTGTAGAAAATATTCTACCAATATATGAAAGATTGTCAAATGAAGAATTATTAGTTCGGTGTACACAAGGACTTACTCAAAATGCCAACGAGGCTATACATTCAGTGCTGTGGAGAAAGTGCTCCAAAAATAATTCTTCATCAAAAACTAGAGAGAAATTGCTGCAGCTCGTGCAGTTTCTGAGTATAACCTGGGTCGTCAAAGAAGTGCTGAGATACTTGCATCAATTACAAATAGTAAGATGACAAGTCACGCAGAAAAAATTACGACTCAGAAGGATAAAAAAAGGAAACTCTCAAGTGACAAGAAACATGAACCAGAATCTAAAGCTAAGCTGCAAGAATTTAAAAAAAATATGGCAGTAAACGACAAGAGTCATTAAAAGTACAATCAGAAGGTGTTACTTATGGTGCCGGATGTTTCTAAGTGAGTTCTAAAATTTTATATAAATTTTATGATAATAGTATAAATATTAATCAAGAGAATTAATAATTTTATATAGTTTTACAGGATTACAGGATTTGAGATTATTATTATCTGATGACTGAGATCAGACTGATGCTTAGTGAGGTTATGTAAATATAAAATAAGAAGATATTAATGTTAACATTAAAAACCAAAGTACGGATGATTATGAAATCATTTTGTAAAGATTTATGTACAGTGAAATAGATTATTTATAAAATATTATGAATAACAGTACTTTTTTACAAAAACTTCATTTTCTCAGCTTTAAGTTTTGAAATATTCAAAATGCATTCTGCGCAATGCATTTCCATTTCATGATTCCAGCAAACTACGGTGAATTCTTTGATATTTTAACAGCAAATCATAGTGATTACATTTTTATTATAGCCCATATTATATTAATGGCAAATCCAGGTACATCAAAATTTATTGTAATTTAACTCACTTTATTATTAATTTTATGCATTCAAGTGACATATTTATTTATAAAAATAAAAAAATTTATTTGAAAATCTAATCACTGTAATTCTTTCACATCGGCTTAAAGATTACACTCAAATTTTCTGGAATCATGAGATGCAAATGGGTTGCGCAGGATACCTTAGCAATATAGCTAAATTATAATAAAAAATTCTGCTTCATCTGCATTATCCAACTAAATATTAGATAAATTGGGCTGAAAATTTACATAAAATCATATTTTGTTATATATATATATATATATAATGAGGTAAAAATCTTAGCTGACTAGATCTAAAGGGGAAAAAAAATTGAAAACACCAGAACCCCACCTTAAGATAATCAAGGCATTAGGGTTGCATGCGCGGTTGAAATTGGGTGCGAAATATTCCTCACTGTTTTCGAGAATATTTATAAAAAAAGAGATCCAACCTAAAGCTTCGTCGTAAGCAGGAGGGAAGCGCGTGTGCAAGCTCTCCTGAAAAACCGCGGCCTCGAGGGTCCGAGGGTATAAAGACGAAGCCGCGAGGAAAAAGAGCCTCTCGCAGACAAAAGACGTAGAATGCCCCGTAATTAGCAGCGACGATTCGCGAGACTCGGTATGTAAGGGATGTAGTCGAGTGTGTCGCGGGGATGGAAAAAAAGTGAACGCGGATAAGTAGACGTGCAAGATTATGGTCAGACGGGAGGAGGTCACCTACACTCTACCTGCAGTTCTCGCTATACAAGTTTTTTCTTAATTTTCAAATTCCTCATCAAACGCTATCAGGACAAATAACCGAAAGAGAAATTTAACAAGAAAAAAAATGCAAGAGGGACACGCAGAGAGCAGGCAAATCAGTAAAAAGCCAGCAGAATTCACGCAGGCGGCCGCAGCAGTTGATACTCGAAAGAAAAGCAGACGGTAAAAGTGCAGGAGACAGAGACGGAGCCATATATTAGAGCTACAGCACAGCGAGGGGGTAAAAGAAAGAGAGAGAGAGAGAGAGAGAGCGAGCGAGAGAACACGAGTGAAGTGTGTATGTTTTGAGAGCGGTATTATATCGAGCATAAAGAGCGGCCTCGTCCCGAGGGGGGCGCGTGTACGTAGAGCCAGCCCCGGCGTATAGTAGTCGAGAGCTCACCCTCCCCAACTTCGGGGGAATTCTACCCCCCGCCGCTGCCGCCGCTGCTGCTGCTTGCTTCCTGTCTCTTCCTCTCTGCCGGCCGTAGTCCCATAAGCTCGGCCGAGCAGGTTGATAATCTGCGCATAATACAAAAACTCACTCTCTCGGCCCGTTCATTCTTCTCTAAACCACTTCAAATCGTTCGATGCGGAGCGCGGGAGGGGGGCGGGTGAGATGCGCGCGCGTTACGCACTATAGGCGCAACCCCATCGAACCGTCCCCGGCCGTTATCTGATTAACGCTCTCCCGCCTCTCGAATCCCCTTCAACTCCTCACCCGACGACTCTACTTATGCTCTTCCATCCTCGCTACTTTATGGGCGCGGTGCGATGGGACACGCGCAACACATTTTTTTGCTAGGACGATTTGAGCTCTGGATTTTCAATTTTGGCTGAACTTTTTGAAATTATAAGAAGATCGTAAATTGGACTTGAATATGTAAGAGATTTTGACGAGGATGTCGTTGAATTTGAGATGAAGTTTCGTTTATTCCAACCGAAGATTTCTCGTTGAAAGTGCAAATATCAAAATTTATTTGTTTACTGTCTTTTTGCATTACAGAATTCGCTCGCTCAATTTGTTTATAACAGATGTAAAGGATACCAATGTAATCGCAAATTCAAAAACGCATGCAAGCTTTTGACACGCGACACGCGCGTAATCATTTGTCTCCTTATCCACATCTCTATATCTGCATCTCCATCACCTCCGCTCTGACTCTCGGATTTCGGCATCAAATACTGCAGCTTCACGCCCTCGATGTATATCTATAGGAGAGCGGGGGACTAGGCTCGTAAACGGCAATGTAAAGATACGAGAAGCGAGAAGTGAGAATGAATAAGAGAGCAGGCAGGCAGTTAGTGTGTATGTGTGCGACGGTACTTACATTACAATCAAAAAGAGGATTAAATTCACGCCGTGGGAAAGTTTCAAGTTGAATCGAGGGGACTCTCGACAAAAATTGCTCGTGCCTCTTTTTGCCCGCTTCGCTCTAATCGCATATCCAGAGGAAGCAACGTTTTCGCAAAATGAGAAGAATTAATAAAATAAATTAGAAAAGTTGACAATAAGTCTTATTTGTAAGATTGTTTTAATATTTTCTTATTTAATATGTTTTTACATAATCGACTACAATATACAATAATATGACACACGTGCGAGTAAATAATTAGATTTTCTCGGGAATTTTCAGTTTTTATTAGTCATGTGCTGATGCCGAATTTCGTCATGTTAAGTGAGAGCAGCGCCCCTAGCGGATTTGCAGGTGAACCCTCCACGATCCCCCTTTTGGCCGTTTGAATGGTAAAAATATAGCATTTTATTATTTATACGTTTTTCTTAACCAAAAAATGTGAACAACATGAAAGTTAATAAGTGTCACGCGCCAAATTGCACCAGAAAATCATCGGATATTGGAGTAGCTCTAAATAAAATTCCGAAAGATTCTGATATTAGAAAACAATGGGTCTAGAGCTGTAACCTAACCAAAACAGTTGGGGAGCAAAACAGTTATCTGCAGCTGTGATCGCTTAAAAAAAAAGGAATATTTTTCAAGTAAGCATTATTATTGTATAATTTATAATATATAAAATAATAATGCTGCGTGAGAGAGAAATAGAGATAGAACAAGCATAAGTGAATTGTGTAGTAAAGATATGTTACACAAAAAAAAAATCTGTTATCTTTAATGAGAAATGATTAGGACCTAATTGCATATATGGAAGTTTCTTTTCAATTGCTGCACAGTTTAATGAATTTCAATTTGAGAAAAGCGACTATCAAAAAAGTTCTCTAATACATTACAGGAAAGAATTGTGCTGTGTTGGTGCAAACTACGTTTAAATTTGTCATTTAGATTTTTGGCCGTTTTTTTTTGGATTAATACGGCAAAGTTGTTCTAATAATTTTTTTATAAAAGTTTTTATAAAATTTTATAAACATGTGACTAAAAATAAATTGTACATAATAATAAACAAATAACTACACATACATATTTTATTTCTGATATAATATAACTTTATTAATATCACTGTAAAATATAAAATTATATTTTTAAGAATAAGTAATACTCTTAAATTTTTATTCAACATATTGCGCACTTATAGTACGTAATATCATTAACTGTCTATAGTTATTGATTACCTATGTTTTTGAGAGAAAATAAACGTTTTCTTTCGACATTGTAAAGGTCACACATTTTACTCTGAGCATTTCAAAATTTCAAACAGGTGTTCGGAGGATCATGGAAGCTTCACCTGCAAATCCAGTAGATGGCGTTGCTCTCGCTTAACATGACGAGTTTTTTTCTCATGATTATAAATGTGACCTATACTCTACTATCTCAAAAAAGCGAAACAGCCTTATCTTTCGTTGTGCAAGACGTTTCTGGTGAAATACATCAAGAAGTAGTGAGAGTTGCTTTTAGTTCGAATTTCAAGAAAATAGTTTAGCGGAACTTATAAACTTTAGCAGTACAGGTAACGATTTCTATACACATATAGTACTGAAATATGGGATAGTTTTAGCAATGATTTAAATTTTAAAGCTTCTTTAATTTATTACAAATACTTAAAATGATACAAGTAAACGCTTAATTATAACAAAAAAGACACTTTTGACTTATATACTATTAATGCTCCTTTAGTACAAGTATCGCTTCAAGAATATTCATCCTATTATGTCTCTGCTATATTAAAAATTCAAATTTGATTTTTATGTCTTAAAATCTGTTTCCTTCGTGTTCTTTTTTTTGTTTCAGAAAATCAAGATATTGAAAGTAACAAAGGCAAACCATCTGAAATAATGTTCTCAATCCGCAGACTTTTGGCAAGCTTAGCTCTGCTCTGCACTTGGAGTGTTTTTATATTAGCCCAAGATTCAGCTATAAGAACATTTTCAAACAAACTGACACTTGAAATGAAAAACGTATCCTCGACACATTATGATGAAAATATGGAAAGCAAATTGAATAATCAGAAATATCGAGACTATTTATTGTATTCCGAGTGTAGCGACCAGAAACTAGATTCAAATTTTAAATCATGCAATGTGACAGCGCGAAGCTGGCCTCTACCTCGCATCAGCGTTTTGGCTGTGTGTAAAAATTACAAAATTTCTGCTCCAACTCAGGACATCTGGCAAATTAATTGTCTGTCAAAAAATATGATTCTCTTCGTTGTAGGACCTCGTTATCATCATCTGGTTGTAAAGCCTCATCATGATTATGAGTTTAATATAAATATTCTCAACATGGAAAATTGTTCAAACGTGGCCAACATTCCATTTACATTGAAAGTAGAAGACGAGTACTACGTGTTTTGGTTTTTAACACAGTTCGATGAAACTTTCGAAATCGTGGATAAAAATAAAACACACTGCAAGGGTGTGTCATCTTGTAAGAGAATTTACGACTTTAACGGTAACGAAATTGGTGATCCTAAACCATTCAAAATTCAAAATAATGCAACTTATTATCCAGTGTCTCGCGAATCATCAGACAAAGGTTATTATGCGTTACTTAGGAAAGTAGCACAATCACGGAAGCTTGAAATTCAATTAATCTACGAAGTGCAACGTGTAGATGCATCCGGCAATAGCAGAAAACTCTTGACTATGCCACAAGAATACGATTTTAGAGTCTTCACATTTCCCGACGACATGGCCGTAGATGTACGTAATGAGCTTTGCACTATCTGTGGTAGACATTTTAATGATTCTAGAGATCTTTGCTGTCTCCAGTTCGATACTCAGGGTATGAAATTAAACGTAACTATGGAGATGCCAACGTATGGCAAAAAACTCGCCATTTATAACTTAACTGGTGGAGGTATATTAGTGGTTTTTGGATTTTGTTATAAAGTTGACAACATAGTGATAACCTCGTGGTTAGAGATCGTTAAGTGCAGTGAGTTCCAGATCCAGAGAATTGGTGCAAATGGTCATATGTTCAGTCCATTGATAATCGATGGATTTGATGAAACCGACTTTTCTAAACTTTCTCGTTTTCATATGCATATCACAGAAAATGATCATACTGACTTTTGTTTGACATCCGTTGGACCAATGCAGCCGTCTAATACATCTACAAGTGTATATGAGGCTTTTTATTACAAATGATGTATACCTGAGAAGTGGACTGAGAAAAATTGATAACAATTCAGAAAAATTAATGTGTATCGAAAGAATATCAACTAAGCGAATACGGTGAATAAACGTCTACACAATACATTATGCTTTATTTTGTTTTTTATTCAAGCTATTCATAGCGAAGAATATCTATTGATACATACGATTATCTCTATATTATCACCACTTTTTGTTCTTTAAAATCTGCCAGCATGATTTTATTGTCGGATTGTAGTGTGACGAATCATTGATCTTGCCAAAAAAATAAGAGCAGTACACAAAAAAAAAACAACGACTCGAATAAGAAAAAAAAACTGCAAATCAAAGGAAGTCGCGAAAATAACCAAGGCAGTTGTAATCCATTCCCTCTCGATGCAGCCTCAAAGAATCAGCTAGCGACAAATTTGACAGTAAACACGGCCGAAAGTCCATAACGCGTCCGTGTGGCATTTACCGTCCAAGTGTGAGAGAGAGAGAGAGAGAGAGAGAGAGTACGACCGCAGCCTTAGCTGTCAGCTGCCAGTAGCGGACGACCAGTCGATTGCTTATAAAATTCTGAGCAGTCGCGCGGCTCTCTTTCTCTCTGCTCGGCTGCTGTATCGGTCAAAGCCTGACCCGACACTGCTGAAACATTAACGCGCGGCGCAGCTTCTTCTTCTCCTCTCTGCAGGCGCTGACGTGACATTAGAGCGAGCCGCAGTATAGTGTCAGTGCGTTTTTCTCTCGGATTTTTCCCGCCTAACCGCACGACGATTGCTCGGGACAGTTTTTATTCGGTGTGCGTTACGAGAGAGAGCCTGACCTCTCTCGCCGAGATTTTTTCTTCTTTCTTTATTTTGCCCGCGGCGCGAGGATACACACTGCGGTATTTCGGTATATCGTCTGCATTAGTTATATAGAAGGAGGACGCGTACTTGTGTATACGTATAGCGACACTGATTGCCGTAGTGGAATATTTTAGCGGTAATGAACGTTCGAACGCTGTTTTTAAAGATCGTACCGGAGAAAAATGCTGTAGCAATAACTCGAATGCAGCTTCTTGGCACTTTTGGGCCATTCGGCAACGGGCTTCAAAATTTTGCAAAATTTTCGTTGAAAAAACATCTAAACAAAGTCGAAACCATACCGTACACCCTTTCGCACATACTCCTCGCGCTTACATTTTCAGGCAGAGTAAAATTTAGTGTAAAATTTATCTCTACAAAAAATTAACTTTTGAAAAAGTAAAAGGTTAGGCGAGTTTGATATATTCCGCAACGAAATTACAGATAGAAAAGAACTGAGATCAATCAAACAAAGTCAAGTTTATCATATTTAATCGTACTGAAGCGAGGAGCTACTCTCAAGATAATTACTATTTAACTCGCCATGCCCTTTTCATTGTACTTATGGTGTTTGTATGACGTTCTAATACATAAAAAGAAAATTTCAGTTGTCCATCAATAAACAAAGCAGCTACATCAGCGCACTTCGAATTTCCGTTTCGCGCAGGAGAAATACGCATAATCGCCTTAATATCTGCTAATGGCGCGGATATAGCTATATACGTGTACGCGGAGCTGGCCCAGGCTTAATGAGAGTGCATTTTCATTTTCGTGCTAATATGATGCGGAAGTGCAGCTGCAGAGAGAGAGAGAGAGAGAGAGAGAGAGAGAGAGAGAGAGAGAGAGAGAGAGAGCGACAGGCTTTGCTGATCGAAACGACGAGTAGTAGCAGCGGCAGTGGTAGCGGATAATGCGGGCTAAATTCGTGTGCCTCGCCAGGGCTGCAGTAGTAGCTTTCTCTCTGATGTGCAGTGCGAAATCGACGCTGATGCTGCTCTGGCTCATGGAGAGAAGCGGCTCACTCTCTCTGGTGCGCGCACGGATGGAATTGATAGAGAAGAAGGCTTGTGATGCGGAATAGCGATGGAGGTGGATTTGATAGCGCGTTTAGCGCATCATAGGAAAGTATGTTTTAGGAGGGAGTATGAATTTGTGCAAAGTTTAAATATTACTGAGAGAGGAATTTGATTGCTTCGAATTTGGTTTGTTGACTGCTTACTGAATATTTGATTGGGTATGGCTAAAATGATATTTGCGGTGACGGTTATTAGATCGCATTTGGAGCAACCGAACTGTCACGTACTTAAAATTTAATTGCCGTTAGGATCATGGAATTGCAGTTTAATTAATTTTATTTTAGAGTTGTTTTTTCCTTGAACGTTTTTATTCCGGCATTATTGAAGCTAATACCTCGCCGGGATATGGAATTCCGATAATGATCGTATTCATCATGGGTATTGTGGTATAATAGTTCATGTATAAACATTGTGCAAATACAAGTATGTAGATGCAGTACTTGGAAAAAAATTATACGGACTGTATACTTTTCTTGGTTTAGTATGCTAAGCACTACAATATGTGTAAATAATCAATCGTTGTTTCGGAATTACAAAGTGTTTATGCAATTGAGATAGGTACAAGTACAATAAAAGAGCTTGAATGTTATTTACTTATGAGTATTTCTATAGACGGTGATTATACATGTACGTTCTCTCAAATTCAATAAACTAAAAATTCGAATATTCGGCCGAGCCAAAACCATTTTTACACAACTCGAGGAAAAAGAAACCACCCACGCACACAAAAGTCTACTGCATATAGCAACTCCGAGAGAAAAGGCAAGGAGGATACGATAAACTTGCCCCATAGAAACGAAACTATGCGCGCCTTCTCTCCTCTCTCCCACTGAAGTGGCGCAAACAATTCGAGCCGCGGCGCTGCAGCAACAATGGACTTTTGTCGGTACATGAACAGCCCGCTTACTCCCGTCAATTATTAACTCGGCATATCGGCGAAGGCGGCTCGTCTCTCTCTCTCTCTCTCTCTCTCTCTCACTCTCTCTCTCTCTCTCTCTCTCTCTCTCTCTCTCTCACTCTCTCTCTCTCTCTCTCTCTCTCTCTCACTCTCTCTCTCTCTCTCTCTCTCTCTCTCTACGTACATATAACGTCGCGCCCCTTCCCGCATCGCTCAAGAGCAAGTTTGTTCTAAGAACGCGCGGGGATTTCCAAAGGAATACATTAGGGATACTAGCCTGCTCTCGCGCGCTCGCGTCGCGCATACCGGTAATAACGTTACCCCCGGCGTGCGTATACGCGTATACTCGCTTCGCGTTATCGAGTCGGTCTGAAGGTATTTCCGAAGCTAGAGACTTTAACGCTCATCAAAAAGAGCTAAAATTCACGTAGCAGCTATAGACATCGGAATATAATCGCTGCGCGAAAAGCAAAGCGGCCGCGTAAAAGCTCCATAAAACTCACTGCAGAGAGAGGGTCGTATTGATAGCCCACACGCGCGGTGCAGTGTACAGGGCGCCAAGCGTCGGCGCAGGATTGCGAGAGGGAGATATAGCTCGCCGCGGCGTACAAAGCCCGCTAATGGATGTCCACTACCCGCCAAAGATGCCTCCACCTATATTTTCCATCCAGCAGTAAGTCCCTCGCGTATAATCCAGAGAGAGACGAAAATGCGCGTACCTTTGAGACTGCGCGGACTATACATGCGTGTACGCTGATATAGAGAGCTGTGTACGCGGAGATTGAAATGACCCGAGCCGCCGCCACCGGCGCTGCTGCGTTAATGTACTCCCTCACTCGGTCTCTCGTACACGGTGGAAAAGGTAATTTTGAAGTGAGAATTATGCGTGGCTGTAATTTTTTGCGAGCCGGCCGCTGATGCGCTGCTGGCTTATTCAGCGGCTCTCGCGTGCTAGCTATATAGTGCGCGCATACTTTCCAAAATTATATGATTATTCCAGGCGCGCAGCCTCGAGATTCGTATTTTGAATTCCGAATAGACTCTAATCCGGGGCTAATTCTCCGAATGATCGCGTTACGGTCCGGCTCGACGTCATCCGATTTCCAGCGGCCCGGGAAATCTGCTGAGAGCTGCACGGGTCATTCTTCTTCTTTTTCCTCCGACTACGAGTCGCTCGACATGTGCGTCCGTATAGAGAGAAAGAGAGAGAGAAGGCTTCTAGCCGATCATCTCAAATTACAAAGGGTATCGGAAACGGATTTGTTACGGCCTGCACTTTCGCATCTCTCTCTCTCTCTCTCTCTCTCTCTCTCTCTCTCTCTCTCTCTCTCTCTCTCTCACTCCACCTGCTTTCCAGCTAGCGCCAGCTAATGCCTCGGGAAATTGCCCTTTTACATCATCCCGCGCGCGCTGTACGTGTACGCTCTCGCCGCCGCGTAAAAGCGCCTGTGTAACGTAAGCCCCGTTGAAATTCCCTGCTGTACGCTCGCAACTGTGTGTGTGTGCGCGTATGAGAAATCCAGTGGCCGGAGAGAGAGATAATGCAGTTACACACACACACACATATATATATATATAGATAGATAGATAGATAGAGAGGGAGAGAGAGAGCTGTGTGCAGTGCAGTTCTCTGGATTATTATGAGCGAGTAATGACGGGCTTAAGTTCGTGGTGCGGAAGAGGACGTTCTGAGGGATGATTTTTAAAAGTTGCGCAAATTCGTAATCAATTAAATCCGGGCCTCGATTAGCCTGCCCATCAGCGACAAATCGAGCGCAGAGCAGAGAAAAAAGCGGAAATTAGCAAGTTCTCGGAGAGAGAAAGCTGCGCGCGTCTACTTAAGCCTCATCCCCTTAGTGTCGCATGAGAAAAGGGACATCCGAGGGTCTCCAATTAAGACTCGACTCGGCTAAAGACTCGCTTCGCCCGGCGAATCTCGCCAACTTCTTGATGGCCGCCGACTACTTCCCCAGCCTACTCCTTTTTCTCTGAAGTGGCGCAATTCGCGCTCGCGATCGACTGCATTAATCAGCAGACGTGTACGACGAGCTCCGCCGAGATGTGTATAGCTATATATATAGAGAGAGAGAGGGAGAGCGAGAAAGAAAGCGCAGCAGCAGCAGCAGCAGCGGCATAGGCCTCGAAAAGAGGGTAAAAGGGGTGGAAGATGAGCGGTAACGATATTGCGTGACAGTGCCCCTCTAAATATTCAGCGCGCGAGAGCTGCCGCCGCCGCTGCTGCTGCTCTCGAAAACTTGGCAGCTTTATCTCGGCATTGCTCGAAAATTTATTCATATATAATGAGCAGCTGAATAATGGACGAGCTTAACCCCTTGTTCCGAGACCGAGTCTGCTCTCTCTCTCTCTCTCTCTCTCTATCTCTCTCTCTCTCTCTCTCTCTCTCTCCCTCTCTCTCTTCGACGTGACTACTACGCTGCAGTGAAAGCAAGAGAGTAGAGGCCGCGATATCTGGAGATTTTCCAGCGTAGGGAGGTATAACGAGGGAAAAAGTGGAGGACGGCTGGGATGAAAATTTTTTGGGAAAGAGACGGAGAGAGAGAGGATGAGAGAGAGAGAGAGCATCGCTGGGCAAAACGCAGAGTGGATTTTCTGCGGCTTTGGAGAGCTTTCGGGTGTGAATTTTTGAATCCGATGAGCGATCGGTTGGTGAGGTTGGTGTTATTGCCTTATTTGAAAAAGCTGTCTAATTGATAATCGTTGATGAAATTTATGAAAAATTGTGTTAAAGACGCGGATTTGCATTGAATGCATCGATGGGAATGCAATAAAGCACTACATTTCATAATAGTATTAAGAACTGAAAATCCATGGCAAGATTTGTTAATCCTGAAAAAAAATGCGATATTGATCATAACAACGTAAACCACGTGTGGAACAAGACAAACATTTTTACGCTGCCCATAACCGCACTCAAAATCCACCCTCTCTCGCAACGCGCGCGCACACACATGAAATACAGCGCAGAGCAACGCAGGCAACACACGGGATATGCCATTTTCCTTGGAATTACAGGCGGCAGAGCTTAATTCCCCACCGGCGCCGTATTTGATTATTACCCTTTTAATCTGCCAAGTCGGCGCGCGCAACGCGATGGGCGTGGTTCCGGCTACTTTTCCGCGGACGACCAGCTGCGTGTGTGTGTGTGTATATATAGGTATACTCCGCCGCGAGTGCTACCGCTGCAGCCCATACAATGAGAGGAGAGGGATACGGGCGAATTTGCGCGAGTCTATACGTATGCGCGATGAGGTCGAGGCTTTGTGTATTGCGCAGCGATTCCGCAGATTTTTTTCTCTTCATTTTGCGGATATATATTTCGTTGGAATTTATCCGATTTATATTAACGCGATTTTCAAATAAATTTCGTCGTAATTTACAATTCGATCGAGAGCGCGTGATATGCTATTATTGATATATGATACTGCGCATAGCTGGTTATGCCTTCACCTATATTTCGATTCAACGCCAACGCCGAGGATAAGCTAACAGACGCTATAAAAACAATGAATCTATTATTACTATATACTCGGGGCGAATCCGATCAATCATTCATTAACGTATAATCACTTAATAATTGCAGCCGGTGTGGATTTAGTAATGATGTAATGAAGCGTTTGAATATGCGATGCTCCATCGCACTTATCGCGTTTTTCTTATTCTGTAACTAATTGACTGTCTCGACGTGATAATTGAATCAAGCGAAGTTTGCCCCCAAGTATCCCGTATTTCCAAGTCGTTATTTTGCGCTCTCGACCGTACGTACACCAGACGGTAAATTAAATGCAGACGCGCGGTGTGTATCTTTGGAAATCCCGCTACTATTTCGAGGGCCATATCGCCGCGCGCACGGCTTGAAAAACTAAACACAAAGTTTGCGGGCTATAAGTGGGCTGATTTTTATTTTAAAATACCCGTTCCGCCATGAATAATAACAATCGGTTCGACTAGACTTGTAGGATTTTAAACAGCCTCTACATTTTAAATATCTGCGGAGTTAGAATTTCATGGGTATCTAGGTCACAGTGGATTTCCTGCGGATATAATATCAGACTTGAATCATCCATCGAAGCTAAAAAATTAACGTCATTCGCCCTGTATAATATTTAAGAGGCTTTTTTATTATGATATTCAGTTATATAGGATCATCCATTGTTGCAGTAAATTCATGCATTTGGAAGTCTTACTTAAAAATAGTCATGTGATATTTTGTGAGATACATATCAGACGATAGAACAATAATATTACACCGTACAAACTCTACACAAAAATAACCCTACACGCTATACAAAATAATTCTACACAGGAAATAACTGTATGGAAAAATTCTACACAGATATTTATTGTACCGAAAATAGGTGTAGGGAATTTCCGTGCTGTAAATATCTGTGTAGAATTTTTCCGTGCAGTTGTTTCGTGTGTAGAATTATTTTGTGTAGCGTGTAGGCGTTATTTTTGTGTATAGTTTGTACGGTGTCAATAATATGATGTATCACATGTTAAGTCTGATGACATTTCAATTTAAAACGATCACGTGATTCATACGACCAATCATACGATCTGATGTAGTCGTATTACATATAATTGACAGTCATCTGAAAATTATGTGACTCATCATGTGAGTACTTTGAAATTGAAATATAGTTAAAACAAAAAAGGGGTTTTCCCATAGAAATCGGAGTAAAACTGCAACTCGATTCCCGAGAAACAAAAATGTGCGTTCAGAACCAATCGAGGGAGAAAAAACGACAATTAACGCCTGATTCCAAATGCAAATCCTTCCATCAGCGCCTGGCAAATCTCTTTCTCAAGCAGAAAAAAACGAACGAAAAAGTCCTGGCTGATCCTCCGAGCGATGGCGGGAAAATTACGAGCTATAAGTCGAATCAGCCCCGAGTACAGAGAAGCTTAAACGAAGTAGTGGCTCAGTTCTTGCAGCAGCAGCAGCGCAGGACACACACACTAGGCCGTCGTCGTTGCTCGGCGTTGATACTTTATTCATAAGGCATTACAGGCGCGGGGGCTAATTATAATTTACATCACGACGGCGTCACATCGACGCGACAAAAGCAAGGGGTAACGCCGCCAGTAGAGAGAGAGAGACTCACTTAGGATTATGAGCCTTAAAAAAGGCGACGGGCCATTTCGTGCGCTGCGGTCAGGAGCGCGCGTCCTTTTTCGCGGATTATATCCGCAACTTTTCATACAAACAACAAGCCGCGGATCGATTCTAATCTCTATAGACGTTTCCCGATAAAACGAAAGAAAAGCCAGACACAGAAGCGCGCGGCATCGAAATCAATCGTATTATCCCTCAAAGCCATTAACTGCGAAAAGAGAGATATAGAGAGAGAGAGGGGGGGAGGGAAGAGGCAAGAACAATCGAAATAGCTTGGCAGGCGCAGTGCACGGCCAATCAGCGCTTTTTCCTCGACTGGCTGTCATTCAGTCAACCGAGCGGAAGGACGGGACTGCGCTTGTGGTTCGGCGGCGTTATTCATTATGCAACTCGCAACACGCCGTCACCTACCTAACCCCCCGACGAAGACGAGCCGCCGCTAGACTGCTACCCCCAACTGCGGAGGATGTATAAGCGAAGCCAAATCGCGGCTTCGTTTTTAGATTCCGACGGGTGTCAATAACCGCGTCGCTCGCTGTATACGATGCATGCCTGCGTACGAAGTTTTCGAAGACGCGCGCGCAGTTCTTGATTATCAAACATAACGCCACGAACTAGAGAAAAACTTGCAAGACACGAAAGGATTATATATGTGCAAATCCAGAAAAAACCGGACACTTCAGGGGGTCTGAGTGAAAAAATTTGAAATTTGGGAACACATCTACCAGACCACTTTTTTTCGTTCTTTAGGTCATATAGAACCCGAAAAACCTTGGGTTCCCAAGATTAAAAAATACCTATTTTTTTGCCGGGCAGTTTAAATTCTCTTATGGGAATTTAACACGGGGAAAATTAACGAAAACCAGAAAAATGCCACTTTTTGTCTGGAGGCGCAATTTAAAAATGTGTTTTAATAGAATCGAAGTATTAAAAAAAAGAATTTATTTGAGGGCTAGTGGGTTAAAAATGGTTGCCTAGGTCAAAAGTTGTCTAGGCTTGAAAATGACAAAAAATCACCAATTTCTCGACTTTTTACGAAAACTAGGAAATTTAAGTGCGCTTCGCGCACTCCTTATCATGTCATGCTTGGCATTTCAATTTTGCTGCCTGCTTAGCGCCAACAGTTTGAAGCGTTTGTAGGTTATATAATAAAATCCATATTTCTGATTCGCGTTCCTTAATTCTTGTACCAGGCCACCGATTCTCAATTAAATGCTTCACATGAAAGCCCATCACTTTTTTAAGAGAGGAAGAGAGGATCAGCGATTTTTCTTATTTTTAAAATCCTTATAACTTTTGATCCGAGCGGTCAATTTCGACCATCCGGGGCTCAAATTGTAGCCCTTTCTTCCGCTTTCGGTTTGAAAATTTAGATTAACATTTTTATTTTACGATCAGCTATATATATGACGATGAAAACGGCCAAAAAACGGCCATAATTGATAGGCATATATATAACTGATCGTAAAATTGAAATGTTAATCCAAATTTTTTAAACGAAAATAGAAGAAAAGAGCTTTAATTTCAGCCCTGGATGATTAAAATTGGGTGCTCGGATCAAAAGTTGTAAGAATTTTAAGAATAAGAGAAAAATCGCTGATTTTCGTAAAACATCTTACTCTTCGTGACTTTTTACTATTTTCAAACCTAGACAACTTTTTACCCAGGCAACCATTTTTAACTCACCAGCCCTTAAATTAAAGCTCTCTTCTGATACTTCCATCCTAGCAATATACTTTTTTGGATTGCGCCTTCATACACTGAGTGGGTAAAGTTAAATCGTTGCTTGTTTTCGATAATTTTCCTCGTGTTAAATTCCCATAAGAGAATTTTAACTGCCCGGCAAAAAATAGGTATTTTTTAATCTTGGGAACCCAAGGTTTTTCGGGTTCTATATGACCTGAAGAACCCAAAAAAGTTGGTCGGGTAGGTGTACTCTCAAATTTCAAATTTGTTCACTCAGACCCTCTGAAGTGTCCGGTTTTTTCTGGATTTGTACATATGTGCATTACAATACAGATGGTATTAACGACTATCGTATTTAAGGTACACGAAATCGTCGTCGCTGCGGATAGTAACGACAGGAGCTGCGCCTCGAGATTTAATTCAATAATCGCGCGAGAAGGAGAAATACTGTCGAATCGATAAATCCCCGAGCCGCAGCAGCCTACAGCTATATATCAAAGAGCGTACACGAGAGAAAGAGAGAGAGAGAGAGAGAGAGAGAGAGAGAGAGAGAGAGAGAGAGTCTTTTCCGCAGTTAGAGCCGCGCTTGCCTTCCCTTGCGTATCGATTGGCTCGCGACCTCGCAGTTATAGACGGTCAAGCTAGCAGCCGATGTTTCTCTCTCTCTCTCTCTCTCTCTCTTTCTCTCTCCGTTCGCTCGACGAGAGAGAAAAAGACATTTTCGATCGGCGAAGCCGCCGGCTGGGGAATCGGAAACTACTTTAAAGTAATTAGAGGATTGTCAAGCCACTGCCTGTTCCTATTAGGGAACGTCGCCCCGAGTGTGTGTGTATATATATATATATATATATATATATATATATATATATATATATATATATATATATATATATATATATATATATATATATATATATATATATATATATTATATATATATATATATATATATGTGTGTGTGTGTGTGCGCGTGTGTGTGTGGCTCAAGTGGGATGAACCGTGAACCCTATCTCTATTGCACCCCTTTTTTTGTTCTCCAACTCTCTATTTCTCGCCCTGATGGGATTGATTCGAGGTGTGAGATTTTCGGCTGTGCTCTTTGTGTGCCGCTGGAAGTGCTTGATGCGCTTTGAATTTCAATTGCGCAGGTTCGCGCGCGCGTATTGTGTTCGAGTGAATTTCGAAAAAGCGACGATGATTCATCGTCGTCGTCGGTGGTGGTATCTGTCAATGTCAGAACAACAGAGTCCCCGTATCTAATCTGCGCCGCGACTTATACAAAGGATACACTAATACAAAATCATTGATCTGCAAATTATCCCCCTTTTACAATATTCGTCTGCAACGTACTGCCGATACGAGTAAAAGACATTTCGAAAATTCATACGATATATTCGCTGCTGCAGCGCGGCTTTATAAGCCCTTAAAAAATACGACGAAATGTAAAGCGTCGGTCTGCATTATGGACGAGCATTAATACACGCGACCTTTTCACCGGCTATTTATTGCGCAAAATTCACACACTCACACACATACACACGTATACATCCCGCGCGCGACTTGTGCGTTGCTTTTTATTCGCCGGACACGAAGCTCGCTTAATCGGGCTCGGAAATTCCGCGTTCATTATTCAGCTGGCCAGAAAACTCTCGTGATTTTCCGCGGAGGACCTTTGCGCGCTTTGTTTTTTTTTCGCTGCAGATGTATTGATTATTAATGACTTTGCCAGCTCTGCTTCGAGGAATGATTATTTGGACGTTATCGTACAAAAAAAAAATAAAACGCAAGCACTGCTCATTGGCTGAATAGTTCAGGATACTCCGGCCGAGTAATCATCAAGGTTTTATGCCTTTTTTGCAATTGATCAATCGCTATTTGTATATCACGGGCTAAAACGAGGGAAGGTCTGAAGTTCTATATTTGCTTTCGGTCATTTCGAGAATAATTTCATCATATTCGGTGCTTCACATTACGGAATCATGATGCACCTGTTAATTTTATAACATTCATGAAATTTGTACGGCTAGCCGCGCAGCTTGTTGTTTAAAAGAGATAGACGAGCATCAAAGGATTACACGCGTAGATAAACGAGCTGTGTACACGATAGTTTACATATATTCGGACAATGCTGTACATGCACACACAGCCTTTCTACTTCTGTACAAATCGAGTATACATAACGATATAACATACGATTGTATCGGTCTGATAAGCAGGTGAAAGCTCGGATTAAAAATAGCGCTTGCGTCGCGCGCTTTCGTCCTCCCTCGCAGTCACAGTCGTACCTTTTCGGCGTTCGCAGCTTGCGCGGTTCATCCGTTGCACTCATATATGCGGTATGTCACTGTCAAACGCCGGAAAAGGCCACTCGAAGTATCTCGTCGTATAACGCAAAGTTCGAGGAAGTTGGCCGCAGCTTAGGTCGAGTTGGTCCGCGAAAATGGCTGACGATCAGCTGGCAAAGTGCGAGGAATTATCGAAAAGATGTAAGTATATGCAAACTTCCAATTGCGTGGGTGGAGAGTGAGCTACTTTCACGATGATTTCGTTTTTTCCTAAGTCAACGAATCGTCGGCCAAGGCATGTCCGCCGAATTTCGACGGCGTCAACTGCTGGCCCGCAACGGCTGGCGAAACTACGGCCGAATTGCCGTGTCCCATAATCGAGGGGGAAACAATCAGCAGATGGTGCTCGGCAAGCATCAGCGCGATAACGAGTGACAATAATCGGACGATTTTTGAGTGGTATCCCGCCAATAATGCAGACTGCTCGCTAATCAATATCATAGAGAACAATATGAAGGGCGTACCGCATCCCACGTTATCCGATTTGGATATTAATTTATACGTGAGTACATTGATTATACCGAATTAGCGTGTGTAATCGGGAAATTCGAATCAGATGGTATACCATTAGCTCGTTGCAACTATAACTGATATTTATGATGATGGCTGAAATTTTGGATTGATTATCTAGCGTAATTACATTCTTATTTTCACAGTGGTGGCATCTGAGACTCTACATGGTCGTGAGACTAGGCTACGCAGTATCGACGTTCGCCTTGTCAATCGCCCTATCGATATTCACGTTGCGCCCGTAAGTCATTTGAACGCATTGTTCGAATCGTCAACTTTCCTTACCATGAGAATTCCTATTCTGCTTCAGCCGCTTGCGGAATACACGGGTGAAAATACACACTCACTTCTTCGTCTCGCTGGCTTTGCAAGCTATAACGTGGCTGACTCAGGGAATGATCTACGGTCACAGGATCTTCTATTCGATCATAACGGGAGACGTTCACTCCGGTGTCAATCCCGTGAGTTCCCATGCAAACGAAGATGCTTTTTTATTTTTTCGACAGGAATACCCTTTATAACTAGCGACTATATGATTTTTTCTTGTTTTTTTTTTGCAGTCGATCCTTTGCAGAGCGCTGATGACCTTAGGGAACTACTTCGAGCTCTGTAGCTTCTCTTGGATTCTCATGGAAAGCTGGTACTTCTACAGTTTCATCTGTCTAGCGCCGTACAAAGAGTGCACGACGGTAAAGCCACTAATAATCTGCGGCTGGGGTGAGGAATTCGATATTAATCATGCATATAAATAGAAAAATTCCGAAAAATTGACGATATAGAAATAGAAAGGTGGTCTACTGTAGCTTACAACTTGCAGGTCTACCGGTGATTGTGATGATTCCATATTTGATCACTTATTCACTAGCGTCGGAGACAAACTTTTGCTGGGTTGACGTTGACGCCAAGTCCAACATTGTAGCAGTTCCGATACTTCTGATGGTTTTGGTAAAATTTCAGCTCATGCATAAGACATGCTTACAGAGGCGATCTTATTTCTTTTCTCTGCTATTGATATACACTTCTTTCGCTTCTTCCAGATAAATTGTTCATTTTTCGTACTGAACGTCAAAGTTCTATTCATCAAGCTCAACTGCAGCGTGTTACATCAGAGGCAGAAACATTTTTGGAAATGGTTCAGGTCTACCTTGATGCTGGTACCGCTTTTCGGAGCCCACGACATATTTTTCTGCATGGAACCGTGGATTGAGGACAAAACGATCAAAACTCAGTTTTACAACGCTGTAAGAGTCGTCTGCGCGTTTCAAGTAAGAATAACTCGCGAACTGCGAATAGCTATTTTTTTAATTTGAATTCATAACTTAATTTAATTGTTTTTCGTTCGAAGGGTCTACTCGTTTCAATTTTATATTGCTTCATCAATAACGAGGTTAGAAGCGAGCTCAGAAGAGTTTACGGGAATTGGGCAACCAAAAGAGAAATCGACTGCAATTTCGAGAAGCAAAAAATGAAAACGAAGGACTCGAATAATCCTATGAAGTCACAGAATCAAAGCAGGAATAATAGTTTATCGGGATCTACAGAACTATCGTTGAATACGTCCGTATAGTAATGCAAAATATTTTAAGGTTGAACCTAGTGCTGAATTATAAAGTAATCTTGTTCTGGAAATATAATGTGCCAGATAACAGAAATTTTTCTTGAATTATTCAAACTTAATCGTCCATATTTTTATAAAGAATTAGATTATTCAAATGAGATAACAGAAATTTTATTCTCACATGTCGTAATTAAGCAGCATGTGTTATATTAGAACCCATTATTGTTTCAAAGTATCCTTGTTTGAATATTTATTTTATCCGGCAATTTACACCTTAACGCACTAGTCTCAAATAATACTAAATGTATCCTAATCTCAAAAAGTCGCTATAGTAAAGTGTAGTGTTTTTAAATCACGAAATATAGGCAAACTTTAATTCTGTTAGAAAAACAAATTGATTAGAGAATGCAAAAAGACCTGAATTTAAGCGATTACTAATGCACTAATTGACTGCTCTGTAACTTATTATTATTGACTACGCTATTTTGGACTTCAGCATAATCGCAAACCACAGTTTTTCTAAGTTTTCAGCTGATTATTTATTACAAAGCAATTTATCATAATGCATTCGTAGTGATTAATGTGCAATCCTTGTTACACATATTCTATAGGAAAGTTAAGCAACCAATTGTGTGGTTCTCTCGACGTATAATCTGGTGTCCCATTAGCGCGCACGTGTGATCGCCATGACGAAGCAGGGAATCAAGGCGCCCTCTGATGGTAAGGCGAGTTTGCGTGTCTACACTGTCAACATTTTTTATTGTTTTTTTCTTAGTTTTCGGCATTTCAAATTTTAAGAGCTAATAATATCAAAATATTATAGTGTATTGAATCAAGGGGCGCGATAGCGCTGCACTGACAAGAAAAGACATAGTTCGGTTGAGGACAGGGCGACCCTATATACTTTTAAATTGGGTTTTCTAACCTCCAACAAAAATCTCGATTACGTTTAAATCATTAGTATTGCGCATGTATGCCCAATCTGTTGGTATCTATTTGAAATATATTAACCTAATCTTTCATCTTCGTTATTATACTACGTTACTAACTTATTATTTCAAGTTGAAAATTTGCTCGGTGAATTTCTTTTCGTCAGAGTTTCTTTTCCCGATATTTTGTCTCCTCCGATCACGTGACTTCCGGTGAGATGTATTATACGCCAGCGGTTACGGCAGTTACTTATAATCTACTTTACCGACATTCGTCTGCTACTCGGTGACACGCGATTGTGTTATTATGATACATATATTATGTACTACATATAATAATGCTATACGTTTAAATGCGCCATGGGACCAATGTCTAAAGCTTATTGTCTATCGAATAGATCAAAATTTGAAGGAGAATATGCTTTGTAAAAGATGTGAAATTTCCCTAAAAAAAACTTTTTTCAAAAGCAAAAACCTTGGCAAGAAAAAGTAGTGAAATCTATAAATATAAAAATGCCAAGTAAATGTTTTTTTTTTTTTGCTATACGCATTTGGATATTTTTTGGGAAAGCTGATTTTAACTTTAGTTTTATCTTAGCGCGTATAGCAAAAAAAAAACATTTACTTGGCATTTTTATATTTATAGATTTCACTAATTTTTCTTGCCAAGGTTTTTACTTTTGAAAAAAGTTTTTTTTAGAGAGATTGAATAGTATACATATTGCAACGCTAGGCACAAAAGATGGATTTCCTAGCATGTGCGAGATGATGCCCCGGGAGAAGCCTATAGATTTGTAGTTTTGAGGTTAAGCGTAGGTTAGGTTACAACAGTAGCGCCAACGAAGATAGACCTTAATAGAAGCGCAAAGCCCCATCCTAAAGTGAGGCATCCCGAGAGTTAGTAAGCACCCCGACCACCGCGGCGCGTCAGTCTAGTTTCTTGCGTTCAGATGGTAACAGAGTGCAGCTTAGTCGGTAACATATCGGTCATGCTTATCACCTTAGTTTTTATATGCAATCGGCGCATCGGAGGCGAACGAAATCAAGGAATAAATCTAAAAGCGAAATGCTTAAACCCAGCTACCCAAGGCGTCGCGATTCTTAATGAGAGAAGCTTAATTTAGAAAATACGTCGGCACATCGAAGAATCATAAGGCGAGTAAAAGCGAGGAATACATCTAACACCAAAACCCTGAAACCGAGCTACCCCACGCGTCGTGATTTTTAATAAGACGAGCTTTAATTTAAAAAATACGTCGGCATATCAGATGAAGGAAAACGAAAGCGAGGAATAAATTTAAAGCAAAATATATCGGGCGCTTTATACAGTGACCCCCGAAAATCGCACAGCCAATCAGAGCGCGTCTTAATCCAGCAGGCCACAAAAAGCTGTTCTTCACTGAGCCGGGAACTACGTACTTGTGGTCAGGGGATTAAGAAAAATAACAAAAATATTAAACCGAAGTTGTTCCTTCATAGTACTCGGTCCGAGACCGCGCCACCATCAGCGGCGGTTATAGAAGTAGGATAGGCAATAATAGTCACGAAGGTGGAGGTGAAGACAAACGCTCCCTCTTTCGAGAGGGAAAGGAAGTGAGACTCTCACTGTGAGAGAGCGGAAAGAACGCTCCCAGCGCGGGTAAAGCGCCTGGAGGCCCAGCTCAAAGATGCAGAACATAGAGTGGAAATAGCAAACACAGCCAGTAAAGAGGCTGAATTGCAGGTGAAACAGCTGAAGCAAGCACAGGTTAGAGAGGAAGAGCGGCGATTGCAATCGCGGACAGGACAGTGACCGAACTGCAGGTAGCGCGCCTGCAGACCCAGGTGAAAGAGGAAGAACATAGAGCGGCGATCGCAGCAGCAGCTAGGACAGTGGCCGAATTGCAGGTTGAGCGTCTCCATGCCCAGATAAGAGAGAAAGAACGTAAATCTGCAGTTGAAACAGTGGCCAGGGCAGAGGCGGTCAAGAGCCCGGCACCAGCGGCAACAACAACGCTGGAGCCAGAAGCAGTGGTAGCCGAAGCAGCAGCGACCGGGACAACGGCAGCGGGGCCACATCAACATCTGGCACAGGGCGCAGGGTTCCAGCCCAGCAATTGACAGTGGCTGCAACAGGCGTTTAATTTTATGCGCACGGCGCTGCAAGATACCGGTAATACGGGAACGGGCAGAGTGCCGTTCTCCGTGACGGTGGATCTTCTGCCGAAATTCGCGGCGGAGGATACCGATCAATCGGTCGAGGTATGGATGAAGCGCGTAGAAGAGGAGGCACTCGCGTCCCGCTGGACACCTTACGAGATGCTTGTGGCGGCGAAAACGGCGCTAAGAGGACCAGCACGGAAGTGGCTGGACACACGGAGCGCATTGCAGTCGTGGGACGAGATGAAGAGAGCATTGAAGGATGCGTTCGGCGGCAGGCAAAGAAAGACGAAGGAAGCGACTGTTCAGCAGAACGCTCGCCAACGGAATCAAAAAAGAGGAAAGCCCGTTTTTTGCGAATGCAGACTGCCGGTCCAGACAGGTAAAAAGACAACGTGCTTCAACTGCGACCAGGAGGGACACAAGACAGCCTTCCGTCCCAAGAAAAAAACGCAAGCCAACAAAATGAACCGCGTGGGCCGACGTTCGGAGGATTACAGGGACGAGGACGACGACGACGACGAAGATTCGGAGGATATGGAATTTGGACTGTTTACGTAGATGTACGCAGTTACTGTTCAAAATAAAGTTGTCAAGCTTGATTCAACAGTCAATTACATGCATTATTATAATTTTATATCGTATACTCTTTTCTTTATGCCTGAACAATTTCTTATAAAATTATATATAAGTGCGAAATTTGTATTCGTTTTGAGTCAAAATCATTCACGTAACGTTAACAACAATGCATACCTTAAGGTGATATCGATACAGAATCAAGACCGGATGCCTCCGAATCCAAAAAAAGCAGCACGAAAACGAACCGATACTGCCAAAGATAAAAAGAAGAAGACCCTTAAAAAAAATTCGCCGAAAGAGCCACGGCTAAAATCAAGCATCATCTCCCGCAGTCATCCGGTCGTCTGGCGCGCAAATTCAAATCGGCCTGAATAGTTGATGACCCGAGCGCGAGAGTCCGGGAAAGGGCCGCATAGCGCAGCTACTGGTCAGGAAGGCAGCGGCACCAGACGAAAAGGCCGTTTCCCGCGCGCTCGGCTATATGTATATGCATGCGAGGCGCCAACTTGATTACCCGCGACTAAATCCAATTTCGTGGCCGCTCGACCCTCGAAGTTGATCCGCCCGCGCGCGTATAACAAATTGCCCGGCGCTCTGCTAGTTTACATTCCGAACGAGCAAATCGTCGACCGGAAAAATTATGGCTTTATGGATAGTTTTCGCGCTGAACTGCTGCTTGCGGATCCGAATTCATTGATCGTTTGAACGAGCCATTATCTGCATCCTTTGCTCGCGAGAAGCGAAGCTTCTTGTAGGAGAGCTGTCGAATATCCTTACGTGTTTTACGGTTATAGACACGACGAGTTGTAAATCAAATGAGATATACTTTTTTATCTCGCTCGCTTCCCTTTGATTTACGATCAATAAAAATCATCGGACGCCCGGCGATAAATTTCGAAATAAAGAAACTGCCCGCGCGAATTGGAGGCGTTTTTAGCGTTATTACAACGCGAACGTTCGCGTATTATCGCGCGGCGACGACGCGAAATGTTTTTCGAGTCGCTGAAATATTAATGGATACGAGAGGCTCGTGTATACAATATAAATTTATTGCGCAGTGTGTGCGGTTTTTAAAATTTCCGCTGCTTGCGGTTTGTTGAATTTTATTTGAAATTGAAAATTCGCGAAATCTCGCTTTGCCGCAGCGCCGCTGCAGACGTACATAATTAAAAGTCTGTTTACAATCCTGATGAAAAAGGCAGAGAAATCGCGAGAGTTGGTTAAAATCGTAAACAATGGAAATATCGACTCGCGAATGCATTGTTCATGTTGGGAGTTGCAAAAACTCGACGCCGCCGTGGCGCGGCCGCGCGTAATTGATTTTTGTTGCGCAGAAAACGATTAAAAATTCAGAGAAAATTTCGCGACCTTTTTACAATATAAATTGAACGAACGGTGGATTTACCGACTCTTGAATGAGTAACTGCGCTGCTAATAAACATTGTTAATTGAATTAATTTTCGATGAAATTATACTCCGGTTATGCATTGAAAACGTTGAATATTTCGATGATTCCATATGGCAAATGGATCGAGTGAGATGCAACCTTTCGTTATTGAGTGACTTTATATTTCTTTGTCCAACTCATAAAAAGCGAGCAGCTTATAATCAAAGTAATATGCGAAGGCTCGTCAATAAAACAAGAGCTTTTATGGGTGAAAAACCATCAAAATTTGAGAATATCGAAAATATCGTCACAAAAAGAAAGTTAATTTTCTTTATTTTTATATAATTTTCAAGCGCCGGCATCTCGCACTTTAATTCATCTTATTCATACATACCGTTACGAACAATGCATGTATTTCTTGTTGATTTTTCCTCATCAAATTTCCAGATCAGTATTAGAACAGCTCATGGCTCTCAAAAACTAGCCTATACCCCAAAAAACGTACGCTCGAATTCTGTTCTCCCGCTCGTCCGTAACTTTGACAAAATTAGCCAATCATAACTCAACCAACAAGTTCAAAACTCCGGACACGGTACAGCCATCAGCCGCACACACACTAGCAGGAATTCCGCTGCACATACAGCAGCAGCGCAGCACTGGCGCATCCCTTCGATCGCGCTCGCGATGGCGAAGCCCCCTTAAACCCTGCGGACTCAGCGCAAGCGATCCTGTACGAGGATAAAGCCAGAGAGAGAGAGAGAGAGAGAGAGAGAGATGGCGAGTCGCTGGTCCCCAGCTCGCCTCGGCTCATGCGCTATTCATGCTTCATTATCATAGCGAATCATGGGCCATCAGCTTTTGATTGTCCGGCCAGCGTTGTTAGTCCTAACTAATGCGACTGTGAGCAGTGACCGCCTCTCCCTCTCGATTTTCTCCCTGGATTACGATGCACTCTCTCCCTCTCTCTCTCTCTCTCTCTCTCTCTCTCTCTCTCTCTCTCTCTCTCTCTCTCTCTCTCTGTATCCTCCGCGTGTGCCTGACAATGAGTTTGACGCTACTGCTGCCGCCGACTGGGATATGATAGGACTAGGCTACTTTGTGCTGCACGCACCGGATCGAATTTCCACTCGGGATTGATATGTCTTGCGAGCTCTAATTGCTCGTTACATGTTTCAAATCGTCGTCGGCCGCGGCGATCGATTTTTTTTTCGACTGCATCCCACACACTGTACACACCGCGCGACGCGATGGTAATCAGCGACTGTCTATCTCGATTAATGATTCACCGCATGTATGCATTACGCAAATAGGTTGATATGTATAATACGCACTTCTTCTTGAGAAGAAGCAATTTCGACGACATCAAGGATTCAGCATCGCGAAAGCGCGAGCGGTAACGATACATACGCATAGAGACACTATACTGAACGGCCGTGCAGGTATATAAGAATAAGTGCACGCTTGCGCCTATATAATGCGCGCGGCGAATTAAAGAAAACAAAAGCTGCCCATGAATTTTTTGTGAACGCGCGCCAGTTTGAATAAATAAGCCTCGAGAGTACTTGCTTATTGCCGTACGCGATATATACATGTCTACGCGACGCACAACCGATTCGATTAACTATGTATTGTAAACACCGCGTCTGTATCGCTCGACGACGCGAGCATTAAACGTATCGTCATCAATAAGAATGAAGTACCCATACGTGGCCGTCGCGTCTCAAGTGTAATAGATGTGCGCCTGAAATTCGACGAAAACGTTGAGAACTAAACTCGGACCACGCATGTCTATCTATACTGTTTTAGACCGATTCTTATTACTCGAACGAGAGGCTTACTCAAATATTCACTCAATTCTTCTCGATCTCTCCGCGCGTGTCCTTCTCGTGTGTATACATCAGGGTAAATCTAATAATACCGAAAAACGGAATCGATAGTCAAAGCGAAATCCCCTTACTAGCGCCTTCTTTTCACCGTATCCCGCATATACTCCCGCGCGCACCAGTTCAGCTCCTCCGGCGCATCTCGCCGCGCTGCGGGTAATTCTTTATGAGGCCGCGACGCTTGTTATGCAAGATAAGAACGTTTACCGAATTCTAGTCGATATATATACGTGCGCCGTGAGAGCTGAGTTTTCCTCTCGGGTAGAGGATTTTTCCCGCGCGCTGCTTTATTATGCTCTCGGTGTGTGTACACACACAGGATTTTGCAGCGAAGAGTTTTTACTACGTTATTATATCGATAATATGCAATAGGAAAGAATAAAAAGGGTGACGTTAATTATTGATGTACCGAAATCATAGTATGTGTGTGCGTGTACGAGGTACACGGCTGCGTATAAACATTAATTCAAGCATCGATTATTCCTTGGTTCGACGAAGCGTAAGAATAAAAAAAAGACACTATATACATATGTATGCAAAATATTCCTTGCACACATCATGATTGAGACATGTCACGCGCGGGCGTATAAATAGTATTTTTTTCTATTTTGACCGGTCAGTTCCCCCAGAACTACTATACTACCACTACTATGCTGCCGCCGCCGCGTTCTCCAGTATATACACATTAATTCCTTCCCCTTTTCTCGCTCTCAGCTGAATAATACAGGCGCATATGTGCATAACGCGATGAACGTGGATATTTCATAAGGGAGAAATCGCGAGCGCGGACAGGTAGAACCCTTTGTCTCTCTTTCGAGTGTCCGTGTGTGACTGGTATTCCTATTTTTTGCTCCCCTCGCGAAAGCGAGCTTGCAATACAGTGTATGTGCCTAGAGTCTTCGTTCGACGAATCGAATGATTATTTCAGGCGTATTATAGTCGCCGAAGGAGTTTATTAATACATCGTCGTCGCGGTGCAGGAGGATCGCTGGTTTCTTTTTTGTTTCGCGTTTCTTTCTTTGAGAGATAAGAGAGAGCTTCTTTGTTGACCATAAACCGACAGCAGAGTCGGATTTTTAAAGCGAATAATTCTCAGCTCGTTGATCTCGTTCTTGAATGATTGACGATCGGATCGTTATCGGTATGTTGAAAATTTTTACGAGATTATCCTCTCGCGCGAATTAAAATCAAGTCGCGGACTGAATACTTTATCTATAGTCTATACTAATGCTCGGTTTAAAAAGCCGGAGTAAAAAGGGGTTAATGCAATTATAGGCACACACATCAGGTTCTGAAATCGAACCTCCCGAGAGAGTCTCGGGACGATGATCGACAAGTGAAAGTTTAATCGCCGCAGAAGATTTCGAGACGAAGCTCGAGAAAACCGCAGAGGCGTACAAGGCATGTATTCGCGATTATCGCGTTCTACCGAGGCAATTATACACGCGGGGGCGGGATATTTTTTTAATAAACTCGCTGAATAACTGAATTGCCCGCGAGAAAGGCGAGCAGCCAAATGATCAATATATCGACTGGCCGAGAGATCGAGAGAGAAAGCTACGCAGTGTAAAGAACAAGGTAACGCGTGTACGTATACTCGTAACGAGAGCGAGTGTATCGCGCAACATATATATATATATATATATATATATATATATATATATATATATATATATAGCGTTTAATGATTCAGACACGCTGAAGAGAATAAGAGAAAAGGGCACAGGAGGAGCGTTGAAAAGGCGAGTCGAGCGCGACGAGTATAAAATAAGAGAGTATATAATTGAAGGTTGCACTTCTCGGAAGCCTTCGTCAAGGAGCTCGGCTCTGCTTATTATCGCTCGCTTTCTTCTTTGATATTTATACTTTGGGAGTGAGGTGACGCAGGAGAGTGAAGGAGAATGTGAGGTGAAGAAATAGAATAACGCGGAACTTGATGTTTCGGAGTGGTCGTTTTATTTGTCGTTGATTTGCGTGACAAGATCTGGAGGTGATGCGACTCGTGTCGTGGCTCCAGTTGAACTGACTTGGTTGGCTCCAGCGCCGACCGTCGAAGGTCTCGATCGTTCCGTCTCCTGTACCGATCGCCGATCGGATTGGCAGGGACGGAGCACGCGCGGTCCGGATAGCGTATCCGTGGCAAGGGCAGCTGGCCCAAACGGCCGGCCATTTACTGTTTTATTACGCCAGGGATTACCCGCGCCGGTGAACTTTAGCCGCCCGCGTCGAGGTGCGGATGACTGCAATAAAAGGGTTCGAGCGCGGGCCCGAGCGTTTTACTGCCTCCTCGATGCGGAGGACTTAATTGTCCGAATGCGCTCAGCCGGGCCGGAAAAACTGAGTTCTAATCCGGGCCTCGTCGTTCGAGGCACGAACGCTGGAGTCTTCACGTGCGCGTGCGCGTGAGGTTTGTATATGTGTGCGCGCGTGTGTGAGTGCGAGTGTGTGAGCGTGTGTGTGAGTGTGTGTGCGAGTAGGTGCTGTGTGGCCACCACAATATAAAACAGAGAAAAACAATCCAGCGTCGAAAGAGCGAGGCGCAATTAAATCGCACGGCCCGTCCTTTACTCAGGGAAAGTAACTCCCATCGTCGTTATGAGAGAGAGAGAGAGAGAGAGAGAGAGAGAGAGAGAGAGAGAGAGAGACGCGTAAGAGCTCATCGACACAAAGAGCTGAGGGCTGGTGTACCACCGCGAGTGTCAGAAGGATAAGACAACTTTTCCACCCGTGTATATAGTGGTGCTACTGGTGTATATATAGGGGGACGGACGATTTTGCTCGCATAAAAGCGCGCCGGTGCGCGTTAAGAGTGTAATAAGAAATTAATTATGAAGAGCCGAGGAGAATGAGATGATTACGAGTGCATGAGCTCTCGCGCTGATGTACGAAATTGGCCGATGATGCTAATGATCGTTCGCGCGCGTGGGTGTGCGGGGGTGGATGGATCGCTTTGTGTCTGCCAGTTGAGCGAATGATGAAGAAACGGTGGTTTCTCGGAATAAGTATATTAGCCGTAGAAATTCCAAAACAAAGGAGACCCTTCAAGTATAAAATTACATTAATGTCGATCGATTAAGTAGCCTATATTCCCCTTGTCGATTCGAGCTAAAAATTAAAAGCAGCTAAGGAATCTTTCGGCGAATAACCTTCCACACGTCAGGTCGGCCTAACGATGAGCGATTCCCCCCGAAGCTAAACTACTTCGGGCAGTCATAAATCATTCACGTCCGTTGTGCGTGTGCGAGAACCACGGGTTCGCGCCCGAAATTCTCTCGGATTCGAAAATCGCTACGCTAATTCGATACTTAAAAAGAAGCACTCGATCCTTCGCATGCAGAGCGACGATTCGAACGAGAAAAGCCGCCAATAAACGCAAAAGCTCCCCCGCAGCAGAATCAAGCTCGCAGAGGCCGCGTACACGCAACCAGAAGCGAAAAGAGAGAGAGAGAGAGAGAGAGAGAGAGAGAGAGAGAGAGAGAGAGAATCGAACGCATGGCGCGTTGCGTGTGCGCAGGAGAGTAGGTGGAACAAACCGAGAGAGAGAGAGAGAGAGAGAGAGAGAGAAAGCGAGGGAGGAAAGAGAGAGAGAGTAGGATGCAGTAGCGGCGTTCCGGCGTTTGAGAGCTTGAATGAGTGGAGCGAGGGTGGCGTCGCCGGCGCGTGGCCCGCATTGGCTGCTGAATTATAAATGAAGCGGAGCGTAAGGGCCGTTGCCTGGCAACCGCGCACGCTGCGTTAAGACAAAATGGAGGAGGGAGAGAGAGAGAGAGAGACAACCGGCGAAAGGGACGAGCTCCTGAGCCTATACAGCTACACGCGTGGGTGTTAGCGTGTCTTTCTCTCCACCGCTGATGCCGGACGCAGCTTCATGTGTGTATGTGCGCGTTTGAATTTGCGATTGTGTGCACATTCGGAAATGTACACCGGAATCTTTATTCATGAATATCCGATCGCGATGTCGAATATATCGCGTCCATTCACCGGCCGGTGCTTGCAACGGGAAAAGGAGCTATACGAAGATTAGCATCCGATTATACGCGCCTGATTGCCCGAACGCGAGCCCGGCTTTTAACGCGGCAACTATACAGCACACAGCTCCGTCTCTTTATCTCCCTCGCGCGCACTTTGCTACAAAAGAACAAACTTTTCGGGGAGTAGAGCTGCGCTTTTTAAAAGGGGCTTGCGCACGAAGCTTTTTTCCCGGGAATCGCACTCGCAGAGGCTTTTTTCCCCAGCTCTCGCTGCAGGAGAGCTACTTTGAATTTGAATTTAGCGTGCGCGAGCGCACTGAAAATAGAATAGTGCCAGCGCAGAGGACTCGCGTCCGCTGACCTAATCTTTACACACTTTTGCAAAATTTATAATGCGCTGGCGTTCTTTTGAAAAAGTTGCAAAGCCCAGATAGTGAATTGTTAATGCTTATGTGTATGCGCGAGCTTCGGTGTAACATTCTTTGCATGAATAACGCACGTGTTCGCGAATAGCGACCCGAATTACTGCACAATAATGCGCACATTCTTCTATGAATAATAAGTCACACGATTTAATTTTTTACTTCGTATATTCGATCCGGTGTTCGCATTGAATATTTCGCCGCTATTAAACTTTGAGGTGGATATAATAAATCGTGCATCTCATCATTTCGTTATATCATTACTAGTATGAACCGCACCGTCGGGATTGATTTCAAATTGATTTAAGAGAATCCGTGTTTTCACTCCACATCCGCCGAAAAAAAATTCAAGAGGAACACAAGGTCGCAGTGGCAGCCAGGGATAATTCAATCCTACTTCGGCGACCAAAGGAAGCACGGATTACGCGCGATCCTTATCTCGTTAGATCGCGATCCTGACCGTGTCTTCTCCTATACTAGTTCGAAGACTTATTTTAAACGTGATAAACCTCACCAAGAGAAGGTTCTGAAGAAGCATTCGAAAATCACCCATAACTTTTATATAATCCCGCAAGCTCTATCCTGCAACCATTAAAGCACAAAAGCATCCATCGAACTTGCTCGATAAAAATTTAATAGAGCGCACAGGGATCGACAAGGCTGCAAAATTGCCGACTCCTTCTTCTCCCTTCGGAAAATTATGAAAATCGCTGTCCGCTCTTTACGCAATATAGATACACATGCACAGCATAATAGAGAGTTTTGCCGATACTTTGAAAGGGCTTAAAGATGGATTATGCAGAGTCAATGCGATTTATCGCGCAGCGCGTCGTGTCCGGCCGCTATATCTGTATGTGTAGCGAGAGCCTAGGCAGATTTTTCTCGTTTTTACTTATATAAATAATCGAAAATCCAGAGCAGCCGGACTTTTGATATTTTGATCTTCTTAGCGGGCGCGGCGCGCGTTGCGAATTTTCCGCGCTTCCTTATTCTTCTTACTCTTATATGCCCTTGTTCGAAGAGCCGAACGCGAGAGTGGGGTTATCTATTATGGCACATGTATTTATAGATCGATGATCTTTGAAACATACGGCAAGAGTGAGAGAAGGGCCAGTCAAGCCTCCAAATGAACAAATAGAAATTAAGCTCAATGGCATGATATAATAACTGATTTAAACAATTTTCAGTACAATACTACTATTCTGTTGTTCAATTTGGAGCGTTGGTATGAAAAATTGAAAATTCAAATTTCAAAAGTTTATGTTCAAATCACATGATTCAAAGGATATATTCTGCGAGATGGCTATTTATACGTATTTGAAAAGTGTGAAATTGAAAAAGGATGTTTATAAAAAATTTTAGATTTCCAGGTTTTAAGTTCAAAATTTTTTGTTTATAATTACGCAGCGTCCAGATTAGGCGCTTTGAAAAATTCTGACCTCAAAACACGTAAACCGTGCACCTTACTCCAAAAAAGGTCAGCACATTTAAGCTCCCGAACGAAGCTCAACAAATCCCCTTATACTCTGCGAAAGGCCTCCAAAAATCAGTGAAAGCATTCCCCCAAATCCGCGGCCCTCGAGTGTGTCCGATCGTCACCCGATACTCTCTCCCTCGAACACCAGCGCAAGTATCTCTTTCATAGAAAAAAAAAAGACGCGCGCAATCTAACAAAACATCTCCGACAACAAAAAGCGCCAGTACTCAGCCAAAGCACGAAAACAAAAGGGGGAAAGGAGACAGGCGCGCTAAAAACGATGAGCCGCTGCAATATGTTTATATTAGACGGATAATGAATTCCCCTACCGGAACAGGTTGTGTTGTGGGGCTAGTGCGTATGTGTGTTATACGTACACAGATTCGATCTGCGCCAGAGCGGCAGATGCTCTTTTCTGCAGCGCCGCGGCCAGATGCAGGGGCCGATCGAAGTCAAAGCCCCCCTGATGCGTGTACACGCAAGCGCTCGTAGGGGGTATTGGATGCGAGTGTGTACATTCCTCGGATATACGGCGATTCGATTGCGTTTACTTTAATTGGAGTGATTTTCGATGAAAGTCGAGTTTCTTTATGTCATCTTCAACCGATGTTTGCGTTGATAAGTGTCTGTTAACGATGTACGCATACATATTGAGCGCCGTTATTTTTAATAGGATTTTTCAGCGAATATTCTATAGAGCACATGAAAATTCTAGCCCTTTATAAATGTTAATCCTATTCCAGAGCGCTTTTTCTAGAATTATCTATACGTCGTCGCTGAAATAAGGACGATTGGAGCTGATAATAATTTAACGGCGTGGATCTAAAATTTCGCCTGCTTCTTTTTCATCGGTCACCATTAAACATTTAGACGCAATTTTTTAGCCTCGATTCCCGCGCTCGATTTTTAGAACTTACATTTCGAAAAGGAAATAAGCGCGGCCTGCAATTGAAAAGAAAAATCCCAAACTCGCATCATCCCACATCAAAGCCCATCAGAGGAGAGACAAAAAAAACACTTCTCGACTGTACGACATCAGTGTCACGGTGCAGTCGTCCCGCATACAAGGGCGACAAATCCGGATAATAAGAGGGGACGCGTCGGACTACTGCGCGTAGAGCATCGGAACACACCAGGCGTTCAAAGGCTCGTTGACGCCTTGTTTGCCCCGGCATTATGATGATTCGCGACACACCCCGCCTCGATATGCGCGAACTAATGACTCCTACTCCCCGCCGTTGTGCTCTGTGGCCCCGCTCTATGAATTCACGATTAGCCTCGGGGCACTGGCGTATCACTCGTGCAGTGTGTTTATTGTTTTGATGCGACTGATGGAACTACGAGATTTTTGTTTGACTTTTGGCTATTTTATTGCGAGCGATTTTGAGGAGATGTATTTGTGTTCTGAACGTGAGAGAATCAGCGGATATAGGTAATATATAAAGCAATTGAAAAGTTCAAGCAAATCCAATCCATAAATTAGATGAAGCTATTTCTTCCTCAAAAATACATTCGCAGTACCGATATCGACGATGAAATATTCAATCGCCAAATTAAAATAGCACTATAACGAACGGCGATTCATTCTTAATGCTGTTAAATATCGAATTTGAATATAATTTGTCTAAAAATTGATGCGACCGCGCGGGTGATATACTTCCTCATCGATATTTATCCCATTTCGTGCCCACACACACAAAGAAACCGGAAGAACAAAAGAACCAATCGACGTCCAATACACAACATATCGATTACATCGACGAACCCTTCGCCGACTGGGTAGTCACGAGAAGAAATATGGCAAACAGAGTCGAGCGTAATATGCCGAAACTATACTATTTTCGCGTCTGGGCTCGTGTATACCTTTCCTTTATCCTTGGCAGGCGAATCGAAGGAAATCAGATCTGATGTATAGCCGATGCGCGCGAACATCTATGTGTGCGCGAAATTTCACGTGGAAGCCGACGAGGTCGAAGAAAGAAAAAGTTTTATCGGCCAACTTGTTTTCTTGCGGCTGGATTGTTTCTCGGCCTGAAATAATAATTCGGCGGAAGAGTGTATATCGATATACTCCTCGTGAGGATTATATTGGCTTGTTTGGAAAAAGTGAATTACGCATGACGAGAAAGTTTAAGCCTTAGACAAGTGTATATGAGTCGAGTTTGATGTACGTTTTTTCGGTTACGATGTAGTAATTTTTTTGCAATTTTTCAAACCCGATACACAAACGCATGAAAGTATCGATCCTAATCAGCTCAATCATCGCACGGCAGATCGTCCCGATGAAAAATGCAAAAGCATCGCGCCTCAAACTGCCCATCGAGTCGCTCTAATTCGCTTAATTAACTAAAGCACCGGTAAGCGTCAAGCAACATAAACATCATGCAAGACAAACGATCCGCGCGGAGAAAAAGCTCGCGTTCTCCGGATCCCGGCACTTGGATACGGCAAAGCGCGCGCGCGCGCGGATATACAGCGCAGGGGAAGCTTTCGAGTTAGCTCGCGGGCGACTATATAGCGACGCGGCGGCGGCGGCACATCGGTTTCTCCAGGGATCGCGAAATCCCAGGCGGTTATATCGACCCTCATAATATTTACGGCTCCGGGGCAGGGGAGAATCGCGCAGTCGCTCTCTCTCTCTCTCTCTCTCTCTCTCTCTCTCTCTCTCTCTCTCTCTCTCTTTCTTGATGGTAGCAGTGTGTATGCGCGCGCTGGTGTGTATGCTTCTTTTTTTGAAAGGGAGGACGCACAAAACGCGTATAAAATCACACTTGAAAACGAAATATTAGAATTTATATGCAGCGGAGACGGCGTGTGCGGAGGAGCGGGGATGTGTGCTGTTTCCTGATATGGGTGCTGTGTGCTTGAGAATGTGTGGGTATAATCCAGTTCTGCATACTGTGAGTTTGCGAGATGAATTTTTTTTTTTCTTTTTGAAATTGAGGAGGAACTTTGTGGAATTTTTAGAATGTCAAGGATTAAGCAGCCAAGGAGACTCGTCCCTGGAACGACATCCCTCTGTGTCTTTTCACCTGGAGGGACACCTCCAGATTATTATTGTCCTGCTCCTGTAGCTGCCAGGCCCATCCGTGAGCAGCATGAAAAAAATGTAATTTTGATACATGATATTAATGCATAGATTATTGTTTATTCTAAAGTTTATCCATTTACATATCACCATACCGCAAAACAACATCCAAACGCTGATGCAACCCACCCCCACCAGCGCCGAATTACACACTGTTTTGACGCTACCCGAGCACTCGCCCCTCAATGAGTCCGAGAAGAAAAAAGGGCAAAACACATAAATAACCTTTTCCCTTAACCTACCCCCGAAAAATTTCCAACTTCCAGTCCACCCTCGCGACCAGATGGAACACCAGCCACTAAAACTCCGGATCGCGTAAAAGCGCGACCCTCGCGTTGAATGAAAAGAAGAAGAAGAAGCCCGTGACAAAAAAAAACCGGGTCGAGCCTCAACCCCGTTCCGCTGGTGTCTCCTCCATACTGTACTTACCCGAGCCGTAAGTTAGGAGGAGGGAATGATTTGTGCCCTTATAGCCGAGCGATAATCCGCGTATGATCGTATAACGCGTTTCACGCTTATCAAACCGTTGCGTCACGCTTCGAGTGACAAATGTCGAGATGTAGGCGTATACGCTTTTATCGATTTCATCGATGGTATACACGCGTGGAATTGAAATCATTAAAATATGGGAGGTAATGGCTTTTTGATGACTATCGCCGGGTTAAATATGACTCGGCTTGTTATTGCCGTCGCGCGAATGTAATTACGTAATGTCAATTGTGTTTGGTGTATCATCTAAGGTGGAATTAATCGAGGGCCGATATTAGCGATGAATTATGCAGCTCGGAGTAGAAATTGATTTTTAATGCCTTTTCGGATTTGAACTGGAATAATTTATAATTACGAGGGATTGTTTAAAATTTTCATCAATCCATTCAAGCTGGCGGTATTAAAAATGAATCGAAAGAAATTTCACGGACGTTGCATGCGCGGGGATAATGCGAAAGCGATAGACAGAGCAAAGAGAGTCGATACGGACGTACAACAAAAGCCGCATGCACCAGACTCTCGGTGTTGTAAGTCAACGAGGCGAAACGCCCTGCGATGCTATACCTTTTCTTCTCTTTCATCTGCCGTCTATCGTCAACGCGAGCTTCCCTTCGTCGTTAGATCTACTTTTATCCATCCTATTATACCATCGTTATTTTTTCTTTGATGTTCGATTTCTTTTTTCCTAAAAATTCATGCAAAACTCTCCTGGATCCTTCGCCCGAGTAAAGAATAAAACACAATTAGAGCCAAAACACACGCCACTAGAGTTTCTCCCCAGACAACCATTACCTCCGCCGAAGATTTACGCGGGAATCAATACGGAGAAGAAGAAAATCCGTCATGTAAATTCACCCTCCGACTAACCAGTTGCATCAACAAATCTCACTTACACGTGTCCGTCCTCCTCCACGCTTCCCTCTGCAGAATCCGAGTAAAAAAAACACACACACACACACGCAGCGAGATTCGCTCCCTCTACAGACATCCATACATCTCCACAAAAGAGCCAGAAGATAGGGGCCGACGATCCGATCGAGAAACACACTAGTATCTTAAAAGCTCGGCGAAAAGCGCATTGAATCGGGCCGGATTATGAATAAGGGATAGATATACTGGCGAGCATAAGGCGAGCCCCTGGGGACCGCGCTCGGGAAAAACCTGCGCTTCGCCCGACAGGCATCGAAAAATAAGAGAGGGGGAGGGAGTGGGGGGATGTGTATACAGGGGTGGGGGATCGAATTATAGACACGCTTGTTGCGCCGTGGATATGATACGGGAGAACATATGCGACGCATTGCCGCGCACGGATACGCCTTAAGTGCCGAAAATGCATGTGCGGTGAGTACGTGCGTGTACGCTTGCCTGCAGGGAGGGGGTTAAGTGCCGCCAAAGTACGCGCACTTTGACTTGCGTATAGACGCGACGTGATGCGCGGCGTCGCGAGAGGTGCTTCGATGTAGGTGCGCCGGCTCTTTGACGAGGGCTTTGTAGAGAGCTTCTTTGCTAATTGATTTTGGCAATCGAGAGCTGTACGGAGATGTTTATAAGTTGTTTGAGGGATAGGTATTTATGAATTCACGCCTATTGTACTTGGAAACTGTATCACAGGACGATTTCATTAATTCGGTTATCGGTATGTTTCAAAATTACCGATTGCATAGAATCGATAAATCACTCGAAGTTGAAATCTCCATGAGATGCTGTTTTCCAAATTTGATTCGAAGCATCTGAAGTTTTTGACAGACGAAGAATCCTCAATACGTAAGCTGCTGCTGTTCGACATTCTCCTGAAGGTTCTACATTATTATAGTCGTCATGGATTCGTCGCGATCTCTACGTGCAACGAATTAATAAACGAAGCTTCGAATTAACGAAAAAAAATCTCGGTAAAACAATTCTCGCAACGAAACTGCAAACTCCAAAAATAATCCAGAATTCATCCCAATAACGAAACGCAATAATTCTCGGAAGAATAATAATTATCGGTCATGCATTATTCTCTCCCCCAACCAACTTGCGATTACACACAAGCAAACGCGATCGCGCTCGCTCATTTCCCCGCTCGCGTTAGCTCACCGCACAATCGATGATCACCGCGTCGCACGATGACAATCATCGTCGCGCGCAGTGCGCGTACATAATATACTTCAGCCGCAGTTTTCCTACACACGAATCACCCCCGAAACAACAACAACAACAACTACTACGCAAAACTACCCACGCGAGAGAAAGAGAGAGAGAGAGAGAGAGAGAGAGAGAGAGAGAGAGACCAAAAGAACAGCAGCCGCGATCATGTCTATAATAAACAGCAAAAAAAGAGAGCATACCGCGTAGCTGCTGTCCAGAGGTTCGCAGAATGAAAGAAGAGCAGGAGAAGAAGAAAAAAGCGGAGAAAGCGAAAGCGCAATAGTTCTCCGCTCGACGCAGCTGAACGCAACTTAACAATTCATCATCGCCTCGCTCGGCTAATGAAAGAATCAGAAACGGGGAAAAGTGTATTGTCGCGAGTTTTTTTGTCGTCGTCGTCGTCGTTGCATATACATACGTGGAAAGGAAAAGCCTCTGGAACACGTCCCATTTCAGCGAGTGTAGACGAGTGCGTAATGATAAGTTTACGCGCGCGCGCGAGCCACCCCTTGTCGGCAGCAACGACGCATTCAAATTGATGAGTTATTAAAAGCCAGCGCCAGCGGACGTTGCGACGAGAGAGGATGGTAATTACAACTTGTGTATAGCGTTAAAGTTATTATAACCGAGAGAGAGAGAGTGAGGGACGGGAAAAACACGTTCAATCGGATAATGAGAATTAAAGCTTTTTATGGTGGAAATGCGCGAGTGCGTCGTCTGGCGGTTTTTGATGTCTTTTTTGAAAATTGATCGGATGGTTGGGAGATTAATTTCGAAAACATTTTCGTTTGTGCGTTATCGCATCGGATTTAGTCGCTTGCAGGCGAATTTACTACGATCATTAATTGGATTATTAACGTGTACTGGATGTACGGAATATCGTTGCGCATGCGACCTTTATAAATTTGTTACTGTAAAAAATGTATAGTTGATAATTCAACGATCATTTATAAAACCAAAGTTTTTCCGAATCGAACGATTGGAAACTCAATTTTCAATCAGTTTTTTACTTTTAAACTTGTTTACTCTGCAAATTTTACGCGAAAACTCCATCCAAAAGTATTCAAAGTTTCAGTAACGTGTTGTGCAATTAAAATAATGCAAAATGCTCAACAATATTTATGAACAGTCTACCTGAATTCTCAAATGTATACAAATTATCCAATCAATCGTTACTGCATAACTCACGAGGGTATACGAAACTTTTTAAATAATTTTTTGTTAAATTATCAAACAATTTTTAACAGCGTTACTCTTGCGTCTACCAAAATTGAAAATCTGTTTACTACAATGCCAATTTGCTATAAAATTCTATTTCAATATACAACAACAAATCCATAATACGATTTTGTTTACAATAACCACAATCCTAACTCCCGCATGTACGAACCACCACAAGCAAGCACATATCATTATCTAACCACCCCATAGAACAACAGAGACACACGTACACGCCGTCATATATCGATTCGTCAATCCTTTCTCTCTCTCTCTCTCTCTCTCTCTCTCTCTCTCTCTCTCTCTCTCTCTCTCCAACTCCAGGATCCACTCGCTCGCAATTACCTCGAGCCTCGCGTCTAGCAATGACTTTTTTTGCCTCGACCTTCTTCCCCCCGAACGACGTAATGTAGCCACCTCCGTGTATCTCTCGCCGCTTTTTTTCTTCTGCCCCAGCAGACGTTCTCTTCGTTCTTTTTCGTGTCATACACATACGCACACACGGGGTAATTGCGCGAGAGGAAAAAACGAGCGGTGTAATCAAAGGGTATACATTAGAGCCGGAAAAAAGACACGAAGTCCGTTATTCCGCGCGATGTATTTCCTTCTGCTTCTTCCTCGTATTATTATATTGTGCGTCTGATTGCCGCGACTCAGCCAGTACCGTGTATGGAGGGGAAAATCTCTTTCGCGCGCGATTTATGAATACTTGAGTTCGCACGCGTATAGGGGCGGTGTACTACTTGCGCCGCGTGTATAAGCTATTAGGTGTTTACGTAGCGCAGCGAATTTCGCGATTTACATCTACTTCGAGGATGCATTATTCAAGCCGGGAATTACGGAAATTATGAGGAGAAATCGAAAGGTGCGGACTACCGCCGCTTTAAAGTCAACTATTACGCCCTCGTTTCTTATTCCGTTCGGCTGAATTAATGATCGACTAACTGCTCTATCGCTTTAATTTTAATCGAGATCAGCGGCGATTCGCGGTGAAAACTATCCGCCATCCCATACATCCGAATTATACTCTGGTACACTGCAGTATGGCATCAGTCGTGCGTTGTCTATAAGCAGCGCGGGCTGCTTGTAATCTAGCAAAGTCACGCGAGTGTCGGAAAAGTGGACGAGCGAGAAAAGCTCTTTCGGCTGCTGATGCTGCTGCTGCCTGGTATATGTAAAACGATTGGACGACGCCGACAAATGAGCAGCGCGCGCTCGGACTGATTTCCCCGTGGGTCACTTGCTGCCGCTTTCAAATCAAGAGAGACGCCCAGAAGTCGCTGGATATCGTGCGTTTTTATATGCGAGAAAACGCGCTGCTGTTCCGCGGATGTGCTGTACAGAGAGAGAGAGAGAGAGAGAGAGAGAGAGAGAGAGAGAGAGAGAGAGAGAGAGAGAGAGAGAGAGAGAGAATGGGTATAAGGGGATTGAGTCGGATATACGCAGTCTTGTTTTGGCAAAGAGAGGGATACTTTCTGCATTTTTCAGCGACGGCCTTTCAAATTTCCCGCCCTTTCGCGTTTACGCTTCGAGCGCATGAAAATTTTTCGAAAGCTCGTCGCCGCCCTCTATATACTGTATCAAACGGCCGTGAACTTGAATTAATGATGCCGTGTCTGCGCGCAGTGTGATTCGATTCTTTTTTAGATTTCGAAATTTAAAAATTCGATGCCCAGACTCGATGAACATGCTACGGGTGTCTAGACAAGCGCTCTTTACCGATTCAATTAGCCTTTCATGAGGAATTCTATTTCTTGAGTGTCATAGCTTGTAGCTCGATTTCATCTCTCGCTGTTATTTCGATTAATCGAGAAACACGAATAGAGAGAGTTACGATCTATACCGGAGTCCGTCGATTTGTTCATTTTTTATGCTACATGCAAACCACATCTAGCTTCGCCCTGTAGACTCGTGTTGTGCGGATTAGTCGCGCGCCGCATCTCGAGAGAAAAAAAAACAGAAAATCGCATCAATATTCATCGAAAGTGTACACCCTCATTTCCAGCCGACACACACGAGAAAGCCAATCTTCCGCAGAGCAATAAACAACGAATTTTCAATTTCATCCAGCCCCAAATTTTCCTCCCACACGCGCTTTCCACGATTCCCCGAGGATATCACCCGGCCGCACACGAAAGACATACTTAGAGGGTCGACCGCCAGATGTATGGAGATGCTTTTTACGCTGTTCGGAAAAAAAGCTCGAGGCCTCTTCTTTTGGCGTTTATACGCGCAGCAGATCGCGAAGGGTTGAGACAATAATTAAGGAGCTGCAGCTGTGCGTCAATGTTTCAAAGCGACGAATTTATAGCCGAAGGGTGAGAGACAACTTTTTTTCGCTGGAAAAATGTGTTTTCGCTTCGTTAGACCTGATTTGTGCCCAGTACCAGAGAGAGAGCGTCTCGATTGCGATACGTTTGTCACGCCGTTGAATTTTAATGCGGAGCAGTCGGTGGAAGCTTCGAAATACACTTTTGCCAAATAAATACGAGAAGAAAATTTTCGAAAATACTGCATTGGATGAACGAGGGTCGGACAAAAAATTTGTCAAACGACCCAGACCAGGCGTCATTAAAAAGTCAAGCGAAAAAGCGCGTCATTTCAATTTGTCGTAGTCGGCGGCGGCCGATCGGAAATCCGTCATCGGCTTTAAATAAAGCGGCTAAGCATTAAAAGTTTAAAGCGCGTATAACCGCGACAGTGTCTACGTCGTAAATATCAACGACGATGTAACGGCCGAGAGCGAATATGTGTGCGTAAACGCACGTGAAGAAAATCGCGTAAATGGAAAAGCGACTGTGTCCGCAGGTGCATGAATGATCGAAAGATTTCGGAAGATCGTCATTTTCAAGCGATCAATCGGGATCAATCCGTGTGTGCGGTTTTGAATCTCGCAGATGTAATCGCTGCATTAAGAGAGTAATGGTAAGGGTTTATACGACGGAATAAATGACGCCACGACCATCGAGCCCTGTCCTCGCTTATTATTCCTCGCTTTTTCCTCTGGAGATGCAATTATCGCGGTAACGATTATCAACCCTCGACTATACACTTCCTGCGCTGTATATCCCCTTGTTTTAATCATTTCTCTTGCCTCGACGTGAGCGCGTGCGTTTTTATGAAATCCATGCCAATTTTTCAAGTTTGATTATTCATGGCTTTGCGCATGCTGGAAGGGAGAGGAAGTTAAATTTTATCGAGTTTTATACGAGAGGGATAAGTAAATAATGAAAAAATTAGTGATGATTGTAATGGCGAACGGATTCACCCGGTAATTTGGTGAAATAAAATACAGTCGCGTGAAGGTAAGGACAAATTATATTGCTCCTGACTCATAGGATAACATTTGATGAAAGTAGACAAAAATCATTATCAAATCGCCTTTCGTGAATTACTGCACATCGACTATCATAAAAATTCAATCTCTCATGCCTACTGAGATGAACATGCTTTTTGCAATTTTCCCCAAACATCAACGATCACAACGTCGATATAGAATGCTTTTATCGAAGTTTTACATAGAAACGTTATCCATGATTCAACCTGCAATATCAAATTATTAGCTGATTTTACATTCTTTCATCGTCAATATCTAGGCTAAGCGATAAATAAATTTGCATCCGAATCAATCAATCGTCTAAATTTTTCATGAAAATTGAGCTCCCCAAGTGGCGGACTGCGTAAATACGTAATATTCTCGTCCGGCGAGGAGTGCGTTCTATAGTCATCAAGTCGCCATCGTATAGATTCTTTTTAAATTATCGGAATTATTTTATATCGATTAGGATCTGATCCGCACAAAAACTTAAAAAACAAGCGATCAATCATTCATATTTTTCCCTTCATTTCATAAAAGCGGATTTGACTTTACGTCCTACGAGCGTACTATTCCATTTCGCGGTAATCCGTTTTTTTTCACGCTTTTCACCTTCGTGCAAACTATTGCACAAAACCTTGCTCTCCACACTGCACCCTACAGATTTACATTTCGCATTTACAATAGTCCGAAGCGTTTCCTTGAAATCGGGGTACATGAATAGCGAATTAGCAACGCCGAAGGCTAGAGTTGAAAAGATTTATATTACGCGTTATGGTCACTAAATATTTCAACGGTCGCGGAGGAAAATTTTCAAATAATTCGCTGCTTTATGCTTGAGAAAGCTTTGTTGTTTTGAATCAAATTTTACGTTTAAAAATTGTATATTTTATTTTTCTTTTTTTCCAAATCACGTCTCACAGCCATTTTTCAAAAGCCGCTTCTTCCGTCATACCTATAACGTTTCACTCCCTACTCAAACGCGCGCTGACGACGCTATAAGCTCGCTCCATCGCGTTATTCCACGGCTCATGAATTATCAATCGCTAACTATCCATTTTCAAATGAAATAGGCGTACTTTTGTGTGCAGCGCGGGTAGAAAAAAAAGAGGAGCGTGCGCTATTACACGCGAGTCATCAAGGCGGCGATTGATTGGCTTTTAAGTGTAATTCAAACGTATAGGCCTGCGCACGATGCTGGAGATAAGCCAATTGCACACGATGTAAGTCATATCGAAAAAACGTTCATGCGACCATCAGCCGTATTGGCTTGCGGTTGAACTAATAATTTCGCTCCGCTTCATTATTCATGCTTAATTATGGCGACTGCTGATAAATTGATGTAGATTTCGACGCAATATCTTCGCCTTTTATTACATCGCGCTGTATCGTTACGACCGCGATGCCATCATCGTTTTAAAATCAAAAGATACGCAGGTATAATCATCTGTTTATTGTTCGAATAATTTCGAAATAATTCCAGCGGAGCCAAATCTCTGCCGTAATACGCTCAGACAGTCGGAACGAAGCGCTCAGATTTAAACCCAGTTAACCCTCTCTAATCCTTTATTTGTGTACTCAGAGCATATCGCGAGCAAACCTCGCGCGCGCACACAAAGCGTGCGGAACCGACCGAAATTGATCATTTAAGTTTTCTGCTCGGCATGAATTTTTGAAGCACCGGCAAAGGGTTGCGCTTGGAAAACGCCCGCGGGAATACCCGCCCGTGCGCGTTATTTCTCGGCTCAACGATCGCGGCGTCGAAAGTCGTAATGACGCCGAGCGCCGCAGGAAAGAAGACAAAGAATCCGAAATATGATAATTGACGCGTGGTGTACACGTATATAGTCGCCAGCACTCTCTATACTATATATATAGGTATACGCGCAACGTCTCCGGGGAAATTCGGGGGGCATGAATTTTCGATTTGTCGGCGGCTCTGGAAAAGGGTTAACTCGCTGCGTAGTGCGCAGTGTGTTTTGCTTTAAATTAATGCGCGACATCGGATACGCGCCATACATGAGCCGCGAGATTAGGATTTATTCGATGCGTTATGACGGGCGTTTCGTTACAGAGATCATCACCCTCTTTCTCTTTAATGACTTTTCCGGAGGGTATAACCCAATTTTTGCACTTTTCATCCCCTTACAGTGTGCGCGTGTGCAGCTCGACGGTATAGGTATATACACGCTAGAGTGCATAGGTACAGACAGACAGACGAACGAGTGTGTGTGTGTGTGTGCGTGTGGGTGGGTGGGTGTACATACGCCGACGCATTATCCGGGCTTGTTTGCTAGGGCCGTTGCTAGGGCTACGCGCGCGCGACTAGCCAGGGCTTCCGCAGGTTTTAGCGTATACGCGCAACTCTGCCACTGCTCTGCTGTTGCGTATGTATATATATATACCTATATGTATGCGTTTGTCAACCTAGTTCGCATGTGTGCAGCGTGATCTTCCACGTTGGCGACGAGCGAGTCCTGTTGGAGTTTTAATGGCGTCGTTTTTTTTATAAATGGTTTTCTTCTGAAAGCTTGAAATATAGGAGACTTGAGAGCGATCAATTAACAAATCTTGACAATTTAATGATTATTAACTAAGAACACAGCACGTGTAGATTACGTTTTTGATTTACAATTTGCATTTCGAGTTCCGTTTTCGAGAGTGCACAACGACGTTATACTCAGAGTCACGTTGATGATTTATTGAGTGTATATTTACCTCGATCGAATTTATTTTCTGAATGACACAAAAACGTGACTCACCATACAATGTATAGACTCTTTAATTTTTTAATCATTTCTAAAAATACGTGATTATGCACACACAAAATAAGACAATGAAAGGAGTCACAATGAAAATATGTCTTACTGATTCGCCCTCGAAAGATTTTCTTCTAGGAAAGTGCAGTAGACGCGTAGATAACTTATGTATACAGAAATTTTTTTGTTATGTACAGTTATGTGGAACGAAACTTATTTATTTAGACAAAAACTAAAGAGGCTATATTGATGGATTATAGACGTATGTAACTGTGCGTGCATGATCTATGCTTTTTTATATAAACAATTTATTCAGCATCATTTATGCAATTATTGATCCCGAGAATCTAGAATGTTACCATTTACATGTTTGTTATATAAGCGCAGATAATATTAATATTTTTATGGAAGCTTGCAGCAACTAAATTACATAAGAGATCAATCTATGTATAAGTGCGATTATACAATATCCCGGTATACAACGTACGAAATCCAGGAATTGATTGTGCAAAACGAAGATGCAAACATTTCACTGAAACATTCTATCCTTCAAATCCAACGTCTAAATTTCCTCCACGTGCAGCAAACATCCTCAATCGTCATCGCGTCTAGACGTTATTTCCCCGACGAGTATAGTCTTCCCAAAACAGTCGCGATTCCGAAAAATCATTATCGCCTCTACGACCTATTCCCGACTACAACGCAGCTGACAACAATTGCGCATATGTGGGACGGAAAGAGAAAGAAGTCGAACGGCTTTTGCCGCGCAAACGACAGATTTACGACCCCGAGCTTAAAATTCCGCGATCGATTTCGCGCTGGCGCGTTATCAGTCTCGTTCGCACGGATTAATCGTCCTTATAATAAAAGAATGAAGTCGCCAAGGAGGGAATGAAACTGTCTCTTGTCAGTCGTGTGCTTTGCGAGATACCGTCGATATAATCGGTACAGTGTTGCAGTTTACGCTAGTTTTATACTTGGTTCTACGAGTTATTTTATGGTGCAATATATAGCTGTGCTGAAGAATATAAGGTTTTATCATTTTTATAATCGTTCGATGAGATATTGATTTAGGAAACTATTTTCGCAGTAAATAATTCAGGTATTAGTATAGCTCACAAATTTTTACGCAAGAAATTGAATTACAAAACAAAACATTTTCGAATTCGATGAATTCTTTTTGGCGAATTATTAGTAGATGTAATTTCCCAAGTTCGATTCAACTTTAACCAGGATTAACTATAATCCACTAGTAAACAATCTACAGCACTGGATTGATAAAATTCGCTGCCATATAATAACGGCTCAAATATAGTTCAATTAGATATCGTTAATACCCACTTTTCTGAGCAATCAAATAGATTCGCTTTTTACCCAATAATATCTCGTCGAACATTAGAAAGCATTTACGGCAGCCTCAAAAACGATTGGGATTCTTCTCTAATCCATGAAATACATTCTTATCATCAGGATTTTTACAAGATTTCACGAAGATAATAGCCTGCGATACCTCGAATCTATCGAGCACATTGTACCTTCGTCGACTGTCCGGTGAAGTTACTTTATGTAATACCAAAACATGAAAGTCGAGATTGTCTTGATCCTGCTGTGCGGTGCGATCGCAAGCCTAGAATGCCGTCGCATCCCAGGCAGCGGTAGACCGACGCAAGGCAGAAAAGTCATTGAAGCGGTGCCAAAATCTCGTAAGTTATTATAGCTTGGAGAAATGTTTTTGGTGGTGCAATATTTTCGTTGAATATATATTTGAAATAAAATAGGAGCTACAAATAGACCACGAGAGAATTAAATTCGTTTCAATGTTTACAGAGAGACCGACGTTCCTGGCCTACACTTTGGGTCACGGCTTCATGGAACAATATCGAATGGAAAGTCCTCACGTGTTTCCCTTCCCGACCTTGCTGCAAATATCGTCGGAGCTCGAAGATAAATTCCAGGTAAAATTTACTTTGTATTACAGAAAAATATACCAGTAAAGCCGGACTTCGCAGCCCACAAAAATCCCTCGCCGAAATCGAGATTCGCACAGCTCATATCATCCCTTTCGCAGTCCCATCAAACATACACGGTTTTATAGAATAAATCAGGCGCTAGCTACATATACCCGTATAAGCGTGCATCATGTAGCGTAAAACGTTCGCTGAATCGTCGGGGCATTTATGTTTCAGGCGCTCAAGAAGCCGAAGAACTTTACGAGCGATCTCTACCTATTCGTCTCGGAGACCTTCCGGCTCAGCTCGGCGGATATGTTCTCGCTCATACTGCGCCGCAAGTACTGCTTTCCTCACGGCAAGTGCATCGATCTCGAGAACATCGGCGAGCTTTGCTGTCCCTTCTGATGATGTTTCGCCACACAGGATTTTTAATTCTCGTGATATTTGAATTTCGCGCCACCTTTTGCATATAGCTATAGACTGTAATTGGTGATTCTAAGAAAAAATTCAATTTACACATGTTATCGATAGGATTGTCGAGTGATTATACATTGATAACATCGCTGAGGCAAAGACACTCATTATTTCGCAAAAACGCAACAGATCGTTTTGAAATATAATGTATTAGAATAGAACAAAGCTTTAATAAAACCATTAGCTAAGAAAATAGTAACATTAACTTGATGCATTTTCTTTTACTTAAGATAAAATTATAATGTGATAAACGTTTTATGCGATATTTTATTTGTAAGAACTTGTATTAATTATTACGTACTTATACGAGTGCAGCTAAATGCCAAGTTTTCATGGAAAAAAGTAAAATTTCCATGTCATTTGTGTTTTGTTGAGGGCTCGTATTATATTCTTATTATAATATAATGTAGCGATAATTTATAATACCCTTTACCTTTTGTATCAAATATCTGTATAAAAAGTTGTATTATATACAATGAAAGAAATAAAAAAACGTATTATATTATAAATTATTCAAAAATAAAATTGTAAACTTTTACCAACTTCTACGATGCATCGAACGACAGTAATCGCAATCTCTATAGCAATAAAACAAAATTTATTTCATCATTCTGAAAAAAGATTAAATTTAATCTAAATAACGCTTCGAGTAAACTCTATCTAAATCCACAATAAAGTATTATCAAAAATATGACTAAATGTTTTTGCGATATACTCGTAACAAAAATTAGAAAAGAATCATTGAATAATATAAATCACCTTTATAATTAAAACAATAACCTATATATTATCCAGATTTTACAGTAGAAATAAGATTTACGATTTTTGAAACTATAATTTTATTTTATTTTTATTTATTTTTTTTTTTTTTTGAAAATGTGCTTTTGTGAGCAGTGATATGCATATGTAACAAAATATAATTAATATAACAACAAAAACAAAGTCATTACGAAAACGATCAGCACAATTAGACAAGCAGCTAGTATAAATGTTAGGTGCTTATGCTCTTCAAATAGCATCACGTGTTTCATAACTCTTCGTTACGTACAGTTATAATGTATATAAATACGAATAACTTTACAATATATGGCATCGATTTTTATTTACGCTAAACCAAAGCGCGACACGAGTTCAAGAATAGAATATAATTTACAAATAAAAGGCTCTAGACGTGATGAGCCAATAAAACGATTACAAACAAAAATTGAATATTCGTGTTGTGCTTTGCTTGGTCGAGTGTCAAGTGTATAATATATAAACCAACTGTTATGTTCAATAAAACAACTAAAATGTTACCTCCAAACAACATCGTGGATTAATACGTGCATTGTGTATCTTGTGATCTCTTGTAATATAATGAATCATTCGCATAACGTGCATATTCAAAGGTCTCCTTTACATTTTACAAAAAAATTTTATAAAACGCCGCAAAAGACCCTTAAATAAGTTAACAAAACTCGAAAAGTTCATTTTTTATTGACTTTTTAAAGCTTTCATTCCACATGCGCAAGATGATTATGTTAGGTTCAAAACGCAATAATCTCAAAACGAAAATTTAAATGAATCTAAACTAGAAGTTCCTATAAGATTGCTCATCAATTCCTTTGATATTAAACACATCTTCGAACATTATCAATAACGTATACATATATATTATACATTCACTGGACAAAAATATAATTATAAACAAACTACATATGTTGATACGGTAAAATGAGAAAACAAATCTTTTTTGGCATTGTTTCTACAGATTCAGTCACGTTATATTTTTAAAACAGACACGGATGCATTTTATTATCATTACGTTTTTACTCTATTATTAATTAGCTTAGGCTCCATTTACATTAGTGTGAAAATCAAAAATAAATAAATTTTACGTATATGATGTATACATGTAACAAAAAGTGTTTGTTTGGTGGTAAACGACTATAACATAAATATTAAAGTGTTACCATTGTGTTAATGTAACGAAAATAAACAAACGCAAATATTTATGACAAACTCCATTGATTATAAAATAAAAACAAAAAATATTTTATTGATCAACAACAAAATGATGCATCGACGTCTGTTATACGATTGGAAACAGAATAATCGATTTCCCTTTTCAGAACTCCGAACTATTTCTACACTAGACCTACGTACAAGAATTGAAGTTCCTTCGCGAAATTGAAAGCTTTCGCGCTTCGACTTTTACACATATGTAACATGCGAGTGACGTGCAGTACGGAAAAGTCTTGTATGCGTATAGTTCTTCGTTAAGATAGATCTCGTGCGAATTAAAAGTCACTTCATAAAAAAAAAAACGCAGAATATACATCATTTTGAGCTCGAGAAAATCTATTTCTTTACGGCTTAAACGCGCTCAAGAAACAAGCGACAAATAAGTCAATCAGTCTTTTTCTCGAAAGCGAGAGGCGGGTTATTATTTTAGATATACATACTTTTCGCGTCAACATTTTTTTCTTGCTTTAACGCATAGATCAGAAGCACGCACTTTTTCAGAGATCTGACGCTATAGTGATTCTGAAAAGATATATGTACCCTTCGAATGAATATTAATTACTCGACTGTAAACCAAGATTTCAAATTTTGTTGGTGTAGAAGTAAACAAACGTGCAGATCTCTGATTTTTTAAATCAGTAAAAATTATTTGTCGAAGCGCTGTTTAGGATAACTTATGTTTCTGATTTCGTAGACAAGTTTGAAAACTTAAACGTTAAGATAACATATATTCAGCTAGAGCTAGCATTAAATCGACTCAACAACAATGTACCTCTATTTCATGTAAAAATGCGATATGATGATCCACAAAGGCGACGGTTTTACAAACGACGTGATTAAATCTAGCTGGACACTCATCTAGCTACAAGAACATTCATTCGTTTACATTTTTTTCTATCGATTTTCCGGCTATAGGTTTAAAACAACCGATCGATATACATCTCATCGTTATCCACTGCTACTTTAAACAAATGTGCTGATCAAATCACATTGAATGAGTTAGTATGCGATTTTCTATTGAAAACGTGAAACAATTCACTGATGGATAATCCGAAGATATTTTTATTTTATCAATCTTGAACAGAAGATGAATGAAAAGAAATTAATTATAAACATGGTTATCGAACTTCAGTGAAATCGAATGATTTTATCATCACATAATTAATGTTAGAACATAAAGTACCGAGTTGTAATCAAACTCAAACTTAGTAATGCTGTTTTCGAGTATAAAACGCTAAAATAGTCGGTTTCGTTTGAAAATTAAAAAAAAATCAGATGTCAATCGATTGATGAGAGTATTAATCGATGTTTTAATCTTATCTAAGGTTAATCTAACGACTTGTTACTAGTATTGAGAGGAAATGTAACGAGATTATTTCATACAAATCAGTAAAGTGTTTATAAAGCAACAGCAATAATAATATTTTGTTCGAAACATCACTTTTAGCAACAATGAAAAATGTTAATATCACTAAATTTTGTATGATTATGAATAAATAATTTTAACTCAAAGAATTAGCGATTAATTAACACTTTGCTTTACGAAGCTCTTTATTGATTTTGTATTACTATCGATCGTCTTCCTCTTAAAGCGTTTGTTGAATCTTTCGAAGAGAAGAAACTCAGTTCTACGAGGTTTGAGGCTCGGAAGTGAGTACGAAGCTTATACAAAGAGTCAGTTAATGACAGTTACAATAACCCTGAGAGTCTATTTATCGTACAAAAACTTTACAATTCTGTCAAGTACTCCTATGTCAATTACTTTTTTTTAATTATGTCTTGACCCTACATTGTTTCTGGCAAGTATTTTCTTTTGGTGGCACCTTACGAAATATATCAATATAACTACCTTAAAGGAATCCTTTTAAACATTAGAGTATAAAGTGCAGTAACATCAACAACTACAAAAGCCCTGCCATTTTTTAAATTATTCAAAGCAACATGCCGATTGCTCTTTCTGTTATAAAACTAACGATTTTTTTCATAGACAAGTAAACGCAAGAATCCCTTCACTTTTGGTTCCAACAACAAACTTTAAAACTAAAAACAAATTGTTTTAATTACTAGTAATTGACGTGATTTACAAGACATACATGCTATTTTTCACATTCGCCAATATCTCAATCAAATAATGAGTCGTAACGATGTTCTTTTTTTTGAAAATCCAACCATTGCGTTTAGCGCTATCAAAGACATAGACTTCATAGTTTGGAAACAGCAGTAATTTGATAATTTGACTCCGAAGTTTTTTATCAACCAAAAAAACCGTATAACTAATTGGTATATCCAAGGGCATTCTTCCAATGACCTCACATGTTCTCCTCGTTAAAACTGCAAAATCTCTCTTAAGTTTCGTTTTCGCTCATTGAAAATGCTCAATGTTGTACTTTTTAGACAGTCTTACACGACTATAATAGTTTTTTTTCGTTTAATCTAGATATATGTACGCGTAACTTTTCCTTTTAATTTGCATCTACCTAAACAAAAGGATACTTGCAGCTACGTACTACTTAGTCTTTTATAAAGAAAAAAGAGAGTATAAAACCAAAATCATCGATAAGATAATATGTGTGATTAAAATTAAAATAATTTAAATAACATAAAGGTATTAAAGTATACAATATACATCGGCTAGATTACGTAGAAACGCCAGACAATTCTAAACACAGAAAAGTGCACGCGTGAGGGTATTTTATTTTTTGTATTTTTTAAAGCTGAGACCGATATGTGTGGCAAATGCAGTTATTACGATATAAAGATTCTTTGATATAGTTCTATAGGCGAGTGTGTCGCGGCCCTTAAGTATAACGGTAGAGAGCGATGTTGACTATAAATAGTAAAAAAAAAATTATTGCTCTTTAGATTTGAGTAATGAAGCTCCGATGACGTATCTATACATAGTTTACGTTCTACAGTAAATCTCTCGTGAAGCTGAACTCATGTAACGTATGTATGCAAACTTGCTACGATATGCTTTCACGTATTCTGCAAATTCGTTTCGAATGTGTGATGTGTACGAATTTTTCAATGTCATACTGACACGACTCTTGCCGCCAACTGGTTTTTTTCCACAGTTCGAAAAAAGAAAAAAATCAGCGGGGATGCAGCGTCTCCGCGATTGATCTCACTCGAAGGACATGAGATTTGCTGGAATGGGCTTTCGATCCGTCGCACCGCGCACAGTTGCCCGTAATTCCTTCAGCCATTGGTCTGCCATTTCGTTCGACGTCGCTCGGAATTTATATACGTTTCCTAAGAAAGACAATAATCTCTATCTTACCCAATTTATGACATACTGCTAAGCAATTTCGAGAGATCAGTGAATTGCTTGCAGTAACTACTTTGGCGTTCATTGTTTTGTCCCCTACCTTTTTTCGGATCTGCTAACAGGAAAGTATCTCCGTGAAACGTATTATCCAACGTTTCAACAATCCAACCCAATATAGACACCATTTTGTACGGCTCCCTTTTAAAGTCCCCTCTGTCATTTCTATATTGTAAAAATTACACAGTTTTAGATTCAAAACGCTTATAATAAGTATCTCGTGAGATTTAGTAAGAATCAACGAAAAAGTGTTAAAGTGCATACATCAAGAAAAAAAAATCGCTCGATATTGTGCAGATGGTTTAGTAGGAATCAACGAAGAAGTGTTAAAGTGCATGGAACAAATAAAAAAAACGAAGAGAGTATTCGGACAATGCGGAAATAACAAACGCAAAACAAAAAAGGTCACTATTTGTTAGGTCATTTGTCAGGAATCATCGCAGAGACGGGATTCGGACGAAATAGAAATAACAAACGCAAAATAAAAACGCTCAGTATTTGTTAGGTGATTTGGTAGGAAGTAACGCAAAAAGGAGGATTCGGTCTAAACGGAAATAGCGAACATATTAACTAAAATATGTTCACTATTTTCAGGTGTTTGGGTAAGAATGTGCGCAAGGGGGGGGGGGTACTGGTAGAATAAGATGAAGTGTAGAGCTGATGAATTTTCTAAATAAATAAAAAAATAGATCGAAATCAATTGTGCAAAAACTTACCCTTTGAAGCATTTCGGAGAAAAGTATACAATCGAGGATGCCCAAAGTTGGACCCAGTATCTTTGCCAGGTTGTTACCGCGGGTTTCCGTCCATCTCGTAGAACAACTTTTCGCCTCAAAGATCCTTGCATTATGCAACGAGGCTCTATGGAACCATCAATATCGCATGCCAAGACTGACAGCGTACTGCAAACAAACAATTCGAGGATTAAAATTCATCTCAAGTGAAATAACAATAATTTAAATAAACATCATGTAATATCAGATTACTAAATCTTACCTAGTCTTGGACAGTAAACTACAGTCATCGTTTATAGCGTCGGCCGGCGATCCTGGAGAATTCTGATCGAGGTCTACGATTTGCGTAGCCAAATGCGGCTCCTCCAGCACGGAATCGTCAAGTAAATGACGAACCGTTACGTGATTTGCCTCCAGAGGAACTACAGCCTTGCCGAATATGCTGCAATACAAATTGTTTATTAGTTTCGCATGCCAACGGTGGCGGAGCTATTCATGCAGTGACAGTGACTTCTCGAATGAACGATGTTTTTATTTGCAATCGAGAGGCGGCTTGCGTTATGCTAAAAGGAATTTTATTAATTGGATGATACAAAGTTACTATAATAGCTAAAGCAACTGAAAATTCTGCATGTAACGCAAGTTTCCTCTGATTTTGGTTCTCACTTCTATATCTGAATCAAATTAGACATGACTGGACGATAACTTAGAATACGTAAATAATAATATTCAATTCAATTCTATATTATAACAAACGATGGTATACATTAAAAGTAAATATAATTTTTTTAACTAAATACTTCTAGACATAAATAATCGAACCTAACCAACTTATTTGACTGTTCACTTTTTAACAAAGTATACATGCTTCGATAATTTATAAATCATATCATAATCATAAAATTGATCAAAATAAAACGTATCACTTTTACCAAATGTTGTTACAAGTTTTAAATAAAGATATTCAGTATTATCAACATGCATAGTTATATTATTTTAATGATATTAACTTTAAGTATTTATGTTGATAACATCAACGTTATTTTTTTTTATTTTGATACTGAGAAAAAAAAGTAAAATAATATAAAAAACTTGTTTATTGGGGATCAGAAGACGGAAACTAAACAAAATTATACAGAAGTTCTAAGACTCAATAAGTATGTACAGAAATATTTTTCTCAGTGAAATTAGTAAAATGAATGAATGGCATCACATGCATAGACTAAAAATGGGTAATGACATATGCATAACACCATGACGATTTATAATATGATAACAAAAAATTCTAAAACTATGTATAAGCACTATATAATAATAAATAAATCGTTTCGCATAACCCTGAACGCGGACTCTTGGGACTCACCCAGGAGTTGTCAAGCTAGGTCCGTATTTTCCTCCTTGTTTATGGAAGTTGCGTGGAAGACTCGTACTACGAAATCTAACAAGTTCACAATCGTCATTGCTAGTTCTTAGAAGCAACGAGTCTGAATGAAAATACTTTCAAAGTATTTTGTTCTTTGTTCAAATGAGTGGTTTTCCCATAAATTGTGCAACTTTTTACGTACGTTACAGACGACGTTATAACAACTAAATTGCTAGTACTTAGATTTAATATGCATACGAATAAGCACTATGCTTATTATATGAAAAAAATTTACGTTTAAAAATTTTGTTACTCAACACGGGGTCTAATTACACTATAAAAATGTTTTTTTTTTTAAATTAAGCAAATATTTCAACAGATTTGTGTCGAATGCAGTATTCAAGAATTTATTGGATTACTCCCGTTATATGAAATTCAATTAGTAAACTAGAATAACGTCAAAGATATTTTACATACTGTCTATGTGTATATTACGAAATCTGACATTTTAGTATTTTAAAGCTTTACCACACTTTTTCGATTAGTGCAAATAAAAAACACTCTAAGCTGTTTCCCAAAATACATGTATATTAACTTACTTCGTCCCAAGACTACGACACTTGCGATGTCCAGGTACAAATTTATTAGCTGCTGATGCAGCATGCAAACGCAAAGATCCTGCACAGCCTCGCGCTGGAGATAAAGACAAAGCTGCGACGCCCGTCACTACATCGCCAACTGATTCTTTACTACTACTTGAAGACGGGATTGGTGAATTTGGCTCCAATTTCATTGATAATCTAAAGAGTAGAAACAACTTTTTTTATTGAAACTGAATAAAAATGTATTTGAATACTTATTTTGGATAGCGCTTACTTAAAATGATCGTCCTCAAGAAATTTTTGTAATTCTTCTATATAACGAACACTGCTCAAATATCTTTGAACATCGGGTAGAGGGACTATGCCGGGATATTCGCTGGCTTGAAACATTGCTACTTTTGTTAAAACAGCATTCATCTTCAAGATTCGCTGATGATTGTCGCCATTCTGAAATAAAAAGAGATACAAATTTTACAATAATACGAAGTTGCTACAAGCTTTTATACTTTTTTTTCTTCAAAAATTACTTTGGTTGGTGGATGTGCCATGTCTATATATACAAGATCTGTCAAAAATAATCCTAAATAAGGTATGCATGGCAGTTTGATGCTATCCATATGTTCTCGAAGATTCATCCAATTGCTTTTATCACTAAATACTTCTGCAAGTTTGTCAAAGGTGCTTTTATCTTTTTTTGTTAAACAAGCCCACGTTTTGTTCAATCTACAAACAAAAAATTTTAAAATTAAAAACATCAGGATTAATTTTTTTTTTGTTGGTAACTTGAATTCGAAATTTTTACCTGTAAATTGACGCGCTGTGTAAACCAGATATAATAGCAAATAAAGAGTGTAAATTATTCAAATCATATAGCTTTTTTGCTACTCGTATAAAATGTGCTAGAATTTCAGATCTTTGCTTTGGTGTTGGTGCATTTAATATTTCTTGAACTGTCCAAAAGCTGGCCTGTATAAATTATGAAATTAATTTTTAAACCAAACTCTGTATAGGTAATGTGTATAATGATAGTATTATAATGTATGATAGTAAAAATGCTTATACTAACGTGATTGAAACGCCTTGTGAAGCTGACAACATTTGGGGCAACCAAGAGTTTGTTCTTTTTGTTCCACGAACAACTGGATAATTCTTCAGGTCTTATGCATTTGAAGACACTAGCATCGAGCAATGTTAGTTGTGATGCTAGGTCTTCAGCTGGAATCTCAGTAGCCACTGTGGCATTTGGTACTGGTGAACTGACATTGCAGCGACCAGGTAATGAATTGGATTTGCACGCCACAGATCTTAAAATGCAAACATACATATACATATGATAAATTAAAATGAAAAAATGAAACTTTGCCATACAGAAACATAGTTAGCAAAGAAAGTTATGGAGTTATTATAACAGATACACACCCATAATTGTCATAACAGCTTGATATAGCGGGCGGTGTCAGTTCAGAATATTTTCTATACGTCCTACATTTTTCTCTGTATTCCTTACGTTCTTTTAGACTCTTGTCACCCGAATTCACACCACTGGGCAACAAGAGTCCACTAAAGGAATTCGAGTCTGGACTATAGGATTTGTCAGAGCAATCATTGGGTCCATACTTTGAAACAATTATTAAATATTAGATGTCAATGTTTTAGTTGACAAAAAACTCACAATAAGAAAATCAATGTCACTAATGGTCTTTACCTCAGACAGCCGCAGAGTGGAAACTGACTCGGTAGACAAATCGCGGGGCATGGCGGTATAATGCAGATCAGCCATGAGGCCGCACTACTCAATGGGCGCATCGCATCTTCCATCAAACTTCAAAGTGCTTGTATGTGTCAATAGACACTATTACACTGCAATGTGAAACGAATATAAATTAATAAATATATTCCTAAATTCTCATAAAACTATTTTTCGTAAATAATCTTCTATTACACAACTTTAAGAATGAATTTAAGTCTATTGCATACACAGATAAATAGAAACAAGCAATTAAAATGTCATCAGACCAACAAACTGTGGTAAATCACCTTTTAATGTACATACACGTGAATGTAAACTAAGATTTCCAAAAATATTTGCTACGCACAATTCAACGATTTCGCTGTTTCAATGCAATAAAATTTTAACAACATTGTCAAACTGCTTCTGAAACTAGTCAGTGATAGCAGCATTGCTGCAAAAAAGATCAAGCGTAAAGTGAATAATAACAGAGCTATTACTCAGCCAATTGGAAAGTCCACTTATGATAATGGAATGTACACCCTTCACAATCTCAAGCGCAATCATAGACCTCCTCGCTTACAGTATCAAGCTTTATGCACGTTCATCAAAAAATGATGAAATTGACAACTGGATTGCCGCCTATCCCAAACTATTTCCATTTACAATTCGCGAACTTGGTGCACTCGATCTCCCTCAAAATCAATCACATCATACTCAACGAATTCCCGCATACGCTAATGCATCTGGTGCACCGCAGAGCGCGAGAAGGCGACTGACGTTTCAGCAAATACCTCCGAGACTGTTTGCACAAACCATTGCATATAAGCGCGCAGCCAAACTCCAAACAAGCATCGAGCTCGGCTCTAGAACCGCGCGATAAACACTGATACAACGGGAACAAACAAAAAGCGCCGAGACTGAGAGAGAAAGAGAAGGCAATAAAGTATATAAAAAATTAACCTCGAGGCCTAGGGCGGTGAGAGCAGCAACAGCAGCTCTCCGAAGACGCCGCTCTTCTGTCTTGCTCTCTTCGACAAACAACAAACTGCACACTCAACACACACCCGCGCGCGAGAGTCTTTACGTCTCTCATACGAAGCGACGAGTAGAGGCGACTGATACTCGCGTCCAGCGAAAAAACCCGTATAGGCTGCAGCTGCGGCCGCGATCGTGAGCTACTCAAGGTCGCGACGACGCGCGCGATATAGATCCGGAAGCGGACGAGCTGCGCAGAGAGACGGACAGATGCACTGCGATGTGTGTGTATGGGCGTCTCGTGACACTTGGCTTGGTGATAGAGCGCGAGTCTCTACTATACTCGACATGTATATATATATATACCGCTGCGATACTGGCCGCCGTTAAAAATATTATTTTTCGGCGGCTCCACTACTTATACGCGCGCTAATGCCAAGCCGAAAATGACGTTACACAACAAACATCTGCGCCCTCCCCTTAGGCCGCTTGCTCACATTATGCTCTCTATATACTTATACAGTCTACCACCTACCGCGAGATTATGTGTACATGAAATGTATACCTATATATACGCCGTTGGCTATATTATGGGTGTATGGGCATGGGAACGGGAGTGTGAGAAAATTTCATAAATATGAAGCTATATCTATATGTCTGAGGCGGAAAAGTTAATCGGTCATTGGTGGATCGCTCGCTGACGCGAGATGTCGCGATGGTGTCGCGGGAGATTCGAACACTCGTTGGATTTGAACGTTTGAGACGAACTTTTCACGAGAATTTTAATAAGTTTCATGATTTTCAAGTCTGAGATGAGTTGAATAAATATTGTTCAGCTCTTTTCTTTGAAATTTCTTTGAAAATCGACTTTATCTTATCTACGGTATCTTTGTAGACACGCTCAAGTCATCTTTTATCTCGTAGAGTTGCCGGCCTGTATTATATAGAACAGCCACACAAATGGCGCATGTTTTTGACGACCACGTGTTTGTCTTCGCGATATCACGGCGTTGATATTAAGTTTGTAAGATAGTTGAATTTCGCTCGTTGTTAGCCGTTGATACGAATTTCACGTGAAAAAATGAGGCGTCTTTAATCAATAGAGCGAAGATATTAAACTTACGAAAAGGAGATAACTAGAAATATTTATAGATTTATAAATAATTTTGATATATCCATGTTGATACAATGGAAACGGAGCAAGAAAATGTAAATGTTAATCAACAAAATAGAGTTTCGGAAGAATCTGGCTTGAGAAACGAAGACGGTCAATGCAGTGATGCTGCTTTGACAGTTTGCAACAATAAAGAAGATAAACAATCTTCTATAAACATGACAGAGGCAAATATCATTGATGATACATCGAACTCTGATGTTGTTTTGAGCAATGAAGGCAATGCACCTTCAAGCGAATCTTCATTAACAGATGAACATTCTTATGCCAATGTCAACAATGAAAGTTTAAGTGTACAGCAAAGTTCGACAATCATTGAAAACACTACTTCAGATGAGTTGATGCATGTGGAATCAGTATTACCTTTAGATACTTTGAATAATGTAATTAGTAATAGTGACAAAGAAATTAATAACCATCCTAACAACAAAGACAATGATGTTGTACCTATGATTAGTAGCGAAGTTGTTGAAGTGATTACAATCAGCACCGATGATATTCAAAAAACTTGCACAAAAAGTAAGGATTCTGAAAATACAAATTTAAGCAATGAAAAGGATGCAGCAACGACAGCAGACCTGTTTTATATAGGTAATTTTTTTAAGCTCATGTATTTGTATATCCAGTTTTGATGATTCGTGTGTGTTATATTTAAAAAAACAAATTTTAGATAATCAAACTTCACTTGCTGCAATAGCTGCTCAATATGACAGTTCGGATTCTGAGGAAGAAAAAGATTCTGGAAATTCTGGCAGGAAAGCTGTTTTAAATATTCAAGATTATCGTAATAAGGAAGTTGTACTGTCAAGTGACGAAACGAGTGACAGTGAGAGCGATTCAAGCAGCAGTGATTCTGATAGCAATTCAGACTTGCCTGGCTCTGGCAGCAGTGATAGTGGTGATTCAGATGATGAGGAAAAAGTCAAGAAAGTCAAGTAAGCTATAATAGTTGGTAGCTATTTTTACATTATTAAAATAAATATCACATTATACATCAATTATTTTTTAGGAACAAAGGAAAGAATCCAAAGAAAGTATTCAAACCAAAAAGTGAATTCGATGATCTGCCTCCAATTGAAGATTTGAAAATCAGTGTACCTGAAGTACTTTGTGACCCGTTAGGCGAGGTAATTATATTTTTTTTAAAGCTAAGTGATAACAAATTTTATGAGTCGTTCGTGAAAATAAACTTTATTTTCAAGGTTGCATGGACTGTTGAGCAAATGGTGGTTGTTCGTCCAAAACCTGGCAAGCCAACACTTAATTTAGATACAGTGTTATTTATTGACAAGGGTCAGAGAGCACTGGGTCATATATTTGATGTATTTGGTCAAGTTGCTGAACCTCATTATTGCGTAAGATTTAATAGTTCAGATCATATTCAGGAGTGTGACATTAAAGTAGGCATGACTGTGTACTATTGTCCAAACACACCGTACACATCCCTAGTCTTCGTAAGCGAATTGACAAAGTGAGATGATCCAACAAATTTTAAATTAGTTTTAAAATTACTTATGCATGGGTATTAGTTATTAAATAATGGAAATAATTTATTTGAACGAAAAATGTTTTAGGATGAAGGCAATAGATGATCTAGGAGATGATGAACCTCCACAGTTTTCAGATGATGAAGAAGAACAAGCTTATTTAGCAAGTTTAAGAAATAAAGCGAACAACAAGCAAAAAGACTCAGCTGGTGAAAGACCAATGAAACGTAAACGAAGTAATAAAAAAATATATATATTTTTTTATTGATAATTCTATAAATACTGATGCACGTTAATATTAACCTTCTATATTTTTTACAATTATTAGCTAACAAGGCAGGTTGGCAATCTAATCATCCTTGGAACAGCAATAGAGAACATCAACAAATCTCACCAAATGTTCATTCACCAAATCCAAGGCCTTTTTACCGCTCACAACATCCATGGTCTCGCCCAAGATACCAGCAACCAAATTCTTGGAACCAATACAACATGTATCCAGCTAATCAGTGGATGGGTCAATATCCACAGTATAATGAAGTACAGCCTTACAATGAGTATCTGGCTCCGGTACAAGTTTCACCAATGCAAATGCCAAACGTCAGATATCCGCAAATGCAGTGGAATCCTCACTACCCAGTGCCTCAAATGAATGCAATACCAGTTCAAAGATTTCCTCAAACATTAGTACCACCGCTCACTGTACCTCCACCACCACCACCACCACCTCCTCCAAATGCGGACACATAATTGTTACATTGATAATGTTGTGTAATTAAATTTTTTTATATAAATACGTTTTTGTTAAAAGAATATATATATATATATATATATATATATATATTATCTTTATATTTCATTGCACTATCTAAAATACCATATGAGTGTAATACATGTTCAAATGAGCTCAACTTTTCAAGAATGGATCCTCTTTGTATTTTACACTAGTTGCTTCATCAAGAGATTTATCGGCTACTTCAATGTCTTTATTAATGGCTTTAATGAGTTGATCTGCAACAAAGATTTCATTGATTTTTAGAAACTTTTCATTGCTACAATTATTATTCTACAATAACTGTCTACTATAACTTACCAACTGATGAAAAATTCAACTCTGGCCGAATGTATCCTAATACAATAACTTTCAATTCCTTGCCATAGAAGTCATCTTCAAATTTATGAAGTAAATGTATTTCCTAAAACATGATTTGAAATTTAATTTCAGAAGAGTGCTAATATAAAATTTTTAAATGCCAAATTATTTACCATGGACTTTTTGTCATTTTTGTAAAATGGATTCCAACCAATACTCATAACCATCTTGTATATAGTTTTCTCTAAAGATGCCCATCCATAATAAATCCCAGTTTCAAATTCTGATGGAAGAGCCTCCACAATTTCTTCTGAAAGGTTGGCTAAGAATTTTTTTATTTATTATTATCAGCATTTCATTTTGAAGATAATATTTATAGAAAATAATTTTTATCTTCATTATTAAACTAAAATGACTTAAATAATCAATCAGGAAACTGAAGAGGTGATAAAAGCAGACAAATTTTAATGAAAGAGACTTTAATTACTTATATTTATAAATACCTGTTGGACATCCCAATGACTTGGATCCCCTCCCAAAGCCAGAGACGACTTCTCCAGCTGCATAATATGGTAAATAATCCTTAGAAGACATTGCCGACTTTTTATTCACTTATTGCACTTTTCTTAGGCCGTCTGTAGAAAAAGAAACGCTACATGTATATCTCTGTCTCAATCTACTTATAACTTCTGCACTTAAATGAAGTGGGACTGAAGAATTAATATGTGCCTTCGATAAGCCACGTTATGGAACTTGTTCAAATAACGTCATGAGAGGGAAAAAAACGTGCGCAATCAGTATAATTATGTATCGTAAAAAAGTCTCAAATCCCGCGAAATTCAAAACTTAAGTAATTGTGTAAAACAAATTGATTTCGAGCAATATACAAAAAGGAAACAAAGTTTTACGTAGATGTAATAAAAAAAAATTATTTCAAATATGTCAAATACTTGTCATGTTATATATACACTTCGTTGTCGCTCGAGAATAGGTTATGTCAGCTCCTCTTCCACATCGCCTTAGACTTGATTTGCTAATTGTCTCTATATCTGAGAGTCGTTAAAAAATTCATGTGACTAATAACACGTGTCAAACATGCATATCTTGACGTTACGAACTTACGACTTTGCACGAATCGAGCACTACCTTCCACTTGGAGCTCAACAATTGCATTATACTTGTACTATTCGGGGGCCCTATTCTTAGCTATTTTGAGTTTTTGAATAAGTTCGTGACAATAATGAGTCATGTGTACAGCCCATATGACATGATAACAAATGCCTAGAAAGTGGATGACATTCGTATCTGACGTCTACAGTTACGAGCTACAGCTGGAGGAGGTTTTCAGTCACTTTTTTTTTAAGAAATATCACGTACTATACACATATGTATGGCAGGAATCAGCTGATCCTATACCTATATGGCTATATACATATATGGCCGCTTATATACCTGCGCTGACTGTCGGTGCGCGTCGACATTATACATACACACATACTTTATTAATTAAATTATAACAATTATGGTCACAACTTTTTTCTTATTCTGAAAAGGAAAATACAAGCTGTATACATAATTTCCAAGAAAATATTTATCGACACGAAAGTATTAAAAAAAAAAAAACTATATGCGCTTACATAAACGCGAGTCCGTAAAACTAAAAAGTCTTTTGTTAGTCTTTATGTATTACATATACATTCGCAAGTAAAAGAAGCGAAAAGAATGGAAATAAGTTAATATACATACAGTTCTCTTCATTGTTCATTTATAATCAAGTTTCTCTCTTCCGTTTTGCGCTCGGCCTCGCAAAACCTTCTTACGTCGCTTACGTGCCAGTATATGAAGTGAACGAAACTTTTAGCAAGGTCGAGTAATTACAGATGCAATTATACTATCACAAAAATCCGTTCGTTCTATTTACCTATTGACGGCGCAGACTAAAAAGATGTTATGTTTGTCCTTGAGATTGATATGATTTAATGCTTTTTTATTATTAATTATTTAACAATTTGATACATCACCCACTTGTTTTCTCTTAAATTTCTTTAATTATTTTTAAGTATAATATTTCCTAAGTAATAATAATATGTATATTTTATTGAATTTTATTACAATAACTTGATTCCTTCCTCTTATAATTATAGCCGAGATATCAATGTTAATTTTTTACTTATCTTATTCTTATTGCTTCAAAAATATAGGTATATACAGCTTCAGCGTATAGCAATTAAATCTAATGCTGTTTTAAGGAGAAAGTAATAACAATGAAACGTTGCTTCTTATTTTATGCAATGCGTACAGAAAAAGATTTCTCAAAAATACAACAATAATTATAAAATTATTCTATTTGATCGTTCCAATTGTAAAAAAAATCAATTCCTTCTATAAATCATCTCCATATCCTCCCAGCTATTTGCATTGCACGTTAATAGTTTGCCAACTGTCGCGTCTGTTTCGTTCAAGATAATAACGATTAAATGTGCCGCGTTTTGTCTCTGATGTGACGTTTTATTACGAATTCATCACAAACTCTTTCCGGACACTTCCAGTCCGATCCCGCAAGCGTTCAATCTTTCGCTCCGGTCACTTCTGGGACAGTCGAGAATTTTACCGAAACTGACGGTCGCAATACGACTGCTCACGTAAATCAATTTTTCGAGCTACATTTCGGCGCTCACGAGCATATTTTGGAGTAGTTTCAACGTTGCAGCGAATTCGAATCGATTAAAACAGCCTTTGTAGTTTGGTATTTTCGTCTTTTTGACGGTTGACAATTCCACACTTCGATTCTATTCTTGATTAAATATCGGCATACCATCTTTAGCATTTGAGCAGAAGCGTTGAAAAATAATGCAGAGATCCTTTTCACAAGAGAATAATAAATAGAAGAAAGTAAAAGACATTCAGCCAAAAATCCTCTATAAACCCCGTAAAAACATGAAAATCTCGAAGCGCCGCGCAAGGACTATGACGATCACGTAACCGTCGTCTCGAACGGTCTCGTCTTGCGAAACGAACCGGCCAACAACACTCGTGTCGACCCTCGTGTCGCGCTGCAGCGTCAACACACGCGAAGGTAAAGAGTACTATCTGTATATGGCCCAGCGTAAACGGATTACAAAGTTCGCCTCAGTCTCTCTCAGGCAAATATATAATCGACGTACACACGGACACGTAGAAAATTCGATAAAGCGCCCCCGCGCGCGCAAAACCACCGTCTCTGTGTGTCTCTCTCTCTTCTTTCTACGTCGGCGCGCAAAAAGTCGGCGTGCGCGAGGAAGGAACCTGTGCCTGTTCTCTCTCCACTAGGCACTATATACTCCAGTAGTTCGGCCTCGTCTCTGACGGCAGGCGCCTCGCAGCTACTTTACGGAATCGCGTGAATTTTCATCTCATCGCATACCGAATCGCCAACCGACGACGTGTGAAGAGAGTGTCATATATATGTATACAAGCATACCCACGCGCGAAGCGAAGCAGCCTTACTTCCGCATATTTCGAAGCGACGGATCATAATAGTCGTCTGGAGAGCGAGAGAGGAGTATAGAGTGACTATTTTGACCCGGACTGGCGGCGGCGTGTGTGCAGATATATACACAATCGTCGGACGTATGCTTCTCGGCGGTGTGACTGCTGCGAAAGGGGCTGCTACTGCCACCACTGCCTATACTGATATGAAGTGACCCGAGGCTGAGAAGACTCGCCGACCCGGATTAGACACGAGGTGAGTCCATGTAGCTTCTTTTATTTTCCCTTGACAACATAATCCATGCTGTCCATATACTCGAACGCGAAGCGATGCCTCGTGCGCGTTTTCGGAGGTTTTTGAACTCGCGAGAGAGAAGGAGCATCCGATCATGCGGGGTTGCCGACTTTTACGTGGTGCATACACTTGCTCCCGTTTTTTTTTTCGAGCAGTGAATGTTTATAGGTGCGCGAGCCTACTCCGGTTTTTTAAAATTCCGTTTGTTTATTTTCCAGCACAGCGTCTAATGCGTACACCTCTCACTACTCGCAGTGTGTTTTTATTTACCTATATAGGTACAACGAATACCTACGTATATGTTTCTCGGGACTGCGGGATTGTCCTTGTGAGCCATTGTTAATTATAATTCAGCCGCTAACTTCGTTACTACCTCGCGTTAGCCGACAATACGCGTTGGAAAATTCTTCCTTTTCCTCGTTCAATACACTCTCATGGCGCTTCTAATAAACTCTGCATGTTTGATTGAAATAATCCAACCGTAAAACGGAACCCATACCTTACACGTTTAGCGCGTGTTGACACGCGCGTCTCCGCGAACGTACAAATACAGCACCTGGAACTGGCCGTAATGCCAGGCTTCCTAATAACATTTTCGTCGGACCCTCTCGGTGTTTAGATGAGCTTGCAGAAACGTGCGCGTGTGTGCCCCGACGATGAATTATTCGGCCGTGTAAATGCGAACAACGCCGACGTTCGAGCTCATCTATTTTTATTTTCTTCTCGCTCTTCCTTTTTGGAGAAAGACGCTCCGCACCTCTTATAACGCTCACCTAATGTATATATTTTCCCTCGACGAAATTGGCGAATTTTTGATGGGGCAATCTTCGGAACTTTGCTGAATTATTAACGTACACGGGTAGATTATGGTTGTTGGATAAATTGAGTTGATAGAGAAAAAATAATAATAATACTCGTCGCTCTAATAGCTAGTGAGTTTACTGGCAAAGTCAAGGTCCGTCAGCTGATGTGCGTTGGAGAAAATAAGCGTCGTTATATTGTGTTTAGAAATTATTAGCACCCGAGTCGACGTATATGCTGATGGTATATACGAGGTGTGTGTTGACCTCACCGCGATGTATTCTTGTGGAAAATTTACTAATCGTTCCAGAGCCTCCTGCTGCGCATCCCGAAAGTGCCGAAATTAATGTTTACATGAACGGCTAATATTTCATAAGTGATTTCACTCCGGTCTTTGCCAGGTCCCTCCGTATCAAATTGATACAGTCAATTCGATACTCAGCAAATCAACATTTCTTTTGCCGCGCACACGCAAAAATTCAAAGTTTCTTCAACGTCTTCCACAATTCCCATGTATAAAATCTCCAAACCAAGGAAAAAAAAGGAAATTCCTCGCGCGGCCTTCCAGCGGCATTAGCTCGCAGCAACCTTCCCAGACATCGCCAACCATGAACGGCAGCAGCATCCCACCCCATGCACACGCGCGTGCGTATACCTATAGTAAAGAAAGGAAGAGGAAGGAGCTAACCTCCCCCGTCGATCCTCGCCCACGCGCGCTATATTCCCCCGGAGCAACGCGCACAGGTATAGTACCACAACACAATAAACGAACGCGAGAGAGAGAGAGAGAGAGCCGCGTGCGCAGAAACCCTATACACACGCTGGCAAGGATCGAAGTAGGCGGCTGCTAAAGTAAGAGAGAGAGAAAACCTTGTCAAGGTTGCGCGCGTGCCACCTCGAACGCGCGCATTATTATCGTCGTCGCGGCCTAGCATCGTGTCGTCGTCAGAGGGAGAGAATGTAATCGCGGCGACGTGCGTCGAAACGTGATCAATAACCACGTGTTCGCTGTTTATTTCTTGTATAGGCTGGAAAACAAAATGCCGAACTCGTCATTTATACTGGAGTATCTTCTTTGCATGGGGTTGGATTACCGATATAAGCGATTGATGGACTGCTGTGTTTAGTGGAGGAGAGAAGGGGGAGGGGGATTGGAAAATTTCGAGAGCTATTCGCTGACAAATAGGTGTGTGCTTGGCTGTACGTAATGTAGCTTGTTTTTTGATAGATAGGATAGGTGTGTGTTTGGGTGTGTTCGGAGAAAAATTTTGTTACTTGTCTAGTGACGGGGAGGATAGATTGTACGGAATATGCCTGAGTACTTTTAGTAAAAATTAATATAAACCATTTACTTCTTGTTCATATTAAACTCTTCAATGAAGATTCTTATACACTTGAATCAATTGAAATTCCGATCTTTACCGTCATAAATCTGCGCCCTCCTTCAGCTTTCACATTTCATCAACGTTAACAATCCATTAAAAACACGTATCGAACCAATCAAAAGTGTCATCACCAACAAAACCAACTCCGAGTAACCCAACTCTAAAAACCACAAAATCGGGCGCGGCCAAGAGTATCATTTTCGCCGCAAGATGTCCCACATCAGACATCAATGTTTCACTTACCACCTCTGCATTTAGCTCCGAAAACATTGACTCTATCACTTACAGCGATATCTCACAACTACTTCCACCAGCCTTTCGCGAAAAAAAACTGCACCGCTACATCTCTGACGTCAAAATACCATATCTATATGCATACTTTGCTCTGCACGTGCGCGCAAAAACCCGAGCCTCTGCAATTCTATACGTTCTATCTCTCGGCTCTCTCTCTCTTTCTCTCTCTCTCTCTCTCTCTCTCTCTCTCTCTCTCTCTCTCGCTCACCCTCGTACGTGTGATTTAGCCTATATCCATCCGCGTCAGGGGTATACGTTATATGCGCAGAGAGCCGTATCGACTCGTAATTCCGGTGCTCTTCTCTCTTTCGATGTCAAGGCGCCAAATTAATGCGAAGGCCTGCGACTCTGCGACTGGATTTTTCGTGGTCCTTCATTTGTTTACAATCGACAGGTCTGTCACGTGGGTTTTTTCTTCCCCCACTGTTTTGGTGTTTTGTCGCGTCGCGAGCGTCGCGGTTGAATAGCCGTGTGGGTATATGTATAGATCTAAATAGGTACTGTGGACAAGTAGATTATATTCGAAATGACGCAAAAACGGGGGATTAAATTTTACGCAACGACGCTTTGTCGAATAAATCGTGTAACTGCGGTGTTGCGTAAGAATATTTTTAAGTGTAAGCGTGTGGACGAAGAATCGAAGTTTTTTTCAAAAAACGGATCTGGAATAACGCCGAGCTTTCGAAGAAAAGCGCGAGCTTATACTTTCAGTGTTACTTGAAAGACCGACAAATCGAGTTAGAATAAACAGAATTTTCCGAGGACGCGCGGTACACTTTCCGGAGAGGGAGATTTATTGCGCTGTAGTGCTTTTTAAATATGCATAAATTTTGCTTTATCTCTTTTTTAAAATAAAAACACGCCCGGAAAGAGTGACAATTAAAACCGCGACATTTTCCTGATATTTCCACAGCGAAAATCCGTTATCACTATCGCGTACTACTATATGACTCACTACTATGTCCATACTCACGTACACCAGTCCTTACACTAACTACAATTCAATAATAAAACTCAAACTACGCATCGCACCGTGGAATCACCTAAACACAAACTCTCTCGAGAAAATTAACACTCGATCATCGTCAGACCCACCCGATGACACACATCAGCGCAAGTGGATCTCAGACCAGATAATCGAGAATCATCCGGATTTCTCCCGCTTCATTTTTTTTTCATTCTATTTTTCTCGTCTAGAAAAGCGCTTTCTAAGCTATACGTCGGTGTTTTGCCTTTCTCGCGCTTTTTCCCTTCCCGCCGCGTACGACGACGAGCTTCTCTGATTTCCGACGAGGTCAGCTCTCTGCTTTCCCAGTGCGCAGTTCTTTCGGATATGAAGTTTGACCGACAAAAAAAAAAGAAGTGTAATCGCGCCAAGGCGAGACACCTCGCGTTGTCACGTTCGCGAAAATATATGTGCTGTATAGTTTGAACAAGTATACGTAATTGCGGTTGGGATTGTTTCGAGGTGATTGGATAACGGAGCGGAGTTGTATACGTGTATAGTGCAGGTATAGACGGAAAAAGAGGAATTTTTCTATATTCGTTATAGGTAATATCAAGGAAGTATCGACGTTTTTGCATCGGGAATATTGGATAGCCGTAACTATACCTTACGCTGTGGTTTCCACACAAATCCAGGTATACTTGTAGCTTTTGTTCTTTAAAAAAGTTTTCAAACGATCTCGGCGTATCATAACAGCCAATCGTCGCTTCCGACACACTTGTGTCGATTTACATAACAGTAACCCGCGTGTACTTACCGTCTCGATTATTCCCCGATCAATCCTCTCTGCGAACTTCTCACCTACATATTATTAGCATACGATCTCTCTTCCGAAGCCGCAACTCTTATATTCGCGGTCTCGTTAGTAGCGGCCGATACACCTATATGTATACATAATTGTACAGTTGTCGCGAAACTTCTAGATTTATGCCTCTCGCGGTGTTTCTTCTAGGCCTGTATATATAACTTTATCCTCAATAAGTGGCACGGTACATTAACCCCTACGCGCGTCTCTCTCTCTCTCTCTCTGCCTCTACTCTCTTTCTCGCTCTCTTCGTTCAGCTCGTCGTCATTGCACGAGTGTGTGTATGTGTGTGTGTGTGTCTAGTCTCTCTCTCTCTCTCTCTCTCTCTCTCTCTCTCTCTCTAGCAGCCCGGTAATACAACATTTTCGTTATATGTATGTAACTATCTCCTAGTATATACTGTGCGTCAACTGTGCAAACTCTCGGACTTTGTATATAAACGTTGTCTCCTTCGCGTAATCGATCGTCCTCATGCTGGTTGTCATATATATATTTTTTTTTCGACGTATTATTGTGTACAGTTAGCGAAGTAGTATACTAAGTAGTATAGCATATATATGAATATCGGGGTACGGGAGAATCGCGTTGTGTAATTATTCGGTGTTTACACTTTTACGTCAATGCTCGCAGGCGCTTCGAATTGATAATAATTGCGAGGCACGTGGCTTTGCACGCATTGCGCAGGTATAATGTGTATACGGATTAAAAAGGCGTCTTTTTCAATTTGGATAATTGGAGCATTTCCTCTGCTAATCCGCGTGATGTGGCTTGTGTATGACACGTCGATCTAAATTTAGATCTGTTTGATCGAACTCCTGAAAAATTTTCCCTCTGTATGAAACCAGAAGACTCATGTTTTAAAGATATCCCACGCGGCGGCTTCTCGTCGCATTAAACTTGCGAGAAATTTAAAATGTCGCTCGGATCCTCTGCTCCGGAATGCATTATTGAAGAAACTCGAAAAACGTGAATTCCGACCTTGCCGTCCAAAATTAAACTCCATCTGCGTGAATTTTTTTTTCTTTTTTTGTTTAGAAAAACATAAACAATAAATTCCGTCTCTTTCTGTTCCAGCAAGACAGCAGTGAATTCGCGAAACGTTGGTATGAGCAGCCTTTAGGGACACCGGATCTTCCATAGACGGGACGATTTTTTTATACAGTTGAAAAAACAATCCCAGAAAATGGTCTCTTCCATTTCGACGAACGGGGACGCCGAGGGCCTCAAGAGCTCGACCCTCGAGCTCCAGGACGAGCATCACTCGCGACTGATTCTATCCTCGCTCAACATGATGAGGAAGAACAAGCACTTCTGCGACGTCATACTACACGTGAGTAGGACAATTTGCTCTTCTCGAGATCAATGCAAACAGATATTTTTATCGAATATTCAAATTTCAGGCTGGCAATGCGGAGGTGCATGGTCACAGGGCAGTTCTGGCCGCGGCGTCTCCGTACCTATTCGACCTGTTCAGCACCGAGAATCAGGGCAACAAAGAACCAGTGATCACGTACAAATTGAGCGACAACATTGACAAAAAGGCGCTGCAAAAGCTCATGGATTACGCTTACACTTCGAGGTAAACTTCGTTTGACATCGGCTGCTGTTGTGTAACCAATGAGAAATATTCGCGCGCGATATATTACAATTATAGCCAGAAAGTGCTTCCTTTGTTCTATCGTTGCTATTTACTCGGAAACGTGAATGTCATGAGCATTAGGTGGCAGATACGCTCGATTGCTATCGTTCAAATGTATTAGCCGTATCTTGTTGACGAAATTCGCTTTTTTAAATGTATACGTGAGTGTTTAATACCAGTAAGATGCAACATCCAAAGGAATTACACGAGTTAACGCGAACGTGTGAGGCGCACGAAAAAATATCTAGTAGACCTTGACTGGAATTATTGCTTTTGTTGAAGTGAAAACCACAATAGGCGTATTGAAAGCACGACGTAGTTCTCTTTGTGCGCGGGACATTTGTTTTAATAGATAGGAACCGTTATTGGAAATCAATCCATGCCAGGAATAAATTAGATGTATGAATACACATTCAGACCTTCATCAGGGTCGAAACAAACAAATTACACCGTTTGAACAATCACCCGATGCCGAACGACGTGAAAAATAATGCTCGATAAACATCGGAACTAGATAACGCGTTGCAAAGGCTTCTGCCTATACTATTTCGTGTGTACTCTTAATCTCTTAATTTCGAGATAAAAACAACGGCATCGAACGATAAAACTATCCTTCGATCGGCAAATGCCAAGTGCGCGATAATTTGGACGCAAAACTGGAACTGATGAACAAAAATGTATGCTTTCAGGCTGGAAATCAGGCCCGCCGAAGTAAAGTCGGTGTACCTGGCGGCGAGCTACCTAAAGATGGAGCGTATCGCGTCGCAATGCGCAGCCCATCTGTTGGAATCGCTGACGCCCGAGTCTTGCCTCGACATTCGCTCCCTGCCCGGCATCACGCAGAACGAGACTTTCGTTAAGCAAGTCGATGCCTACATTAGGCAGAACGTAAGTAGAAGTCGCGAGCCGATTGATAACTGCACGCGACGTCGAGTCTACTCGTGCGTCAGATGAGAATATGACGAATTGCGACGACGATGATCGTACATACATGAACGTAAATTTGCACTGGATGTGGGACGTTCTTCGAAATTGAGCGTTTATTTAATGCTGCATCAGAGGTGCTTGCGAGTAACGATTCTTTTTTCCTGCGATTCGTTTCGACTTTTGTTTTATCAATGTCATTGAAAACAGACAGCCCTGTACGTGTTTACTTTTTATTTTGTTTCATTTTTTTTTTTTTTTTTTTCATTTCTGATCGTTACTCCGCGACAAACCTCGCTTCTCAGCATTATTATAAAATGACTCCTTGCAAAACAAAGTCTCACGGAGTCGCGCAAATGCTCCGCTGTTGTAAAACGCGTGAAGAGAAGTCTGCTCGCGCTTGCTCGAGAGTCAGCATCTGTTGACCTCTGCCCCTCACGACAGTTCGAAGCGGTGTGCGCCAGTCCTGCCCTGTCCTTCCTGCCGAGCGTCAAGATCGAGGTGCTCTACCAAACCAGCCAGGAGATGAGCTTGGTCAACGGCTCGAGTCTCTGCTGCCTCGTGCTCGACTGGATCAAACGATTCCTCGCCGACCAAGACAACTCGAGCGTCGAGCAGCTCATTGAAAAGACCTACTTGCTCTATCTTGCTCTGGACAACAGTCTGCAGGACTGCACTGACCTGCCTTCGGGCGACGTTAGCGACACCGACATCGTCCAGGATTACAAGAAGTTGTCGTTGAAAACCCAGGCTCAGAACAAGAACCGAAGGAAGGGTGTGTTGCAACCGGCCAAGCCGAGAGTACTTATCTACAACAGAAATATCGAGGACAGTATAGAGGAGCAACTCGAGCCCGATTGGAATATGATCGGCGTTAACAAAGTGGGAGGTAAGAATAACTTTTCCATTTTCTTTACGTTGTAGATTAATGATTATCATTGCGAAGCTAATTACTTCTTCTTCGCGTTCTAGAACACACATTCCTGGCAATTGTGACGCTTAACGGCCGACTCGCCAAGCTGTCGGTGCTACTGCGTTTGAACGCACCCTCGTCGCCAGCGGCTCAAGACAACATCAGCCGCATTCCGGACGACCAGCGCAGCTCCAGCAGTGAGCCGGATCTCTACTGCGCCCTGCCCACCATGAAGGCTGGCAAGTGTTCGGTTGGCTGCGCCGAGCTCAACGGCGCGCTCCTCGTCTGCGGCGGCTACGACCGTGTCGAGTGCCTCAAGACCGTCGACAAGTACATACCCGAGAGCAATACTTGGGAGGTACTCTCGGCCATGCGCGAAGCCAGGGGCAGATTTGGTATTGCCGTTGTCAACGGCAAGGTCTACGCCATTGGAGGATCCAATGGATCTACGGAGCTGGCGACCGTGGAGGTACTGGATCCCGAATCCGGCAAGTGGAAAGCTATCGCCAGTCTACCTCTGGCCAGATCCAACTCGGGCGTCTGCGCTTTAGGCGAGAAGATTTACTGTATCGGTGGCTGGAACGGACAGGTACAATATATTGTTACTCTTACAACTAATTCGATTGACTTTATTTTAAGAGTTACTCTCTGACGTAACTTGAATTCTCTTATTACGACACTACTTGAAAAAAAAATTACGTCGTTTTGCTATTTGAAAATCCTATTTTATCCGGCATTAGTAGAGCTTCACACAGTTTACTAATCTTATTTTGTCGATCTAAACTCGTTTCTTTTTCTATATAAATGTAAAGAGATTTCATGCGACTTAAAAAAACTCTGAAAGTTTTTTAATGAACATTACTATAACCTTGAATTCATCACATTTCAGGCTGGCATTAAACAATGCGACATCTTCGATCCGTCCACAGGCGACTGGTCTAGCATCGAGTCTCTGAAAATCGGTCGCTACCAAGCTGGTGTCTGCGCGTACGACAATAAGGTCTACGCGGTGGGCGGTTGTGACTCCTGGAACTGCCTAAATAGCGTCGAAATCTACGACCCTACTACCAACAGCTGGAGTATGGGGCCAGCTCTGATTACCGCCAGGCGCGGTTGCGGCCTAGCCGTTTTTCACGGACGCCTCTATGCTGTCGGTGGATCTACTGGCACGCACAGTCTGACCAGTACCGAGGTCTATGACCCGTCCGAGCAAGTCTGGGTACCTGGTCCCAGCATGTGCACCCCTAGGGCTAATGTTGCTGTCGCCGTTGTAGGTGACAGGTTGGTATTTTTTCTCTGTTGAATAAATTTTAATTTACAAGTTAATGTATACAATTATAAAATAGAACTATTTTACGAGGTTTGCATGATCGATGTAAGAAGTATATATAACATAGTATAGATTTTCTTGTGAGATATATTCCAGAACTTATATAGACCAATCTAAAAATATTGCTTTCCAGGCCTTCAACCTTGAATATAAATAATAAATTGCTTGTTTCCAAAAATACGAGTGACATTCTAGTTTCCGTCAATCGAAGAATTTTTTATGAAAAAATATCGAATAAGCATCATGCAATGAATACAATACCAATGATTTATGTCTACAATGTTTGTTTATCTATTCGAAATATGTATATATTTAATATATAGATTATTTTTTCCAACAGGAAACTTATTTATATTCGTTCATAAATCAACTCCTTAACTGATTAAATAATTGAATTCACAGAAAAACGTCGCATAGAATGACAATCGTTAATATCGAAATCATTATATCGATGAGGAAACATTTACAATTTTATCAAGATGCGTCTTTGTGCCAAAGTTTGGGATATCAAAACCGCCATTTCTAGAATAATCAGAACAGCATAATTTACAGATTTTTAAAGAAATTTCATTGATTGTTGTAGATTGTACGCAGTCGGAGGTTTTTCCGGCAAGAACTTCCTGAACTCTATAGAGTATTTGGACGTGCATACTAACGAGTGGACGACGTTCATCCCGAAGACCGATGGCATCAAGACACCCCCCAACCCAGAGTACAGCAACTACTCAGACTCAAGCGCTAATGGCAGCGAGAAGGACATGCCTCAGTCAACGGCGGGTAGCCGACAACTGAGTAAGGCAAACTCTGAGGTTGAATGAGATGCGAAAACGTCAAAATCATGCTATTTCTCCTGCTTTTTTATTTTCTCGCGTTATATAATTTCTCCGTTCTACGCGAGAGCGTCATTTACGAAAACTGTCGATGATTTTCAAGCACTGGAAGAGAGAAGTACAATTTCAGTATATATCAGTATATTTGGCGAATAAGAGAAAGAGAGAAAGAAAAGCACGATAGAGAGTATTTGCGTATCGCCCTTGGTCGTTTATTCTTCTCGCGTGAACGAATGTTTCTACGCGAGTATATTTTCGAACTTTTAGCGGTCCTTGATACTTCTGCCGTTTTACGTATTTGTAATATACTTACCCATATTTAATGAGGGACGCCGTTTAAAAAAGCAATTAATCTGATAATAAAGATTATATACACGGGTGATATGGCCGGTTTATTTCCTTTGAAAGGTATTGGAAATATCAATTCTAGTACTAAGGACTGAGCAATGTCATACGCGGTATATAGATGGTGTGTATCACATCTTTGATTCTGAAGACCTTGTCCGTCTCCTTTGCAATCCAGGTTTTCGATTCTTTTGATATTAATATTGCCTTTACTGGTAAAGGTAGAAGTATAGTTTTATTGCATTTGTATTTTATCTATATATTTAATACCCTTACTTACGTGTCTCTTGGATTTATTTATACCGAACAATTTTTTTTCAATGGCTTCCATTTGTACAAAGTTTTGAATCGCAAATTATATTGAGTATATTCCCTGTATACTTATCGACAGCTCTAAATGTTCGTAGTTTGCCAATGATATTATCAAATTGTTTATAATTATGCAAAAGTGTGTAACATTGCTCAGTTCGAAGAATTTTTACTTGTATACAACATTGAGGAATTAATCAGAAATTCTATTTATTGTATACTTTATGGCAAACCACAATTAAAACGTCGATATAATGAACTTACAAGCAGATATTATGCAAATTTCAATATTGTCTTGTGCTATGTACTTATTGAAAATCGTAGATGAAAATTGGTACATACATCAAATATACACACTGCTTAACATTCCCTTCCAGTTAATTTTTTGCCTAAAATGAAAAATACAGGTGATGTGACTACGAGGATTTATAAACTGCACGACCAAATGGATCTAATAAATTTTAACATTCGTGCATTTTTCCTTTCATTGAAAAGCAATACACTGCCAAAAACCAAACGTATTTGTTCCTAAGTAAAATAAACCGCACTATAAGATTTTTTGAAAGTGACGTTTTTGTGATTAAACTCAAAGCCGGGTCCAACTGACAACACAACAATTTTCAAACGTATAAATAAAATTGTCAAAATTCTGTAAAAACGGATTTACAATAAGTTTTATGCATTGTTCTGATCCATTGATCGGCTCTATATATGTGATTTTAAGGACAGATATAATGATTGTGCAGAAAGTATCAAGGGCGCTCGATATTATCTATGCGATAAAAAAAAAATACTATCTAAGATATGATCTATGCTTCAACTATAAAATATAATTTGCTATAAGTTTTTTATTTTTCGGAAAATGTCTGAAAGTATATTAAAGTACTATATAATTTTGTCACGGATACAATAGAGTTAAATTAAAAACTATTAGACTTGCTGAAAAATATATACGAAAAAAATGAATTTCTATAATTTTACACATTTTTCATGTGAGTGGCTGAATTTTCGACGTTGATTGAAATAATTACAGACAAAATTGTAAAATGTATGAAGATGAAGTTCTCGATTGAACAAAATTGACTATTGTAAAATGTAAAGCAACGCAAGCGTTTATTGACACATAAACGATTCCAAGGTGACATCATTTGAGCTTGTAAGCAGTAAAAAAAAGATGTACAGTATGGTATGAATGTGAAACTGTTTTGTAAAACTAATCTGATTATGAAAAATTATCGGCGAGTCTGCATAATAAAACTATAACTGTTACAGTATAACAATGAAAAGTCTAATGGTATTATTAATCTTCCTTTTGTAATCGAAAATATAGGGAAAATAAATTCAACAATACAATTTTATTTTATTATATAATTCTTGAAATATTTTATTCACATAATTGGTATAGATAACACGTTCATTATAGAATAACAAACTATATATAAAACGTTCTTTATACAATAACCGACTTATCCTTATGCAGTATATGCTGGCCAGATTATGGACACATAACGCCGTTTGTAAAAAAAAAATCCAAAAAATGAAAAATAAGAGTATATCTTTTGTTCACAAAAGTAGGTGTTTTTCTATACCTTAACTAAATAATTACATATTGTATAATTTGTTCTTTTGTATCTTAAATATTAAACAGCACTTCTTAAACTTCATTCTTCAGAAGCTTCTTGTCAAACAAGAACTCTCCCAAAGCTCCATGTGAAGCCATCATCTTGCCCAAGGTCGAGATCTTTCCAGCAAGATCCCGCTGGCCCTTGTACTGCTCATCCAGGAAGTCTGCGGTAAGGTAATCTACCAACTGCAACCAAAAATATTTACATAAGTATACTTATATAAATTAATCGACTGTCCGCGACTATCAAAGAACTTATAGCTTTAACTTTTTTTAGAACCCGACGTATGAAAGTTTCAACAGTCACCAAAACTGTAGACTTGACTGACGCATTTATATCGACAACGACCTTATCGACTTGCATTCCTATTTACTCGAAAGATAAAGTCAAAAGCAAAGAAGAAAAAGCGATACTCACGTGATAATCGTTGAAAGGAATGTCCTTAGGTGACTCGCAGGTCATGATGATGTCCCGAATGCTGCGGGTGACTTGGGATTCGAGGTTGAGGGCGTCGGTGAGAGCTTCGACACCGCTGTTCCATTCCTCACGGATGGGCTTGAGCGGGAACTTGAGAAGCTTGCTGACGTCGCTGACCAACTCTCCACGCATCAGCAAGTACTCGATGATCTTAATTGCGTGTTCACGTTCCTCGCCTGCGCTCTCGATGAAGAGTTTGCTAAAACCAGGTCGGTTCACCGAGTCTCGTGCGAAATGTGCGCCCTAAAAAGAACAGTGATTATAAGCGAAATGTTTTGATTTTTTTTTAAATTTTATTTCAATCGAGAAATAGCTATAGGATTCTTACCATAGCAAGGTAAGTCATGGCAGCCTCGATTTCAGTTTTAACTTGAGCCTCGAGGATCTTTATGCAAGGACTGACCATGTCCTTCCATGCTTGTGGAACATCAGCTGGTGCAACGTGGCCTGAAAAATTGAAAAATCATTCATAAGTTTGAATCTTTGGATTTTTTTACCTTTTAAATAGAAAACAATGATAAGCAATTAGAAATAATCTTTGAAATGCACAAGCATTTTTGTGTCTCTCATTGATGGTCATTTGGTATCCGAATAATAGATAATGTTCATACGTGTTTTTGTGGGCATACAATTTTATCAATAAAATTTTTACGTGACTATGAGCATACTATGATATGATCAGGAGAAGATATAGATAAGCACAATATTAGCTTTCAAAGATTTTCTCATTTATTATTTTCAAGACTTTTATTGTTGTCTGATATTGGTATCACGATACGTGCAAAGATAAAAAGTTGTTGAGAGATATCTTTGTAATTTAACTCAAACATTTTTTTGAGCCTTAATGAAGTTGAGCTATATATTAGTCGAGAAAATTCTTCTTTTTTGAATATTGAAAATGAATTATTCATTAAGAATTATTTGAACAAAAAATCTGACTAAGCAAAATTGAGACAAAGTTCATGCAATGCTTGAAATATTTAATGCATATGCGTTGATTCAAACTGTGAGTCAACAAGTAACCATTGGTAGGATATGCTGTACTGGCTGCCTTATCAAGAAATAGATAATTATAATAAAATCCGGGAAACAAACATTTAAAATGCAGCAACCTCGTTTATTCATCAACATGATTTGCGCATTATTCAACTGTGTAATTACACAGCTATTGCATGAGTATCAATTGGGATTGCAGAAAGCGTGCCAAATGGAACATTCCTAGAGTTGCTAACCAGCCAATTCATCGATGAATAATATTTCTATTATGACAAGACAGGATGGAGCGTTCAAACAGACCTTTGTTCGCATCCTTCACTACACAAAACAATTCTAAGAAATGTTAATTAAATTTGTTAAATTTTTTCCCATTGATTAGCCAAGTTTCTTGTAACTTGTATTTTTGTTTACAACAACTTTCAGTCTTTCTGACATCATTTGCATCCAAGAGGCTCAAACAAAGAGTGGAAAACTGTTCACTCGAGTAAGTAGTTATTTATGCCAGATATCATGCATTTTGTTCTGCATTTAAAAAGTTTCAACTTTAACCTTTGTCAAATGTGCTTTAGTGATTAAAATTTCTTGGATGCAACATGCCAGAAAATAAGTTGCCAATCGCCCACAGATAAGAGGTAAACATGCTTATTCATTGTTTATGTCCTCAAGTCCCTACATCAAACATCCGACTCGAATTCATTTGCATCGAACAAAGACAAGCTCTACAATGAGGGCAATCTAAGCGGTGGGAAAGCCACAAGCTCCGGTAGCCCATCCTCTATCAAACGAACCCTCAACGATGGGACTGGTCAGCAACCTCTAGTTCGAACCAATAGGAATTATAATCGCGCTAGCAGATCTCGGCCAATAATTCTCTATAACGACGTCTGAAAGGACATTATAAGAAACTACAAAGGCCTCCAGCAGTACATTATTACAGGCGATGAGCCAAGGTCGCGCGACCGGGGCAGTCGAGTGTCTCTCACGCGTTATCGGCTCCACTTTTCGCGCAGCGGAAAAGTTCCGAGCGTTGCATCATGTGTCAACATTCGCGAACACGTAAATAAATATATATTAAATAGGGCGGCAGAATAATTTCGCAGAGAGAAAATAAAGCAAAAATATGCAAGCGTGCATTGAGTATACTCACATTTGAGACTGTCTCCGTAAGTGCCGACGCACGCGAGGAGGAGCACAAAGAAGGCGCCGAACAGCTTCATGACGTAGTTGATAAGTTGTCTGGTCGAAATGTAGAAAAAGCGTAGGAGAGTTTCGGCTAGTACTGTTTATTATAGATGAAGTTGTAAAGGCGTTGATCGAAGGAACGAAAGCGGTCTAGTATGCGAGCTCGACTCGTTACGAAGCAACCTTTATACACACTGGCATAGAAGGCTGGCTTCTAACAACGTCAGGTTTGGGGATCCGCGCGCTGCTCTGCTGATCTCTCTTACTGGCCTGCTACTCGCGACTGGCCGACGTAGATATCCTATTCTGCGGGTATACGTATGCGATAGTCAAATAACGACACTTTGCTCGGCCATTGGTCACTAGAGAACTCGGATAAGGTGTGTGTAGTGAACAAGGCTCGCGGATCTCTATGTGCGTGTAACGACGTATGAGAGACGTCGTCGTGTGCTACTGCGGCGCGCAGAAAACAATATCACGCAGTTAAGAGAGAAAGAGGAGATATAGTGGGGGAGAGCGTACTTCGAACGAAATGAGGGGCGGCGCAGGGGAATACCGCTGGAATATTCTGCGCGAGACGCGACGTTGCCAAGTTGTGCGGGTATATGCGTAGGATGTTTCGTGGACGGATCGAGATCGCGATTTGAGATTTGACGTGTGGGAGAAAGACTTATTTTTATCGTTGTATGTACATAGCAAATTGAATGGTGTAATTGGCAGATTTTCCCTTATATTTTATTTAGGTTATGTCTCGCTGAGCGGAGGAACGAAGCATCGGAAATTAGAATTTTTATTCGTGAGCAATGCGCTTCACCCTTATCTATTTCGGAAAAAGACACACGTGCCTACTTTAAGTGCAGCTCTTGAAAGCCAAGGTATACTAATTATGGTACAGCGTACTTTTACAGCGGGTCGAACTGACCATTTGTTTATTCATCAGAGTAAAACGCATTTATCGGATGAAAAATCGTTATGTTTATTCGGCAGCAATTATAAACAGCAGATAGTACGTATGCATGAATGACGCACTCGTGAAAATCATAAAAATATAGCGCGTCCGCAAGCATATTGACCAAATAGTATAAAGAGCTTTTTGTTCAGTGCGTATGTGTATTGTATGGAAATTCGTGCGGTTTGCGATGTATATTTTGTTTGGGCTTTGGCGCTACTACGTTTTGTTTTTACACGTTTTATTATATTATTTTTATAAAAGTTAATATTCTATTTACAAAACAAAAAAATAAAAAATAACGATAGCATTTGAACACAGTTGATCGATTGGAAAATTACGGCGGAAAAAGCTCAAGGCATTCACCTGCACTATATATATCTATATATCTCATAAATGCAAAATGCAGAGTGAACATAAAAAAACTGCTGCCAATAAGTCATTAACTGTTCTAATTAGAGATGAGTGGGGGTATACGATTCATCACACGTAACACATTAAGACATGAATTATTATATTTTAAAAGTATAAATGCGGGCATTTACGGACAACCTATATATAGACCTGAGATAACCCCTTAAAGAGAAAATGAAATTTTTAAGCCTGGTGCATGATCAAAGTTTTTTTGTTTAAGTTTTTTTCTTATACACCCATAAAAGAACATTTTGTTCAATTTTACTCCGGCCACGGAGCAAAATTGCACGAGTAGTTTAAATGAAAGATATGATGCAATTTAAAAAATTGTTTAAATATAAGGATATATAAAAGTACTGTTTTTTATCATGTTGAACTTTTTCAAGTATTCATGCATCTGCACCATCAACAGCCTATATTAATAAAATTGTAAAGAAAAAAGGTATACTATATGTACACTTACATTTCATAATATCATCCATTGTATAAGAAGGTGCATAAGCTGCAGAATAGATAAGTTTACACTATAAATAATACTTAGCACGGTTGCTAAGACTGTACCTCAGCAAAATTATTATAAGTTTTTTGGTGGTATACGTTCTTATATTGTAAATGAGAATCTCCCAATTCCGCCGCTTCTTATATTTATAAGCAAAGTCAATTGAGCGCATAAAAATGTGCTGGCGTAGTTATACATAGAAACGAATGAGATACAAAAAAAAGAAAAACATGATGTATGTAATTTCAAAAAATATGTTAATGCATAAGTAGATGGATGGGTTTTCCACCAGGATATATTGCCGTTTGATTATAGAAACAAATACGTGTATTTGTATCAGCAATAGATGATGTTGCAGCTGTACATCGCCAGTAAACGAGTATAGTTATCGGTATAGTAATCGTCATTTTTTCTATCTTTTCTTAAAGTTTCAACCGAAAATTATTGAAGGTTTTTTTTTAACTTGACCCGTTAAATTGCGTCGGAGAAAGAAATCAATTATTTAGTCAGATAGTCTTCTTTCAAATGCATTTTGATTGAGTTAATTTTTGATTAACTTTATATCGATCATCTGCGCTGAAAATAAAATCCATCTCTAATAGAAAAATCGCCGGATTTTTTACTTTTTTAATAATATTTTTAAAAAACTGGAGAAATTTCAATGCATAATGTATAATTATCCCCCACGTGACATCATTGCGCTGAAACCGGTTTCTCATTCCGGCCTCTCTTTAAACGCCACGTAGGTTGCAGTTATTATTATTTTTTTCACGATGCATGATTTGTATAAACAGATAATAAATCGATACATTTTTCAATAATCGAACGTTTTTACAACATTCTCTGCAAATTAACATCGATTATCTCTCAGCGATAAAGCAGTATATATAGACTCGTGTTCATACATGTAATTCACCGCGGAATTATAAACCCTGAATTAGATTTCGATATTAATTTATAGACGTCAATAAATTTGGAAAATGAATCGTATATTACGATGACCAGTGCTTCGTCATGCAAAATCATCGTGTACAAATTAGTCACACATTCGGCGCACATCTGGTATTGATACCATAAGTTTAGTCACCACTATCCTAACGCTTTGTGAATAATCAACGCGCAGGAGATAAAAGCTCTGCATCGCGTGGTACACACAGTACAAGCTCGTCGCAATAACAATGCAGTTTTAAAAGTACATTGTCATCATCGTCGTCATTATCCAATTTCTGTTATTTCGTCGGGTGTAAACGCGACGCGTTCAATTCGAACGCGGAATTGCGCGACATTGAGGGTGTGGTAAAAGTACCGACTTATATCCTTTTGGTGTGTCATTGATCTTGTTGATCGAGTCGCCCTTTACACGCGCGTATGATAAATTTGTAGAACGTATACACATGCTTCGTCGTAAATAACGATTTAATTGAGCTCTCCTATTAGCGAATGGTTATATTTAAAAGCGTTATGTAAGTTCATCGGTACACAGCCTTGTAAAACCTATAGAGTATTTTTTGCTGTGGAAAAAAACATTAAATTGTAATATTATTTTACGAGAATCGATCGCAAAGTTCGAGAAAAATCGGGTCGAAGTACACACACACACACACACACACACACACACACACACGTGCACAGTTCGTTGATTGAGAAATTGTATCGCATATACATACTATACAATCGTTTAGAGTACAGTCATATACACAATGTGTGTCTTACACGACTACCATAGGTCTATACTGCTATATAACAGTTCTATGCTTGGCTTCTTTCGCGATCTCGACATAACTTCGATCGCGGCAGCATTTTCCTTCGATTTCCCGCAATAGCACATGAGCGCGAGGCCGCTAACTATTTCATCAGCCAAACCGCCCGTGTAAAAAAGCCCTCACCTATTAAGTATACTGGAAAGACTCATTTCGAGGAAAAACCTACATATTTACAGCAAAAAACAGAAATAAGTCCGATAACGATTAAAGCGACTATATGTGCACGCGCGCGCGCGCGCGAGAGAGAGATACCGATCGCGCATTCGAAATTCCCGCGTTTCCCCGTGGAAAATGCCTCGGAAAAATCATGAAACTCTCACTCTCCCTCGGCACTCGCATTCGATCTCAAAATTTAAAATCCACAACGCGTGGCGTGTGCTGATTTTCATTCGAAAAAAAGTCTCGATCCCCCGATAACGTTCGAGACTATGAGCAGAACTGCGCGAGTATGAGAGATCCGGCAACGTCGCAACCGCGACGCATGCGCCAGTGGGAGCCAGCGGTTGACGACAGTCATCCCCACTTCTCGGCCACAAACAGCCTCTGAATACGCATCAGCAGCGGCCGAGTTTCTTCATTGTTTAGCACAGCGTCGAAGCGAGAGTATTCACGCTTTTTGCTAGACACCCAGACCAATTCACCGCCCCGAAGAGGTAAGTTGCTTCTTTTTTCTATAACACGCGATCGTGGTACTTATAGTATATAGAACAAGCGGTTGTCGTCGGTGAGTTTTCGAAATCGAAACAAATATACTCGCGAGATTCACAAGTGCCTACGTCTGCTGTCCGTTTCGGAGCAAAACACTTCTATATGCGTATTTTCTTCGGGGGGTTGTTCGTCGCGTGTGTAACTATTGCGCCGTCTTGCATCTTAGTTTTCGACGCGTCATGATCGTCGCAATAATAACTGCGCGCCTCCCTCGAGAGTAGCTGATGTGCGAGAATATGACGAGTCCGCGAGAGAGAGAGAGAGAGAGAGAGAGAGAGAGAGAGAGAGAAAGATAAAACTCGCCAGTGTGTGTTTGTCGTCGCGAGGACTTTGTTCACGCGTTTCCTCGAGCAGCTCACATGATTGCAGATAAATAGTTTATCTGCCAGCCTAGAAATTGTAATCTTGATAGAATTGTCCGGCCTCTACTGACTGCGTACACGTATGTACTTGTGCTCGAGCTTTGTTCTACTCGTTGAATGATATGTATTCGAGCTGGCATCTAGTGGCTCTGATAGGGCATTCGTAGTTTGATTGGCGATCTAGCATACTGAGGATCCACTATTCGCTAGTTGCTCCCTTGTGTTTACCAAATTTGTAGGATAGGATATTTTTTCAATTCTGTCACTTGGTTTTGCCAGGTTACTTGACATACTCGTAAATTATTCACACTGATTCAGTTTTATTATAATTGAACTTTCTCCCAGTTACAATGATGAGTCAATTCGCTGATAGTACATACTGCCTTTTCTATCATTTTTTCTAAAATGCAGATCCATCATTAAGATCATATTTAGGATTGATACTTAGATTTGTGCTAATAATGCTGATCACTATTAACTTTTAATTAACTCTTATCTTAAAACATTGATGACAAGATAACTGATATTAAATTTTATTTTATTTTACAGAAAATGTTTCTACTAGGAGTTTTGTGCACTTTGCTCGTAACTGCTTCGGCAGAATACTGCTACAATGATATTGAAAGTGCATGCAATCCTAAGCAGGCACCCTCATTAACAGGTAACTTGTGATTTCAATTATTTTAATTGATGATAGTTAAAACTAATCATTTTAATTGATAAGTAGAAAATAGAAATTAATATGTTGATTTTGATGATTCTTTCAGCTGGACCACAACTACCCAACTGTAATGCAAAGTATGGAGGCATTGATTTAATTCAAACCGACCTTCAAGCTTATGCTAATGGACATATTGAGACAAGCTTTGAGTTCTTGTTGATGTCCACTCACTTTGGTAATTATGAATCCAACCGAGATGGATTCAAGAGCTTATACAGGAAATTGTCTGATGATGCTTGGGAGAAAGCCATCAATACCATTAAGTACATCACTAACAGAGGTGGAAGGATGAACTTCAACCAACTCCCACACTTCAAGAAAGTTGTAAGCACATTTTTTTATAGCAATACGATATTTTGTTTTAAAAAATCGTTACTATTACAATAATTAGAAACACTTTTTAACAAAACTAATTTTAATTGACAGACCAAAGATCGCGTGCTGGACCTCACTGAGCTTCACAGTTTGGGTAAGGCATTGGACACAACCAAGCAGCTGGCCCAGGAGGCCCTGCGTCTGCACTCTTTGTCCATTAAGCACCAGGACTCCGCTGCGTCCCACTACATCGAAGAGAAGTTCATGGAGCCCCAGACGGAAACCATCCGCACCCTCGCCGGATACACTCACGACCTCAGGGGTCTGCTCAACAATGACGCACCACTTGCTCTCTTCTTGTTTGATGAGTACCTCCAGAAGACCCTATAAGTCCTGTATATTTCTATTTCCCGCAAAAGCGACTTTTTTTGTTATTTCAAGATAATTCCGTTTATATATATCATATTATTATTATTCTAGTATTAAAGTTAATTGAAGCAAAGAACAAATGTTGTAAAGAACAAACGTTGTAAAGATTATGTTTGTACAGGAAGATAAACGATTTTGGTATACATGGAGTTTTATTAAAAAGAAAAGTTAATTGTGCATATTAACAGTACGTAATTTATTGCCTTATTGTGATACACACTTTGATTTATTACTTCCTACAATGATTGAAATATGTAAATGTCGAACAGATAAGCAATTTTCGTAGATGATAAAGATACACGTTTTCAGTCACTCATCTTTTTTGATAATCTTTATCACGAGAGAGTAAATTAAATGCGTTACAATAGCATTGTTCGTCAGCACTGATAGCGAGTGAAAATAATTTTTTATTTTGTACTTTTGAGAAGAAAATGTTTTCTTGTATTAAATAAATTCTATTCGATATAAAAACGAAACAGTTTTATTTTGTTGTGTACATCGAATATTAATTATTTTATTGAATCTAATTTAGAGGCTCATATCCAAGCGTTTTTCTTAGAATACAGTAAATAAGTCAAGTTAAAGAAATTTCTCATTTCACGATAAATGTTCATGAAATCGTGTTATCTTTGTTATCTTCATATAAGTCAATACTGTAAATCATTAAAATGTTGACTTTTCTAATTGCGAAAGTCAAGCTACAAATAATGATAAATTTTTCCGCACCGAACTTGAGCTTTGAATAAGATGGAAAGCCAAAATTTTAACTTTTAAGAGATTAATTTATAGGTTTTATTCTTTACATGATTTAATTGCCCAATTTCAATCTATTTACAAAGATTAAAATGCATTATAAATTAATCTCCTAAGAGTTTAAAGTTTGGCTCTTAATCTTTTGTAAAGTTTAAGATGTAGGCTTTAAATTTGAACAAATTAATTTTTTTTTTATTTTTCTTCATCAGTTTAAAGCCGGTGTGGTTTTTTTTTTGTAAAAACGTACATTTTTTTAACGTGTAATAGAATTTGTCAAAATTTCGAATGGTCACCTTATAAGTAAAAGTAAGTAAACCTATAATTGCTGAGTAGTAGCATAGTGCCAGTGGTACTCAATCGAAAAAGCAAAAACGTTATACCCTGCACTAAACAAGACGTAATTACGTCGAGTCATACCCATTACCCTAGACCCCCTAACCTTCGAACGAACGACAATCGCATTACATCACAATGAGCAATTAAGCTAATTGTCCAGCATAGTATCCCAAATACGGATCAATCGAAAAAACGGATCGTAGATGCAAAACACTGCACCTTCCCATCCTCCCGATTTAAAATTCCGCACGTTCGCGCGAAACTCGCGATATATATCGAGACAACGCATCTATAGATGCACGTCTGCGGCACTTTTCGCACGGCTATATACCTATGCACTTACCTCCTATTATATACAATACTCAAACTGCATCAGCTGACGAGTTTCCCGATATTGCGCAGTTTCGACAAATTGAGAGAGAAGAGGCGAGCCGCCGCTGCCATGTGCGTTTAACATAAACATTAGGAGAGACTAGCCGGCGACTCGCGAAGGTCAAGTTCGCGTCCATAGTCCAATTGTCCAGCAGGAGGAGAAGCAATAGTTAGTTGACGAGGTGCGCTCGAACCAGACGGACGCACCAGTCGGTTCTCGGAACGAATTCAATAAGTTTCAATAATATTTAGATCACTGTACTGCGTTTGTTTTGATATCTATATATTGCCATGGATTACCCGAGGAGATACAACTACGTGAGCAGGCTGTCGGTGAGTTTAGGCCATTTTTTTAAGGATCGAGTGGTGGATGTTTTAGTTGTTTCGGTAGGTTTAGCCTACTTCCGCGCCTGCGAAAAGGAGATCGATCGATCGAGCTCCGGGAGGTTCGCGAGCGTGTTTATACCTGTCCGTACACGTTTAAGTACTATTGTTGTGAAACGGCGACCGAGCTGCTGAAAAGAGATCCGTGACATTCGGTGTTTACAATATTTTTTTTTCTTGTGAATTATACGTTATGTTTTAACAAATGCGAAATGAACAATAAATTATATGCGAATGACAAAATATTCTCTATTAGTTAGACTTTTAGAAACTTTGCGACCAAAGCTGCAGATAACGAGCGCATTTCCTGGATCTCTGTCCATAAACGTTGCATAATCAAGTGCAACTATTTCGTAATCTATCATACGCCGCTTCGAATGTGCGTTTAGCATTTTTTATCTACGTTATTGAGTAAGCTATAAATCTGACGCGCGAGAAACATTGTCGCTCAGAGAATGTCTAGGAGCAACAAAGTAAACGAGAGAATTTTCGGTTTGATTTACGCAAGACCGTGAATAAAATTTCTTAATTTTCTGGCAGAAAGATTGCTTTTTGGCACCTACAGCGCGCGTCGACAGTTTTAGAAAAACATTCTCTTCGCGGCTATTTCATTTCGAATAACGCGATGTAAATTTTCAAACAAATGTTTTTTTTTCTAAGGAAGTTAAATTGATAACTGTAGAAAAATGCAATATTTATGTATTCGATCAAGTGTTTACAGTAAACATTCGGGGCGAGTCTGCGAAACAAACGCGCCATTAGTCATTTTTGTAAAGCACACTTTGACTAATAGCGCAAATCATACATGCATAATTTTTCCTCATTGTTTTTACGTAAGGAGAAACGCGAACTAAAATCGACTTCTGTTCGACAAAATAAATAATTTTCGGTTGAGCTTCCCCGTTAATGACTATACGGAAATCGACTAATCTAATTACCGACAGTGTAATTACGATACGCACAACAAAGAAGTCGTAGCGCGGTTCATTATTTTAAGGCGAGGCCGAGTTATTATAATAACAATTATCCGCTTGTTAAAAATTAAACTCGTCACACCTGTCAATGAATAAAACTAAATAGAGCCTAAAATTAACTTTATACTATTGCGAAATATAAAGACGCGATTTCGGGAACGACATAGTTGCGCAATTTTCCCTATTCTCTCCCACGAAAGCTCCGCTCCAAAAAGCCTAGACAACATTCCACTCTCGCGCGGGTATTCAGCACGAAGCTATCCTTACGATCCGCGTAAATCACGAGAGTAAGTATATAACAAAAGCCCGTATAGCTATTCCACTACACCCGGGCGTCAATCATCCTAAACGAACGCACCCCTAGCTCCCCGCAAGCTCTAGCACCTCGGCGAGCGAGCTTGCAACGGTGCGAAAAATCACCAGCGCACTTCCCTCTATTAAACCGATCGACGTGCCTCGTTTCTCACTCCCTCTTCTTTTGCCCTCGAATTTCGTAAGAGGCCTCTTAAAAATAAATACATACACCATCGCGCACACACACATACTTGCGCGGCTTCTTTCGCGCCTCTCGATCGTGACTCAGCCACGCGCTCGAGCGGACAGTTCGATTTTCGCGCACGTTGCAGGCAGATTAGCTCCGCCGACGCCAATCGCGATGAAGAGCACGTGGAGGGACAGGGACAGAGTGAGACTACTTCCTCTTTATACTTTCCGTAACGTTATCTCTATATGCGACAGGTCGAGTGAATAGCTGTTTGAGAGCTGCCTGTGTGTTCCAGAGGAGCCTGGCGAGATGACGGACATGGCTGAGGCTGAGACGGAGAAGGTCAAGGGCTGTTCTTCTTCTTCTTTTTCTTTTTTTTTGTATCTGTTGGTGAATATAGCTTCTACGTGCCGTTGCAGGTGTAGATCGGAGTTGCGGTGCTTGGGTTTTGGAGAATTTGTTGTGTTTAGGTGTAGGTGCAGCGTGTAAAAAGTGTTTAGCAGTCGGGTTATTTTTAAGCTTTTGTGTAACTTGTACGAGGTTGATGTTTCCTTGGGGTGTCTATGTTGTAATGTTAGACCTATACGATTCTTTTTGCTTTCGTATTTTAGAATCGTCCTCTCATCCGTAGTGCTTAATTTTTTTAAATTTAAAAATAGGAAACCTTACAATACGTAGAAATGTGTTGCGATGATGCTTTTACGACTTCCAAAGCTCCACTTAGTTTTCAATGCGTCCGCGGTATTTGTTCCAATCGATTTAAAGTACCGTTAATTGCGGAACAATTCCAGCTTCTTCCACAATAACTGCGCGATGATCAACGATGAATATACCACCGAATCGGGCAGTTATAATTGGAATTCAATCGAATTACTTTTTTCAGTTGAAAAATTGATCTTTTATGTAACGCGCAGTCGTACGTCTATCGGTGATTAATCGACGTGCAAACGTCTTCTTTCTTTTACTAACAAACGTTTAAGTTTCATTAACGAATTGACGGCTTCGATATCGAAAATTCACGTTCGCGTTGAAGTGTCAATTAGTTGACAAAAAAAATGCTCAGGTATTCATTTATTGTAAAATATTCTCGCACTCGATCAAACGTTTGCATATCGGACTATTCTATTTCAGACATTGTTGGAAGGTTTGTTTAACGAACTTTTGTACATTTTGGTTTTAGTCTAATAATTGGCATATTGTATCGTACGTAAATGCGGTATTTGGGGTAAAGAAATTATCAGTAAATCAATCATTGTATATATGTAGTCTATATAGTAAAAGAATCCTCCCCGAAAGTATAATCGAAACCAACAATATTATCAAACAAAATAAGACTAAAGTCCATGTTTGTCTTTCTCAATATAGGATTTCCGTAAACCGCTGCCGGACGGCGAGACGACCGTACAGCGCTTGGTCCACGCGCTCCACACCACCAGGACAGGTTACAAGCGTATGCCCGGCTTCGATCCCAGCATCGACAACATCGAGTACTACCGGGCCCAGCAAACCGTCGACTGCGATGAAGTTTTTCCTCGCATTTACATCGGAGATGGGTAAGCCCCTCAATACTCCGTTACATCTTGAACTCTTTTTCTCAACACCTCTTCCTTTCAGTATTACTGCCAAGAACAAACCGTACCTGCAGAGGATAGGTATCACCCACGTGTTGAACGCAGCCGAAGGCAAGAAGTTCGGCATGGTAAACACGGACGCCAATTACTACAAAGACACGACAATAAAGTACCTCGGCTTGCGAATGCTCGACTTGCCCAGCACCGACATCGCCCAGTTTTTCTTCACCGCAGCAGCTTTCATAGAAGACGCGGTACAATCTGGAGGTGAGATACATCGATCGATCTCTCATGTTCTCAAAATTCAGCAAGAATAATAAGAGTATTGTCTTCGTAGGGCGAGTCTACGTGCACTGCGTACAGGGAGTGTCGCGCAGCGCGACCTGTGTGATCGCCTATCTGATGATCAAGAAGGGAATGTTGGCTACCGATGCCATCCGTACGGTGAGACTGAGTCGGGACATCCATCCCAATGAAGGCTTCCTCCGTCAGCTGGCGACGCTCGATAATCAATTGCGCAGACAGCGATTGTAAAACAATCTGATCCGAGAGACGAGTGATCTTGCTATGCAGCGCCTTTTTTTATTTACGATGCATGCTGCACTTAATGATTAATGAAAGCTTTGTTAACGATTAGTTCGTTGTTGCGAGATCGCGCTTTGTAATCTAGAGATCGAATTTCCCGCATGATTTACATCATGTCGGAGCTTATTCACTATTATTTTCCAATGCTATTTGAACGATTCATTAAAAAGTATTAATACGTAGGCTTTATTCTACTATACAGTGTTTTGGAAACACGAGCTTGATTGAAAAGTTATTTTTGTAATGAAAAGATTAATGATTTATCTTTGTTTTGTAACTTTGTGAATAATGTGTACAAAATGAAAAGATGAAAAATAAAGAATTTGATACACTATTCATGCGAGATTTATCGATTTAACAAGAGTACATTGTAAGAGGGTAATAAAAATCGAGTCAACAACAGGAAATTGATGGAGAAAATCCATTTATTTTTTTATACATACTTTTGTACCAAAGGCTTACTTCTTAGCTTTCTTATCCTTAGCGACTTTCGTCACGTCATCGGGATTCTCGGCAGCATCCTTGACGCGCTTAGCCCTGATACCGACCAACCTCGCGTCGGCTCTCGCTTTGCGTAGCGTGATGTACGCATTGAATTTCTTTTCATCTTCAGTGATGACGCGGGCCTTGGCCTTGGCCGGAGCCTGGTGGAGTCCCTGTGGCATGATCTCTCCCTTGACCTGCGAGGCGACCTTGCATTCCTCTGGAGTGGCTTCACCCTTCTTGATCTGCGATAATTTTATTAGATTAGAATTATTATTTGAGTATCAACATATATTCAAAAACTTTTTTCAAAAGTATAAATATGTGTCTAATTAATTTGAAACAAGATAAGCAATCAGACAAGTAGTTTTCATTGGTTCCATTTACATGAAAAAATGATGTAAAACAAAAAAAAAATACTTTGAAATTGATGATCTATTGAGTAAACTTATCAAAAACTACTGTTTCAAATTACCAGAATTTTTCTCACAACTTCTTTAAATTAAGTTAGCTCCAAAATTTTGGAGCTGAATTGTAGAACTTGTGGACAAATTTTGAAGCAAAATAAAAATGCTTATAAATGAAAAATATCCATACCTTCTTCTCGTTCAATGGGAAGAGGATCAACTTGGCTCTGTATTCCTTGAGCCTCTGAGCATTTTGCTGAAGGGACTCAACGGACTTGTTGCGCCTTCTGGGATCAACAGCAATACCAATGGTCCTGGCAAATCTCTTGTTCAGACCGCTGGCCTTGAGTTCCTGAAGGGTGAAACCTTTGCCTGCCCTAACCTTAGCATGGTAGCGGAATGTGGGGCAGTGTACAACAGGCCTCAGAAGATTGACAGGCCTAGAGTAACAATCAATACATAGATTAACAAAAATAGTCTACAATAGGGACAGATGCAAACAATTGATGGATTTGATTAAAATCAGAGTTAGATTATTAGTAAAGTTCAAGTGAAAGTCGAATGTAACATACCTTGGGGCGACGGTGCGGGCCTTCTTGACGCGGTTAGTTCTCCTGCGGAATTTGCGGGCTGGCTGGTTGAACCACGTCTTCACAAAGCGCTGCCAGTCTTTGTGGAAGTGCCCATTAGGGATCATATTATTCCGCTTACCCATTTTTGAGCTATCACAGAAAGAAATACAGAACTAGATAAATAACTTATTGTAGGTTATGTCGCACTGCCTAAGTTCACACGCACTAACAGCAAAACTTCGCGATTTATTAGAGCACACTTGAATTTTAGGAATGTAACAACTAGCACAAATTGGCCAATTTTCAATGAAAGCCAATAAATTGATCGATATCTCTTTCAACAACACACAAATATGTTATCATAACCTCGCGAGATCACGTCACTTTGAGTCTAGAGCAAAGTCAATATTTCCGAATGAAAGCCGAAAATATCAATCGGTTATGAAAATGTAATAGCTAAACAACAATAATTCATCGTTTCGCGATGAAAATCATCACGATGACGATGATTTTTAAAGATCCGATTTTAGAAAAGCCTCCTTACCAGCTTCTCTTAGCCTTGCAAACCGGAAAAAGAGCGTTCGCCGACGATACGAAACGCGGAAACTGCTCCAGTAGAGAACCACGTGACTCAAATCATGCCTATTTGAATCTGCAGGATCAATGTTCCCGCTTCGCGCACTGGCCGCCTTCGAGGCGCATATCCTTCATTAATGAGTTTAAATGGCGTAATTAACTTTATTATTATAGATTTATTTATCTTAAATGTATTTCTTTTATTTTTTGAATCTTAATTTATTAAATCATGACTTATTCTTATACAGCAAATGTTATACCTAAAGTTACACAAAAAAGTTGTAAATATTCGATTGATCAAAAGAACAACAATTACACTGATAATTACTTATCCCTATATTTGTTTATGCAGTACCTTTATAAGAAGAAGGTAAGTAACAATAATATAATGTTTAGATACGATTTGACTAGATCAGTAGATCGCGCGAGCATGTCTGTCTGCTATACTCTGCTGTTTCTACTCCTGTAAATTAACAACAAATATTTTACATTGTTAAGAAAGTGATTATCCACTTCGACAATGAAGTACAACATTTTATTCAGTTTCAAATACCCTCTAAGAAACAAGCATATTCAGAAATGCATTTTTTCGAGACACGCATCTACCGGGTTAGGCCTCTGGGTGAGGTTATGTTTTTAAAAACAAATAGCCAAATACCGCTTTATCCATAAATTGCTTCTATATTAAAGAATATTAAAAAAAAAAATTCTATGCCTTTTCCACAGAATGAAACTCTCGCCACCGAACATAAACACGAAATTGAAAAATACTGGAAAGACAAAATTCATAAGACTGATGGAGCATCTGAGAGCAAAGAGAAATATTATGTATTATCCATGTTTCCCTATCCCTCAGGATCTCTTCACATGGGCCATGTTCGTGTCTATACCATAAGTGATTCTGTTGCACGATTCCACAGAATGAATGGTAAAATATTTTTCTTTGTGATATTACTCTACTTAAAATATCACGTCAGTATATGATTTGCATCCGTATAGGTAAAAATGTAATTCACCCAATGGGATGGGATGCATTTGGATTACCAGCCGAGAATGCTGCTAGGGAAAGACAAGTCGATCCCGCAAAGTGGACACAACTAAATATTGAAAATATGCGTGAACAGCTATTGAGATTAGGTTGCACCTTTGACACTCATAGCGAGTTTGCTACTTGTGATCCCGAATACTATAGGTGGACTCAAGAACTGTTTCTGAAATTATATGAAAATGGTTTACTCTACCAGAGAGAGACATATGTCAATTGGGATCCAATAGATCAGACAGTACTCGCTGATGAGCAAGTCGATGAAAATAATAGATCCTGGAGATCTGGTGCTATTATTGAGAAGCGGCTACTTAGGCAATGGTTTGTTAGAACTACAGTATTCGCAGAGTGAGTAAATTGTCAAGCAAATCATGCAAAATTTAACAAGTTTTTATCACATAACATTTATTTATTCTAGATCACTACTGGAAGGTTTGAAAGATAAAACTTTAAAAGAATGGAGGGACATTATTAAAATACAGGAGCACTGGATTGGGCAATGTACAGGAACAAATTTTGATTTCCAATTAATCTCTGATGTTCCTGGATATCCAAAATCTGTTACTTTGTGGACAGATAAACCTGAATATATTGAGAATGCTAAATTTTTAGCAATATCTAGCAATAGCCTTCTTGCTAAGGTTGAAAAAACTGAATCTCACAATTCTTTAAGAAAGTTGAATGCAAAAGTTGTAAACCCATTCACAAATGAGGAATTACCAATATATGTTACTGATAAAGGTAATTTCTAAGTTAGTATTTCACAAAATCATTTTGAAATTATATTCACAATATTTTATTTTACAGAAACTCTTCCATACCCTGATTTTAGAGATGATTATCTTGGTATTCCATGTTTGTCTGAAGCTGATATTGAATTTTGTAAATCTACCGGTATTGACTATGAGGCAGGGCCAGTTTATTCAGCTGAAGAATTAGCAGAAAAACGTTCTGATATCCTTAGAATAGCTAAGGAACGAAATATTGGTGGATACTTGGTCAGTTCAAAGCTAAGAGACTGGCTTATATCCAGACAGAGATATTGGGGTACACCAATACCAATAGTTCACTGTGATAAATGTGGTGCTCAACCTGTACCTAGAGATGATCTTCCTGTTAAACTTCCGAAATTGGATAGATCGTCGGAAAATAAAAATTTGACTTTAAAAGATGCCAATGAATGGCTGAAAACCTCTTGTCCAAAGTGTAAAGGACCAGCTACCAGAGAAACTGATACTATGGATACGTTTGTTGACAGTTCTTGGTACTTCATGAGGTACATTGATCCAAAAAACACTAAGGAAATGTTCTCCAAAGAAGAGGCCTTCAAATCCCTACCAGTGGATCTTTACATTGGAGGAAAAGAGCATGGTAGGAGCTGTTTTAATTTTTTTATAAAATGAAAATCACGGTAAATTAATGTTCTTAAACGATTTCAGCGTCACTGCATCTGTACTATGCACGCTTTGTAAATCACTTTTTGCATCATCTCGGACTCGTCCCTACTAGAGAGCCATTCCGACAACTACTAGTACAAGGCATGGTGATGGGCCAGTCTTATTCCACAAAAGAAGGAAGGTATCTCCGACCAAGCGAGGTATTGCTGACAGACGACGGTTACGTAGAGAAAGAGACTCACCTTCCTGTTGTAACAAACTGGGAGAAAATGTCCAAATCCAAGTATAACGGTGTTGATCCATCGGAAATGTTCTCAGAGTACAGTACCGACACTATCAGGCTACTTATTTTGGGCGACGTGGCTCCGACTTCGCACAGAAATTGGTCCCAAGACAGTAAGCATCATTCCTAACTTACATTGAAAATCTGAAAGATTACTAAGTTTTAGTAATGTATTACAGCCTTCCCGGGAATCCTAAACTGGCAACGACGACTGTGGCAGACGATCAGTGAGTTCATCGCGGCCAGGAAGGAACTTAGCCCAGAAGACCTCAAGATCCACCACAACGACGAAAAATTCGTTAAGGAGGACGACTACATGTTTGACAGTCGAAACTACTACGTCCATGGCGTAACGTTCAACATAACAGGTGCCCAGCAGCTAAGCGTTGCCATCTCCAAAATGCAAGGTCTGACAAACAGCATCAGAAAGTCGTCGAAGCTCTGCGTTGCCCGGAGTCGCGAATACGAGAGAGCTTTAGCTGTGCAAATTATAATGTTAGCGCCTCTGGCACCCCATTTTGCCTCGGAATTGTGGGCCGGATTCTGCTCGGCTCTGCATAGGCTGTCTAACGATGGAGAACTGCAGTGGGACAAGGATGTACTTGAGCAGAGGTGGCCTGCGGTCGATTTGGAGTACAAGCTGAAGGTTCGCGTTCGGGTGAGTAAAATAGAAAGAACATATTTTTCTTTTTATTCAAAGAAATCGAGTTACAACTTTATGGCGTTTTTTACAGGTGAACAGCAAAGATTTCACAACTTTGCGAATTCCGCGCGGACAACTGGACGTAATGACGGAGAATGATATTCTGGAGGTAGTCACGAAGGACCCCAAGTTCAAGAAGCATGTCCAAGGCAGAAAAATCACCAAGTTTATTTTTCGGTCAGAGATAGGCTGTGGAGCAAACGTTTCGATTAATACGAAGAAAGAAGTCGTTGAAAATATTTCGCAAGAAAAGGCGATTTAGAGTGATGTATAGTTTTTATTTAATGTTCATTTTTTTTTAACTAGCTCTAAGTTGTACAGTTGTAAATAAATCTAATATTTGTTTATGAATGTGATTTATTATGCTTACTCTACTTGCGTTTCACCAGCATAGCCATTATGAGGAAAAGACTTAATATATTTAATATATTCCTCGGGAATACCATGATCTTGGGCTCCAGTTAGGATGATGTTACTGAAAGCAATATTGATGTGTGTAATAATTTTTAACAATGATAAAAAAACTTCTATAGCTTACTGATAGACAAAGGAAGGTTGCCTTTCAGGAGGCAATTGACTTGGTTCAATATAGTTCTCTGGAACCTGGCATTGTTGGTAAACTTTACAACTGATAGTTTCTCCAGTACTGGTTTCAATATCAACAGTTTTTGAAAAGTATATGTTATCGTGAACTCCTTCTTGTTCGTCCAATGCAGCTGAACTGCTTATATCAATTTCCCAAACTACTCCCCAAACCTCGCAGCCTGGAGTAGGAACAATCGTCGCAACGCATCCTTCCCACCGTTTTGTAAACAGGTTGAAATCAAGTCGATGGTCCTATTTTGTAAATTAATTTTAGTTCCATCGTGATCAAAAATAAAAGTGAAAATTTTCGTCTTTTACCTTCAATTTTCCGATGTATTTTTGAACAGCTGTTGGATTTTTATAATGAATTCTCTTGGCAAGCATGTTGCTACCGTAGGCAAAGTATAAAAATGTTTCCGACATTTTTTAAAATTATTTTTTTTACTTAAAGTCGACTTATGCTTCTTTAAAACACGTCCAGTCGATTCCGACAACGAACTACTTGTGCAGAATTTAAAAGAGAAATCAAGCGTGCAGCTTTGTAAACCAATACTATGGAAAATCTTTATTGAAATTCTAAAATTAGTAATACGACTTTCGCAACGTCCTTTTGAGACCAAGGCTAACTACCTGTAATCAGCAGACAATTACTGCTCTTAACGCTCGATTTAAAGATGTTCACTTTTTCAATCAAACGATTATAATTAATTCAAAATTTATCGAGGTTCTGACGAAAATTATAATACCGTAACGATAATACGAGAAATAGTCTTGCGTTTTGATGATGCGTCGACGGTGAATAATTATCTTCTCACTCGAGCAACCGCACGATAACGTGAATGTAAAACAAATAAAAGGAAATTGAGACAGCATTGATGACAAATAAATTTACGTAAGAGAACCGGTTAATTGAAATATTCGAAATGACGATTAAATTTAGCGTGAAAGATAACATTCAAGAATTTTTAAATTGAAATTGGTACTTTATTGTAACTCATGTTATGCTAATATCAGTAATACATATAATTCAAGATAATTTTTTAAAATAAATATATTACTACTTTATCAATTTTGTCAAGTGTTAGTCTTCATTGTCCTAGTTGACAGTAAAAAAGTTTGAGCTTTCATTCTGATTTTCCATGCTGTAAAACAAAAATTATAAAATCCAATTTAATAATTTGTATGAATCATTAAAATTACTGGTGAGTTTAATAGTAATATGCTTACCAGTTCTACTTCACCCGTGTAGCCATTGTGTTTAAAAGATTCAATGAATCGTATGTATTCTTCTGGAATGTGAAATTCTTTTGCTCCTCGTATTATAGTATTTCTAAAATACAATTATCATGAAACACAAATCATTAATAATTTTAATACGTATGCATCAAAAAATAGCTTACAAATATACAAAGGATGGTTGTCTTTCAGGTGGCAGCTCACTCGGTGGCACATATTTTTCTGGCAATACACATTCCTGATATGTTCTGCATTCAATAGTTTCTCCTTCAGGGGTTCTTATGCTAACGTTCTTTGGAAAATATATATTTTCATGCACTCCTTCCTGGTCATCTAAATGGGCCAGGTCTTCCAAATTAATTTCCCATATAACTCCCCAAACTTCAGATTTTACATCAGGGACAATAGTTGAGACACTGCCTCTCCAATTTTTTGAATAGTGGATAAAATCAAGACGATGTTCCTATATAAATATATTCATTAGATATCAAAATATTCTTCATAAAATCATATTTTGAATAGATGACAAAAGTAAACCTTAAGTTTGCCAATATATCTTTGGACTGCAGTAGGATTCTTAATATGAATTCTTTGGCTCAGGAGATTGCTGCCATAAGCAAAGTAAAAGAAAGTACGAGACATGTTCTTTGGCGATTCATTAGAACTTGCTACCTGGAAATAATAAAAATGTATTCAAAATATAGAAATTAATATAAAAAAATTGTTATAAAATTACTATTTGGCAAAATATCACAATCAGTAAAATACAAATGATGGATTTTTGTTTCATTTTTACTTAATTTAATTTTTAAAAAGTATCACATATTTATGTTGTTTTTATTGAAAAAATAAAAATATTTAGACTTGAAACAATTGAGCTTGGTATTGTTAGGAATGATCATAACATACCTGTATTATTTTTGTTTAAAATTGTTAAAAAATCTCAAGGTATAAGTATTTAACAATGAAAAATTAATAATGATATTTTGTATGTATTTTTATTATATTTATTAATTAAGCGAGTTAGTTATGAAAAAATAATAGAGGTTATAAACATTTAACTCTAATGTAGTCATTTTTTTTTTACTAAAGTCGCACGAAATTAACAATAATGTATCGCGTATAAATTAATTACGTAAATCGTATAGCTCGTTGAAAAAAACAAATGATCACCTACGCAAAGTTTCTAAAATCTTCCTGTCATGACATCTCCATTTACAAAACTTCTGCAAAAAAAACTATCAATTTCCTACAGCAATACTGCAATTTTCGCATCTTGCATAACCGATATTAGCCCAATAAAGCACCAATTGTCCCTAATCGACTAATCATCGTCGTCGTCATAAAAAAACAAACATCCTAAGAAAAGCCACACGACTCGTAAAAAAGTCCACAAAAGCACTGACTCCCACCCGAGAGATCGAGAAAACAACAACAAACGCGCCACCACGATTTCACGTGGTTGGCGTGACGGCGTGACGGCGTCTGTCCCCGCCAGAGTTGCGCACGCACCTCCCAACAGCTGTTTCCCGGCCAATAGGCTGCAGTGTCTCAACAAAACTACCCGCGAAAAGGTGCGTGCCGTCGTATATCAGAAATCAGAATGGTGCCCCTCGTCGTTGTTATTGCTACGATGGCCCGTTGAAGTTTCAATTTTTTTAAAAGAGTGCAGTTCTCCAGTGCAACGGAGGTGCGCAAGGACAAAGAGGATGATGGCCTTGGAGGCGCTACTACCCTCGGAAGTCGCGCGTTTGGTTTACGGTGAGTCTCGTGGAATGTATTCACGTATTTTATACGACGCTCTTTAGCTTTGGGAAAATGCTAACCTCCCCATTTTTGCGTGATTTTCCGTTGGGGTAGTTTTAATTCCGGACTCGTTGAGCGATGTCTGAAAAGTGCTTTGTTAAGCCGTTATGTGGGTTCGACGACGTTCCTTTGTTCTATGAGGGAAAGTGGTGAGAGTTCTCGGAATGTAATTTGAGCTTGACAGTATTTGTGTATGTATGTGTTAGATGCATACTGCATAGTAGCTATCAAGCTCGTGAGATTATGCTTGCCTTTTAATTGTTAATCTAAGATTTTTGGCGATGTAATAGTTGAAGTAAAAATTTACTTTGACAACGAATGTTTAAAACTTGAGATTTTTCTTGTAATTTCTTTTTCTCAAGATTGCTTTAAACCAGACAAGCATTGTACTTTAGACATAATGATTAACTTAATTTTTGATTTTCCATGCAGGTTATCTACTTGACGAGAGATGCACAGAGACAGCACAATCATTGCTTAATGAGTCTACAAATTTGCTCGAATGTCGAAGAGTTGTATCCCGTGGTAAAACATTCACAACTCGTGTTGGTGGACATACTTTAAAAACTATATTGGATAATTTTTGTGCTGTGAACTCTATTGGTGGGTTTATTTTGTAACATTTAATTTAAAGTACTTATGGTATATTTTAAAAATTTTTTATGATCCCAGTGCAAGATAAAGTTAGTAAAATTGATAACTTAGATGAACTAAATCAATGTTACGATTTTGTGGACATAATTAAATTTTTCTTAGAAGACTACAAGAAACAAACAACTATTGTTAAAGTTGATGCTTCTACACAGGTATTGAATATTTACTATTTTTGTTCTGCGTATCTTTTGTTAATGCTGTAATACATAATGAATATATTTTAGGTCACACCATCCAAACCAAGTGAATCACTTGAAAAATTGCAGAAAACATGTTCTTGTTTCAGCACTAATGAAGGGCAACCTACACAAAGAGTAGTACAAAGGTTTGATAAAGAAGCTCAAACAGAAACTTCATGTATGTGATGTTTTTCGTACACTAAAATTTATAGTTTATACAGTATATTTTAAATGAAGATTGAAAATTTTATTACATTTTTTTTCAGTTTATGAACCTAGTGCAGTAGAAGCGACTCCATTGCAAGATTTACCTGGTTATATTGGTCATTCAGAAAATGGAAAGTTTCAAACCAAAAGGACAAAAAATGAAATTCAGAAAGTTAACGTACATGAAAAACAAAATGAAGAGATCAGTCCTGAAACTTCTAAGCAATATGCAAATTCTGAAGTTCAGACTTCTACAACACAAAAATCCGAGAGATTTGATAAAAATGTTATGACTGATATTGTAGAAAAACCACTCAACAACTGTGTGGACACTGAAGTACAAACTTCTGAAATCGGATCTCCTGATTCAGGAGTACCACCTAGCAGTGTTGAAATTTTAGGTGTAAGTACCATAAAATATTCATATTGTAGCCAAACTTATTAAAAAATTATAAATTGACGATTGGTTTTAGGACATAACGTTAGAGCTGTTAAATCGTACAGAAGTACAAGAAAAAATAGCTGAAAATATCAACAGGGTGCTTGGATCAAAAAAATCTGTATATTTTTCTAATAAGCCTTCTGAAGGTACCAAAGAAGAGGCAAGTAAATCATTTATCGCAAAATTAAATAAGACTGTACAGACAGCGCTTAATAAGACTGAAAATGATCCAGAACTTCTTGATTTACTTAATGAATTCATTCAACCTGTGGATGAAATCATGAGTACTGAAGATGAAGCAGATATGGAAGTAGACAAGTGAGTACATTTATATTTCAAAATGAAGTTTATTATAAATGTGTATGTTCACATTTTAATCATTTTTATTCAACAGTGTAGATATATTTCAAGAGAATATGGATTTAGATTTTGGAGACGCTATATCGAATCTTAAGAATAAAGAGACAGTATTAGCAGCGAATGGGCAAAATCCAGCTAAAATTATAATAGAACAAAATCATAGTGATGAAACACACAATACTGTAAGTGCAGAAAACAATCCAACACAAGTTGAATTTGTTCCAACTCATATAACAAAGAATATTGTAAATCAAGTATTACTGGAGAATAGACAAAGTCAAAATAAAATTTTAGGAGAACAAAATATTAGTGATGGAACATACACTACAAGTGCACATAGCAATGTAATAACAGCGTCGCAAGCTGAGTATGATCCGACCCATAGTACAAAGTGTATCGCTAATCAAGCCATAGTTAAAGTTCCTAGCAATACTCAAAATAATTTAGAGACGATTGTTTCAAGTTCTTTGAGTTCTGCAGAATCACAGGCATTGCAACAAAAACCTGTGCCTACATCGGATAATTTTTTTACGCAAAACAATACAATAACATCAACACCTCTTAAAACTTATACAGCTGTTCAAGGTTTTGACCCATGTGATTGGTTTTCCACGGAAGCTTTACTAACACCAGACATTGACTATCATAAGCATTCAGTCTTCAAAAGTAAACCTTGCAAAATATATAAATAAATATCAATTAAGATTTTCATAATCATATGCTAATCATAATGTATTTACTGTTCAGATCCATATACTGCTTGTGAAACAGTTGTACCTACTACAACACTGATTTCACCCATTGCATCTAAAGGTATACAAAGTAACTGTTTTATTCATTTATTTATAATAATATAATGCTCAAGGAAATTGCAAATTTTTATATATTTTGCAGATACGACGAATATTGCAGAAAAAGTGACATCAATAAATTGTTCTACAGCGAATGCAATCAAAAGTAAAAAATAGATAAAGATAGCTATCTAAACTATTAACTGTTATTGTGCATACTTACAAGAAATTTTATTTTTCAGATAGAACGTTAAATACGCCAGATGTTACTTTCCCACCAAAAAGTAATTTCCCAAGCAGTACAAATCCAGTATTTCCTATAAAGTTGTCTCTGAGTAAAGATTCGGAAAATCAGATAAGTCCTGAAATAAAAAATAACTTGCCTGGTTTACATTCTATGCAAAAAGTTAATAGAATTGCAGATAATAATAATTCATCATCTTTATCAAACGAAAAACTGTTTGGCTCAGAATCAATTATATTATATGGCATGGAAAATAATGCAACTACCGTACCAACGCTCGTAACTATACCAGAAATTGAAGTTGAAGATTCAATAACACTTACTGGTATCGGACTCTCGCCATTCATAAAAATAAATAAAACTTCAAAGGATACAAAACTAGAAAAAAGTGACCCAGTTGCTAATCATGCCATTTTATATGGTCGACCTAGTGAATCTAATATTGCTGTTACACTAGAAAATCAAAAAATTTCAGAGAGTACACTAAAAAGAAACGCTTGGTATGTTAAGATTTAAGTATTTTTTTATCCATGAAATAGTAGTATTTTTTATGAATTTATTTATTCTTTTTTTTAGTACTACTGAAGTAGTAACAAAGAGTACTCCTAAAATATTAAAAGAAAACCGATCGAAAAACAATCGGTTAAGTCTGTCAACTCCAAAGAAACCGAGCAGTCATGTGCGAGCCCTGAATTTCGAAACGCCGATCCCTCGGTCTAAGTCGGAAAGTAAAGCGAATGAAAAAACAACTGGCAGATCACCTGATTCGATTATGAAAGAGCTCAAAAATGCATGCAAATCATCTTTGTTTCAATCTCCTGAAATTACAAACGTAGAAATCATCGAACAAAACGATTTGCCTTCAGATAACGGTATATAACAAATACATTATTTTTACTTCTTATTGTTATAGTTTACTTCCAGTATAATATTAAACTGTATTAATGGTGTTTCAGGTGGTGAAAACGTCGATCTGAAAAATCTCAAGGGAGAAACAATTGTAAACCATAATGAGGCAAAAAAGCAAGCAATTGCTATAAATGAAAACGTGTCTTGTAAACCTGATGCTATAAAGGTAGAAGGCAAAAAGAAAAAAAGTTGGGATGAAGATCTTAGAACAATGATAGGTCAAGCTACAGAAGCAGTAAAAGAACCTTCCAAAAAATCTAAGAAGAAAAAAAAGTCAAAAGATACCGAAAAAGGCAATGATAAAATCGATTCTAAAATATCGATAAAACAAAACAAGTCGACGCCTAAAAAATCTAAGAAGAGTTTCAAGAAAACGCCTAAGAAATCGAAAAAGAACAATAAATCAGAAGCCTCTAACGATGCAAAAAACGTGAATACTGAAAAAACTAAAATTGATATTGAGAAGCCTGAAGAAATGATTCCGCTTCCAAATAGTATAGAAGACATGCCTGTGGTTTTAAATGAATCGGAAGAAATACATATACCTTTAAATAATTCAGAAATAACATCTGTTGGCCAAAATAATTCCGAAAAAACACCCATAGTTCCAAAAAATTTAGAAGAAATGCCTGTACTTACGAAAAGTTCAAAAGAAACGTCTATACTTCCAAATAGCTCAGAAGTAACGCCTATGATTCCGAATGGTCCAAAAGATGAAATTACTAAAACTACAAATGATGGGATACTTAGTAATAGCTCACTCGAAGCGTTATTATCTAATAGCATAAACGATGACAATGCTGTCGGCATAACAGACGTAATGAAGTTGGCAGCCGAGGAGTTGGACAATCTAAGCAAATTAAACCATAATGACTCTGTGAGCAATATTGTTGGTGGTACCAATCACGATATTGTAGAAAAGATGCAACACGACGAGGAGCTTATGACTGCAGCATTTGAGAATCGGACTGAAAATATATCGTCAAACTGCTTAAAGGAGAAGGAAATAGAATCTATTGATAATAAAATAGTAAAGGTATGGATAAATTACTGTAAAAATCTAATGCTTGTATTGTCGCAAATTATTAATGATTTAATAATTCTTTTCTCTTTTCCCTTAATAGCCAGATGATGTAAAAAACTTTGTAGACTACAAAAAGCTGGATACTCAACTAAACATCGAAGAACTAAATGTCACTCCACCATTTACCAATAACAGTATAATAGCCTCCATTAGTAGCGGTAGTAGCCAAAAAGCCGAGGTGATTTACGACAGGGTAAGCAAGATTGAGCGCGGCCGCATCGTTCAGAAGAAATACGCCCGCCTTCATACTCTCGACACTAAAATTGCGTCCAAGTCTAGCCTGAACAATTTTTCAATGGAAATAAAGACGCCGCTAAAAGATGAGGAGACGCCATCACTTCAAGTACCGCCTACCCCCAGAGTTTTGAGTCCTGGAAACAGCTGCAGTTTTCTTTCGATGCCGACATCTAAACTAGGAGACGAGTCGCGTAAAATCAGATGCTTTGTCACGACGCCAGTCGAATGCCCGCTTACTCCTGAGATAGTTCTAACGCCGCCCAAGACTCAGGACGAGAATACAGCTGAAGGTCTCAAGGTAAAGATTCTATAAAATAATTTTATTTCGAGTTTATAGACAGAATAGTTGGTGTTAATACTGATAATTTACATTTTTTTTCATAAACATTTTTATGTCTCTACTTTTCAAAGAATGGACAGAAAACTGGCACGTCCTCGTATTTTCAACCAACATTTGAAGCCTTCAAAAATTCCGAAATCACGCAATTTGAAGTCATTAAAGAAAATCTGAAAGGTTCCACGCCAAAGACTCAGTCTGAATCTGAAAAAACAATTAATGATGCTCCGAAAGATCAAAGTAAATTTGAACCATTCAATGATAATCCAAAACTATTAAGCGAAATAGGAGCTATACCAAGACACCAACAGAATACTATATCGTCTTCTAGTTGTTCTTCGGCAACTTGCAGTTCTTGTTCTTCATCAGTAGAAAGCTATACAAATAATAACAATGATAATGAATATAATGACAATGGCAACAATGGTCCAGGTAAAATACAAAAATGAAATAATTATGAAAACAATCAAATTAAATTCTATAATACTTTGTGAAACATTCTTCAATACCTTGTTTAGTACTAATGGAAAAAAGTTAGTACTTGTAACTAATAAGGGACTATTATTTAATCTTATATTCTGATCTTTGATCAAGTAATTAGAAGAAGTTAAATTTATCGCTCACATTTATTTTCATTTTTCAGATGTTCCTTCACCCAATATTCCAATAAACATCGATGAACAAAAAAGCAACATTCAAACTTCTCCTGAAAAACTTTTTTCTATTAAAAAAACTGATGAAGAATTAGCTGATACCATAAAAGAAACTCCCGTGAAAGACGATAATGCCTATCCCGAAATGGGCATTGTTGACACCCCTAACGTTTCAAAACCAGCTGAAAATCCTACTAATTTAAATGCTAAGATATCTCAGATGATGATCATGAAAGAGAAAGAGCAGATGGAAATGCAACAGGTAGCAGATAAGCAAAAGCCAAAGATCATTAGTGTTGAACACGTAATGCCCCGAATCATTACGAAACCATCTTCTCAGTTTATCAAAGCTCTACCTCTAAGCATGCAGAGACAGGCCTATGAAATACAGAACGAATTTCTGCACAGAAATCCACAGTTTCAGAGAGTAAAAATTGAAAAAACTGAAAAAGAAGTGGCTCAAGCAGTCGAGAGTATTACAGTGAAGTCCGATTTCAAATTTAATAAAAGTTTAGAAAAAAGCGCGGGAAGCATTACACTCAGTCCTATTGAAAAACCTGACTTAGACAACACTCCACATAAGATAGAGCTTGTAAAAGCCGTAAAGAGTATCACAGATGGTGATATTGATTCACCATTATATAGTCCGGTAAAAACAGCTGTTTGTGGCGATGATGAAGAAACATGCTCAATCCAAAGCAACAATAGCAAAATTGAGCACTGCACAAGTAGTGATCACTCACTAAACTCTTCTATGAGTAAACCTAAAGTAAGAGTGTCCGATATCTCTACAAAGTGGAGTGACCGTAATGCAACCTGCCGAGAAATACATATGGTATTTGATGATAGCGACTATTCTCGAAAACGCAGAAGAAAAAAAGTCAACGAAGAAGAATTGGTACAAGAATATTGCCTAGATCATGGGCATGTATTGCATTATTATAAATTTCGACCAACGACGTTTGAATGTATGTACAATCAAGTGCCGCCAAGGATACGAAAAAAGAAAGAAACGCTGGCAAGGACCCAATTTGAATATGTCAAAACGGATTCTCAAGAATCTACTTCAACGACGAGTTCTGCGGTACTGTCGGGTGTATCTCATAATGAAAGAGGTATTGCAGTTTTGCTTTTGTTTAAATTAAGAATTGAATTATTTATTCATAGCTAATTGAATGATTTTCCTTCCAGATGAAGAAAAACGAAATATTAACCGTAAGAGAACAATTGAGCCCGAACAAAGGACTATTTACAATAAGAAAATAAAGAGTTTAACTTTTAGTCAATTTTAAGACATAAAAATATGCATGAGTGCTGATGATATTTGAAGAAGGTGCTACTGGTCAGATTTACTAGTTTTATTTTTTACTAGTCAGATCTCAATATAACGTAAGATTATGTTTTTTTTTTAATTTTTGTATTATCTAGCTGTTATTTGAACAAACCGGTAGATGGATGAATCAAAAGTGGTTGTAAACTAGAACACTGCATAAAAATGTTATTTAGGAGTATAAATGTTTTTGATATTACTAATCGTTAAGTCTATTCAATGTTATGGATAAACTGGAATTCTAAAAGAACATTTTTTAGTATAATGCAGTTTATGCCAGTTGAATAGTTTTAAAAGACTTTAAGAAACTAAGCATTTTATTTCTGTTTTGCTTTTTAGTAACATTTTAAAAATGGCAATAATAAGTAGAATATAAAATGTATGCATAAAAGATAATATGCATACACGCCATTATATAATGTCATCCTAACTGTAGAAATATGTGTATTCTACAGTCACGTTTTATCTTCGTTGAAAAAAAAAACTTAAATCCGATATTTGAGAAATTTTTTTAGTTATAAGATTTCATAATTTAATTATACTATTAAAGGCATTCTCAAAGCAACCGTTTGTAAGTTGATTTCTTGCTTTATGAACTAATTTATCGAGTAATTTATTCACGCTAAATAAGAAATGTACATAACTGTATTAAAGTTTGTATTTTTTTACATTTCATATAAAAATGTTAACAAAAAAGTAAAAAATGACTTTAATTATAGAACCATCTCCTAAAAATGATTTTTGTTCTTTAGTAGATTAAGCTACAATTTAAGTTACACTTGGGGCGAGTAGGGCACTTCTGTATGTGGTGTACTGAACATTGATTAGAAAAAACATGCTTTAATATTTTTGACGAAAAAAAAAGAAAGTTAGTCGTTTTGAAGTTTATATAACCAATATTTCTCACTCTATGGAGAGCACAGATTTTTAGAGTACATGCAAAATATTTTCTTATTGAAAAATGGAAATTTCTAAGGATATAAATAATAAAGGTGAATATAAAAAAAAGTTTATTACTGTCAAGTCATAAATATATAAGAAATATTTATTAGCGCGTGTCAACATTAAATACATTTTTTAAGAAAATTCGGATAAAGATGAATTTATGAAACTGGTTTTGCAAGAATATTTTCCCAAAAATTTTCAACAAAACGTGCAATCGGGCGATATTTTAGCTCTAAGCTTTCTGGAGAAATTAGAATATGACTGCAAGCGTTGCTTTTCATTCAATAATGAAAACGTACATCAAGGTTGGAAAAGCTTTTTAGATAATCTGCCTAATTCGCAAAACGAAATAGTTCCACGCATCGAGGAAAGGTATTACTTTAATAGAAACATGAAATTATTAAGTATATATATATATATATATATATATATATATATATATATATATATATATATTTTTTAAGATAAAATTTATTTGATACTGATGATCAACATGCAGATTTTGGCGTTGGAAAATATACAAGAAGTATGAACCCCATGAAAGAACTAATTTTAGAAAAACAATGAAATGTGGTCCTAATATTGATCAATTTGGACGATTACCGATCACAGGCGAAGATATGCGTTTTTACCGCAATTCTTTCAAACGTTGAAAATCATAGTTGTGTCTTTGCAAAAAAATAAAATTGGAAAAAATGGTAGTCGCCAAAGCAATTAACGCGATAATTTTTATAGCAAATTTTTTTATTTTTAATTTAAATTGCGTGCTGTATGTCGTTTAGTAAATGAATTATACTTATTCAGGCAAAATAGCTATAAAATTCACTTACACAGACGCGATTTCCATATGTTCTAAATTGAATATTTTTCAGTATTATTGCTTGAATGAAAAAATTATTCTTACCTCAAGTGGACTCGCATGTGAGAATTGAGTTGCAGCTAAAGCTAAGAGCATTGCTACCATTACTATTTTACTATCCATTTCAATGGCCGGCATATGTAACTATAATCATAGATTAATAGAAGAATCAAATTTTCGTTAGTATCGCGTTATCTTACTTACAGTGTCAGGTAGCGTTCGTTTTCTGCGTTGTTAGTAGACTGTGCCAAGTACCAAGTTTTCCAAGCTATTTAATAGCATTACTAATGACATGAAGATAACAATATCTTACACATAATATCTACACGACAATATTTTAACACGATTTTACACAACGGAAAATTATATTTACTATATCAATGCAAAAGTCAAAGTTCATATAAGACGATAAAATTACGCAATTATTATGGTTTAATAAAAGAGAAGAATTCGTAATTTTTATCATAAAAGCATTATCAATGTAGTGATATGAAATCCTTGGAATGTGACCATAAAAAAAAATTGATAAAACGTACGTTAAGGGTCCACCACACCAGTTACATAGATATACTACTAATGTAAATTTACGCTCCCAACTTCTGGAAAAACGAGAGCATTTATGACTCTCAAAAAATTACAGGACCTAGTTGTCGGTGCAATCTCCCAGAGGAAAAGGATACTTAAGATATACTTTGCAGATGTGTCAAATATTTTGGGTTAAATCAGATCGATCGTTTATTGTTCATTCTGGCTGACGTTAGGCGCTCGGAAGGAAAGCATACTTTAAAGTATCTTTTTCCCCAGGATCCCGTTCAAGGCTGCTATCCAGCTCGCTTCCGCGCAAAGACGGTATCAAAAACTATAACCGGTAATTTTTTCAGACTTCTATGTACAGCCGTTTTTCTATAAGTTGGGAGCAAAGGAGCGCGTCAATTTAACACGGTTAGTATATCTATATAACTGGTGTGATGGCCCCTTAATCAGTTACAACGTCAATTAAAATCATAAAAAGTAATTTATTAAAGCTATTTATCGTATAATACAATTTTGCAAAATATCAATTATTATGCAAACTTATAGTTTTTGTAGACTTCATGGAACATATCGCGACAATTTATCTTGACGTTTAGCTTTGCGCATAGTAAGAATACACCTGACAATTTTCTGTGTAAACTGTAAATCTCTTCTGGTGGAGGGCATAGACGATGATGAACAATAGTTGGAACTAATGCCTGTATCCTAAAGTAATAAATTCGAAATTTAATATTGAAAACGAATAAACTAGTATGCTTTTCAAAATCTATTAAATACCAATGAATTACCTTTTTGTAACATCTTGACCTCCAAAATCGAAATATTCATGATCCTTATCAAATACTTGGCCTAAAATCATCACTGCATCTACGTGCGCTTCTTCCATGATCTATTTATACATGTAGAAGATATATAGTTTTTGTATGCATAAAAAATGTGAAATGTTGAATAACGTTTACCTTTGATTCATATCCAGTTAGAAATCCCATTTCTCTAGAAATAGTTAATACTTTATGCCGATCTCCTTCGCTAGCTCCATTGATTACTTCAATATATTTATCCATAAATTCTTTAGTGTAACTTCGACACGCTCCAAAATCTAACAGTATCATCTAAAACAACGAATATTTTTATTTTAAAAATTTGAGAACGGGTTTATAAAACATCAAGGGGCGCCCTGATGGCAAGTACAATATAATACTTATAACATTTCATATTACATACCTGCTTTGTTCTCGGATTGTAGAAAAAGTTGGACCAATTAGGATCAGTTTGCATGTATCGAAATACAAATAATTCTTTCAAGCACAATTGCATTATAAGCCTGCAAATATGTTCCTTTGTTTCCTTATCCTGATCCACACATTTATCCACTGGCACTCCTTCAATTAATTCAGAAGTGAATACTTGTGATGTGCAGAATTCATCTATAAAAGAAATCAATTTGTAAATGTCAATAAGATTAATAAATATCTTTAATCGTTAAGAATTCAATTAGTATTTTCACCAATGACTTCTGGTACGTAATACTCGGGATAAGGTTCCACATATTTTCTGTACAACCTAGTGCATTCAGCTTCTCTGACATAATCAACTTCCCAAGACAATTCTCTTTTAGCAACTTCAACAACATTATCAATGAACATCCCTTCAGGAAACATGTTCCACACCTGCATTAGAATCATATTACCGTACATGCTCAAAAAAGAATATTACAACAGGAAAAATATCGCTGACCTTCATGACTCCAACCAAATTCTCAATATCACTTTGAATTCCAGCTGCTACTCCTGGATACTGAATTTTCATTGCAACAGGTCTTCCATCATGTAAGGTAGCATGATGCACTTGTCCTGTAAAGCAAATTTGAATTAGAATATATTGATTAATAAATACAGCACAAAATAAAATACAAAGCCACATTACCAATAGAAGCTGCTGCAAATGGTTTTTCATCAAATGTTGCTAATTTTTCTCTCCAATCGTGTCCTAGTTCGCTCACAAGAACTTTCTAACAATAAATTATCTTTAGTATCATCAGAAGAAATAAATTCATGAAAAAAGTAACTTATCAAATGAAATTATTATCTTACATGCACTTGCCAAGTTGGCATAAAATCTGCACTTTGTCTAACACGTTCAAAAGCTTTTTGTAATTCTGGACTGATTATTGTATTATCTTGAATACTGAGGATTTGGCCAATTTTCAAAGCTGCACCTCTTACTTTACATAAAGTAGATACTATACGTTCAGCATTGGCCTTTGTAAGAAACATACTGTCAAGAGTTTGACCAACACTTTGATCCTTTAATCCCAAACTTCTGCGGGTGTATTCAGCTAGTGTTCCAATACCCAGTCCAACTCCAAGTGTTCCAAAACTGACCATTCTTCCTATCCTTGTTGCTGGAACTTTTCTGGCCTTTGCACTTTCTGATAGCTAGAAGAATTCTGCTCTGTAATTATATTTAGATTTATTCATTACATAATTTATTAATACTAACTGTGTCTTTTGGTTTTTCATGCGCTATTGGACGCGGATTTTTCTGTTTCTGATCTTCAGTACTTTCAATATTTACAGACTGTACTGACTGCTTATTATCAAATTTTTCTGATTCTAAACTTTTTCGTTTCCTTATTTTTTCTTCGTGCTCTAGCTCTAATTTTCTTAGCAATTCCTTGTCTTTTTCTGATAATTCTATTGGTGGTATGTCTGTGTGAATAGTGCCGATAGTTTCAATTTTTTCTTTGACACTTGAAAATTTAACTGGTGACTGTTTACTCTTGTTAACAGTTTTTGAACTTGTGCTTGTTTGTGCATTATGGCTATTGTCTAAAATACTTTGTACATTTTCTGTAGAAGGCTTGTCGCTACGAATAGGCACTTCTTTAGGATCTTTCGCAGGATTATAAACGTATAGTTTTTTACTTAAATCACTCAAATCTTTTGTTAAAATTTCAGACACATTTGTTTTGCCCAAAACTTCTTCAAATCTTACTTTTGTATATTGTGAGAGGCCTTTCTCAATTACGTATAATCTTTCTGCGAATTCCTTCAAATCCTTCCTTAAGTTTTCCTGCAAAAGAAATAATTTTAAGACCACCTTCGATTACAAGATACAAGCATCAAAATATAAGTCAACTCTAGATAAGAAACAGATTTTTTGACTTAAGTGCGTTCTTGAGTTAGCCTATTTGGAAACTTACAGGAACCTTACTTGCATCTATATCTCCCAATAACTTTTCCAAACCTTTGAATCTCTCGTCGGCGAAATTTTGTATATTGGTCTGTTTCATCATATGAGGAAACTTCTTTTCCTGCTCTCGCAATATTGCATCGACAATAATTTTCATCCCTCGCACAATTGCAACAGCATCAGAGGTTTTGCGCCCAGCCATGTTTCCTACGAAACCCATAAAAAATTACAAATCATTCAGAGATTATTCAATGCTACAATATACAAAACACATGAAAAGTGTCAATAATGCAAGGTAAGTTCTGATGTGTATATCATGAACGGTAAGTTGAATTTAAATCACTGTTGGAAGATAATGATTTAAAAAAACCTTTTTTGTTCAACAATTATCGGTGGACAACATAAAGCACGTGTCGAATGCCAAGAGACACTGAGCTAATCGCGAGCTCTCAGTTCCAAAATAAGTTCTGCGGCGCGAGCAGAAGTGCAGAACACGCGACATCAGAGACCTTCAATGGCTTTCAGTTACGTAAGTAAGGTTAGGTAGTTGAATGCAACAATTCTATATGCGAAATTCTTCGCGCGCGCGTCGCGCTCAATTGCATTTTTTTATATAAAGCCTTTATAATTACTTACCTAACAGCAAGATTTGCGCAATTTGAATCAAATTTTATCATATGCATTATTAAAATATGGTACTGTAGTGTATCCTATTATGGGCTATATATTATAGCATTTTGTCAGTAAAGGATATTATTTTAAATAAAGAAAAGCGCTCAAATTTTTCATTCGAAATGAGATATTGTGTTTTATTGGCATTCTGTTATATCGAGAATAAAATGAAGGAAATGAACAATTAAGCTACATCATGATAATTGGTATGATTATTATCGCAAGAACTATTTCGTCTGTGCCACGAGTTCTTGAAAGAGCGAGAAGATTATCTCGGTATGCTGATTATTCAACGAATTGAATTCCGGTTGGTCGACGAAGTGCTTCGCGTTGCCTACAATGTACTTCTTGGCTGTGTTCTTCAACAGTTCGATATTGTAAAGGTATCCGAACGACAAATAATCAACGGCGTTGCTCAGGCTCAGAGTCCGACAAAAATAATCCGAGCACAAGTTCATCAGCTCTTCGATTCCACACCTATCAGCTGCTAAGTACAAACTCTTGGCCAATTTCTCGAGATTTTCGACCTTTCCAGCGTAGATGAACCTGAGCAACTCTTTGATCGTATCGTGATCCATGTCTTCGATCGTGACCAAATTCTCCTGTTTCTCAATCATGTCGTGCTTGAACATGGATGCGAAATACTCGCTCCCAGCTGACAATACAGCCTTGTGTGCGTGCAACTCCTTACCTTCGGCACTGATCAGTGTCACGTCGCAATATAGTTCGTCCGTCAACAAGCGCTCGTAATTTAGCAGTATCTTACGCTGCACGGCGCTCGAGATAGTGTAGTTTCCTGGAATTTTGGCCCGCCGATCGGGAACGTAAACAGACGAGAGCTCGAGCAAAATAGTCAGTGTATCATCGGCAAGTTTTTCTAAAACTTTCGAGACGTCTTCCCTGGCGATGTACTTGTGAAAGCCCCAGGATTCATTGATTTTGCTGAACTTCTGGTTGTTCGTTACCCTCTTGTTGAGCGTACTTGAGTATTCGTCCAAAACAGATAGCTCGTACGAGGCTGCCACTGCAAAATCGTTTTCCGATAAAATGTACAATGAGAGGTAATCCCTATCTGCGTAATGATAGTTAAACGGGTACAACTCCATACGCCACTTGTACTCGGCGTTACTACCGCTTGAAAAAATGGGCGATAGAAGTCGTTCGCCCGAACATGCACAGTAATCCGGAAAATGGGCTATGTTCCACTTGAATTTTGAATTTGTTTCGATAACTTCGCCACGATCGCTCAATGTTGATTTTAAAGAATCCATCGTTGTAGAGTATATATTATCTGTCTAAAAATGCAGAAGCAAAAGTTCAATCTACACTTTATCGGCAGCTCGATCACTCTTTGAGTATAAATTTACGTGTTCGAACTGGTTTCTCTCAGCTAGGAGGCTATATAATAAAATAGACTCGCCTGCTTGATTCAGCACAATAGAGGTACTATCCGCTTCAGTATCGAGAGTCGACTGTTATACAGTAGGACCTGTAGGACACGTTAGACGAATACGGAGAGGGCTGCAGGAAATCTTGAAAACAACGTTATGCCGATACGATCTGATCACTACTGATGAAGGGCTGCTTGATACTCATACTAAAACAAACGGCAAGTTGTAGCTTGTATACACGTCACAGGACAAACTATCACTCATAGGAATTACAATAACTTACTTACTTACTATTTAAATAGCCGTGGGTTTGAGGAATTACAATAAGCATAGACTGATGGGCGTAGGTAGGGTAAAGGCACTACTTAGTAGTCGGCCACAAGCCGTTGGACACTTAGTGGTCGGCCATTTCAGCTGTATATTTAGTTTTAAAAGACTAAACGAAAAAAGTAATATCGAAAATTTGTTCAGTGGATACTGTAGCACAATTTGAAAAAGGTTATATACAACGAAATAAATTAACAAAAAAAGTACCTTTTCAATAAGTTTCAATGGGACAGACAAGTTCTATGGATTTGTATCATCAAACGATTTGTTTTGTTTTTCGATATATATTTATTGCGGTGGGATCATCACCATAAAAACTTGTCGAGAGAAGAGAAATTTTACAATTCTTCTCATTTCTATTAATCAAAAATCTAATTTTCTTTGTGTATTTTTTTTTAAATCGAATCACTTAACTTTTCAAACCGTGTAATATAAATATTTCATATCCAACTGTAGTACGTGCTAAGGGTAGGCTTATTTTCGCATAGATATTTTGTATTTTCGAAGCAAAGCCGTGACGAATTATATTGGAATACCTGCTATATAGTATTTGACTGTGTGTATATGCATGTGTGCGTGGCTGTGAAACTCTTTCTTTAAAGTATGACCTAATTGAATTGGACTTCCTATGTAAAATTTAGGAGCTTTTCTCAGTAGAGAATAATGGAAAGTTTACAATAAGTTGAATTGATTTTAGCATACATATCGATAAATTATCTTTTCATGGATCACGTTGTTTATTCCTATTTTTCCAGTAGTCCGCATGCGTCGTAACAGTTTAAGAGATTTCTTATGTAGTTTATTGATACACAAATGAGCTGTGTATGCAGCGCCGGGAAGTACTCTTTTTGCCACACAGGTGCAGCGTGCATGTATCGACGACCAGTTATAGCGCTGCACCTGTATATAGTTACGTTTTATTTTTCTTCGCATTGGAGCTACCTATATATAAAGTATAATACAAATCGCGCGCGAGTCCAGTTAAGCATCGCGCAGAGGCTGCGCAGAAACTCGAGCTCCAAAATAAATTAGTCCAACTCGGTTCCAGCTCCGCACCGCGGCCACAGGGAAAAGTGCCGGCTCGCATATATACATAGCCACTGGCACTGCACACGCGTACTACAATCCACTTCATTATAAGCTATAGACGCCTCTCTCTCTCTCTCTCTCTCTCTCACTCCTGTGCGATACAGATCGCGCCTGCTGTCGTTCCGGACATCGTCGTCGTCGTCGTGGTCGTCCAAGTCTCCCGAGAAAGAGAGAGACAGAGAAAGCTGCACGCACACGATCTCTTGCGTCGCCGTGTCCGTGTGTGGATCGTGGAACACACCCGCTCTCCGCAGCAGGAGTGTGGCTTTGGGCTGTACACACACTTTTACACATTATAGGCTGAAAAATCAACGCCTCGCATAGCTCGAACTCGCTCTGCGGAAGTCGCACAACACGCGCGCAGGGGCTCGATCGAACCTTTCGAGATATCGCAAAAATGACTAATTTCTCACTAACAGCGTGGAAGGCACCTTCAAGAAAGATGGCCGCCACCAAATGAAAAGAAGACTTTATGTTTCATGTTTTTCAGGTTATAGAAGTTCGAATTGTCCGAAATTCAAATTTGCATATTGCAATCATCACAATAATAATTATTACAATTAAAAATTATGAATAATAAAAATTTATAACTATAGCTTTATCACTCAAGAAAGTAAAGTGGTTATTACACTGTGAGAACTGCATGAAATATTAACTGTAGATTTTTTCTATTTTCTAATATGATAAAAATTAATAAAGTTAAATATAGTTTTTAATTGAACAGTTTATTGTATCTGCTCACACAGTGCAACAATCACTCTGCTTTCTTGGGCAATGAAGCTGAATTACTTATTTTTACATAATTACATAAAAAAAGCTTGCGACGTATTACATATTAAGATTTATTAAACATCTTATGGCACAAACTGATCATGAGATCTACATAATTATAAATAAATTATTAATAATTGAACACTTAAAAGTGGTGAAACTAGAGAAATAAAACTTGCAAACGCATATAATTGAAAATATTAGAATACTTTTTAAATAAAATCATCTGAAATGAATCCATTGGACCACCAAAGCTTCATTCTTTCTTCATAATATTGCTCCGTTTTGCGACAATGCCTTCGAAGAATCTCACACTTTTTCGCTTGCACCTCTTTCAGTTCAATTACCGTCTTGACAAGTTTGTTGATGGAGTTTGAGTTTTCTGCCACCGCAGCCAATGCCACTTCTTTCTTAGCATCTTTAGAAGCTGAAATAAAAAAGATTTTGAATGTAATTTAATTATAATAATATAATTATATTATAATTATAATAATAAAGAAGTAAACTAGCTAAGAACTAAACTAATAAACTAATAAAGAAGCTAACTAGAAAAGTTGATTGTGGAACATAGATTAATCTCACCTTTAGCATTCTTTTGCCAAGAACTAACATAACTGCTGTAGATTTTGCTGTATTCCAAAGATGCTGAAAATTTGTTCTCTGCTGTCTCTTCCATTTCAGACTTGCAGTTTGATTGCGTATCATTTGTGAGCTTTGTTACTCTTGAGCTGCTTCTTGTGGTAAACTTCGGTGGAGCTTGTTCTGTGGATGCACCGACATATGCTGAGTGATGGAGAGTTTGTCTGATAGAGCTATTGATCCCTTCCTTGTCTACAGTCGCTGCAGCTTCACTTGTTGAACCACTGGAAGATTCTGATTGGCGAGGAGCTGGAGTGACACACCTTGATAATGTCATTTCTTTCGTAGGATTGATTACTTTCAACCTTCTTGAAGTGTACTTTGGTGGTACAGCAAACGTATCATATGGTTTGCTATGATGAGCTGCAGATGCACTGACATGTGCTGAGTGATGGAGAGCTCGTCTGGTATTGATCACTGGGTTGTCTGGAGTCGCTGCAGATATAGTTGCTGACAGACTGGCAGATTGTGACTTCAGAAGAGCTCGAGTGACAGACGTAGTGGATGCCTCCTTGTTAGGTGGAATTGATGCATCTTTCATTCCTGAACCAGTGGCAGATGCTGATTGATGGAGAGCTGGAGTTGCAGACGCAGTGAACAATGCACTGTTAGCTGGAGTTGCTGCAGATTCACTAGTACATGTACTAGTAGTTGCTGCAGAATGCAGAGGTCGAGTAACAGGTGAAGTCAACGATGCATTCTTCATTTTGATTTCACCAGCTGCAGTCACTGGAGATGCTCCTGAAGTGGTTGTTAGAGAAAGTGGAAGCTCGTAGACAATAATGCTCTTTTTTGGCTTTCCTAAAACAAAATATTTTCAGGTGAACTTTATATTTTTGGTACACAGGAATAATAGGAATAAAAATAAAAAACTTTTCTACATACGTTTCAACTTTGCTGGTGCGATACCAACTTCTGGAACAATTTCCAGACCATTTTTGTGCGTTGTTCCCACTATCTTCAATATCTTCTCCATTATAGGATTTTCAATAAACCGGACTTCAGTGTGATTTCCAGTTCGCCTTGCTGCTCTAACCTTTTCAGCGTTGTACTCTTTTGCCTTGCCTCTTTGTCTTGACCAGATCTGGAATCCAAAAATTACATTAGAAAGTAGAAACAATTTATTTTTTCCTGGAGCGTATACGGTATAAATTAACTGAAAAATTGACTGTATTAGTGCGAAAGTCTACTTACAGCTTGCAATTGCTTGATATCCTTAGCTGGACCACATGAGCTGACGAGATCTGCCAATCTCTGCCACTGCGCCTTCTTGCTCTCCTTTCCATTTGCTCCAAGCAGCTTATTAGCTGCGAATTCACTATGCTGTTCCATATAATAGAGCATTGCATTAAGTTGCTCAGGTGTGATTCTGGCACTTCCCTCCGCCTGACTTTCCCCATTTGCATTTCTGTATGAAAAACCAAATTAAATTAGCAATTGGAGTGGTATGTAATAGAAAGGATGATTTTTGGCTATGAGAGACTAATGCTCGCAATAATGTTCATACTGCTATGATTGATTAAACTTAAAGTTGTTTGCATTTGAGTGCACTACAACTAATTAATCATTAATTACATTCATGCAATTAATGATTAAAAAGTACTAGCATAGCCAAATAGATTTTGAGGTTAGAATGGTATATAACATCTCATCAATGTTGCTGCAATTGTTTGGCATTAAAATGATTAATTTATCAATTAAGTGCAATTACTTTACAATTAACTGGAAACATAATTTTTATGGCCTTGAACGAAAGGGCTGTAATAGTCAAAATAAAGCAGAGCAAAAAAAAGAGAGTTGAGGTTAAACTTTTACCGAAGCTATTTTCTCACAAAAGTGGAGTTATCACATCCAAACAAATTGTACTTACTCCTCTACTATTTCCTCGTTATCCATAGTTCAGCAAGTTCACCTTCACCTTGTACTGGGCTCCAAAATGCTTCAACAAAAGCTTGGAAGCGAATGAATTAGCCTTCTCCGTCGATGGATTCAGAATGCCGGACAAATACTCTTCTTGCACTCACAAACACCGCACACTGATCGCCTTTTTCTCTCTCCTCCTCCTCCTCGTCACCTTTACTCGCACTTACAAAGAATTTAAACATTCTTTTTTTTACTCCGAAATTTTGCCTCGGCATACAAGAATCGTCGTGTGCTTGTCTCTCGTTAGTATTATGTTTACCACCTGATTCTCTGCCTCACTCACTCCCCCCCTCTCTCTCTCTCTCTCCTTCGCGAAGCGCACTATTGCGCGCTATACTACTAACCTAACCTATTACGCGTTTTGGAGTCGGCAAAGACGGCACGCTTATCTCTTGCTCTCTCACACTCCCTTCCTTTCTGTACAGTGCGTGTAGACAAAAAGTAACCGGTGCGCGGGAGTGAATTAACGTTAGTACAGATTATTTTCTCGCCTCCTTTTCTTCTCGGAGAAGCCAAAGGAAAGCTCAAGTAAATTGTGCGAAGGACGAAATAGCACGGCTATTGGGTTTCCATCAAGTATTTCGAAGTTTCGAAGCCACTGTTTTGGAACCAAACACTCAAGCAGGACATTCGTTAACCTATATTGCAGAAGGAAAGTCCTAAAAAATCTCAAGGTAGGTATAATGTAAAATTCATTATTTTAGTATATGTTTTTAACAATTTTTTGAGGGTTGTTGTTTCTAAGATGTTTATACAAAAATATAGTATATTTTAAGCGCCACAACTGAAATTAAAATATTAATTGATGAAATGTAATATTTCAGCGCAAAATGTTAGCAGTAGCTGCTTTTTTACTTGATGACGATGAGGAAGATGTTGAGATGGAATTTCAAAGGATGCACATGGCCTGGAAACGCACTGTACGAGACATGAGCGATCCATTTACAATGGGAGATAATGTTTTTAGGAAACATTATAGAATGATTCCTGCAATTGCCATACACCTGATCGAGTTGCTTAGACCACAGCTGATTGAACATGAGCAAGGAATTCCGGTACACCTGCAAGTATTATCAGTCTTACGCTTCCTTGCTGAAGGATCTTATCAAAAGGGTGTGGCGCACGACTGCTACCACCCCATGGGCCAGAGCACCTTTAGCAAATATCTACACGAAGTGGTTCCAGCAATAGTACGCCTAGCAGATGAATACATTGTCTTTCCCAGGAATATGGAGGAACGCCAAGAAATGTCAAGAAGGTAGGCATTGTAGAAAATTATTTGTTTACTTGTACTATTATTCATACAACTTTGCATTACATTACTCTATACAGTCCACATTATTTTCATTTCTCACTTAACAGATTTGAAGAGTCGCTTGGGTTCCCAGGGGTTATTGGTGCTATCGACTGTACTCTTCCAAAAATTCACACACCACATGAGCACGAGGAGGCCTATGTGAATCACAACCAGGACCATTCATTAAATGTACAAGTGGTGTGTTATTTAATTTATTAATTTTTTCAGTTATCTTTTTTTTACACATGTTTTAAAATTTTAATTATTATTTTGCCCTGTTTTCAGGTTTCAGATATGGATTATAATATATTGAATATCCGAATTACCAATGGGTCCAGTAATGATAAATTTGTATGGCGTCATAGCCAAATGAGGGAGACAATGTACCAGCTACGAAATAATCCTGATCCTGCAGAGATAAACAACCAATACTACTTGATCGGTAATTTTGTTCAATATTCAGCTTTTAATATAATAGAATATTCTATTATCACTGCAATATTTGCACTTTTTTTTCATTTTAAAAGTATTTTTAGATGTATTCATGCTTATTTTGCATATTTTCCAGGGGATGGAGGCTACACTCCATCACCAGTGCTGCTGACACCTTGTCAAGAAGCTGCTCCAGGTTCTCCAGAGTTTCGCTATTCAGACAGAGTGCGAAGAACCAGATGTAGGGTTGAACAGACCTTTGGCATTTGGAAACAAGTATTCAGATGCATCAATGGAGATCGTAGTCTCCATTATACACCAGAATTTTCTTCTCAAATAGTATTGGCTACTGCTGTCTTATACAACTACTTAAGACACCAAGGGTAAGCTGTTTTTATCATTTGTATATTAAAAAAAAAAAACATTTCTACTAGTAAAAATAATATAAAATAATTGTAATTATATTCCTAGGATGCCTATGCCAGTGCCTTTAAGAAATCATCGAGTGAGAGCCATTCCAATGGTGGACTTTGTTGACGATGACTATATCCAAGGACTACAAGTACGCAGGAATATCATCCTCAATCATTTTGCTTAGGTCTGAGTTGAATGATAATAATTCTAATATTTTAAATTATATATGTTCACAAGTTTGTTTAGTTTCACTTAGTAGTCTCTCTAGTTTCACCACTTTTAAGTGTTCAATTATTAATAATTTATTTATAATTATGTAGATCTCATCAGAATTGTAATTATGTAGATCTCATGATCAGTTTGTGCCATAAGATGTTTAATAAATCTTAATATGTAATACGTCGCAAGCTTATTTTATGTAATTATGTAAAAATAAGTAATTCAGCTTCATTGCCCAAGAAAGCAGAGTGATTGTTGCACTGTGTGAGCAGATACAATAAACTGTTCAATTAAAAACTATATTTAACTTTATTAATTTTTATCATATTAGAAAATAGAAAAAATCTACAGTTAATATTTCATGCAGTTCTCACAGTGTAATAACCACTTTACTTTCTTGAGTGATAAAGCTATAGTTATAAATTTTTATTATTCATAATTTTTAATTGTAATAATTATTATTGTGATGATTGCAATATGCAAATTTGAATTTCGGACAATTCGAACTTCTATAACCTGAAAAACATGAAACATAAAGTCTTCTTTTCATTTGGTGGCGGCCATCTTTCTTGAAGGTGCCTTCCACGCTGTTAGTGAGAAATTAGTCATTTTTGCGATATCTCGAAAGGTTCGATCGAGCCCCAGGTACATATCGAGTGCGTATAATATCGGCGGCCGCCGCGCTAGCCTCTGCACGTACACACACGCAAAGACGGAGGGAGAGAGAGAGACAGAGCGCGAGGAAGACGACGGATAGCGACCCCCCCGTACTCTTATTTGGTTTCCTCGCATCATCAGCGGCGGCTACACGAGAAGCAGTTTCACGAGGATATCATGGCGGTGCCGACAGCCGGTGTAGGTTCGTATACGTTCCATCCGCAAACTCTTCCGACTCCGTTTTGGCCGTCCGGAGCACACGAGACACTCCGTAACCTTGACAGTTGGGGCTTGGTTGGCTGCTGCTGGGCTTGCCCAGACTGCAGCTTTGAGTGCAGTCGAGATTTTTCAGACTTGCTGGACACTGGCCTGCACTCAAGTGTGGCAAGTTGCTCGGAGCTGGTTTTTTTGACTCCGAAGGCTTCTCAGTGGATTTTGTTTTCTTTGATTCGTTCAACTTGCACTTGTCAAGCCTCTGCGAATTCCACTGCTGAGTTTGCATTGCTTGGTGATGGATTAAACTTTCGCAGTGTTGTTTCAGAAAGGGAATCTGTTTGTTGCTGAGAGATTGAATCGTTAATTGTAGCAGATGGGTTTCAATGCATCGATTGTGCAATTGATGGTTGAATTTAGTTTTGCGTTGAAAAATGGGTACAATTTTATTTTAATGCAATCTTCAAAAAAGGATGACTCATGTGACATTTAATCAATTAAGAAAGATAAACTTATTCAAAGATTTAAGCAATTAATTTTTTGTACTTAACACTGACTTGAGTTTTGAATTCATTCTTTTTTACAATTATTAGTTTAATCGTGGCTACTACGCTATTTATACCCAATCCTGGGAACCATTTAAAGTTAATCCCAAACAAATTTGCTCTATTCCATGTTTAATGAGCCCAAACTTGATTGTTATTTATTGATTTATTTTTCTAGTTGTACCAAGAAACTTCCGTCTATTGGAAGAACTTGAACAAGGACAAAAAGGTGTTGGTGATGGTACAATCAGTTGGGGTCTTGAGAATGACGACGACATGACGTTAACTCATTGGACCGGCATGATCATAGGACCACCTAGGGTAAGTTTTATATAAATTTCAATAAACAATATCTGATTATCGATTCTGTTAGTAAAAAGAAAGGTTATGATGAGAGAAAAAATGCTACCTTTACGCATTATTCATTCAATTTTTTTAATAATTATACCACCTGTAGTCTTTTAAACTTGTTTATTGTTCTAATGATTAAAAAAACCATTATTTTTACAGACACCATATGAAAATAGGATGTATAGTCTTAAAATTGATTGTGGTCAGAGATACCCAGATGATGCTCCCAGCGTCAGATTCTTAAGTAGAATTAATATGAGTTGCATCAACAGTACTACAGGAGCAGTAAGTTGTCCAAACATTTTTAATTTAAAAGAATATATTTTGAAGAAATTATTAAAGATAATAATATTGCATACAATTGCTGATTTAAGAAAACTAGCTAAAGACCCATTTTTTTGCATGTTGCAGGTAGATAATCGCAGTGTACCAATTTTATCTAAATGGCAGCGCGAATACACGATTAAAACGGTTCTCACAGAGCTACGTCGTTTAATGACGCTGAAGGAAAACATGAAATTATCTCAACCACCTGAGGGTAGCACATTTTAGCCTAACCGCATGTAAAGTTTATCACCTCTTCCTGTATGCGAAATAGCACGAGGCAAACAAAAAAAAATACCAAGGTACCAAATAATATTGCACTGGTGCCTGATGAAGACGTATGATAAAGAAAAAAAGTTAATGAAGCAAAGTGTGCACACACTTTCATGGCTTGAAGATAGGGTGTGTCAGTGTGTTTGGACCGCCGAATCTGTATTTTCGTTCGCGTTTGTAAGGAACCTTAGAATAAATACCGCTAGTGATCTTCTCGCTACATCAGCTCCCAGTTTCACGCAGAGCTACGAATGTACACGTACTCTAGACACGTATAAGATATTTAAGCTACATTTGTGTAATAATAATTCCTACGTGACCGTCGAATGAGAAAATACAGATTCGACTACCCAAAATTTATTAATATATAGTAAGAAGTCATATTTTGAACCTTAAAAGAGGAAAAACTGGAAACACGAACTGTGTAATAAAAATTAACTATTCAGTACGGAAAAAAATCAATATTGCCTTCAAAGTTTTTTGAGTGGAATGTCGTCTGAATTGCTCTGGGACTTGCTGATGAATTTATTTTACTGATACCATTTCTATGTGTGTAAAACAACTCTTGACTCTTAAACGCAATATTTTTTAATCTGTGAAACAGTTTGTTTGTAAAGCAAAGATATTGAGTAATTTCAATTCAACTTCTATGGATATTTAGTCTTTAATTTTGAAGTGAAATTTTGTTAAATATCTGACAAATATATGCCATAGTCATGTTTATAATACTATTGATTCTTTTTAATTATCTAATGTATTCATGTTTATTTGCGAAAAATAAAATGACAACGTAATATTGATAAAACTCTTTTGATTTAAACGTCTAATGATCACTTTAATTAGCAATTTTCCATTATTCCAATGTTCCAATCGATTCTTGCAATCATTCAAATATAATCTATATTTGTCAGATATGAATATGTAGAAAATTTCTTCAAAATAAAAACATTAATTGAATGAAAAGGATTCTATTTCTGAATAATTTTTCACTGGGTATTTCAGTTCAAATGTATAACATTTTCAATGTCGTTATGATATAAGTAAATCTTTATATGTATTTTAATTATAAAAAAAGGGTTTTCTTGAGTTCAATTTAAAATGTTGATGAGTTATTGGTAACAAATCTTTTACACCTTATATGACAAAAAAGCAGAAAATAAATTTGTTTTTTTAAAGAAAAATACATTTCGTAAAATATATAAAAATAGTAATTCTGGAATTGTAAATGATGTCAGGTTTATATACATTAAACAGTCGTTAATCCACAATTAACAGTGAGATGCCTGTAATGCACTATGTGAATACATTTCAAGCTTTTTATTCCAAGTGTTTATCTCTGGTGGAATGTGAAATATTTTATTCCATGGAGATTACAGTTGAGTGATATAGGTACTGCTAATTTCACGCCACTCTAAATATTCAGCTTTATAAATTATTATTCCTGTGACGTTATATTCGTCATAATAAATCTGATGCATAGTTAATAAATACGCTTCTCAGTACTATAAATCAATTAACACTGAGAATGTTGTAAGTATGCAAAATTAAGTTTGAGTGCATTGATTGTTAAAGTAATAAATTATCTTTATTGCAGCATTTTGAAAAATTTCCAGTGATGATAAATGTCAAAATCAATTTAAAAACGCTTTATAGAATGATTTGATTAGTATAAGAGAAAAATGGAAAAAAAAAATAAATAAAATGTTTCTTATTCAATAATATCTATAAAATTCAAACAATTTTGTATGCAACCATGAATACTAAAAATATAGTTGAAAAACATTTGATATGTGCTTAAAGATTCTGTCATTCATGGGAACACAATTTAAAAAATTCGATTTTCTTACATTAAGCAAAAAAAAATGAAATATAATCAAATAATTTATTTGAAAATATTGAAGTCGTTTTCAATTAAAGAATTACCCTTTTCTAGCATTATAGTTATTTTTATGGGGTTTTTACTGATAATATTAATATATCGCATTTTGTTATTTATTTTGAGTACCATCTGATTTCTTATTCAGTGAAAAATGTGTAATCTCTGAAAGTTCATAACAAGGAAGTTATACTTAGTACACATGAATTGACTTAGCAGGTGTTTATAAATATTCACATAACATGAAATTTAATGTCCAATAAAACTTGAGAGATCGTGTACACATCGATGCTCGTTTCCGGTTTACTTAATTAATAATAGGAAATAAGTCAGCACAATTTTAAAACAGCAGGTTATCTAGGTGAATTAATGATTTAATTCGACAAGCCAATGAGGGCATTGCTTGTATTATTTTATGTACATTGTACAAGTTAATTCATTTGGCGCTGATAACAATTGGGCTCTTCATAACTGGAACAAACCAACATGTCGATGGTACAATGATGGCACGGCCCTTTGAAAATCGTCTTCACTGAATTAATTTAAATTATAAAACTACACATCGTAACCAGAACCACTATGTGTTCCAAGCAATTTCCGTGAGCTATCAAATTGAATTTAATTTAGAAGTTGAAGTTTTTTTTTACTACTTCTTGGGTATGTACGCTAATTTGGTAGTCTTGATGTGAGAGAACTTGTGTCTCTTCAAGTAGAAAAAGAAAGCACACAAAAGCGAACCAATGCCAATGACCTAAAAACAGTATTTATGAATTATTAATTTATTGTCTTTTTCTTGTATATTTAATAATTTTTATCAAAACGTCATAAATCGTACCTTGATGGCAAGTTTCTTCCTCTCATCAAATTCGTGATTGGAAGTCCACATAAGGAATGTGGCCACATCCTTAGCTATTTGAGAAGAAGTTGGGGGTGTACCATCCTCGAATTCTAATACTTCATCATAAATGACCTTGAAAATAGCATAATTTTTTTAAAATTAAAAACACTACCTAATAATTTTAGAGGGTATAAATATAAATATCAATTTATTTCGACATACCTGACCCATACCAATGGCTCCTCCAGGGAAGTATGGGTTGAAGTATTGACCTTCCCTAAGATTGACTCCAGCTGGGGCATCAGTGTAACCAGTAAGTAACGAGAACACATAGTTCTGAAATGATAGCATAATATAAATTAGTCAGAATGTTTTTGTTTATCATTTCAATCCTTTTGGCTAATTTTTGTATTCAAATTTTAAAGTAATATGTCAAAACTGCTAACTCTATATCTTTATTAATTAGCTGCATTGAATGTCATACCTAAAGATAAGTACATGCAATTGTTGTGTAAGAGCTTTATCTATGAGTTTACTTTTGATAATTTAATATAATGAAATTGTACAAAAAAGATTGAAATAAAACAGGTAAATCTTCTTGTCGAACAGGTCTAGTTTTGAACAGAATTATTAAACTCCAAAATTAATTTTGTTACCTCTCCACCATGTCGTGCGTTGACGATGTACGAGAGATCTGGTGGATAGGCACCATTATTTGCTGCTCGAGCAGCCTCCTCGTTAGGATATGGAGATGGAACATAATCAGAAAGTTTTCCTGGCCGCATGAAGTATTCACCCACATCGTTTGGACCGTCTTGAACCTGCATTCATTGGGCACCGTATATGTTAATTACTTTGAACTCATTAACAAATTTTTATTAATAATTGGGCAAGACGTAGAGAAAAATGATCATACCTGAATCTCTTCAGCTAGAGCTTTAGCCTCATCTTCGGTATGAGTTACTCCTACAAGATGACGATAAGCTACGTATTTTAAACTATGGCAGGCAGAACAGACGTTTTTGTAGACCTCCCATCCTCGTCGCATGCTAAAAATATAAATAATTCATTAGTAACGGTATCTATCACAAAACCTTTCATGCGACTAAACTTTAGCTCTAAAAAGTTAATGAATATAATGTTCACCTAGCATGGTCTAAGGAATCAAAGAGTCCAGAAAAACTCCAGTGGTAGTGTGGTGGATGTGCCACTAACTCACTTGCTCTAACCGAGCTATCTAAGGTAAATATAAGGGCGCCGATTCCTCCAGCAGCTACACCCAGACATGTTGTCATCTGTAACATATTTTGTGTTTATTTTGATTTGGAACTAGACAAAAGTAAATGGATTATACCAGCAGAAACTTACTACAGGCATTTAGACTATACAGGAAACCGCATGGAAGACTGGATTTGGAATTGGTAATGACATAACAAGGAGCTATGCAAGAGGTTTTGGATTGGAATTTATACATTTGTTTGGATTATTAGTACTAGAACCATGCTTAAATCTACTCATAGATTTTACACTAATCAGCATAAAGTTTGAGTTAAAACCAATTCTTACCACTTTTCGACCCCTGGACCATTCTCTCGTTGTTGAAAAGTTGTTAGCCTGCAACAAATTTTTTTTCAATTTTGATTTTATTATTCAAGAAACGTGTTAGAATAAAATATTTCGTAGTTATATTTTTTAAAATACTATTTACTCAGAAAACAAAGTAGATTTATTTATATAACACAAAGAAAGAAAGTTAAAATTATTCTAGTTATTAAAAATAGGAAAAAGAAAGAAATATCATATGAAATCCAATTCACCTATAAGGATTTATAATAAGTATTTATTGCACACAAAATTAGCGAATCATTGAATGAGGATTACAATAGAAAATTCAGTGACTATGTCAAAAAAAATGACAAATGGTGTATTGTACGAAAATTAAACTGAAAGCATGAAAAAATATGAGAATATCCAATCTCAAATATTCCAACATTTGTAGTAATATTGCTCAATTTAGAGCATACTACACATACAAACATAAACTTTTGATTCTGTTTATAAATGTTGTACATTAAAGTATGAATCAAGCAGCATAGTAACAAATTTTCCATTCAACAATTTGCAATACTAGCTTCTTATCTACAGATTTATATAAATATACGTAGTTTCAAGTGACATAACTATGTATTCTAAAGATAAACGCAATCCACCAAATTTCCTCAAGCCTTTGTTCTACAACAGTCAGGCATCGCTGCTGCTCTATCAAAACAACTGGTTCCCAGAATCCAAAATTTCCTCGTCCAGCAAAGTCCAGCTTCAAAATCAAGCCAGTCTGTCATAAAAAGTCCAAATCATCGGTTTTAACGAAATTCTCCGAATTTTCACAATCTCTCGCAATCCCAGGCTTTAGCAGCGGAGCGAACCCTGTCACGCGGCCGATCCCATGCCATCGATCTACCCGACAGAGAGTCATCCTCTCATCAGGGGGAAAAAAAAGGTGACCGCATAAGACGTGCGGGAGGGTCGTGTGTTTTCGAAGCGGAGCATCAGCCGTAAGTATTTTTCGCGGTTACATAACGCGCGTGAAAATCCACACCCGGGCAAAACAGAGCAACAGCAGCTCTGGCTGAAGTTCCGGGCGTCCGGGAGACTTGCCACGAGGTCGGTCTGGACAAAAGTTCTCCGTAGCAGCCGACAAGGTGGAGCGAGAGAGAGAGAGAGGAGCAGAGAGAGCAGCCTCTCGGCCTGTACTCACACCAGCGCACACTGCTGCTGTCTATCCGCGACGGAGAGCTCTCGTTCCGGGACCCGATCTTCGCGATCCGGACAAGAACGCGACCGGCTGAGAGGTGGGTCGGAAACACGGAGATTCGAACTCGAGGTTGATCGCTCGCAGGATTGGCTTACCTGATTGAAAAGCGAGCCATTCGACGGCTTTAAAAGGCCCGATCGACAAATCCGTCCTAACGAAGCCGCCATGTTGGCCAGAGGTGCAATGTGCGCCGACGAAGCGCGGTTCACTCCTCGCTCGACTGCGTATTGCACGCGAGTGGCGTGTCGCTGGCGCTGCTGTCTTCTGCCAGAATCGCTGATGCCATCGGTCGTCAAAAGTCGGCTTCACTGCACGAGGACCGCAGGATTTTTTGATTTTTTTCTTTTCACTTTTCAGGTTTTGTGGCAAGGTTTTTGAACTCTAGGTAGGATGTGCGCTGTGCCAGAGGATGATTATTACGAGGATTGACGAGCTTTTTTTAAAGCTCGCGGTTCACACACCGCGCACTTGAAGCGATAAGAAGAACGTGGCGAACGATTGTTAAAATATGTTTACTTGTTGGCGCTAGATTATTGTTTTTGTTTTTTTCTTCTTTTGTATAATAATTGAATCGTTAGAGAAATTTGATATTTTCTTAGGTTTTGTCTATACCTATCACAAAGCTTTCGATATTTCACGATGTTATAATCAAAAGTATGGTCTACTTTATAATTATAAAAATGTGATTTCGTTTTCCAATTTTCTTTTTACAAGTGCCTGAAAATAATTTTCATGCGAGTTGATTTCATAAATACTAGGGCTTGAAATCTATAAAAATCCATACATAAAAGTTCATTACCGGTGACAGATTATTGTTCGCAATAAGACGATAACATATTATCAGTCAAGTCATTGTCAGTTCGCGTCCCTTTAAAAATTAAATAACCAAACAGAAAACTTGAAAGAGTCCAAAGCCAGCTCCTTCAAAACCGTTAACGACCAACGTTGGCTAACCTTATTATTCTGACCTCACGCGACGCACTTTGATTCGAGTATAATTCGAGCACCACGAGTCGCCGCCGGTGATTTTTTCAACATATCTGACGGTCGCAAATGGTATCGTTCTCCCACGGAGTTTCTGAGCTTCGTCTCGAAGAGAACTTGCGGCAGACGCGATTTCCCCCGATTCCGCGACCGAAGCATTCGCTGAAAATCGCGCAAAGCAGCAGGGCGAGATTCGAGCAGCAAGTATAAGCTTAAATCGATCAAAGATATTATTATTCGAGAGCATTAAAAAGTTGCCACGCGGTAAGGTGACGTCGATTGGGACCGAACTCCGAAACTCCGAAAAGCCCCACTATAGCGCGCGCCGAGACGAGGTGGGGGGCCAGCTGGTGCGTCGCCGCTCGCGATTCACTACTCGCTCGGCAGTCGTCGTCAGATGGTCGCGCGTATTCGCTGATATCGCATCAATCGTAGTACTGTGTGAGATAGAGAGAGAGAAAGCCGCAAAGATGAGCGCTGGAATGCCGGAGCTGGGCTCGAAGATCAGCCTGATCTCGAAAGCCGATATCCGTTACGAGGGCCGACTCTTCACGGTCGATCCCCAGGAATGTACCATCGCCCTCGCCAACGGTAAGCCCGAGAACATTATTACTTTATTCGTTCCACACCTGCATCGCGCACTCACACGGGCGGCCTACTCCCGCATCTCGCCGTCGATCCAAGATGGACGCGGCGGCCTGCGCTCATCGCGCGGCATCGCGACGCTCTTTCCTCGCCGCCGTTGCCGAGTCCCCCGCAGCCTCTGCTCGCCCCTTCCGCCCCCTGAATCCGGCCGCGTTTTCCTCCCGAAGACGTCCTCCCCGGTTAACCTATCAATCATACTCTCGCTCGCGTCGACTTCGATTCACCTACTTCCCCCCGCGCGAAAAGCCCGGAATCTGCACCCTCTCGCGGCTCGCGAGTCTCCAGAGCCGCGCGCGCATATTGTTTACGAGGAGGCGACGACCGAGCCGAGAAACGCTTCTCGCGGATGACGAAAGCAAAGCGCGCTAGGAAATCGCGACGTTCGCGCTACGTCGCAGCACGGTATATAGCCGGAGACGGAGAGGGAGAAAGAGAGCGGGCATTATTGCGTTTGTTCTCGTTTCTTCGCCTTTCTCCGGTTTGTACACGCGTACTCACGTATATTCGTCTTTTCGGCGTCCTCTTCCCCGAGTTCGTTTTTTTTTGCATAAGCTCGCCGCGTACCTACGCCCCGAGCTCGCCTTTATCACGCTCGGACGCTGATAAACTTGACTCATTTTTGCCCCATGTCGATGATCGTACAAGCGTGTGCGCTGAAATTCGAGGCGCGATGCGGTTCGCGCCGAGCAACGGGAATATTCGTACGTCGTGCAAAATTTTCGGAGTATGGTAGAATATTGTGCGTACGCCGGTAGGATCGTTCCGAAGGAAAAGGTTTGCTCGATTCGAGGGAAAATCGGACGATTTGATAGAGGTAAACTGTTGCCATGCCTTGATGCTGCTCCCTATTGTTTATGTTTGCTTCTCCAATTCTCCTTGACTGACTACGCTTCGTGTGTACAAGGTCCCTGTATCAAAGCTCTGGATTATGACTGATGTACACAAATATCCAAGTAGGCTGCCTTGATTTTGATATGAAAATTCGATTCATGCTGTGAGATTATATTTTCCCCTTTTACACAGCTTGGAATATTCGTACAATTATTTTAAAATTTTTTAATTTCATATTTGTAAGATCTTGAACTTTGGCAAACCTTTAATTATGTGCAAAATAAGCTACATTAAATTTTCTCTACTTGCAATTTCTTATAAATAAACTTGTTGATCGTCAATGCTTTAAAATTAATAAACGATTGCTTATAAGCTAAAGTTCAAGTCAATAAATAACAAATTATATTAATCACTCTTTATTTAATAATTTACATAATCTAATCTTTTTTTTATAAACGTTGTTGCTTAGAACTCAGTAAGAAATTATCATTACTCTTTTCCGTGATAAAGTGAATATCACGTTTCTCTTATCCTCACAAATTCTCTGAAAAATCACAATCATATATCTAATGTTGTAAATTTTTCTTTGGTTACTCATGGTACATTTTCATTTTCAGTTAAATCGTTTGGAACTGAGGATCGAGAAACTCAATTCCCAGTAGCACCTCAAAACCAAGTCTATGAATACATTCTGTTTCGTGGCTCTGATATCAAGGACATCAGAGTTGTCAACAGTGTCAGTTCATTGCCCAATGATCCAGCCATTGTCCAGGTAAAACTTGTTTTTTTCCCTTCAAGCTAGAAGCCAGCATGGGGGCTTTGACCTGGCAGTATACATTTTAAAATTTGATTTATCATTTCATTTTTGTTAAAACAGTTGACACTATTTAGTTTTTCATTAAATTAAATAAAAATTTTATTAATTTCATGATTGTATACTTAACATTAAATGCATTTAATTACATTCAGATAAATAATTATTTTATCATGGAATATTATTAATAAATTTATTGATTTCATAGGATGCAATGATGAATCTAATGCATTATTTATTGTACAAAAATTATTATGCATCAATAGTAAAAATTCTGCATTGCAATAAAGGATAATCAAGTTTTTAATTTTGTTATAGATTTATAAAAATATCTACCAGAAATTCAAAAATTAATTATCATATAAGTGTTTATAATAATCAACCTGATTTCTTTTTCAGATGACCGTGCAGCCATCGATGGGACAGCAGTCCTATCAACCTCAACCTGGTTATGGTCATCCAATGATGGGCCAGATGGGCCCAATGGGTAACCAGTATGGTCCACCTTATGGTATGTCCATGGGTGCTATGGGCCCAATGATGGGAATGGCGCCAACGCAGAACCGACAGCCAATGGCCAAACAGCCAAGTGAGTTGGGCTTGGGTCCCACTGATCCAAACATCATCACTATCCCAAATTCGCAATCGACTGCCAATGTCGATCCATTGCCCAAAGACCAATCTCTGGAAGATGGTAAACTGTTTTTGCTATGATTTCTATTTCTAACCTGCCGATGGCATGCTTGCTGCTGCATTTCTGCTTTATTCTTCTATGCCTTGTGTGCCCCTTCTTTTTGAACTATGGATGGTAGTATGCAGATTATATAAACCTTGCTATGGTCTTTTAGTACTCAAGCTTAGCTTTCTTCTTTGTGTATCTCTCTTAGAAAAACATTATCTTTTACATAAATATGATAATCGTATTTTTATCATTCGAGTTTGAATTGATATTACTTTTGAAAAATGTTTTTCTATGTTGAAACACGCTTTTGTGTGTATTTTAATGAAATTCTATACTACAACTGTTGATACTTGTGGTATTATTATCAACAGCGTTTGAATTTTGGTTTTATCAAATTACATTTTTACCAAAGTAACAAAATCTAATTCTTTTTCTTTAAAACTCATACTACACAACTTCTGCATTTATTGCTTTTTTTTAAATTTAAAAATGCTTGCTAAGTAATTTTTTAAAGACATTTTGCACATGCTTTTTTCGATACATGCACAAATTTTTTTCGTTTTGAAATGTATAAAAGTTAAATTATAATGTTCAGTAAATATATATTTTCTATATTGGTAGTTTAATTTTTATAAACAATCTTTAATTTATTGAACATTATCTTTAGCATGCTTAATATTGTAAGTATTTTTATGCTTAGCTTTGGCTTAACTGATTTTTTAATCTTTAAAATACCTTAGATTTAATTCTAAATTTAGTGTACTAAGTAGAATTTGAAATATTTAGATGCTAGATAAAACGTAGTAATAAGACAGATTTTTTTTCAATCATATACTTTTTCTTTAATTTAATGCTACAAAACTTATAAATAACTACACAGCCAAAAATATTTTACTCGCGCACGTAATAACATCGAATATCTATCAGATTGATTTTCTGCGCATGTTAGCTGCAAATTTTATTTGTTTCTGTAAATATCACCGACATTTGCTGTGCAATTTTACATTTGAATTACTTTTTTATTCTTCTTCAAAATGCAGCAGCTGTCATTTGTAAGTTGCAGTAGAAAAGTATGAAAGTTGTAGCAACAACAGTTAGATATAAAATATCATACAAAACTTTTTAAACATGGATGTTTTAAATTTCATTATTTTTGTTACGATTGTACACAAATACATGCATACACATATAAAAATGTACATGTAACTATAAAGGAGCGATTTTCGATATTGGTTTGTCTTGAATGATCAACTTGTTAGTTAATTGTAAAAGTTTATTTACTACATTTTTATTTGAAATTTAGACATTAAAGTAAAGTTAGTAGTGAATCAAAAGTAGAGGTCTTTTAATAAATTAAGCATGAAGTTATTCTGAATGTATTTCTTCTTAGTATTATTTTGCGCACTTTTATATGAGCGTATGCCAGAAATTTAGAACGCTATGAGATTGATAACTTTTTGCTAAATCGTAGACATTTCCTGAGTTTGGCAGTTTTGATGGTCCGGCTGTCGATCAATGAACAAAATTTACTCATTATACTTTTGAAACTCAGGTGTGCTAGACATTATTAGTGGAGGATCTCGTTCGACGACTCCGACCTCGCTTCTTGCGAGAAAGAGTCCAACGATGGACCAGGGCGTTCAGACAGGTCAACAGCAGAATCAGGCCAATAACATCGGTAAGATCGGAGATAAGCAGAACATGAGAAACGTCCAGGCTCCTCACCGAGATCGGGATGGGTAAAGATTTTCTTTAATACTAATTTTTATCCTAACTCGACCTTAAGTTTTTTTTGTCTTTAATAAATCATTGCTCTTGTGTTTGCAGCCACGGAAGCGGAAGGACCAGTGGCATGTCGCAGTACAGCGAAGGCAAGCAGCAACAACACCGCGGTGACATGGGCAAAGATCACCATGGAAGTGGCCCTGGTGGTCACCACGGACACGCGCAGGGCGCGCACGGCCAGAACATGCGTAACCGCGGTACCCAAGGACAAGGCCAGGGATGGGGCATGAATCAACGAGGTGGACAGATGAGAGGAGGTAGACCGAGTGGCCAGGGAGGACAAGGCCAGGGCGGACGAGGCCGAGGAGGCAACTTCAGGAACCAGCAGCCTGGTGGCGCGGGAGTTAAGCCCAAGAATACGCTTAAGTTCGATAACGACTATGACTTCGAGCAAGCTAACACGGAGTTCGAAGAGCTGAGGTGAGTTTTTAATATCTGATCGATAAAATTTGTTTTTAATTTGGTTGTTGACAAGCAAAGATGTGAAAATGTTGAATATTAAGAGCGCGTTCTAAAAAAAAATATATTATGAATAAGGGTGAGATGAAACCGACATCCACACACTAGATAAGAACGATATGAATAAGCCACTACTCTTGTATATTGTCATGGCTCAGACGGTAGAGTAAGAGACTTCGGACCTAAAGGTGGCGGGTTCAAGTCCTGTGTTCGCCAAAAACGGCAGTGTCGTACTCACTCGCATGGGATGTGCCGGATTTGTTTCATGTACTCTATTGAAGCAACGAATGTGGAACCCATGCTAAATTATAAACTGGCAGTTAAATTGGATGCAGTGAATCACTACTGTATCTGATACGCGCTGCCGTAACATTTTTTATTATTTAAAAAATAAAATAGACTTTGAAATTTTGCTTTGCTAATAAAAACATTGTTTACGCTTAGATCTCAATTGGCGAAGGCAAAGATTGACCCCGGCACGGAGAACGAGAAGAAGGATGACAGTGGCAACGAGACCGGTGCGGGTGACAACGAGCCTGAAGAAGAGACCGAAGTTGTACATTATGATAAGACCAAGTCATTTTTCGACAACATCAGCTGCGAAGCTGTTGAGAGGAGTAAAGGGTCAGTAGAGTTCGATTTTAGAATCAAAATTTTGTGTTATTAACAATACATTTTTTATCAAATTTCTATGTTTGTCATTTTTTAATATATTTAATGTGTTTTATTGTGTTTGTTGCAATAATGCAATTAAACACTTGCTTTATATTTGTATTGCTATGATACAAAGATCTTAATAATTTTTATTCATTATGATTTTTAGCATTATGTCAATTTACTCATCCTTGTGTTGTTCACTAACAAAATATTAAAAATGAATGTTTTATAATGGTGCGTCTGCTTACGGCATAGAAGATCTCAGCGTACGGACTGGCGAACGGAGCGCAAACTGAACTCAGAGACGTTTGGCGTAGCGTCAATGAGGCGCGGTGGATTCCGAGGACGCGGTTACTACAACCGGGGTAACATGGGTGGTGGTATGTACCGCAACAACCAGGGAGGTGGCCACCAAAACTATCGTGGCGGATACAGAGGTCAGAGGGGAGGTGGTCAACGTAAACCCAATCCCAACCAGCAACTTGCCAACAATGCCCAGCCTAGTCTTGTAAGTCAACGGCCTATTCAAGTTTCAATGAAAATATCATTGATTTGAAATGTAATAATAACTAATTTTGCTTCTGAAACAGGGATCGACGGGAGCAGCCAGCAACCAGAACAACCGCAACGCGACGAGCAGCAGTGGTGCTCAGGATAACAGCAACACCGCAAGCGCGTCAGTGTCTGCGAACCAGCCCCAGCAGAATAGCCGTCTCGTTACCGGCACCGCGTAATCGCTGTTATTTGCCAGCCCCTCGTCGACGAGTGTCGGCGTCATCTCGGCTCTCCTCAAACACACATACGCCCAACACAAACACACACCTACGATGCATGAGCGCGCGCGTCGCCAATATACGAACTATTCTATAATTGAGAGCAATTAAAGCTCGAATCAGTTGAAAAAAAAATGAAAAAGGAGATAAATAGCGGGCCCGATTCTTTTTTCCGAGTTCGTCGTTACCGCGCACCGAGACGTTGTAGTTGCTATATTAGTTGAGAAGTGACTTGTACATTTTGCCATTAAAGAGAAGATTCATCAGAAGTTTACATGTACGGTCGTGGAGTCATCTACCGTCACTCTCGCGATATCGTTGATGACGACAGAAAAGAGCGGTCGCGAACATAAGGGAAAAGAATTCGAATGCTCACATGCCTGACAACAAAAGTAAATACAACAACGCGCTATAATTCATAAGTATTCATTTAGTATTTAAGATTTTTATGGTAAACGCGCGACCGAGCGAGAACGAGGACTGAAAGACAAAAAAAGAAGGCGTTTAAAAAAAAGAGAATGATGGGTTTTCTCCGTGTGGCAATCAATAGTCGACGATAAAAAAAACAGATTCAAATTAAATGAATATACACACTTGGGATTATTGTAGTAACTCGAGAATGAGGAAAAGAGATGATGTTGATTTGTAGAAGACGAACGAGAGAGAGAGAGAAAAAGAGGATTAAAATACGGGATGGTGTGAGAAAAGTACTTTGTAATCGTGCGCCTGTAGCGGATATTCAATATATCTGTGTGTGTAAACACTGGGAGGGGAAGTGCGCCGGATGCATTTCAAACTTGCAGGTTTATTAGAGCAATTTTTCTTATGAAAAATTATTGAAAAATAAGTAAAAATAAATGATTAAACGAAATAAAGACGCACGCGCACGTGCAACGGCCACACGGTACATAACGAACACAAACACTTACGTCTATGATGCCAATTATGCATTATTATTGTATTTATATACGTGTACGCGGTCGTAATTTTTCATTTTGACAAGAAGAATCGTGTTTTGTATAGCTTTAGTACGGGGAAAATGTTTAATAATTTACAAAGAAAGAGCGTAAAGGTAAAGTCGCAGTTTAAAAGTAAAAATAATGGAGTTTTAACGTCAAAAACAATTGTAGGAATGGCATTTAATAGATAGGTGACCCATGGTATAGAATGATTGTATCCGCACGACGGAAGAGATGGAAAATGATAATATGAGAAAAAAGATAGGAGAGAAAATCAGCATTTTATCGTAAAGCAAAGAGATTTCGCGCGTTAACTTCTTTGCATCTTTGACAGATTGTTTGAGGGAAAAAATTCAAGCATTCTGTACAAAGCGAATAAAATTCAATTATAACTTCATTGCTTTTCCTTTTGAAATAAGTTATGTTTGATCCTCATGGCATTTGCTGCTGATTTAACAAAGACGTAAATGGTAACCTTTGCACGTGATCTTTAATAAACTTGAATTAGAGGGTCGTTAAGAAAAACATATACCTCTAGGGTCGATTTATTAATCTCTCTCTCGTGCCGTGGTGGTCACTTGTTGTAAAAAAAAACTAAGGAAAGAAAAGAATTAATCAATTATTTCGAATATAGATGTAATAATTAGTAACCTGCTTTGATACGTCGTCGCGTGGAACGAAAAATATTAGCTTTTCTATTCCGGGAGAGCGTTCTATTGTAATTAAGGTTACCAGTGCCTGGTACGACTTTTCTTCCAAAGTTAAGAATCGAACGAAATAAAAAGGAAAACGAGTCGTGGGTGCACGTTCTTCGTATCTTCTCGCTTACAATTAAAAAAAATAAACGATTTTTTCGTAAAAAAACGTTAACCCCAAACTAGAGTAAAGGTGGGAAGAACGTGCAATCGACGACGTTGATGAAAAATAAGATTGAGACTTCGTGTGTGCAGGTTACTCCGTGAAAAAAGCCGAAGGTGTTATGTTCCGGACGAGTATCAAGGCGCGTGCGCCGATCTTGATCAATGTGTTTTTTTTAATTCACAAAAGTGCGTAAACAAAAGAGAAGTGAAGGGGGCGCTTTCCGTTTGCCGATATAGACTATAGGACAATACGGTGTCGTTATTCCAAGCGATCAGAACTTTTCATTCTCGTTTATTTAAAAAAGGAGGAGGAGATGCTGAGCTGAAATAATGATTCGTTTTACTTTTATAAGCTTACCGGACGGTTTTGATTTTTTGAGTAGATGGGACGCACCAAGCCATTTTCGATTTGAAGAAAAAAAGAATGTGACTTTGTGCTTACGATTGGGTGTCATGAACGATTTGAACTTAATGAGAAATAAAAAGAAATAGTACATTTTATTCCTGGCGAAAATTACTTACACGGCGGTTCGTGCGACGTTTAAGAGCGGATTGTAACTGTACAAAAGAGCCAGCTTAATGCAAAGTAAATGGATGAATTTATCGACTTTAATCCGCGAAATGTTAGTAAAAAAAGCTCATGATACTCAATGTGAAATGTGAAAAAAAAAATGAAAATGTGTAATAGAATTAAAGTAACGCATGATCGTACGCCGCGTAAGGAAAGAAAAGAAACAAGCAGATCGAATGACGTTTGTTTATGACTGTTATTTTTGTATGGCTCTTAAAGAAGGGTCCTATATAACGCGTCATTGTAACTAGGGATTTAGTTGAAGTAATTACAAAAAAATAATTCAGGTGGAAAACGCGTAATGCAAAGCAGAAAATTAGGCCACGAGCGTTGTCATAGAATTTCCGAGAAATTGAAATGTATAAAAATTCGCAGCAAAATGCAATTGATTCAGGACACAAACAAATTTCTACAAGACAGATTTTGGAAACAAAAAAATAGTATACGATGTGCACGATTTCCTGACGATGAATGTTTTTTTGTTTTGTACAGCGGACATTGTGATTCCCAAAGCTGAATAATACAAAGATGAGGAAATAACATTAAGACTTGTATTTTCATTACTCGCTACCTTGTCAATCCCATTCTTTATGTTTAACCACGCAATTTTCGTTATCAATTGTAGAAACCAAAAATTCGCTGCTTATCGACTTGATTACATGAGTTTCTGTATTATTGAAAAGTGCGTAAATTCACATGATAGTTTACAAACATGCGGCGTGAACTTTAACGCCGGGCCGTTTTATCGAAATCCCGACTAGTTCGATTAAGATCAAGGACGCATATTTTTTACTTGCGGCTGTATACGTTGGTTTACTTTTTTACTGGTGTTTGATTGTTAAAAAAAGTACACTTATAACAAATATCAGTCATTTTTGCTTCACTTGCGCCGAGAGAAAAGTAAACAGCCGCAGATGTAAACAAAATCATCGCTTAAAATTAAAATTAAACTTTGAACCAGTGTGCTATATGTGTAGTGCGACGGCTGGCGATTAATAATTAGTTTTTGCACCGATACGCTCGTCGAATCCCTCATTTTTATCGTTGATTTCGGAGCTTATCGCAGAGGTCACATTAACTCAGCGATTTCATTATCTATGATACAATTTTGTTTCAAAAATAAGTTTGCACTTCCCAGAAGTTAGTGCAGTTCTGTGGATAGAGTTATACCCTCACAAAAATAAGTAGCTTTTTTCACATCACCAAAATGTTGCATCCGTGTTACATGTGATCGATAAACGAAAGTATTGCGTTACACGATGTAAACAGCTCGAACTGAGACTATTTTTAGTATTTTTGTGATGGTTACGACCGAGTAAGGAACTATGTCGAAATAATAAAAATCGTACATCGCCTGACTAAAGCTCTACCTGTTTTACTGAAAACGCGCTCATTATTTCCAAAAGAGTTTACATCGATTAAATTTATATTTTTCATTAGTACACACGTAACAAACTTATATGATCTTTCTGTATTAAACTATTAAATCGTTTAATCTCTTTTGTAACTTCAAGCTTACAACAAAAATCGATTTAATTGCACAGCTTAGTGCAACGCGTGCCTTCACATCACGCCATACCATTAGTAACTATTCCGCAGTACTTGTACAGCATTAGAAAAAGCACACGAGGAAAAAATATTCATTCAATTCCTCGATTCGATTTCTCATAAAATTCCCCCGGCTTATCAGCACTGATGACGTCGTTCACCAAAGTAACTCACGTACCGGCGTCATATGATCCGCCTCGTGAGTTCAAGTCGCTTCTCTCGTGGTCACAGTACATTATTCAGTCTATACTTATATATCATATGCATCCTCGCATTTTTTTTGCCGTCCATCGAATATCGCTTCCCTTGACTATAAGAGCCAGTAGATTACATTCAGAGACGCCAAAGGTCAAAGAGATTCGCCGAGAATATACATATACTTTGTTATGTACTGGAACTCATTGCTTTTTATTTGTACATTGTGTGTAATAACGTGTATACAATGTCGCTGAAACGATGATTTTGTTAGTTTTTTTTTTAAGTTGGATAACTAATTGGTTTTCATTGCATATTTGAAATTACGCAAATGAGAACGTATGACTCCCGAGATCTGCTTAGAAGTGTACAAATATGGGAAATGCGAATTAGTCTCATGTCATTTAGATGGCTTGATTATGCCATGTAAAAGTTGTTTACGTTTATTTAAATATTTTTTCAACAGTTACATATGTTTCAGTTTTGTCTTATTTTTGCAACAATGCGAAATAGAACTGTGTTGTCATTTAAAGTGTTCCTTTGTTTAGAACGTCTCATTGAATTTCTGTATTTATAATACCATTGTTAACTTGGTTTTTCGAAATCGATAGACACAACATTCAAGACAGATCAACAGCCTGATGTAAACAAAGCTTTGCTCAATGTTGTAGATATATTACAAACATTATATTCTATTTTATAAATTTTCTATTATATAGACTAGTGTGTTAAATTTGAGTATCATCGAAAGTATTATAATAATAACAATAAGTAGCTGATAATATACTTCTTTTACCATTTTCGTGTTGCAAATGTAGTAAATATAAAGCAAAACAACTTCCTCGTAAATTATGATGACGCCTAAATTATCATCGTAAAGGTAAAGATAACAGCGAGATGTCAAGCGGACATAATTTCAGAATAATTTGCTGATAACCGCGTGAACTATATATTTCTAATGAAGCATTATCTACATCGTAAAATGAGTTTCTCTTGTTTATAAAAACGAAAAAGGGATGATTGAAACGAGGAAGTTATATCATTGACCAATAAATGCATCTCAGATATGCAGAGAAATTAGTAAGGGAGAGTCATTATTTTGGGCTCGTTTCTTTTTTATTGGTGTCAATTTATATTATTGTAAAAAGTTCTCTCAGATTTTTATGATATTTAAAAATTGGCACTAGTCAAATCCAACGATACTGAATAAAGAAAAAAAATAGAGATAGTAAACTCCGTTAACGCTATGGTAGTTTCTTTTCAAGGTAGTTCACCGGCTGCAGTAGTGCTCAATTAGGGTTTTTATTAGAAAATTCCTTTTTTAAGATATTATACAGTGTTATCTAATGTTAAAACCTTACAATTCACAGTATCAAAAGTATCAAAAATTAGAATGGTGATATAAATTGTTTAGAGTATAAAATACTCTCAAAACTTGTAAGAAGGAGGAACACTGCGCACCTATGTAGATATACTGATAGCATGGGATGAAAACTTTGAATTGTTGTATCTTAAAAAAAAGCCTCGTTTGCCCTATCCAATTTTTTCTCCATGATTTCTATTGCTATTTTATACCACAAGCTAGTTTTTTAAAAAATATTCTAAGAAAACTCGCTTCGCAATTCAACTAAACGTCCTCAAAATTCGGACTCGGTATAGGCTTCCCATGTTAAAATACAAAATTTCAAGGTTCAATATCTCTAAAAATAATGTCGCTTGAGGGGTAAAAAATACCACGCTGTAGAGGACACTTAATTGAACATGTAAACAAAGTTTGAGCGATATCCTAAGAAAAAAATATTCCGGTGAACTACCTTAAGTTCGAAAAATGACCGATGATTCGATACTCGACACTGATCATATCCAGAGCCCATAGGTATTGAAATGCACTCGGCTATCGTAAAACAAAAATGTCGAAGTGGTATCAATCATCGAGAGACAAAAATAAAATCAAAGAAGAAAAGACAGCCCAAGAAACTGCTCGAGCAGCTGATACGCTGCGAACCAGCAGACGCGAGTACACGTCCGCATCGGGCTGCTGAGCGATAAGAGCGACGTCTCTGCTATTTTTCTATTTCCCGTCTTTCTCTCCTCTTGGCGGCGCGGTCAGCTTGCAGTATCTCCTCTTGGCAGCTCTGCTATATAGTATACTTCGTTCAATTAAGTCTCGCACTGCTTGGCGCGTGAACTTTAGCCTCGAGCCGACGCTCGAAAGTTCGAGCTTGCGATGTATGATGGAAAAGATGGTGTGGAGAGCTTTTGACGTCATAGTTTTCTAAATGAGTGTATTGGCAATAAAAATGCACTTTCGGAGCCTTTCCGGCTTGTTTTTCTGTAGTCATATCGCGAAACGCCAAAAAAGTAGAAAAATATTTTTCATAATGTGTATAGTCCTCCAATTAGAGAAGTTTTTCTTGATTTTTTAAGATATGAAGAAAGATGACAAAAGTTTAAAGAATTTTTATTTTGTGGTCAAGGGAGTTACTGATTTTTCTTTTTAAATGAGCAGCATGTAAGCAATAAAATGTAAAAAGTAGGGATAGTTGCTGAGCTATTTAGAAATGTCATTTCTTTGATTAAACATTTACGATCGATACTCCAGTCACGGTGAGAATGAATGTCTTGGAGGAGTTTATTAAATCGCGAGTTTATAATATAAAATGCGATACTTGCAGATATTTATAACTTTTCGATCTACATTTCACTTTTGATAATCGAGAACGATCCAAGACGTTGTTAGATTGCATCCGTCCGGTATAACCAAGTGATCGAACAACAAAATTGTAATATAAGCTGTACTTACTATACGCTATAATTGGATTATTAGCGAACGATATCGGACTATAAAAAAAGTCGAACTCAAAGCGACGTCGTCAGACGAAGTTTTGTCTGGAAGGTGCGATATAGCGCATCAGTATCTCTCAAAAACACCGCCGAGTCTCGAGCTTTCGGCCGTCTATCGAATCCATCCGGCTGTGAGACGAAATATGGAAAAGCCAAAGGAGAAAAAGCATCAAGAGCAAGAGAAGAGGTCAGTCAAATGGGCTTATCTCCTATCGTGTTGCGGTGCTATACACGTAACTCAGATTGATCGACCGGATGACTTGTACATACGACAATTCCGTCGGTCAGAGTGAAGCAAGGCCCTAAAAAACGAAAACAAACAAATGTTCCGAGAAGCTCTCTCTCTGCGTCGTTTTCCAGAAACAGCGCTTCGAAGAATCAATCGAGCTCAATCGCAGGGTCTTTCCCTCGCAATAGCGTCTTTCATAATTGAAAAGTGCGTTTCTTCCAGAAAGCTATAACAAGCGCCGACGATGTCTCGATTTCCAGCCCTAATTAAGGCCCAACAAATCATCGAGACGACGAGGCCTCGCAAGCTACGCGCATCAGAATAAATCACATCGTCGCGTCAGCTTTTTCCCGAACGCATTATGCGCTATCACGCGCTGAGCCTTTGGCAGCCGGCGCGTCCAATCGGCGGCTATCACGAGGAGCGAGCGTCGCGCGCGTGCCGCGCGCTCTCATCTGCGCGCGCGTCTCTTATCGCGTCCCGCCGCGCCGACAAGCACTCGGGCCGGTTGAAAGTATAAATGCACAATTCAAAGCGAGACTCGGGCAGTTCGATCGCTGGACCGAGTCGCATCGATCTGTGGCTATTTGGCTGCTTGTATAGGTGAAGAGGAAGAGATAGATCAGAGAGTTCTGTATTGCGTGAAGATCGAGTTTGTAAAGTGTATCATGAGTAAGTTTTGCTTCTCTTTCTATATGATATTTCGTGGCTGTACGAGCTTGCAAGTAGAAAAGTCGAGGTGCGGTAAGACGCGCGCGCGCGCTTTTTAATAATCGAGGCATTGCAGTGAGCATAATTGAAGCTAAATGTTGCAGGAAGCTTTGTACACTCGCTCTAGAAACAGCAACGTATAGTGGCTGGCGGCGATAAGTGCATTTTTGCGTGTACATTGCACTCCTCTAACAATGCCAAGTCTGTTCCTTATACTACAATAAATTTTTCAATAACGACCGTCTCCATTAAGATAAATTTATGTGCAACGTCCCTCGATAAGAAATCGAAGTTATAAATGATCGTTACATTATAACCCTATTCATCACGTTTATCAAGCCAGAGCTCGTGACAATGTCTTTGTTTATGAATTCAATTTTTCGTTTTACTCTTTCCAGTGTCTCCGAACACGAAGATAGTCGACGCTTCGGTTGTCGAGAAGGTAGCAGCCGGTTCTCCGAATTCCCGCGCGCGTCGTACTTCCGACGACAAAGCTCGAGAACTGGAAATCAGTGGAGTCGTCTCCGGCAAGAACGTCCTCATCACCGGAGGAGCCGCTGGCCTAGGTCACGCTTTCTTCAATCACTTCCTTCAGTTCGGAGCTAACGTAAGTTTGTTAAAAGTTCTGCCAGCTGATGGAAACAATATAATTGTAAATTCACGAAAAATAACGCGAGAACCTATTGAACATTTTCAGAAAATTTGCATAATCGACATAGACGACGTCGCCGGCAAGAAGATCGTCGCCTCGACCGACAAGTCTCACGGCGTCGGCAAAGTGATCTTCATCCACGCCGACGTCTCCCGACACTCCGAAATCGTTGGTGAGTATTTCCCCTCGGAAAACAGCGATTCGTACCACCAATACGTGTGTCTAAATAACGCTTCTGTTGCTTCGGTCCCAACAGCCGGCTTCCAGAAAGCGGTGAAGCTGATGGACGCCGTCGACATCGTGGTGAACAACGCCGGCATCCTCGACGAGCGTAGGTGGGAGCGCGAGATCGCCGTCAACCTGGTAAGTTATAACAATATTCATTATAATTCTATATCACTGACATTCGCGATCTCCACTTCCTCAGAACGGCATGATATCGGTAGCGCTGCTGTCGATGCAGTACATGGGCCGGGACATGGGCGGCCGGGGTGGTATCCTCGTCAACGTCGCCGAGCACATGGACGTCCACTGCACGGCTCAACTGCCCGTTTATACAGCCACGAAACAGGCGATAATCGGACTCTCGCAGTCGCTCGCGGCTCCCTGCAACACCGAGAGGACCGGAGTCCGAGTTATCACTCTGTGCCCTGGACTGACCGAGACCGCTCTGACCATCGACAGTCCCAACAAGCTGCTGTCCAGAGTCATGAAGGCCGACTTCGTGAAGAACCTCGAGCAGCTGACCATCCAGACGTGAGTGTCCATTCCCCTTCGCCCCATAATCTTATAACAGATATAGAATTTCACTATGATAATAATATGTAAATTTTGAAAATTGTTCCAGGCCATACGTAGTGGCCCAGGGCCTGATGTCGGTTCTGCGCTCGAGCGAGTCGGGCAGCATCTGGGTGATCGAGAACGGCCAGTCGCCGTACGAGGTGTTCGTGCCGAACTGCCGCAGTTTGCGCCGTTTGTACAAGAACAACTTCACCGTCGTCGACGCGGTTAAACACGCGAGCAAAGGACGGCCGATTCGCGAGGTTTGCGACAGTTCGAGGACCGGCCTCATGAGCTGCGCTTGAGTCTAATTTGATTATTTGTCTTTTTCATGTTTCCATGCAGTAAGTACTTCAGCGCGTGATTCTCGAAGTATTTTGTTTTTTCTCGAAGCGAAGCGCACCGCGAAGGTGCGAAGGTTCTTGTCGTACGTGCTTTGGCTCTGCAAAGTAAGATACGAGTATGTTGTACCGATCAAGTTGCCTACGTATGAAATTCGCTGGTTTTGTTCGAATAGAGACACTCGGAAGGTGTCGATCATATTGTGTAATGTAGACTTTAAGCTTTCATCGCATTTATATACGTCGTGTAGGAAAACGCGCAAAACTCGCAGATTGATCTCGAAAGTTGATAATAGACGCGCCGATTCGACAATTCACACTTGTATACGTCATCAATTGTATTGGCAGCTGTAGTTTTTATTTGAAGAAAAGACTTATCGTTAAGTTTCGTATGTATTACCGATTAGGATGTAAGCTTAGTTTAATATGTATGTATAGATATTATTGTGAAGCTCTAGAGTGTGATGTATTTACTTTGCAATAATTATGTATAAAACGTGCACTTTATGACGTTTTGAATAAATACATTTTTCGAAGAAACTCAGTTTTTAATCTGAACCCATTATAATAGATCATAACTCTTCGAGAACGAATTTTCACAGGATCATCGTGGAGAATGTGATGAAAGTATCAAGCGCATCGAGAAAAAAGTACTGCGTCACTGATGCTATAAAGTTCAAATGCGTCTAAGTATGATGCCAACTATACGATACATTTTTTTCTCTCGTCTGATAACTTTTGAATCTTCGACGATACGACGAAGCTTATTGCGCGTGTGCAGGTCAAAGTTATTAAGAAATCGGGAAAAAGCGTAAACACCAATATAATACCGTTTTTCATGCTGGTCGTCATATGAGGAACTTCAGAAGAAAAGATTCAGTTAATATAGCGACAGAGAGACGTATAAAAATGTGAGAGAAAAAAACCCATGTCAATAAACATATTGCGCTACATTGTTGTACTTTAATTTTTATGTAGATATATAACGTCGTAAAGTGGTTTTTATAATTCTGATGTTTAACTTGGACTTTATACGTTCGATGCAAATTATAATGGCAATGTTGTGTTTTTTAGGTCATGAAAACTTGGAGGTACCTTGATTACTGTGTTAAAATCTATCCTAAATTACACCTTGCCAAAAATGAACAACAACTTATTTGTTTAAATTTTTATTTTAGTAAACATTTTTGCCCTTCGAACCTTCTTTGATGATAATGCATCTTAAAGCTATATAAGCAAGTTTATATCTTTCGTTCTGTACAGCACAATATTCTCTCCACAAATGTTTCTCTTCGACTGTAGCGAATTCCGACTGACCGTATGAATACTTGATATCCATATAGGCTATAGGAATACGTCATAATTCGGAACGATTTTGTAGTTTACCATTTATAATACTAAGTCAGTTTTACGAGAAAAAAAAACTAACGTGTACAACTTTTAATGTACGAAAATTGCGGATGATTATCTTATACTTTTTAAATTGCTTAGCACAATGTCTGCCCTAGGAAAAGCTACGTGCACTCGACGACGACGTAAGAAAAATAATGTCTTAAGTAAATTTATTCAAATTATCATAATTTCCTCTAAGACTTTAGGATCCACCACAGAGAAGACATTATACTTTCAGTACATGGAAAATTAATCGTTTGATTGCGACGAAAGCATTACTATAATATAATAATGTAATGAAAATAATAAAAAAAAATAATCTCGGACAGAACGTTTTAAACTATTCAGAAAAATTGAGAAATAACGCGTAATTTTAAAAGAATTCCATATTGTGACTGATTTGAAAACAAAAAGATTTACTTGCCATTCAAAGCTTTGAAATTTTGTAGATACAATTTCAACTGGTATGCAGCTTCTACTAAAACAAAATATCTTATTGAATTTATCATTATGAGAACCTCGAAACCCAGTGTGATCAGTGTATCGGTTTATCCGTTAACATTAGAAAATTTCACTACGGTAAGACTATATTATCATATATATTTACACCATGCATACATCCTGATAATAATTTTCTAAATTTTGAAGCACAGCACAATAATCGAATATCTTAATTTTTTCAGTTAATGAAAACTATATTCTCGTATTTCACCGTTATGAATTCCACAAGATAATGTCAAAAACCCAGTAAAAATGTGTTACGAATTGTTATAATGTTGGAATACAAAAAATATAGATACCAGAAATTGTTATGATCTATTCTTACAGCTTCTTATGCGACATCATATTTTATATAACAATAATATTATAATGTACGTATAATAGCTATGCGGAACAAACGTTGTAAAAAATCCAAGTTTTCGTGCTATTTTTAAGCCTAGACAACTTTTTACCTAGGCAACCCTTTTTTACTCACCAGCCCTCAAATTAAAGCTTTTTTCTGATACTTTAATCGTATTAATACACATTTGAATATTGCGCCTTCAGACACTGAGTACCTACAGTTGAGCAACGGCTAGTTTTCGTTAATCTTTCACATAAGAGAATTTAAAGTGCCCGGCAAAAAAGTAAGTATTTCGAAAACGCGAGAAAACCCAAGGTTTTTTGTGTTCTGGGTGGCCCAAGGAACCCAAAACAGTTGATCTGATAGTTGTGCCCTCAAATTTAAATTTTGTTCACTAAGACCTCCAAGTGTCCGATTTTTTCTGGATTCGCACATATGACTATAATTTTTCAATTTAAATCAATGTAATTGAAAAAAATTTTCAAATCAATTACAAGGTCGAGATACGAGATCAAACTTGTACACGTGATGGCGTCAGGTAGATGTTTAAGAAAATCACGCCGTATATATTGTGTGCCAAATTACGCTTCGGATTTTTTGCATTTTAGATGTTTATTTTACACGTTGACATGCACTATTAGCTCTTCTGACAACAAACTTCAAAACGGTTAACGAATGTGAGACTGTAACTGTGTATGCTGCGTATACCCACAATTGTTCTTTGTCTATCTATGACGAAGCCAATGCTTACGAAAATTAAAAAAAAAGAAACAAACTAAAAAGGAATATATAGAGTCACTATCAGTCATTTATAACAAAACCTTATTTCCTACTTTTCCAAGCCTTTCTCATAAACGATTGTCATAAATTCGTCTCTACCACCATACGATCGAGCTTCAAAAGCTCGCCTTATCCCTCAATAAAATTCTCCCCTCCAACACACTCGACTCATCTTAGCAGACACCAATGACGCCGGAGTGCATCAGCAGCGGCAATGATAAGAGTTTGTCGTCGGGTCAAAGTATCACTGGACGTAAACAGAAGCCGTTGCCGCCACCGCCAAGATATCACGCGCGAGTAGTCCGATCGAACGGGACACGGACGCTGCTGCTTCGTTTCGGCAAGAGTGTGAGACTTCTCTTCGAGCTTCGATTTCAAGGAAAAAAGATGCAGATCAAGGACAAGAAGGCCATGGTCATAGGGGCCTGCGATGGTCTGGGCATGGCGTTCAGCAAGGAGCTGCTTCGAAATGGAGTGGCCGTAAGAGATTTGAATTTTGGTTTTTGATATAGATGGTGACTGTTTCGTGGAGCTTGCAGTGTGGGAAAATTGATTTTTTTTTATTTAGCGAGTACTGATGATCGACATGAACGAGACGTTGGGGAGAGCTCAAGCGGACAGACTGAACGAAGAATTTGGCCGCAACAGGGCGACCTTCACCAAGTGCGACGTGACCAAGGGTTCCGAATTCGATGGTGACTTACGATTAAAAAGATCTTGTCAATTTTGTCACAATATCACTATTATGAACCATAAACTTTTTCAGCTTGCTTCAAAGACGCCGTTAACACGCTCGGCGCTCTCGACATCATCGTAAACAACGCGGCGATGATAGACGAAGTGAACTTCCACAGAACGATAGACACCAACGTCGTAAGTCAGAAGTATACGGTTTTCTCCTTCACACATTTTGCATAAAGTAAAAAAGCTCCTCCCCAACAGACGGCAGTCTTCCGAGCGAGTATGATGGGAGTCCAGCAAATGGGCAAAGACACAGGGGGCAAAGGAGGCGTAATCGTGAACGTCGCCTCGGTTCTCGGTCTCGAGGCTTGTCCTCAGCTGCCTATCTACTCGGCCACCAACCACGCCGTGATCGCCTTCAGTCGATCGTTCTCGGTAGGCACTCTACTTATCGCTTTTGGCTTATCTGTTCTTGTTTTTTGCGGGTGATTTTTTTCTGTTTTGACGGGCTTTCGCCGAGGCTGCCCACGAGCTAGCGAGATTAATTTATATCTGTGTGACGCGTTAGCAACCCTACCACTACCAGAGGACAGGTGTGAGGCTGATGGTACTCTGTCCGGGGCTGACCGAGTCGCCGATGTTGGAGAACTTGAAGAACGAGCAGTTCGTCCCGAGGCCGGAGGAGCTTTTGGAAGCCATGAAGGAGTTTCATCCGCAGAGGTGAGCTTGCAGCGGATTTTCGATCTTGAATGGAAGATTGATGGGAATTTTTGATGGTACAGGGCCGAGAACGTTGCCCACGCGTTGGTCTACGTGATAAGGTGCGCGCAAAACGGTAGCGTCTGGATCACCGAGGACAGCAAGCCCGTTTACGAGATTCAACTGCCCGACTCTCTGCCGACCAAAGAGGCGTATTGAGGCGAAGAGATATCGAGAGTGTTCTTATCCATGTGCGCAAAGTGGATGCGAACTGCATCGAGTAAACCAAGTGAGATTTTTTTTTGTTGAATTAATTTGTTGTTGCTGTTGGTTTTGTTTAAAAAATGTAAAATACGAAAAAAAAATTTAATAAAGATAAAGTAAAAAAGAGATCGCAAATTCATTCGCCAATAAAACCTCTTATCAGCTGATTTCAACAAGAGCACCGAGTGAGTCGTCGAAAGCTCAGTCGCACCTGGACAATTTTAACGGTATGAAAAAAAAATAATACATATGTATTTTATAGTATACACAGAGATAAGTACGAGAGGTACAAGGGCTGAGGTTTTTATAAAACTCAAGCAGAGAATCAGGCACACTTTCTGCTCTCTTCTATAAAGTAAGCTTTGCATTGATTTTTTAAAATTCATATGTCTAAGATACGGAGGAAAAATGTTATAATTTGAAGATACGGTTGATGCATAATAACATTGTAATAATTGGGTGATACTGAAAATTTTCTAGAAGTTTATATAAAATGCTAATAAAATCGCAAGTGTTTTTTCATCGATAAAATATACGCTTGTTCTTGCCGCAGTTGATTTGATCAGGTGCATCCTTCTGCTCTTCTCCGGTGTGGCCGGAGTTGGATGTGTTCATCCATATTATTGCCTTTGTGCGCGGCACAATCTTGTCCAAGGCTTCTGTTCTTATAGCCGCGGTTGTCATCGATTGGCTCGTCATTGTTATCGCGTAAGTGATCCCTCGACGTTCAATAGGCTCATTGTGTACACCTAATGTGATATTACACTGTTCTGCATTCAATGTAAATACTCTCTATACTATATAGATAGTCGCACAGTTATTTTAGCGCTTTCCATGAAAATCAATGTACACAGGTCGAGTTATTGCAAGATTTTTTGGTGAATTCAAAAAGAAAGATGTAACAAATTTTTTTTTATTAATCTATCTTTATCTGCGACGTACAAGAAATGAAGACTACACTTCCCTTCTTAGTAAGCTTATTATCGGACATGAATTAAGATCTTCCGAAGCTGTACAGAATGTTGAATGCCAAATAAGAAAATTTCAGAATCTAAAATTATATATAATGATTATTTTATAAAATTAATTTGAATTTCATATTACATACGCAATTGAGTAAGAAAATATTGTAGATTTGATGGTATGAAACAGGAAACTTTGTGGACTGACAAATTGCTATAGGTACTGAATTTTTCATTAAAAATAGTATCAATCAGACACAAATTCTATACATAAAATAACTGTGCGGGTGCAAACGGAAATAATTACGACTCCGTTGCTCCTATAATATTTCGGTCTGAAAAATTAACTGTAATAGATTACAGTATATAAAAAAAAATGATTAAAATGGTCATCTTGGTTGACTAATCGGGTAGTTTATTATGTTAATAAATTATTTCAGCTCATTCACCTGACTGCTCGACCGAGGTGAATATTTTAACAATTTTTCCTGTTAAGTCGCTTTTCGGGACTGAAATATTATTTCCAAGTAGTCGGTATTCATTTTCGCCTATACTCTGCGCCGCGAACGCCGACAGTGTTATGACAACAAAGATGAGCCCTAAGAAGGAGAAACTACTTACTGTTATTGAGCTTATACTTAGCATAATAATAGAGTAAAGCTACTATGCATGCCCCTGTAGCTGCGCACTCCGATATTACATTGTTGTTGCTTCCTGATGCATAGCCGAAAAATTGATCGAGAGATCGCTGCAGTGTATAATTAATATCATTATGTACGTGGGAGTGGGCTCTTTGTCAGTTCCGCTTTGTGCTAGGATAGACCGCATGGATGCAATACGCCAGATAATAAGTATAAGCAAACGACGATAAATGTTTTTTGCATTAGAAGGTGTGACCGCTGAAAATAATCATAAACCGTTCAGTAATTTATAACAATTTTTACAGATTACGATAACCATGCTATTCCTTTACTTGAAATTCACTGGAGTTTGGAAACCATTTATGCCTTACTTTTTGTTGAGAGTGATTTTCGATCTGTTCACGGCATTCCTACTCATTATAATATTATGTAAGACGCTTATTCTCCCTGAGATATTGGGCATGTTATTTACTGGAGCAGACAAGTTCAAGGTGTTTTTAGAAAATATTTATTTGATCATTACGATGGTTAGTGACCTTTTGAAGATGTTGCACATAATAAGCAAAAGAAAGAAAATAACTCAGTTGGTGGAAACTTGTTTGAATTAACTGTGGAATCCACCAAGAGATCAAGAGGAATATTTGATAATTACTAAATACAATAATATATCCAGGTTTTAAATATTTCTTTTTCTTTGCGTAGATATAGTCTACGCTTATGACGTTGAAATATAATAAAAAAAGGTCGTAATGTCCAGTTTGATTTTAAAATTTTTTTTTAAATTTCAATTTTCTCTCCCACTCTCAGGCAGAAAAAGGCCTTTTGTGCGCTTGCTGTATAAAAAAGGTACATAATAACACACAAAATAGAAAAGCTAAATATATAGTTTATACGTAGCGAAGTGCGAGTGCTAATGAATATTAGCAGCATATTTTTGTGATATAGAAACTTTATCACAACTATTATACATATGGACAAAAACTTTTAGAATTAATTTATAAGAGTCATTTTTCAGACTCGGACCATTCGTCGCTGCTATATGGTAAAGAGCTGACGTCAGTTGAGCTGCGTCTGAGAAAATTATTTATAATTTCGAATCTTTCTATACTATGTTAGCAACTATGCCATCACCAGAGCACAGGTGTAAGGCTGACCGAATCTGCACCTATGTTGGAGAACTATTGTAGCGCGAGCAGTTCATCCTGAGCCCGAAGAAGAAGCTTTTTTGTTGAAAAAATATAAAATAAAACAAAATGTAAAAAATCGAGATTGGAAATTCATTCTCCAATATATAGGTATTTACGCTAATAAACCCTCTTATCAGCTGATCTCAAGAGCAAGCGAATGAGTCGTCGAAAGCTCGATCGCAGCTGGAAAATTTCAACGCTTCGAAAAAAATGTATATATACATACACAAACACAGAGATAAGTGCGAAAGCTCGAATACAAGGGCCGCGGGTAAAACCTGTGTCACCGGCTTTATTCAATAGATATTGCGGCTTCTTTCTATTTACACGTATAGCACGATTATAGGCGCTTTTATCAGTATTGTCTATAATCTCGATTCCACGGACAGTAGCTGTAGGTCGTATACGAATATGAAAAATCGTGTAGTCACAGTCAGCCCTCATAACAGTCGGAACGATTCGGGTTTACCTACACACTCGACTGTCCGTGCGTCAACGCGGTCGCCTGTTCTGGGAAAAAAGCTCGATAAAAAAGTTTCCTTTAAAAATATGCCTCGCGATTCATAACGAAGGAGACGCAACGGCATAGAGTGAATTACTGGTCCACCGCGCGATTAGTTATGAAAAACTATCCGATCAAGCGAGAATGGCGCATTTCATCGAGGACAGGTACAAAATTATAGTGTTATAATATAACGCGTAGACTAAAGAATTGGGTATATTAATGCATTTTGTTGTAAATTTTCAAGCATTTTGAGTATCTCCTACCTGGAAAACGACACGCTATACGAGTTCTCGGAGCTGGTGGAGAACAGCGTCTGGGCGAGCAAACCCCAGGCATGGGGTGTCGTGGTGTACAGCATGATGATTCCGATGATTTGCAGTTTCGGAATCGTCGGGAATTTCGTGATTCTTCTCGTGCTTAGCAAGAAGTCCTTGAAGGAGTCCACCTACACTTATTTGACAGGTATGTTTATTTAAAAGCTTTGCATTGATTTTTCTAAATTATACAATTTTGCTTACAAATCGAGAACGATAAATTTCTTGAATAATTCATGTAACATTGTAACAGAGTTCAATTAAATATTCGAAGGAAAATAAACAAAATACTGCGGAGGGTTTTTTGTACATAGATATAACAAATAAATTAAAAACAATACCGTCAAGTTCTTGCAGCAGCGGACTTGGTCACGTGCATCCTTCTGCTCTTCTCCGGGTTGGCCCGGGGATTGTTCTGGAAGAAGCACGGCTGGGTCGAGTTCGACGTGTTCATCCACATTCCCCTGTGCACCATCTCGTCGAACGTCGCTGTTCTCGCCGCGGTTGGCGTCGCCATCGATCGGCTCGTCATTGTTATCGCGTAAGTGATCCCTCGACGTTCAATAAGCTCATTGTTTATACGCACCAAATATGTGGCTGAATGCGATCTTACGCCGTTCTTCGGCAGTCCTGCGCAGTGCTGTCAGCCAAGATTCTGCAGAAAACCCATTGCCAGGAAGCTTATGGGCTTCTCCATACTTTTCGTCGCGGTTATCAACATCCCGTTCTTCTTCATTTACACTTACGACGAGAGAGGGAACATCGTTAGTAACAATCTATCAAAATCATGGTGAGCGTGTATATTCTAGTTTATTTGGTTCACGTACTCTATATACCCTGTTGCAAATGTGGCTTTCTCGCGTGGATTATTCATATGGATATCCACGTTGATTCAAATTGATATACCTCCATTATCTACTTGGATTTTTAAGTAATATTTTAGCAGACAAAATACTTTAAATCAATCTGAACAAACAACTAATTGAAATATGCACGAATTATACTCTCCTTCCAGTTTCTACGATGTACTGAATTGGTTCCAACTGGTTATCTTCGGCTTGATCCCAGCGATTTTTCTTCCAATCAGCAACGCGATTATGATTTTCGCCGTCAAAAAGACAATGAAACAACGGGTCCAGCTTCTGAAATGCAGGCAATCGAGAGAAGGAAAATACTTGTGTGTAAGTCATACCATAATACAAAAATATTTGCAAAATTATTATATCCTTGATTCAACAAAGTGTTGAATTATTGATTCCATCAGGATCAGTCGAAGTTGACGATAACCCTGGTAGGCATCGTCTTTATATTTCTGGTCGGCGAAGTACCAACTCACCTGGCATCTCGCCGAAGCGCAGTATCCATCCTTTATGGCGGAGATCCTTGTAAAATTAACAAACACCTCATGGAAGTGTAAGTTTTTGCAACATCAAAAAATAACCGTATCTTTCAATTATCATATATTTTGTAAAGCCCCTTATATCCTATTATATCAAACATTAACAGTTTTCGCATCGTCGCAACCTTTCTGAACTCCATATCATGCTCGGCGAACTTTGTGCTCTACTGCGTGTTGAATCCAAGGTTTTTGGCCATTTTAAAAAGTCTGTTTCGGAGTAAAAGACTGGAAAGGGACAATACTGTGTCTGTAAGAATGACGACGTTGAAAAACATACAGACCAATCCTTCGTCGTGCACCAAATTGGAGAGCAAGGATTGTCCATGGAAGTTTTAAGCATTAATGTAATACAACAATAATTCGAGAATTTGTAAATATTATACATTACACCAAGCCTTCGCATTTAACTAATTCTTTCTTCTATGGTCTATATTTAATTTTGGTTGAATAATTGAAAATTTAAAAAAAGTTTTTTTATTTATTTATTTATCATTTATCTGCGACGCGTATACCTACACATGCAGTAATAAAGTTAAAAGGTAACATGGTTTTCTGAATAACGAAATGAAGACTAGTAACTACGTCAGTTCCCTCTTCAATGTGAATAAGCTTATCCATCATTAGTTATGATCTTCACTATGCAGGATGTTGAAGGCCGAATAAGAGAACTTGAGGATCTATAACATTATAGGTATATAATAATGATTGTAAATTGTTTAATTGAAATTTTAATCGGGAAATATTTTTACGTTAAGAAAGGCGTCCAAATTAACTTTAATGATGGCACCTTCAAACAATTGAATCGGAGACGACGCCACAAGCATCATTAACAATAGAGTCTTTTGCGTCTTGCCATGCAAAGCGATCCAATCCGCATTATAAATGGACTGGACGAGTTTTTGACTCTGTGCAATGATATAACAACACCGAATTATTATTGTTCAAATAAATGTACGTCAATTTCATATTACACTTACATTTAACATAACTTCATTGCCATACCAGCAGTACAACAGTATTTGATTCAGCATACAAATGAGATAGGTAGTCATCAGTAAAAAGTCGAGAGTATTAACTTTTATTTTGGTCAGCATATAGATGCTGGTGCAGAACACCGTAAGGCTTGCGCAGAATTGTATAACCAGAACTTGAATGAACGTCTCGCTCAACAGTTTTGAGAATCTGCAAGGCATTCGGTATTTTTTTTTTTTTTTTTGTTTTATTGAATAAAGCGATAATTATTAGCGAAACGGATCAACTTACTTTAAAATACCATTGTGGTCAGCGACGCACGCATTGGTCAGAAAGGTTTCGGCCATAAGAATCCTATTCTCGTCCTTCTCGCGTAGCGTTAAATTTCGAATTTTCAAATCGATCGACAAGACTCGGTGATTAAGGACATTCAATTGTGCGCATATCTGAAGCATGAATCCTGTCACAAGAGTTTCACACGCCACGTGAACTATAGCTATGGTCGCGGTTCCCACCGACTGATGCAGGTAACAGGCCCAAAAGCAGCTGGAGAAGTTTATGTTACACGGAATCCAGGAGTACACTGGTGTGGCCCAAGCGTCAGCACTCACCGTCGGATTTAATAGTATAATCAGCACACATGTGCCCACCGATGTCGCGTATGCTAGAGTTATGTATCTGGAAAAGTTGGCGTAGATATTGTACTACAAGTTTTGGTAAAGTTATGCTTACATAGTGCGATGTGAATTAAATAACAAGGAAGGTCGTAATGTTAGCTATACCCTTTATGAGATAAGGTAAGTTTATGATGATGCGTGTAATTATTCTAGCATGCGTGGAACATTTATTCAGACCATTGTAAAAATGTATAACAATATGCATAATACAGACATAATGTATGCTCGTACAATTTTGACTATCCTTCGAATTTCAGCTCAAGAAGCTTTGAAGGATAATCCATAATCTTGCGAAAAATGTTATACCACTTACCAGTACGCCCGTAGTTTTCGCGTACTCTGTTCCGTGAACTGCAGTGTTATGGCGACTATTTTTCGCATTCTCAAGACGAGCTGTATAAGAGAAATGCGCAACTACCAGCTGTTATTAAGTATACTTAGTATAATGATAGGCTAAAGCTAAGACTGCCCCATAGCTGTGCGGTTCGACGTGTTTCATTGTTGCTCTCTTAACGAGAAATATATAAAAAATACGAAAATTGTCCGAGCTGAGCGCAATTAGATGTAATTTTACGCTCCCTTAATTGCGAGAATAGCAAATGAGTTGATCGAGAGCGAGTGTACAATTAAACGTCATTATACATAGCATAAGAGTGCGCTCTTGCGTCGATAGTAGCTATGCTATAGGATAGATAGTATACATAGATACTGTACGCCAGATAATAGGCAGCAATACGCAACGACAAATGTTACTCACGCATCGGAAGCTTTCTTCTGCCTAAATTAACAGTTATGTTTTATCTGTGACTAGCGCTAAATAAATCGTTTATTAGTGCTCATTCGTTTTTATAATGATGACAATGGATCCGAGAATGCAACAAGAAATTTTGCATTTGCCATTCCTTTACTTGAAGTTAGTCGGTGTTTGGAAACCATTTATTTCTTACTTTTCATTGCGAGTGATTTTCGATGTGTTCACAGCAGTAATGATTATCATATGTGAAACTGTTGTTCTCGCTGAAATATTGGGAGTGGTATTCACCGATGAAGATGTCGCTCAGGTCTTGCTGGAAAATATTTATATGATCATTACGATGTGTAGTGGCTTTTTGAAGATGTTGAACATTATTAGTAGAAGAAAGAAGATAGCTTTATTGGTGGAGAGTTGTTTGACCAAACTGTGGAATCCCCCAAGAGATCGGGAGGAATCTTTGATACTTAGTAAATACAATATGATAAACAGGTTTGATATTTACTTTGCGCACTATGATACACTTACTTTTAACGTTGATATGTAATAAAGAAGGTCGTAATGTTTGTTTCACAATTTTTTTTTTAACTTTTTAACAATTTTGTATGTACTGCACGCGTGCTTTAATAATTTTTGAATTGTTATGAAATACAGCTTGTTTTAGTGAATTGATACAGCAAAACACGTCTTCTGTGAAGCTATTTCTCAGGTATGCATTTACTTATGTTTGTAACATTCGAAAAACTATAGTCTATACATAAAAATATCAAAATCTATCAAACTCGTCGCTTATATTACCCTAAGGTAAATCAATCACTGCCTAAAGTATATAATAGGTGGTAAGCAAACAGAAGGTCATGCTCTATAGAAAACAACTAAAATAAACCCTAAAAGTCCTATATCCCATACTTGAATGCGTAAGTCCATGTTCCCCAAGTACAACAAATATTAAATGTAAATTTTTAAATAATAAAAATAAATAAAGAAATTAGAAAAAAATAGAAGAAAAGTGTAGTAGGTCGAATAGCAGATTTGAACATGAGGGTATTGTTGTTTTGTTAGAATCATTTTAAATAAACTATTCACCTATCCAACGCACAGCAAGTAACAAATACCATAGGAGGTCAATAATATATAGGTTTTATTTTGTAAGACACTGTGAGTGCGCTCTGCGTAGGATATTTGGAGTTAGAACATATTGCATTATTGTTTAATCTTTATGTCTGTAATTCACTGTGCGTCGAGTAGGGAATCGCTTTGCGTATAGGGAGGTAGGTCGAAGGTTTAGGATTTGTAAATGTCTATTTGTAACTCGCCGCGTGGGGTAGGTGGGTTTAGGCATTTTATTTGTATGGAATCTCTCCAGAGTTATTCGTATATTTTTATGTCTGATTATAGATGTTATTTTTAAATATATTATTTACACTTTTCATCACTGCCCAAATCCAAGTTTATTACTGTACCTAATATAGCTTTTGACACTGATTCATAGTATATACTCTATTATTGCTTGTTGCTACCAAACTTGTATTTTTCTACTTATCATAAACATAAAACTTCAGTCATATATTATGCTGGAGATGGGCATTGAATGATATATCTCGAGAAATTGCAAACGTCCAAATCGTCTAGATGCGTCTATATTACTTCGATTCTACGATAGAAGAACGTCGATAGCTCTCGAAATCAAATTTTCCAAAAAGTCTGCGCCGCCTAATCAATCCTGCCTTGAGGTAAAAAAAAATGGTTACAACGTTTTTCTTTTCATAAGTTTTTTTTTTTTTAATTCGAAACATTTCTAGCTATTATTTCATAAAATATAGTGAATTTCAGCGAATTCAGGCAGAAACGCACTATAACAAACAGAAATAAACAGTACACAACGCTTGCTATAAAAAAGTGTGCAAGAATCTTCCAAGACAAATTTGCAGGAATCGCTGCTGAGATTTCTGCAAATGCATCTCTGCATCAGAGTCTTGATTTCTTAATGATTTTTCCTCAGTTTCCTCAGCAGGAATTCCTGCAGACTCTTTTTTGCAAGGACTGTGCGATAACAATTTTTTTTACGAATATTTTCTATAAATGTAATTTCTCTTTGCACATAAATACTATTAAAATTACTAATAAACAGTTTTTTAACAAAAGTACAGTTATTCTTATGAATCTAATCTAAATGCACAATGCACATTAACACACCCGTGCATGGAGTATTTATCTATGTGCCGAAAATCCATACAATGTACCGAAATCCTACACTAAAAGAAATATTTCGGAGGTACTTTTAGCTGCAAACCCAAGGACTTATGAAGTTCGAGGAGCCGGAGAGCACGAAGTCCAGCATTGGAGTCAATTACTTCTTGTTAAAATAACAATATAAGTTTCAATAATATCTAATTCAACTATTATCTTATAATTGTTATATGAATATGTAAAACTAAGAGGTAGTCTGCACTTTGTAGTGCTACCAACCCCTTTTGTTTTTCTTAAGTTACTACCTCTGATGAATATAGGTTAGTCTTCACGCGCTCCCACTTTTTTTTTTTTGTTCTGTTCCTACACACGAATAAATATGTAAATCTTAGAGATAAATAAATCTTTTATTTACTGGAACATCGCAAGTTAAGAGTTAATTATTCACCCAATTCTTAACAGGTTATGGGCCCAGTTACGAATTAAACACTATATTTTTTTACTTCTCCACTATTGGAGCAAAAATAGAAGGGTGTTCAATCTTACGTTTGAGGTTATCCAGCCACGTTGTGCAAAAGTGAAAGTACTCAACACGTAAAAACCATGGAAGGTGAACTAACTCGAATAATTAAACTCAGAGACATAAATAACTGGAGTATATGGAAATTCCAAGTAAAAGTAATTTTAAAATCCAGTGGAGTATGGGATGTGGTTTCGGGCACAAGAACGTGTCCAGGTGCGCTTGCAACAACCGCAGCTGCAGATGCAATTACTGAAAACCAGAAAAGTATTGAAAAATGGAATAAAGATGATTCCCTTGCACAAAAAATCATCGTTACAACAGTTTCAGAGCAAGCAATGCTACACATAATAAATTGCGATACCGCTAAAAGTATGTGGGATAATTTTGTAACAGTATATGAACAAAAATCACTTGCTACAACACACATGTTACAACAAAAATGGTTCACAATCACAAAAGAACCGTCTGATGACATTGCTACACATATAGCAAAACTAGAAGATATAGCTCATCGCCTGAAACTTGCTGGTGAAACTATGAATGATAACATGATAATTACAAAGATTTTGTTAACCTTACCACCAAGCTATGACCACTTTATCAATGCATGGGAATCAACGCCAGAGACTGAGCGAACCAAAGCAAATTTGACTTCAAGACTGATTAATCAAGAAATGAGAGAATCCTCTCGAGATGAAACTGCACTAGCTTCTCATAAATACAACAAAAGAGGAAATTTTGAAAGACCAGCGGCTGACAAATCTAAAAATAAATGGAAACCAGGTAAATGTCACAATTGCAATAAGCCTGGTCATTGGGCTCGTGAATGCCGTAGTAAAAAGTCGAATGATAAAGAAAATTATGGAACAAAATCTACTGAGTCAAAAAGTAAACCGCATGGAAATGCATTAATGATTGATGCTTTTGCGTCAATTCAAAGTAGTGACAACCATACAAATTTATGGTATAAAGATTCAGGAGCCAGTAGTCATATGACACACCACAAGGATTGGTTTTTGAACTATGAACCGTTCAAAAAGCCAACTTGGGTACGTATAGGAGATGGAAGCTTGCTTGAAGCCTGTGGATCAGGGGACATAAATGTACTATCGTACAATGGAAATAGTTGGGATCCTAGTCACTTATCCAATGTAATATACGTACCTGATTTAAAGTATAACCTTTTTTCGTCAAACGTAACCATGGACAAAGGTTTAATGCTCTCTTCAGATAACCGCACTTGCAAATTTACCAAAGGAGGTAAAACCATAGTTATAGGTGAACGAATAGGAAACCTATTTGTAATGAAGCTGAAAGTTGAGGATGCATCAAATGCTCCACATCAAGCCATGGTAGCATCTGAACATTCGCTAGCCACATGGCATGAGAAGTTTGCGCACCAAAACTACCAGCGAGTCAAGCAAATACTAAGTCAACGGAATATAGTATTAAAGGACAAAAATGAACCTTTCTGTGATGCCTGTGCAATAGGTAAGACTCACAGATTGCCCTTTCATGGTAGCAAATCTGAAACTAGTCGCATAGGAGAAATAATACATGCTGACTTGTGTGGACCTATGCAAGAAGCATCTCTCAAAGGGTCTAAGTATTTCTTATTACTTAAAGATGATTTCTCGAAGTTTCGCACAGTATATTTTGTAACAGCAAAGTCAGATGTATACAATTGCATAGAAGACTATGTCAAGAAAGCTGAAAAACATTGTCCTAAAGGAGTCAAAATTATCAGGACAGACAATGGATTAGAGTTTGTCAACCAGAATGTTTCAAAATTATTAAATAAGTATGGGATTGAGCATCAAAGAACTGTGGCTTATACTCCAGAGCAAAATGGAGCTGCTGAAAGGGAGAACCGAACCCTAATAGAAGCTGTCCGATCCATCCTTGCTGGAAAAGGTTTCGAAAAGAAATTTTGGGCAGAAGCCACGAACACTGCTACTCATGTTATGAACTGTACAGGTACTAGTCGAATACCAAATAAGACTCCGTATGAACTTTGGTATAACCAAGAGCCAAAGATTCAAGATCTACATATATTTGGAGAAAAAGTGTACGTACACATTCCCAAAGAAAAAAGAAGAAAATTAGACGACAAAGGAAAACCAGGATTATTTATGGGATATGAACAATATGTAAAGGGATTCAGGATATTAATTCTAGAAACAAACAAGATTGAAATTGCTAGAGATGTAGTATTCAGTGGTATAGCTGAACCTGTAAATAAAACTAGAATAGAAGAAAATTATGATATAATTTTATACTTACCCAAGGAAACCGATGATGAACCTGAAAGAGAAAGAGAAGAAAACTTACCTGATGAAAACGATAGAGAAGAAAACGTACCTGATGAACCTGAAATAGGATTAGAAGAAAACTTACCTGATAACCATGACAGAGAAGAAAACGTACCAGCTGAACCTGAAAGAGAAGCAGAAGAAAACTTACCTGTAAGAAGAAACTTGAGGAAGAAACATGAATGCAGTAAACCAAAAAGGTTCGATGATTATATAGATCCTGATGAAATAGACATCGAAGAACTTTTTATTACTGACATTCAAGAACCTCTTACCTTTCACGAAGCCACAAATTGTCCTGATGCTGATGAATGGAAGCGTGCCATGCAGGAGGAGATTAATTCCCTAAGCAAAAATCAAGTCTGGACTTTAGTTGATGCACCTAAAAAAGAAACTGTGATGGAGAGTCGTTGGATATTCAAGTTGAAAAGAGATGCCAACGATAATATTAAACGATTCAAGGCTCGCTTAGTAGCAAAGGGTTTTCTGCAGAGAGAAGGAATCGACTACAAAGAAACCTTTAGCCCTGTCATCAGATTTGATTCAATCAGATTAATACTTACCATAGCAGCAAAAGAGAGGTTAGTCCTTAGACAATTTGATGTGAAAACAGCCTTCCTGTATGGCAACATCGAAGAAACAATATACATGAAGCAGCCACATGGTTTCTCTGACGGATCCAAAAAAGTATGTAAGTTACTTCGAAGTCTATATGGTTTAAAGCAATCATCCAGATGCTGGAACCAAAAATTCACATCCTTTCTAAGTAAGCATGATCTCAAAGCAACAAATGCTGATCCATGCATTTTTGTTTCTACTAACGAGAATAAAAGACTTATTCTAGGCATATATATTGACGATGGACTCATTGCAGCACAAAGTCAAGCTGTAGTAAATGAGCTTCTGGCAGAACTAAAACAAGAATTTGAAATAACACATAGTTGTGTAAATATATTTTTAGGATTACAAATAGAATGTCTGAAAGATGGATCATTCTTTGTCCATCAATCAAGTTACGTTAAAAAAATACTTGAAGTGTTCAATATGAATAATGCAAACAGCGTTACCATACCTGCTGATACTAACCAGGAGATGTGCGTTTCTATGCATTCAGGAGATCAAACAAAAGCCACCAATGCACCTTACCGTGAAGCTATTGGTAAACTTATGTATCTCTCTACTGGGACCAGACCGGATATCACTTTTGCTGTTAACCGAGCCAGCAGATATATGGAAAACCCGAATAAGATACACTGGAATGCTGTAAAAAGAATTCTAAAATACCTGAAAGGGACACAAACTCTAGGATTGTTATTCAGCCCCACTGAAGACGATCAATTGTATGCATATAGTGATGCTGACTATGCAGGCGAAGTAGAAACTCGAAAGTCAACATCTGGAAGTCTTATCACATTGGGAAATAGTCTAATCACATGGAACTCCCGCAAACAATCTACTGTTGCTTTGTCTACAACCGATGCAGAATACATTGCAGCTTGTGAAACAACAAGAGACATCATGTGGATTAAGAAACTGGTCAGAGAAGTTTGTAACACAAAGCACGTGGACACAATTCTTCATCTTGATAACCAAAGTGCTATTAAACTAATCAAAAATCCAGTCTTCCATAAACGTACAAAACATATTGACATCAAGTTTCACTATGTAAGAGAAAAATTCGAGCAGAAGGAGTTTGAACTGGAATATATCAACACACACAAACAACTAGCAGACGTTTTCACCAAAGCGCTGGCCAAGATGCAGTTTGAACAACACAGAAGCTTTTTATTACACGATCTCCAGACAGTGATTAATTAAAATAAACATATATTATAGAAACAGGGGGAGTGTTAAAATAACAATATAAGTTTCAATAATATCTAATTCAACTATTATCTTATAATTGTTATATGAATATGTAAAACTAAGAGGTAGTCTGCACTTTGTAGTGCTACCAACCCCTTTTGTTTTTCTTAAGTTACTACCTCTGATGAATATAGGTTAGTCTTCACGCGCTCCCACTTTTTTTTTTTTGTTCTGTTCCTACACACGAATAAATATGTAAATCTTAGAGATAAATAAATCTTTTATTTACTGGAACATCGCAAGTTAAGAGTTAATTATTCACCCAATTCTTAACACTTCTGTGAGTTTGCCGATCGACAGATTCACTAGATCGCAATGATGCTGCAGGTAGAAAGCTTTTTGCCGATTTATCGTTGACCGATTAATACACGAATTTGCTATATGCCTTGTCAGGTGGAATCTGGGCGGTCTTCATCATTGATGATAATATCTGGCCGCAAACACCCTCATAGTTGGACAAGTTTTTCTGTCCGGGTCTCACCTGTAAGTCGATGGTACCTGCCTCGTGTTACGAGCTTAGAGCAACCACGTCAAGAAGCCCACATTGTTTACTCATAAATGAGTAAAGAAAAAAATCGTCTATTACAAGCTTCTTCTCTGCATCATTATTGAGCTAGAAGGTTTTGTGCTAGCTGGAATCTACCCTCATTTCCAGTAAGTCCTTTAAGACAACTTCAGAAGGTCGCGTATCAGATCTTGCGCTTAGATCCAACGCTTAGCCGCAAATTCAAGGTTTCGGACCATCATCAGAACGCCACATGATGAAATAGACCGAGGAGGGCAACAACCACCAGAACTCAATAATATATCACGAGATTCTTTGTGAAGGACATGCGAGGGCAGCGTTTATACGATAAGATGTGACAATTAAGAGCCAACAGAATCACACAGCTCTCCGCTAGCTATGAACCTTTTCTACCTTTTCTTACCTGATTCATGTCGTTGTTTGAATGAAAAAGTAAATCTTGATTTTTACTCTTATGTTATTTCAGCCTAAATTCCAAATCCTTATATCGGCCAAAATGAATAATAATCTGATAAATAGCTGCAAAATCTGAATAAAATTCGTTTTCACGATTCACACTCTAGAAGTGTTTAAAATCCTTGAAAATTTTTGGTTAAAATGTTTGAAATGTATAATATAAAATTTAGAGCCGTTAAGGTATCAGTTGTCGAAAATTATATTACTCACTTTGTTGAAAGTTTTTCAACAAAAATAAATCTTACACGTTCGCAATTGAGAGTCGTTTGTACTAAGTTTATTTGACAAATAAAAAGTATTCAATACAAATCAATTGTAAACAGTATATCTTATATTACACAAACGTGTTACAAGGCAATGTCCACCGTTTTAAAGACATCGTCCTACAAAAAAAAGATCCTCCCTCCCTTCGCCGCTCTTCATTATACTTTTTCCGCAAACTTCCTACGTAATATAATTAACGTCTCGCGCACTCACGCACTCTCTTTCATCATGTTTTATACTTTTATTTTCTCTCTTTTTCGTCCAATCACTCGCTACTATAATAAATCAATTTCTTTAAAAAATGTACTTCTTTTATCATACTTTTTTGTCGCTCTTATTTTATGCACTTTGTATTATTTTTATTTTTTTGCTATTTCATTGCTTGGTCGATGATCGCCCGTCGAATCGCCGAATGTAATAATAAACAGTATAAAAATAAGTGTGTTTTAACAGCGGGCGATTCTCTCCAAAAATATGCCTTGCACGTGTGCGAGTGAGTGATTTCGAGTTCTTTGTTTCGTTATCTTTATCTTTTTTTTTCATTAAACGTAATAGTAATAACAAAAAAGGAGAGGGGTTGTACATAAAGCAAAAGTCACAAACTAAAATTATGTTATCGCCTAGCTATTTTACGGAAAATGCCCTTACGTTCGCCCTGAGGTCGCTTAAAAATCATTCATAAATGGACTGTTTCCGAAGTGTTTTTTTTTTCGGGGAGGGAGGTGTACACGATTCCATATATATATTTTCAAATATATATACGTGACAATTAATCTGGGGTGGGGAGACTTGTTTATCCGTTACTTTTCTTTAGAACTTATGAACTGCGGTCACTGCTTAAATCTGAAGGTTTTTATAATAATTATATGTATTATTTATAAAAAAGGGGTACTCTTGCTGACTTGAAGAAATATGCTTTCTTCTTGTGAGCCAGCGAGAAACGAAATGAAAATAAGAATAATTATATAAATGCCACGTTAAAACGACGCGTTCTAAGGACTTATACACGTTGAATTATAATTTTTGTGATAGATCTCTGTTTTTTGTTCTCCGTTCGTTTTTTCTTAATATAGCGTAGCTGACGTTTTACGCTTGATTTTCACTTTACATCTTTTGCTTTTATTTTTCTTAAAATTGTAGAGTTAATTTTCTTTGTTTATTATTATTTATTTTCATTAGGGCCACTTACTGTACTAACGATTCTAATATATTTCTACAGATAGAAGATTTTATTTCTGGTATATTATCTTAAAGGATTTCCGCACATTCCTGTTCCACTGACACTTATATTATTAACATTTAGTTTTAATGTTTAATGTTAGCTAGATGGAATCCAGGTAAGTCTAAAGATTTTGTAATAAGGCTGCACACATGCAAAGAAGGCAAACGTCATCAAAATAATATAAAAAGTTCGGTAAAACAGGTCATATAGGCAAATCCCGCTTTAAGAGTCTGGGAAGGGTTACGTTCTGCTAATTATTCATAATCATTAATCATTAAATCGTAATAATAAATGAACATGCACTACGGTGCAGTCAGCAGTCAAAGTGTAGATGTTTGTAAAACGCGAAAGAAAGGGTCGCTTTATTGCTTATTTACAAAGTTTCCCTGCAACGCTCTCTCTTTCTCCGTACTTTTTAATATTAATTTTTAGTTGATTTCTTTTTCAGCGCAAAACAAGTATGCATAAATGGTGTCTCTGTGTACTTTCATCTGAAACAGCTCGCAGTTTATCAACCTTCAGTTCCATAAAAATTGCGAATTGAGAGCGGATTCATGCCATTATACTCAAATAGTTATGAGCGTAAAGTTCACGTGCATCAGACAGGAAAGATACAGTAGCACGATGCAAAATACGCCGAGTAGTTTCAAAATTTATACGTAAAAGCGTGACTCTCATCGGAGTTCGAAGATATTTACAGCTTTTATATATCGTTTCAAAGGTCTTTCAATGTACAAGGGGACAAATACAAAATTAAATAAGTAATTAAAAGGAACTTATAAAATTTACAATTTTTTTTCTTAGATCAATAAATTGAATAAACAAATATCAGCCTCATTTGTTGCTTAAAAAACGTAAGTTAGATACGTATGACCAATTTCACAATGTTATTACATTAGTAATTCGTAAAAAAATGCACATAAATTAAGAGCGAATGTTATATTGATTATTAGGCGATTTGGCACGCGAAGCGCGACATGCGTACACACTATTTTTTGAAACCACTCGTTGCATCGAACGAACCGAAATGAATAAGCAAAACAATGAATCGGGATAGCCGTACGATCGATACAATGCGTTTAAGCTACGGATGGCGATGTGAAAAATTTTCGGTCGTTGAAAAAATATGTTCCCTTTTTACTGCTTTTTGTTTGTCTTCTTCGAAGAACGATTCGTGCGATGCAGTTCGCACTACATATACGTCATAATGTTGGTGTATCCACTCGAATATGTTGCTCAGTATGGATTCCTTTATTTCGCTGTTGCTCATTTTTCTTCAGTTTTAACGCTTGTTATATTCCAAGGTAGATTTCTTAAAAAAAATTACAAACGCATCTTTGGCTCCCCCCTCTATACTCCTCTGAGATACTTAATAAGGAAGATCAGCATTTTCGTGTACACTGCAATCAAAAAAAAAATATTGAGGTTATATTATGCCTATATATTAGATAATAGTTAATACCAATAAAAAACTGCGTTATTCTTTGTTTGCGGCTCAATCATTCTTTTTGTTATTTTTTTAACTTTCATGTATTTTTCAATAATACCAACTTATCTTAGTTGGTCTTATATTAATAGTCATTTATCGTCGATAATCATTACTCCACACCATTTATGATATGATGCCAGTCGATACGTTAATATTTATACTATATCTATAGAGAATGAAATATGGCATTACGTTCAACTTTTATATGAATAAGATGAATTGATCAAACATGATGTTCTGAAGTGATGCATTCTCGCAAAATAATTAGTCTATAGCGTTATTAGTAGCGACGATTTTCGATGGCGTTTTTCACAAAACAGGAGCATGTTGTTGGTTAGTTTATCCAAGGCAAGCAGGACTGGTAGTAGGCGAGTGCATGACGATCGCGAGCGTCTTTGTAGGATGATTAGTGATTCCTTGTTACATCTTAAGTAGAACAACAAAATCACTAGTCTTCCATACAACGACGCTCAGATATTTCTTTTCGGTTTCAGTAACTCCGAACGACGAACCCCAGGATAAGAAGCCAATTCTTCTTACTTTCTCATTTTTCTCCACTCACAAGCACTGTATACAGGCAGTTAGTCCTTTGTAAAATTGTTAGTTTTATGATATGAGTTTGATAAATAATGAGAATCGAAAATTAAGCTCAGCTAGTTGAAGTAATCATTTCTTGAAGTTACTGAGCCTTGTTAATCTTTGTTCCTCATTTAACATATTCCAGTTAGTACACATACAATGTCTCAAAAATGTTTGTCGATGCGTTAAATTAATACTCTAATGGAATTTCAAGCACAATTGTTTTTGCAGGTTAAAGTAAAGCAGATTATGTTAAAATAAACATGACATGTTTTGTTAAAGTACATATTCTTACAGCTCATTCATTCATACATCAATTATTTAGTTTCTTGCAAGATTGCGAAATTTACGTATCTCATAGTTAAATTATTTCCATTCGAGCCATTTTGCTTTAACGCGTGGCTATCGCCGTATATATTACTGTCGATATTGATCCCTATCGCAATAAGAATTACAAATATAGTCCACATGAAATCAATGGACTCGCAGTACAAATTACAAAATACATATTTAAATACACAAGCATCTAGTTATCACAAGCGAATTAAGAACACGAAATTTCAATAATACAAATGACCCAAAAATGTCACGAATATTCTAGGATGACGCACTTATCGATACGTATGCAGCCATAAACAAACGATCCAAGAACCAAAGAGCAACGCATTTTTTCATTGTCAGAAAGAAGACTCGAAAAAACGGAAATAGCATCTCAAAGAGGAGTCAAGTAGAAAAAGTAGAAAGAAATGCATGAATAATAAAAAAGAAGCGGCAAAGCATTGTCGCCTTGCGGTACAATATGCTCTGTGCTCGTGTTATTTACCTTTGTTGCAAGAGGAACTGAGCCATCTGTATCTGATCAGGCATGCCAGTGATGGTGATGATGCGGTCGTTGCTGCCAGGCAGCGGCAGGTCTATGGTTATGCCTGCGCCACTGTCCGATCTAATCTTGCGGATTCGCGCACCACCTTTGCCGATTATGGCTCCAGCGAGCTATGAAATAGAAAAAAATTCTAGATTAAATTGCGTCACGCCAGCGTTTGGATTTTCTTTCGACTGCGCAACATCGGCGAGTAGGAAAAAGTTTTCCATTCTAGATGACATTCAAATTCAGAGATAAGCTTGATTTAAACTTTGCTGCTGTATAAGCGAGCGTTTGAAGCATCAATTCTAAACTTAATAAGTTTCAAAGTGAACCATGTATTCGAATTCGTCGGACGTTCGGTATGAATTATTAATTCGTCACTTACGTCTTTGGGAATGGTGACCTGGGTGCTCGTGGCATTGCCGCCAGCAGCACCTCCCTGACTGCCAGCGTTATTGCCACCGCTCATGGGTGCATTTCCCATTCCGGTGTTGCCACCGCCGGCTCCTCCGCCGAGCCCGTTCGCGTTTCCACCGCCACTGCCGCCGCCACCGCCACCGCCACCGCTGCCGCCACCACCGCCTTGCATGCCGCCGCCGCCGCCGCCACTTCCCCATCCGTTACCTGTAAAACAATCAGTTGCGCATTATGATCCATTCTCTTGCATATTGCGAACACGGAGGCACTGTTCCGTTGTATTCAGTAGCAAGAAAAGCTTACCATTGTAGTTTCCGCCGCCACCGCCACCTCCACCGCCACCGGCTCCACCGCCACCGCCACCGGAGTATGGAGGTCCGCCGCGGTTGCCATTGAAGCCACCGCCGCCACCGCCTCCCATGCCAGGTCCGCCGCCGTTGCCTCCGCGGTCTCCGCCAAAGTTACCTCCGCCAATACCTCCGCGGGGATTGCCGCCTCCGCCGCCGCCGCCACCTCCGAAACCGCGGTCGGGACCAGACATTCCACCTCCGCGTCCACCGCCGCCGCCTCCGCGACCACCACCCATACCTGGGCCTCCGAATCCACCTCGGTTCATGTCAGGTCCGCCTGTAGAAATTAAAAATGATTGTTTAGTACAAAGAGAATTTGGTAATTTTGTGCGCTCTGCGTGACGTGTGTCTGTACTTCACTTGTTTTTGCATATTTTTTTAAATCAAAATTCGTTAAACATTGTTGTGTATAGTAATATCGATTTGTACGTGTCCAAATTTAGTTTCTTGTTTTAGGTACAATAAAAACTCAAAGTATCACAAAGAGCAGATTTTTCAGGGATACAGACAGGAAAGCGAATGAATCCAAAAGAAAGACGTTAAGCAAATCAACAAAACGACTATTGTCAGTCGTCGCCCCTATATCCCGAAAAAACGCCTCTCTAAACGCATCCGACCGAGAAAAGCATCACAGTTCTTTTCTCGGCCAGAGGCACGCGCAGCCGCAGATAAAAATAGCAGATAAAGAAGCTTGCAAAACTACAGCACCTGGGAGGAACGGAGTTGGGGGAATGAACGTACCACCGCCTCCGCGGTTGTCAGGTCTGCCTCCACGGTTCATGGGGCCTCCAGGACCACCACCAGGTGGAGCATTAGGGGGACCACCTCGGCCTCCGCCGAAGCCGCCACCAGGCTTGCCTCCGGGGCCACCACCGCCGCCACCGCCACCGCCTCCGGCGGGTTGGCCGTTTTCACCGTAGCCGCCGTATTCCTCAGCGTAGAATTCATCGTAGTTTCGTGGGTCGTAAGGGTTGTTCACGCCCTTCAACGGTGACTGAAACGAAAAGAGATAAGTTAGGCCGGTGTATAGACGTAAATGCGCATCGAAAAATCGAATAACACTTACGGTCTTGATGGTGTTGATGAGCTCTCGAATGCAATCGAGGACAGTCTCGGACTTTCCGCAGACGCTGATGAGCCTGTCCGTACTGTGGGGACAGCAGTTTGAGTAGATCTTGATCCTGGCTCCATTTTTCGTTCTCTGTAACAAGCAAAGGGAAAACACCATTAGTCATTTGTACAAACGTGGCACAATTTTACAGTGAAAAATATACAGATTTGAGAAATCGATGCAGAACGAGGACTCACCGCGAAGCGATAATTTCCCCTCCCGCGCGAGCTTTATGGATAAGCGCAATCAGCGAAATTAAGCTCGCGGCCTAAAATAACTCCCTCGCTCACGTGCGAAAGTGAAACAAAACGAGGTTGCGGACACACAAGTGTCGGCGGCGCACAGTGCGCAACTATTGTCAACGGCCTCGGCGATGGACAAATGGCGTGTTTAACGACGGTTAGCCGCGCGCACTTCGCGAATATATCGCTATAAATATACCTGTTCTCGCCGCAATTGTCTACCCTTTGTGCTTGCTTCGCTTTTGTTTCTTTTTTCCTTCCCTTTGTTTTCGGTGGCGCAATCGCTTCGCGGTACCGGGGGTGAAAAGTAAGTCCTATTTCTTTTATTTTTCAATACTACGATTATTATTACTCGACGTAGAGCCGGGAACAAACAGAGAAATTCCATTGCGAATTTCTACGAAGAAGCTACACGTCTAATCCTGTATTCACGAAATTCCATGAATCTACATCGACGAGCAGCTCGCGCAACGTATTCCATTCTGTGCAAATGAGAGAAACAGGCGGATCGATGAATTTTCATGAAAAGTTATCGCGTCGCGATCGTAAGGTCCGATTTCACCGGGAGCCCAGTTGGCCGCTGCCGGTCGCAAGCGTCGCAGTGCCTCAGAGTTTTTCAGGGTAAAAACCGACTCGTCCGATATGTAAGTCTTGATACAATATTGAATCTAACGTCGTCGCGATTATAATCCCATCTGAGAGAGAGAGAGCGAGAGAGAGAGAGAGAGAGAGAGAGAGAGAGAGAGAGAGGCTCTAATCAAAGGGAAAATTCGCGTTTTCACTCGGGCTGTGTCATTATTGCCGTAATTGCAAAACTAGTTCCCCCACGTGTCTCCGGGAAAATCTCGACTTTCACCGCAAAGTCAAGATCGGCGCGCAGTCGCGAAACGTCGTCCCGGTGAGAAGTTTCGCGACGGATCTTCAACTTTCGTTTTCGAAAAATCGCCAAAGTTAGCACATGCGTGCGTTGTAACCGAGATAACCTTTGCAGAAACGAGAGAGATACGAGATGTCGCAAAAATACTCGGCGGAGGAAGTCTCGCGGCACAACAACGCCGACGACCTGTGGATAGCGATTCACGGCAAGGTCTTCGACGTCACCAAGTTCCTCAAGGAACATCCCGGCGGTGAGGAGGTGCTGCTGAGTCTAGCCGGGGGAGACGCCACCAAGTGCTTCGACGACATCGGTCACTCGCAGGTCGGAAATCGTTTCGATCGGTTAAGCTTTTCCTGGGATGACCTCATAATTTCGCAATGATTTTCGACAGGAAGCCATACAGCTGAAGGACACTTTCGAGATCGGCACACTCCAGGGCGAGCTGACCTCACCGGTCGCGGCAGCGAGTACCGGTCCGACGGTGGACGACGACGACTGGGTGTACGAGGAGCCGAAGAAGGAGGCCAACCCCTACATCCCCGTCTTCATCGGGCTGGCCGTCGTCGTCTACGCTGTTCTGTTCTACTACATCTTCTAGTGACTCTAATAACCATACCCATCGACTAGTGAAGTGTTGCAAAGTGCTCGAATGTATGTGCGTGTTGTGTATCTAGAATAACTACGTGTAAGCCCGCAGTTTATCGAATTTCCGCGTGGAATGCTGTACGTCTCCGGGTTTGTTGATTTAATAAACGTCGTTCACCACCGAATCATCTCTGTTTATAAATAGTTCTCTCCTGCCCGAAACTATCATCATCGAAGCAATCACGCGTCGATTCGAACATCTCATTAGCGACCGATCGTGGCAGCTACCAAACGCGATGATTTTCAAAATTTTTTAATGTATATTTATTTCTCGTGCGGCGTAGCAAAGGCGCAGTAGTCGCTATCGCGTCATCGTGACTCGGCAAGTCGGGGGGGACGCCACCGGTTCTATATCTCTCCTTATCGCCGTGCGAGCGTCTATATAGGTATACATCTCCGCGTTGTAAACACGCGAGTGCATCGCTAGCTGGAAAATTATTTTTCGAGAAAAGCGCGCCAATTCGAGAGGACTGATACAATGTAATGCACGCAGAGCAACAGGTGCGCCTGACGCGATTTATTTTTTAAATTCAATGAAAATTGCAATAAGCTCGTTGTTATTCGCGCGAGCTTCGCGGGCCGAAGGTGAAAATCCGCACACGCGCGGAATATGAATATTTTTGGAGTGTCGAGTAGTCGTTTCATGAAATCTCCTCCGCATACCGGGTCGCGATTACACGGTCGGTCATCAATTCGCTATTACGGCGCGAAAACAAGATTATCTTCGAAAAAAATCGCGATACGTCGAAGTGACAGCTGCATGTGTTGTCAATCGGTGCGGATCTCACCGCAGTCCCGAAAACAGAGCGAGCTGTGTGCAATATCGACGCGAGATTAATCGCGCGAATCTACAGCGAATTTACGATAAGCGCGGAGGATTGTTATACCGAGATAGCGACGGTAATCGATGCTATACACTTATACACGTGCGCCGCATCTAAAACTGCCGCATCACAACTAGACAGCTGTGATGATGTTCACGTTTTGTTTTCGTGCTTATCATAAAAAAACTACATAATCATCGCGGCCATTCATTCGCGAATATTCGAAGCCAACACAACAACCGGTCACTCGATAAGCCGTATCAGCGCATTTATTGAAATGCACACATCTCGCGACTTATCTAATGCGGCTCATGCATTCGCGCAGCAGGAAAACATGCTAATGCCGGAGCCTCTGAATAATCAACATTAGGCGAGCGACGCGAGTCTCTCGAAAAATCATCTCACGGAGGATGAGATATGCTCCGATAATCGTCGCACTCCTATACATCGCCGCCTCCATGTGTGTGTGTGTGTGTAGAGACGAATAACGAGAGCGGGGATGAGAGAGAATAGTGGGGAGGAGCAGAGCCGAGCGCAAAGACAAGTCCCACCAAGCCGGACAGCGTCAGTCTGCTCGCGAATGCGGCTTCGCGGTGAAGAGGCTTGCGCGTTGGCTCGTATTTACCGTCCGACTATTGCTATCGAGGCGTCTCTTGGAGGTAAGCTTCCTTTTTTAATGGTACGATCATTAAGCAATACGATGATTGTTTCCGCGTCTTCTTTCGGGATACGGTTTCGATAAGGGAAAGGGGGGCGAGCTGAGGGTGTATTTTTAGAACTTATCACGGTGTTTTAACGACGATACGAGGAGAGACTCGAGTACTCGCTAAGATGGCAGACTCCACTCGAGGAAAACGCTCGACTCGCGTTGACAGATAAATTGCTAGATATAATGACGGATTATAGTCGTCGAGCGGCGACACGCAACAACAGCGCGCCGGGGATCCGAAATATAGTAATCAACGGCGAAAATGTATAAAAAGCCATTTTTAACCTTCGTTTCTCTACGCGTGCATATCATCATAGACATAAGAGAGATAGACTGCGTGTGTAGGTTAGCATAAGTGGCACCCTGTTAGAGAAAGACAGACTCTCTTATGTCAATGTGTAAGACAAAGACACCATACCTTCTATCAATGCTTGGTATATGGAAAGAAGGTATGTCGTCTTTCTCTAATAGGGTGCCACTTTTGCAAACCTACACACGCAGTCTATCTCTCTTATGTCTATGCATATCATACAGGCGAGTGCGTCGTCATTCGCTATGACCTCGGTTTATAATAAAGCTCATGTAAATCGACTGCTATCGAGGACGAGGTGATAATCGAGGAAAACGAAACGTTTCTGAACTTTTCACGACTCATCCGGTTATCAGAACTAGTTTGTTATTACTTTTGCTCCGAGGTAGGAGTCACCGCTTTTAATATGATACTCGTACCAGGAAGCGATCGTTACGTAATACCGAAGGAGATCCGTTCGAACTTGAAAAAGAAGCTCATCACGCGTTTATTTTTCTTCGCCGTCCGTCGGTGCACGATCTGTCCAAGTGTTTCCTTATCTCTCGCATATTCACACTGCGCAACCAGCGTCGAGATAAAAAAACGACTGGAAGATTCCTTCTTCGATCGCTCCTCTAAAATACCGATCACTGAAATACAATATTCAGTTTCAGCTGGTTAAGTAAAAGGAAAAATGCCGGAGATGAAGCAGTACACGTTCGAGGAGGTGCAGAAGGCCAGCGACCAGACTCGCACCGTCATAGTGATCCACGACAAAGTCTACGACGTCACGCCCTTCCTGAACGAACATCCAGGAGGCGAGGAGATCCTTCTGGACCACGGTGGCAAGGACGCCAGCGAGGACTTCAACGACGTCGGCCACTCGACCGACGCCCTCGAGATGATGACCAAGTACCAGGTCGGCGAGATCGTCGAGGCTGAGAGGCGAAACCCGCCCAAGAAGGACGGCTGGAAAGCCGGCTACAACAGCAAGAACCCCGAGAACGAGAAGTACGTGAGCGGGCCGGGTATGCCTTTTGGTCTGCTGGTCGGTGGTGTCGTACTCGGTGCTCTCGCCATCTTCTACCTCTTCCTGTGAGGCTTCTCTCATATACAAAGTTTTTGAGGACGTTGTGCGGTGTTTTTGAGGTTAGGTGTTGCGGGTATACCTAACTTCGAGCGGTATGGATTCGTTTCGCGAGGATTATTTATATATAGATAACGTTATCTTATTATATATGTATAGAGAGAAATTTTGTAAATTTTTTACTGCAGTGTTTGTGTAAAGCCTTACGTGCATTTCGAAGATCCATGATTCCGTTGTTGTTTTTCTATGAGTATACAAGTAATCGACACAGTGTTATGAGCTTTGATGCGTTAAGCGGTGGTTCGAGAGGTTGTTGTTTTTCATTGCGACACGAAGGAAAGTATACTTATATATTATTGCAACGTTACAATGTTTCATATTCGGCTGGTGTTTTAATCCGACTGGGTGCATTTTTCTTCGATATTCTTAGATTGATTGTAAAATAAAAAAAAACGTCGTTTGCCGATTTGACGACGAGTTGTAAAAATTTTTAACGCATTCCACAATATAATTATATAATATAGAAAATAAAGCGAGTTTTAATAATGCCAATAGTCGAAATTTCCATCGCCTCGAGCTTAAAGGCCTTTATTTTACTTTTGTACTACATGTGTAGTTTCGTCGCGCCGACTATTATGCATACTATTAACCCCGAGGCCGTGTGTGTAAAGAGCGAAGCATTCTGAAGAGCCAATGAGTCGAATCAGGCTTGTTAACGCCGACGAGTCCAACTGGAGCGTAAGAATTTAACGACGACAGCGAACGGGATAAAAATCGACAACGCTCTTGCTACTCCTTATCTCCTCTGGGCTTCCGTTAGTTCAACTTATATACTCCGTGCATTGTTATGCAATATGCGTCAATTAATATTTATCGTACGCGCCGTAAAATTTAGATTTCCCTTATCTCCCGGCTTCTAACGAGGAATCGTTTATTCACGCATTTGTGGTCGAGTGTATAATGCTCGGTTCTCGAGATGATGGAGATAAGGCTTCTATTTTCTAAGTTGCGACGAAGTTTTCCTTGTTATGATTGGCTTTATGAGACTATACTGAAGCGAGGCGAGAGAAAAAGCAAGCCTCGCGTGCGCAATCGACAGGCATCAGTTGTCGAATTCGAGAGGCCGTGAGTACACACGGCACACGCGGGGCGGATCTCTCACGAGCGGAAGTACGCGGGAACGGAAAGCAGATGGCACGATTAACAGGAAGGATATGCGGTCTCCCGCAGCCGTATGTGTCGTGTATGCGCGCACGTTTCTCTCTCTCTCTCTCTCTCTCTCTCTCTCTCTCTCTTTCTCTCTCTCTCTCTCTCTCTCTCTCTCTCTCTCTCTCTCTCTCTCTCTCTCTCTCTCTCTCTCTCTTTCACTCGCGCGTGTGTGTGTATAGTAGACAAGGACAACGGCGGAAGTAGCCGGACCCGGGCCAGCTTCGAATGGTCAATTATGTACGGCGACGAAAAAAGCCAGTCTGCGTTTCTTTTTTCGGAGGGGGCCAGCCGAGGTTTTCCATGGGAAAAGTTGGTGAGAGTCGAGGTGATGGAAAGTGTCATTACCGACGATGACGTTACACACGGATTATGTCATATGCGCAGCAAGCTGTCTCTACGTTACGTTGAATGAATTTTTCAACGATCAACTACTTTCGTCCGCGACTTTAAATACTTGAACGGAAGAGCGGCCGAGGCACTGAATTATAGAACAAAGAGCTGCGGACTACAACCGCAGGGAAAATCTATAGTCTAGTTACAGCTTCGCGGAAGATTTGCCGAGCGCGAGCTTCGCGTGTCCCATTAAAGCCTCGTCTTTCGGCTTTAATAACCCTGAGAGCTATTTAATAAACCGCACCGGTACTGCAAGTTTCCGAGCCCTTTCATTACGCTCCGCTTTTGAAAAAGTTTCTTGTGTATAGGTAAGTGTACATACAGAGACGGTGTCGGCAAAAAGAAATCAATCGCGAGTAGTTACCTTCGAAGGGGTTGTGTGTGTGTGTGTGTGTTTGTACGCGATGAAAAGCCGCGTAACCTGAATTACGCGCTATAGGAGGGAAAACGAGTTCCGCTGAATTTCGTTGACACGTACGGCCTCTTCCACCCGATTGACCAGCCGTGTAACGTTGTGGGAAAGCGCGGACGGTCGTGATATTACCCTTCGAAGGATGAATTAAAATAATAATGTTCATTGCCAAGACAATATTCTTCGAAATTTTTCCCGCGCATCGGTCGTAAATCTGCCGTAAAATATCCTCGCCGTCTCGTAATACGCATTGATGAATGATTTATCTGGCTCGTCACGTGCCGGTTTTCTGTATTTGCCGCGGCTACGATACTGCGCGGCACAAAGCTTTATGAACTCGGCTGTTTTAATGAAGCTACCAGCGTGAAAAATGCGCTGGCCGCGGAACGTTAATTGCGGCGGGCGCAGAGAGAATTCGAGGTTGAATTTCAGCGATGGGCGGAATCGGAAAATCGAAAGCGCTGCAGTTTGATTACGAGTTTCGATTTTAGAACGAGTATCAGAGGAACGTAACGATGCGGTTGAATATTAAGCCCTGAACACGGAGAAACAAAGGGAGCAAGAAAATTAATTAATTCATTTCGTTCTATGCTAATGGAACACGAAAGCTCGGGCAATTAAAGCTCGCAGAGCCTTTTATCTCCATTAATTCGACGTGTTTGAATTTTAATATCCCTAGTTACCCGAGCGTTTTAATTAAAACTCGATCCACTTAGCTTATTTTAACAATAATCGACGCCAAAAGTTACTCGCTCCGAGCGCGTCTCTCTCACTGCAGTACCAGCATCGTCTCTAAAAATTCCCATCACCGCTCGCGTCTCGCCTGGCCTGAATCTCTAGCAGCAGCAGCCATCAAACCACCCGTCCTGCGTGAGAAAAGGGAAGCAGCAGCCAGCGCACGTTTAAAAGGCCACCGACATCGTTCCGAGCGAGATAGAGAAAGAAAAGAAGCTGCAGCCGGCGAATCTCGATTTTCCCGAGGCGGAAGAGAGAGAGAGAGAGAGAGAGAGAGAGAGAGAGAGAGAGAGAGAGAGAGAGAGAGAGAGAGAGAGAGAGAGAGAGAGAGAGAGAGAGAGAGAGAGGGAGAGAGAGAGAGAGTAACCATCGTCTTTGTCAGAGGGAAAAGGTGTGCGAGGACCCTCGCTTTATACTCCGAGATAATACCTTCCATTAAAAAAAAAAAAAAATTGCCATAAGAATAAAAAATACAAGAAACTTTGTTTCCGGACGACAACAAGAAGCTTATCGGCGTGCAGGCACACGTGCCGCTCTCGCACCTACTCTCGGTACATTACATCCGTTGCGTCACCTTTATCGCGGGCTTGTACGCGTAGTCCTTGCATTATGCATCCATCGGTCCGGCGCGCGACGCTTTTTTTTATTTTTACCTCCTCCTTTGTGTCGCCCGAGGGAAGATAGGAGCGTATACGTGCCGCGCTTGTTTACGGTTATAGTTCGAGGGCTGCTGCGGATTATTACGACGATGGGCTGAGCGCTCGTAGATAAAGTCGTATACTTTGTAGAATATTTTTTCTTTATTCCTCCAAAGAACTGCCGGTATATAAACGGAAAGAAGTAAAGATAAAGTAACTTATTCTTCGCGAAGCTGTTTTGAAGCGATGCCACCCGATAGTCTTCGACACTGATTAGAAATAAGGAAATAAAAACTAAAGTGTAAATCTCACCGATCGTCGGGTCGATCCTTGCCAGTCTTCACGAGTGAAAAAAAAGAACACTTCACGAGGGTAAAAATAAGCGGAGGCAGAGCTCGTCGGGAGGTGTGCTGCTGCCACCGCTGCCGTTTGACAACTGAGGTCTGTCGGGACGCGCAGGGCCTCCCTTATTCTTGCCAGGCCTTCCGGCGGTCCCCGCCACCGTCCGGGGGAAGGAAGGGAGGGGGAGAGACGCGCTTTGTGGCTGCGACGCCGAAGGGCGAGCGAACGAGCGCGAAAACTTCGATGCGGTCGATTCTTTTATTTTTTTTCGCGTTTATGCGGCTACTTCTTCCTTTTTAGCTCGCTATCGCGGGGGTGGCTTTTCGGATAGCGGTGCAGTGCGGTAGCCTGAGTTATTCATGTATTCCACGCGCTGCAGCGTTATTCCCGCCAAAAAATCTCGCGGCTGCCGAATCAAAGCCCTTTATTTGGCAGAGAGAAAAGAGCGCATGCATAGCTTCAACGGCGTAACGAAGAAGACGAGAGAAGCCTTGAGGGGAATATAGAAGTGCCGCCGCTGGCTTTTGTAAGACGTCACGTGACTTCGCCGCTGCTGTGCTGCTCTTTCAGACTGATGATGGTCTTTCTCGTTTCGTCGCCGGACGTCCTTTTTCAAAAGTAGAAGAGCCATGGAACGTGTCCCGGCGAAACGAGATTGAAGTTCCGGGAAATAACTGTGTTTTCCAACGAAATTATCTTATAAATTTTCTTCTCACACGCTGAAGTTGATAACTTTCGATGTACCGCAGCGAAACGAGAGAAATTCAAAAAGCCGTTATGAAAAGATCGTTTTCCCGTGCAGCAGCCGGCGATTTTTCCCGCGCGTTCTCGCAGCCGGCAGAAGAAGCGTCTGGAAACCGAGACCGTCGCGAACAATGAAGTCCAATTCGAGAAGAAACGGCCTTTTGATCCGAATTTAAAATTTCCATTATGCGTATTTTTATTATTTTTAGCGCCTTTTGTAGACACTCGCAGCCGATAGTCGTCGTTGCGCAAACTGCAATTGATATCGGCGCGATTGTATTATGCATACGCGTATACAGCTTCCTCTGTCGGCCGTCATTTATAGCCGAGCACAATAGTTAGAGAAATATGAATATATGTTTAATGATGCGCGCGTGTATTCGAATGAAAGAGTAATGCAACCTACTTTACCAGAGATAGAGAGAGAGAGAGAGGGGGGGGGGTGAGAACGAATTGTCGTAATCGAGGCTTTCATGCTCGCGGTAAAGAGCGTCATGAATAATCGATGCCGCGCGAGTCTTTTTTCCGTGTCGTAATTTTATAATTTTGCGTGGAAACGCTCGGCGCGCATTTGCATTCGATAATCCAGTATACAAAACGCAGCTCCGTGTCTATAACAAAGAGGCTGCAACGCCTCGACGAGCTTACAGCTGGCCGAGCGAAGCGAAATTTAAAAGAATCTTCTAAGCATCCTTCGGTACAGATGCATCGAGCCCGAAGAAAAATTCCTCGAAAATCTCTCGACTTCCTCAGCCGCTTCAAGAAACTCGACGTAGCTGCAGCAGCAGCGGCGGCAGCGCAAACAGGCCCTTTAGGGAGAAAGAGAGCGGCCGCGCACACCTGGCGCGGCAGCTGCTCCCTGCAGAAAGAGCCGTCCGTTATATACCTGGTGTATGTATATACCTCGAAACAGCGAGACGGAGCACCTGTTCGGTCGCCGCCGCTGCTGCTGCTCTCTGTGTGCGTTACATTGCGTGCCATACGGGCAAACCCCCGTAGCACATGTCGCACGCGCGCACGCGTAATAATAATATCTCGAGAGCATTCCTTCACCGATATGACGCTGTTTTTCCTCTACTACACACTCGTCGTTACACTTTCACTTCGAGCGTGACAAGCTAATGACGATCGCGACGACGTTCACCACGATGATGATGATGATGATGATGATGATGATGGAGGGTATGTAGGGGGTAGCTACTTGGCCGCGTTCTCGCGAATCAGCTGTTGCGGAGGGAGAGACAACTACGGGGGTTGCTCGCCGGGGCCTAGAGGAGTCGAGTGAGCTGTTTTCAGGGGGAGGTGTGTTTGATGGGGGGGATCTTTTTGGGTCAGTCGGTGAGGGGGGATGGGAGCTTTTCAGCTGTTCTGTGGTTGTAATAGGAGTGGGTGGCTGAGTCTGTTGTCCGCGCAATTGCTAGTGTGGGAGAGAAACTGCGCGAGAGCTATGTTTCGAAGGTAACGCGGTATGGTATTATGGTAATTAGATCATACTTTGCGTTTCAATGATACCGGCAATTTGCTCAAAGCGTGTATACGAGGCCTTTTCGAACTCGCGCGGGAATAAACTAGGCAGTTGGATTCGTGCAGTTCTCACGACTGAAACTTCGTAGAGAAGTTGTGGGCTTTCGATGATGCGGTCAAAAGTGTTGGCTAGTTTAAAAGCGAAAAATGATATTGATTTAACGAATTATTTTCAAAGATGTCTACACTCTAAATTTGAAAAATCAATAACTGTCAAAAAGTAAGTTATATAAAGGATTAAATTATTATAAATCGAATTTCATTGATGAAGCATCGGGTAACCAATCTTAGCCGTGGTAAGGTAGAAATCCACCTTAGATACGCGCCGTACAAGAATAAGTTTACCGACCGGAGATCTCTGCCTTACCAGATAGAGTACACAAAATTTTAAATTTCAACAACTCTATAATCACACACAAACAATACCCTCATCTCCATTTCGTCGAAGCGACTAAACGACCATAAATTCAGTATACTCGCAAACAAAATGAAAAAGACTACGAGCGTCGTCACCTCAGCAGTGTGTACTCGAAACCTCTCAATTAACGCCCCATAATTGCTCCTAACACGACGACGACGACGGCAACGAGAGATAACATAAAGCTACATAACGAGCAAAGAAAGACAAAATTCCCCCCTCGAAGTAGCCGACCGGACGAAGCACCGGCGTCGCGTGCGCACAATTATCCGGCTCAGTTTCGTGGAATTAATTCGCGTGGCCTGCCTTTTCCCAAGAGCAGCGAGAGACGAAAAAAAAGTAATTTTGGCCCGAGCCCGAAGCAGACAAGAGGCGATTTTATCGCATCTTGAGAGAGACAGAAAAGAGTAGTTCCCTTTTTATTGCAATTTTTCGTCAAAGATTTCACAGCTGAAGAACGCAGTCGATAAAGCAGAACACAGGTGTGTGAAACAAAGCAAAAGATGATCGAAAGCACGCTCATAAATTTCTCCCGGAACTACACGAGTGAATTCCACTCCTCGACCTATCGTAACGAAAAATGCGCGCGCGAGCAAGTTTGACGCCCCCCCCCCCTGCCTAACCGGATTTCACGGCTGATCGGTGCAATAGCAGCAGCCCTGCGCTACACGCCTCTCGTGCTTTATTTCCCCCTTGCTCGGGCTTCCCGACCCCCGGGAAGACGAATGGACAGGGGTGGAAAAATCGTCGCCGGGACGAAGTTTAACCGGTTGTTTACCGATCGAGCAACGCTTTATTTATGTCCTGCTTTTCTTTCCCCCGTAATAGCATACGAGGCTATTGAAATATCGTTCGCTTATTTTTCACTGGTAAAAAAACTCTCTCGAAGCGTAAAATTACGCAAGAAGCGTCGCTCCGAAAGTGTCAAAAGCGCCAGACAAGCTCGGAGACTAAAATCAATAAGAGCCATTCTTCGCAAGCTCGATTCAAAATATAACGCGGCGATGTCTCTGAGTGGTAGTGCCGTGTCTTTCTCTCTTTCTCTCTTTTGCGTCAAATCCTTTATTCTCAACTACACACTCCGATTCGTCGAAAAACAGCGCTGGGAGGAGCTTTCTTTCGCGTGCGAAATCCGGCATTAAGGCAATTCGCTTGCGCGGAAAGCTCGTCGCGCAACGAGCTTAATTACGCCGATGCTGTTTTTTTTCGTCGTCGTTCTCGTTGGCTCGTCAGCGCTTCTTTTTTTTACTGTAAGCGAAGGAATGCGTTGGAGGATAAATTTTTAAAAAAGAACTCAAGCCAATAAAGCGAGCGAAGCTGCAACGAGCATTTCTACCATTCCGTCCGATGAGATCGGAAACTTTGGCCGACACTAACTTGTGAATTTACGAGACTCCGGAGTCTTGTTTCTACACTTGTATACGAAATTGGAGTACGCACACGTATATTTGTACCCGTGAGGGTCTCAGAGCAGGAAAAATGAGAGCTTTCAGGCTCGTTTAGTTTTAAACAAAAATGCGACGCTTTAATTTTAAAGAGCTTTTACTGGAATTGCTTCTTTGGATGTGTATTCTTATTTATACTTGAACTAGAGAAGAGCCCGCGATATCACGCGTTGAATCTAACACGATCCGACTTATTATTAGCCGCCTGTCGATTCAATTTCGAATCGTGAATTTCCAGGATTTCAATTTCCCCTTCGCCGTATCTCTGACACATCCTTCCATCTGCCAATACTATGCGCATACACACGGAATCGCGCGAACGTAAAGCGAGTACAGGAATATATGCATGTACGTAAGATCGAAGAAGAATATGAGATGGAATTTTTTCGACTCACCTCTCGGAGCTCCTTGATTTTAAGTCCTCCCTTGCCGATGACGCATCCAGCTTGGCTCTGATGCACGAGCATGCGCAGATCGATCATTATGTCGTTTCCATTCTTCACGCCATTCTGCAATTGTTCGGTAAATAGCATTTTAATGTTTGGCCTCGGAGACGGAGACTCTTTTGTGTGACGAACACTTTAAAGCTTTTAGCCTTTGAATGTATTTGTTTTTTTTCACGGATGCTCTTGAATAGATTGTTTTCTTGAGTTTGTTTTATCGTCAGTAGACTAAATTGGCATACACGTTAAGGATTGCTATGCAATTTTCGAAGTTAATGCATCAGCAGTAATTATTGGAATAATTAGAATAAAAATTTCGTTTGTTTTCGTTGCATTATCCCGTGTAGGTCGATAAAACAGATCCATTAATAATAAAGAGAGTTAATGTAATATTAATAGGCACAGTAAACAACAACGTGGTGCTCACCTCTTCGAGTTTAGGTACCATATCACCCAGGACTGTCAGTACAGTATCCAGGTCCGAGCTGATGGTCAGGATCCTAAAATCAGAAAAACTCGGCGAGTTATGCAAGCTCTTCGATCGAGGTGCAGTTCAATACAGAAGGGGTGAATACCGAACTAAGCCATATCATCAAATCGCGGGAAACACTTGAGAACAAATTAATTGATATCGAATGCAAAAGTCTGTTTTTTTTTTTATTCAAGGAAATGGAGTAGCCCGTGTTCGTGAACCGGAAAAGATAAAACCGAGCAGGCAATGTAGTGTTCAAGCGTCTTTCGTTAAACGGCGTATCGTTAAAGGAACGTGTACAAAAAAAGCTTTTAACATAAAACTAAAGTGGTATAGTTACACCGATGCACGTGGGATTATAGTGGTCATTTTTTTCAATTACGGGTGAATATCGATTCAGTTTTATCTATTCTAACTCAATCAGATAATGAATACAATGGGCAATCTCTTAGCCGCGTTTACGGGCTAGTAAAGAGCTTCAATTTTATTAGGAGTCAGATCATTAATTAATAGGGGAATTTACTACCTCTTTTTAAAGTTTTAATTAATTTTTCGACGCTCTGGCCATGGGACTTTCTGAAAAAATTCTTCAGACATCATAATAATATTGCTGACCAATGCAGACGCGATCGTTTATCAAAGCTAAATCCAATTATCCTCGGCTAGACGAGTTGATGAGAAACTTTAAACGGCTGAGATTCGCAATTTTGATAAACGGCTGCATCTGCATTAGCTTCTTAAGCATAAAGGTAGTTGAATTAAATTTTACCATCGCTGATTCTTAATGCTAGCATTATCCATTCACCAATCGACCCTTTTTCTTTCTTTAGCGGATAATACAAATGTCAACACATTCGTAAACGAGGGATATTTCGAAATCATGGTAAACACCCGCAGTGTCAGTGGCTCGAAGCCTCTGTGCATGTTTGTCCTTTATTAAAAAAGGTTATTTACCGCAAACCCTTGGATTACACATAAAAAAGCGGCAGCCACCCATATTATGGACATACAGGGACTTGTTGTTAGGCGATTGTTATGGATTCGAGACCTTTTTGGCGTTAACTGAACGAAATTCGCGTGGCTTCTTCGGATTTGACGAGACTTCTTGGGAGAGAGGAAAAAAATAACCAATTCGATCGATCGATTGCACATGATGGAAATTTCGATGGACAATAAATAGAAAGTGATACGAGTCAGTTTTATACACTCGTGCAATCAATCGACATCGATATCCTAATTTAGAACGATCCAAAGAAGCCAGCACTCAATAAACCACGCTGTCAGTATGACAGGAAATGAAGCGAAGAACCTCCTTACATTCTCGCACTCGAATGAAGAAGCGAGAAAGAGAGAGACAGAAAGAGAAAAAAAACCGATTTCATCGAAGACCATAAGTGGGCCACGGGACTACTGGAGGGTCGGTCGGTGGCGCGGTGTATATACATCTATATAGCACCGCGTGTGGCGAGCTGATCGAGTGAGAGAAAAAAGAAGGTATATACGAAACGAGGAGGAAAAAAAGGCCACGCGAGATTTCGATCAGCGAAATCAGCGCCACCGAGAAAATAGCAGCAGCGCAGGACATTAAAGAACTATCGGCAATTTCCTGGAACTCGCCGCTGGTTCGATTCCTTCGCTTCTTTCTGATCCAGAAAAATGTTGAATTGTTCATCAGAAGTGCTTGGTTTTCTGCGCTCGATGAGGCTCGAGCGCGACTGATTACATCCGAGAGTGATACTCGCTTTTTCCTTCTCAGTGGATGGGATGAGAAAATATTTTCGAGACGATGGCATTGTATAATTTCGCCAAGTGGAAACGATGACGAGAATCGTAGTTGTTTGTACACAGAAGAAGAAAGGATGCTATTGTTCACCGTGAAAACACATCGCTTGGATCATTGGAATTGGTCGAATTTCCAAAATTGCAGCAATATAACCCAACAATTCATAATGCGACTCATTATTGTCGGGCGGGTGATTGGGCCGAATGAATTGACATAATTGATAGAGATAAAGAAAGAGAGAAAAGTAAGTTCATAACAGTGAGAAAGAAAAAAAATGTTGGATGTGAAAATGGTATACAAATGAAAATGAAGCGAAAACGCTCACCGATGGAGATTCCTCAATTTGTTCTGTTGTTTGATTTATTTTCAGCATTGACGAGCCTCCATCGGACAAGTATTCACACGTAATTGACAAAAATATAGTGAAACGTGACGGTGAACGAGCGCGGACAAATGAATCATGACGCCGTAGAGTATATCGCAATCGAAGGCAAAGTGAATCGAAGAAAGTAAAAAAAAAAAATAAAATAAAATGATAACAATAACAATGATAAAAAAATACATAAAAATAAATAATATAGTAGAAAGTAGAGACAGAAAGAGAAAGAGAGAATTAGAAACATTAAGTAGTGGTGTATTGGTATTACCGTTCGGGTCCGTAACAATCGGGTACAGTGATTGAGGCTTTGTACTGTTGGGCGTACACAGCATTGGTACAGTTGGTGGTATTCATTTTCATTGGCGTTCAACGTGGTGGTCGATTGGTTGGTCGGTGGTTGGGCGGTTGTGTGCGGTCCATTTTTGCACGTTCACATCCCGTGTGTCGCATTTCGCACGTTAATGCGCACGAAGAAGAGGCAGAAGGTGTGTATTCATCCAGAGTCAGGTCGGGGCACACAACGACAAAGCCATGGTGGTGGTGGTGGTGGAGGGGGCAACCGGCACCGGGGTCGGGGCGGGGCCAGGGCACAAACCATCAACCAAGTTAGAACCACGTCAGAACTACGTCGCTCGAGACGTATCATCAACATATATTCATTATAGCCTTATAATTCTAATGCGCTCCCCCGATTCATCTTTTTCAAGAGGTTTTAGGTTATGAGATTCAAGTACTTGTCCCATTGTAAGTTGGGGATCGGCTACAGTCTTTTTCGACTTTCCAGCAAATCGAATTTCAAATTGCCTTCTCATTCTCGCGCTCGTTTCAACGGCAAATGTGGCCCCATACGCCGTGCACTGCGGGTAGAACCAATTGCATTTCTTTGGAACGTGGGCGAATGACAATTGTCACGGAGATCTAACCTAAAAATTTCATTCCACGCAGGTAGACAAGATATGAGACCACAGTCTGTCGCTGTTGCGATAGGATGAAAAAACAATTTGAAAATACGCAAGGCAGTGTAGATATTCATAATATCGTGAATAAGGTACCATTGTAAAACTGTACTGTAAAAGGATGACAATGAAAGCACATATATAATGATATATATATATATATATATATATATATATATATATATATATATATATATATATATATATATATATATATATATATATATATATATATATATATATATATATATATATATATATATATATATATATATATATATATATATATATATATATGGGTTCAAAGTGCAATAAACGAGGCATAAAAAGAAGTTAATGGCATCTGCGTCAAGTAGCCAATGACATCGAAAGAATGTCTGGAAGTGCATTTTTATGCGGAATAAAGTATAAAATGGTCGATTTGCTTGGGAGGTAAAGTCGTAAAGGGCTGCTCTCAGAGGTGCTACGCTACACATCACAACTGAACATATGTATATCATATGCACATAAATAAATTTGAATAAACTAATTCTACCGTAAGTAACATAACTCTAGCTACTTTTGTATACTTGTATGCAAAGCTAAAAAAGACTGGCTTTCTGTAGCCCCTTTGATAAGAAATAATAAAAAATGCTACAAAAAATAATAAGAACCAATGCAGTATACACTCAAATCAAACTATAAAAACAAAATCATTACGTATAATATGAAACAGAAAAAGGATCTCAAATAGTATTGAACATTCGCAGCATTTTTTCTGATTTCTTGCCGATCACCATCAACAAAAGCTTCGTGCGAAACTTCCTTCCTCCTACCCTCTATGCGCATACAGTCAATCGCCCTCAGCGCACTTCAACTAGGGGAGGTATACAGTGCTGCTGGCAAGTGGGTGTTCAACTCCCTCTTTCCCCTTTCTATTCCCCCACATCACGTATATCTACACACACGCACACATGATATATATAGGCCGGTGTCTCACTACGCATTCGCTAATTTAGAAAAAAAAATTGAATGATAAAATAGAACAATGGAATAAGAAGAGGTCACGAATAACACTATAGTAAAGGAATAAGAGACCAGTAGTATAGTGTGTGTGCGATATCGTGCGCGGTTGCGTCAGTGCTCTCACGTTATTTGGCCGCTCGCTTATTTGGGTGCACGCACAGGCATGGAAAAATACGTGCACCTCAGGCATATAAGCACAGGGCATTGTCGCACGTAATTTCGCTTCTCCACAGCTCTACTTGCAATATGCTGCGAGCTCTTCGCGCGAGGGACAGGGAGGGATCGGGGGCGTAAGCCGGTGTGAGAGACAGAAGAAGAGGAAGAGAGAAAGAAAGAGAGGAGTAAAAAAAGATGTAGAGCAGAGATCCATACGCGGGGATGTATGCGGAATCGTCAGCGGGACGAGCTTTAATAAAAAGCGAAGAGGTATATATGGAAAAAGAAAGAGAGACAGAGAGGTGCTTTATTGCGGAGCTTCGTGCCGGGCGAAGAGCTTTTGTTTATTACCGCGAGGTACAGCGAAGTCGATCACTCCCGGGAAAAGTTTTTAATTTCATCGCGCAGCATAGTTTGAAAAATTTCGATCGCCGCTGATTAACGAGCCGTCGATCTAACTGTCGATTAACCAGCGGCCCGAAGTCGGGAAACTCAATCTGCGCTCTGCAGTTTTCATTTTCCGCGAATATCGGCACCATCTCTTTCTCTCCTTCCGCTGAATTTCATCCTCCGACGTCTGATCAGCGCCAGACGCTGCAGTCTCTCTCCACCCACGCACACACTTAGACAGAGAGCGAGAATTTTCTTTCTCGTTTTCTCGCGACTCGTCTCTTTTTCGCCGATTCCCGGCTCCCCTTTGGAGAATTCATTCATTCAGTCGACCGGCGGCTTTTGTATTTTCTGCGGAAAATAAAAAACTTCTGGCTGTGTATATATATCTATACGTGCACAGGACAACAGCGGCAGCAGGCAGACAGTGCACAGTGGTGGTGGTAAGAGAGAGAGGGAGGGAGATAGAGAGAGAAGAAAGTAGAGAGTATACATGTACAGATACTGAGGGGGTGGTGGTATACAGGGTAGTTGGCGAAGAGCAGAGAATTAAAGAGAGAATACGCAAGAGCGGGAGAAAAAAGTGGACTTTTCGCCTGATCCTCCCAGTTGATTTTTCTTTTACCACCGCTATACGTGTAGCTTTTTTCCCATCTCCTCATGTAGACGGGAGAGCTTTTTCCCCGGCTTGAGCGCGAGGGCGCCTGCATCAGTCGCGAACGAGAGCGACTCTACAGAGTATAACGAGCGAGAAAGAGATAGAAAGAGAGAGAGAGAGAGAGAGAGAGAGAGAGAGAGAGAGAGAGAGAGAGAAGCGTAGCGCCAAGGCTCGCTTTGCTCTTACCTGACTGCGCAGCTTGGCGATGTTCTGGCCGCCTCTGCCGATTATCGAGCCGGCGACCTGAAAGTGAAAAAAAGGAGGTTAATTACTTCGTGTTGATCGTTCGGAATGAGCTTTCGATTAATTGGACGAGCGTGAAGAGAAATGTAATTAATTCTGTCATTATTATTTATTTTTTTACAACGCACTCTGTAAAAGCTCAAAGTTAATCTCCAAGCTTCTCCAGCTGAGCACGCGCAAGATACTTGTATTCAATTATGCAGGCGGCTAATTTTTCAAAAGCTCGCGCCCTCCAAGAATTCCCCCCACGAGAGAACGCAGCGCATAGCAGCTCGACCGCGGAAGTAGCTAATCAACCTGCCTCCTTCTCTCTTTCTATTTTCAGGCGTCTCAAAAGAGAGAAAGAGGAACGATTAAAAAGCTCAAAACAAAGCGGATATAATCAAGCTTGCGAGAGAACGCATGGGCGGCGCATAATTCCCCGTCATTAGTCTACGGGGACGACGCGTTTCGTGGAATATATAACACGCGTTTCGCGACGGCGCTAATGACGAGGTGTGTGTGTGTGTGGGTACTATATACACTGTATGCTGCTATGCGCCACCCCTGGTGTGACACACGCGCGAGTTATATTACGGGAGCTTGCAGGAGCTTCCAACTGTACTTTTTGCCAGTCACACGAGAGCTTAACGGACAAGTGCGTGCGTATATGCGCCGGATCGTGTGTAACTGTCGTTGCGTGGGCTGCATGCTTTCGAGAGGACGTATACCATGTACCTACACCGTCGTGTTGTTCCTATACTGTTGGGACGATGCTCGGCAGCGAGGGGAATGTTGTGCGGTTTCAATGCAGGGGGGAGGGACATTGTTCGCGTGATGAATTCGATTTTACGTATATTTTAAATAGAGCTTTTTTCTATTTCCTGGTTCTTGAGCTTTTATCCGAAAGCTCCCGCAAATTGCAACTGCATTAAAAATATAACAGCAGTGTGCGTATCCTTGAAAAGCTCGAAAAAAAAAACAAAGAAAGAGAAGCGTTCGCGCTTCCGTATGACCTCGAGCTATTCGTCATCGATCCTTTTTTGCACTGGCAAAATTCTCGACCGTCCTTCTTGGTAAGCAGCGGCACGTCCGCGACGCCGTTTACAGAGCCCGCGGGAATGCGACGCGCTTTGCACTTTGTTTTTGCTACTCTCGAAACTTTCGCGGAAACCCACGAAGAAAGAGCTGCTCTTCTTCTTTTTGAGAAAATTTCGCCGCTAACGACGCTGCGCCCACACGCGAATGACAAACTTATTTCCATCTCTCTCCTATATATTCGAATGCGAAACGATAGCCGCCATTGTTCTCCGAATATGTATAACGCTCGGCGTGTACCCCCCGAGCCAATCAGACAATGCACAATACGTAATTGTCTATTCAATCACGAGAGAGCTGGCGCCGAAAAATTCCAACGAAAGCTCGTGGAATCCCGGTAAAATGCTGCACCATATCGGCGTCTCTCATCTGCCGTATGCAGCGAGCGAGTTGCCCAACTGGAGGTATATTCTAAAATCGCAACATCTTAATCCTCGGGGAGGCCGAAACCTCGAGATGACGAAAGCAGACAAAGACGAACGAGAAAGAGAGAGATCATCATCTCGTCGGACTCTAACGTTGCTATCCCACGACCTCAGCTGACTCGAGGTCTAAGTGCATACGTGTTCGGCGTTTATACGAGTGATTTGAAAGGGAGTGCGTGTTCGTCGTTATGCAAATTTTGATCCAGCTCATATACAGTATAATATAAGTCTCGCGCAGACATCATCAATTTCCAAGCTCTGCGCAGCGTCGAACACGAAAGCGAATCGACAGACGCCTGTCATCGCCGTTCAATCTCGAAAAACCGATCCGGCAGTCTGTCATCCTCGACTCATAACGCAGCTCTCTCTCGGCAGAAAAAAGGCGTCTATTCACACACGACCTGACGTAAGCTGTATACGCGACGCCTGTAATGCAGTGCTGTGAACAATGGAGAGCAGTGTTTCATCATCATCGCGACGACGAGAAAAAGGGAATGTGTGCTGTCTACCCGTATACGACGTTTTAAGTTCAAGGCGAGAGAGTTACGTGGTATACGACGCGCAGGTGCACACCTATAGCTCGAGAGTTACGGCGCTGATTAGCATCAAGTTGGAATTTTTCACGGGATCGGCTTGTGCGTAAACGGTGAATCAGTCGTTGAGGTATGCTTATGGGATTGTCCGAGTGCAGTGCATTGAGATAAAAGATAGCTCGACTATTCATTGGCGAATTAAGCTGCGTACCTTATCCTTCAAGAGGGATAATTAGCCGGTTCGTAGAGCGAATGAATCGTACGAATTAAATCCTACGGAATGAAGCATTGAATAGCCGCGCGATTATACCCTACTACTCTCCACAGCTGTGTGTAATGAAGGATGATTGAGTATTGAGTCATTTACTCGAAAACGGACAATAATACGGATAGTTAGCTCCGTACGATCAATTCAACGCGGCTCTACTTTTATTTCCACTCTTAACTCGAGGGGCTTTTCAGAGCAGATTTCTCACTGTCTTTCGCTCTGGACTCGACGGAGCGAATTTTCGAACTCGTCATATTCTCACGAGATATCAGGAGACACCTTTCTCCTTCTTTTTCTCGAACAAAAAGCCCTTCATGTCCCGCAAATCGAAACGCGCGCAACACACGGCTCTGAATGAGCCGCACACGCACAGGAAATCGTCGCGTGAGAAGCTCGAGAAAGTCATTCCCAAGACGTTATATACACTCGAGAGAGACAGTAGCGTCATTCAGCCGTATACACAGCGAGTCCTCGAGATCTGCACTACTCGCGAGAGCGCCCACGTATATCTTGCGTAATATACACATGGCGGTGATGAAATTGAAATATATGTGTGTACACGTTCGCGTATATTCAATCGAGCTGTTTACCGGGCGGCTTTATTATTATTGCGAGAGCGTGATGAACAAAGTGCGAACTGGATTGCAAATTGGATATTAGCGGCGAGAGCGGATCGAGTTATGATTTTAATGCGTGTGTGTATCGCTCGCTCGATTATGTATGGATACTTGCGCGTGATGTAGTCGGAGTTTGTTTGAGATGGGAATTGCGTTAATCGAGCGCGAATGCGAATTTTCCAATTAATTAGCGGCTTTTTTAATCAATCGCTATATAATACACGATCAAGCTAACGACACATCGTTCTCTAAAAAAAGCCCCAGAAAACAAGCGGTAGTTTCACAAGAACGAAAGCGCGCCTGGCCACTTCTCAAATTATCGTGGCACTTAGAAAAATTACATAGCCTATAATATCTTCCCGTCGGCGGCCTCGCAACACGGCAACCTCTATAATCCTCTCCTTGTACTGAGCAAACAAACGAAAACAAGTCGACGACGCGGCAACATAACAACAACAACGACGACGATGCCTAATACCCCTTGGATTAGAGAGAGAGAGAGGGCCTGTGTATAATCGTCGCCGGCTCGCTTAGCGTCCTCTAAAATTACACCTCGTGCACTTTCACGAGTGAATTTATACGCCGCGCGCGACGACGAGAGACTATACTATTGCATTATGTGCGCCTTTCAAAACTATCGCGACAGGCTGATATGGGGCGCGAGTCGATCCAGTTCCTATGTTATACCACTGCGACACAATAATACGCGTGTGCGTAACTTCTGTGAGCGGATTTTCCGGCGAACAGCTGACTTGTAACATGGCCGCGAGGCGTTGTTGATTGATGGATGTGTTTCTTGCACTCCTTCGCTCTACAGAGCCATTGTTTTTACGCTTCCTGCCGGCGCGCGGCGGTGTCTGTCTTTCAGTTTTTTGTCAATCGGCCGTCCGTCCCTCTTGCAGTATAGGATAATGCGCCGTGATCTATACTCGTTTCTAAAATTCCAGAACGTTATCCAATTCGCGATATAATTAGTATTTTACGTAAGCTTTCCCTTAATTAGGCTGTAGATACTCTCCTAATTTTTTCGTTCGTCGAACGATCTGACATTAACGCCCGCAGCTACGCAGTTCCGTTCGATTTTCATTGCACCGCAAACTGGAACAGCGACGGCTATATCGAGTGCATTTATTGAGTCTGCAAACGTCTGCGCATGGCTCGCCAGAGCCTGACTTTATCTACTTCTGAAATAGACTCCAAAGACACACACACACTGGCAGCGTTGATTGATCGTCGATTTGAAGTCTATAAAAGACGCGTCTCTCCATCATCCGCCCCGAAATAAATCGCCCTGAGAAGCCCACGCGGAAGGAGTCTCACGCGAAAGAAACGAAAAAGAGCTGGATAACGCGCGCTTTTCCGGTGTCCGAGAGAGAGAGAGAGAGAGAGAGAGAGAGAGAGAGAGAGAGAGAGAGAGAGAGAGAGAGAGAGAGAGAGAGAGAGAGAGAGAGAGAAGAGCGTCTGACAATGACCGGAAGGGAAGCGCGCGAAGCGGAAAGATTATCTGCCGACGGCGTCTGCGGTTGGCTAAGCCGCGATTGCGTGCCACCTGTAACGCCGGGAGCTGCTGCTTTCGACGTGTACGAAACTCTCCCGAGGCTATGCGCTCGCGCTATCGATCTCCAGCGTCCGAAGCTCTTTGATGTGTGTACGCGTATACCGGCGTCACGGGGTCAACGACCGCCGAGTATGTGTGTGTGTGTGTGTGTGCACGTACACTGATGGACGTGCACGCGTGACGGATGCGAAAATCCAGTTCGGCTGTAGCGGATTATACGGGTGGTGCATAGGCTGCTGTTAAGGTTTTTCGTCCATCGGCGCTTGTGCGCAGTGGCGATCGTGCGTGAGAGAGTTCAGTGAACGGCGTATGTGTGTGTGTGTCGTTGATTAGAGGTTAAAAGTGCCGCTATGTAATCGCGAATAAATTAAAAATGTAGGCGACGCCGTAACCTCAAACTGCAGCCGATAACCTCTATATAGCGTATGCAACCGTCTGTGTATATAACGTTGCCTCGCACGTTCGATAAAGATATCACTGATATACATATCTCTCCGAGCTCATATAAACAAAAAAAAATAATAATAATAACAAGAAACAAAATGAAATACATACCCTGCTGGGGATAAGGAGTCGAAGTTCATCCTCTCCTTGCCTGTAGCGCTTGTTGGGGTTGGTTGGGCCTCCGCCCGACTGAGCGTCAGCTTCACGCTTCATTATCCCTGCAACACAAATAGACAGTGTCTCCGTGAAAACTCGGCGCGCACATTTATAACGCATCCCTATATACGCGTCTCTGCCAAAAAACCAGCGGCGAAATTAATCAGTCACACGCCCAGGCGCGCAGCTTTGTTATATGTCTCTTTGATCGATCCAGAGCTTCTCGCTTGGCTCACGTGTGTGAAATACATAAACAATCGCAAAATCCACACATGCGCAAGACAATAAAAGAGACGCACATACGGTAAATTAATTTACGTGTAAATCATACGGCTGAGCGCCTCGTCGTAAATCAGTGACTTTATCCGAGCGCCTGTGTGCGTCTATTATTTTCGAGTGAGAAGAGGATTTATCGCGCGTAAGATGGCTTTCTACGAGCTGAGCGTGCGAGTATGTGCAGGGATTGGAAAGTCGGAGATCTCGTTGTTTTCCGTGTGGAAAACGGCTTTTCGAAGAGCCGACTTATCTCTCGACGAAGGAATATCACCGAAGCGAGCTCGATTTACGAACGATTATTTATCCGAGAAACCAGTTCTCGGGGAACTCTTGCTCAATTTCCAGTTGCTGCGCTGCGGTAATATCCGTCGGTAGCCACCCTTATCCTGTGCAGATCGGACAAGCGGGTTTGCCAATACACGAGCCTATAGATTCGACTAATTAACGGAACCTTAGGAAAAATTCATATCAGCCGAACAGCATCTGAATGAAGCCGTTCACGTGCGCGAGGTTTTCGCGAAAAACACGGGCTTCGCCGACGTTCTATCCCTACTACTCCACTTGGGCTTTTATCAATGAAACGAATTTCCCATTCAGCATAGTCGAGTTGTGTACACGCGAAGAAATCGCGGTATTGTTTCGCTGTATTTTCCGCGGCGAAAGTTTCTCCCGCCAAGATTATACCGTATCGCATCTGCGCTTGCGAGTATTAGCTACATGCTCGAGAGGGAAAATTCTCGTGAAATTCAATCCGCCGTGGTGTATAGCGTCGTCTCGCGTTTCCGAGCTAAACCGTCACGACACTGCACCGAGTATTTTTCATGTGTACGGAAGCATCGTATAATCTAGAGTATGTACACTATACACTTCGGTGGGAAAAATTCACGCCTTATATAACAGTTTTTCCTTTTGCTTGTATTTAAATCGCGAAAAACTTTCCCGCGAGCTCTCAATTTTCGCCAGCGAGTGAAAAGACTTTTCCTTCTTCCTCGGGCACGCGACGGCGACCTAAAAAAGAAGCCGCACAAAAGACCGTATTGTGTGAGACCGTAACGGACTCTCCTCGATGCATAGTAGTAGTATGAATTCTTAAGAGACTCGTTAACATTCAACACAGTGAAGCAGTTTTTATTTCGACCGAGTAGTGTGTGTATTAATTAAATTATACGACGGACGTGCGCGTGCGTGACTCGTCCAAGACTTTCGGTCTGAACTTTGAACGACTATACGTTCAAAAAGTTGAATAACAATATAATCCGGCAGTGGCGAGAAAAGCTGCTGTAATACTCGAATTAGAATTACCGCGAGAAAAGTGGGTCAGCGTGTCGCTATTACGATTTCCGAGAAACTCGCGACACGGCTAAATAACTCACGCTGCACGTAAGGCGTAAAATCTCGGGGAACAAAAACAAGTTTGAAAAGGCCATTTCCTATGCATCCGAAAAGTCGGCGCAATACATCAACACCCGAGATACTGGCGCAACTTTTTCCGATTGACTACTATGGCTCCCACATACAATGCAACGTATATAGGTGTGGCTGTCGCGCCGTTATATTAGGCAAACGCACACGCCGGACGCAAAAGTTTGCTGTGTGCGTCGTCGTAGCCGGAATACAGCCGTGTGAAACCGTCGCTCTCTTTAGAGAACTTTTGAAGTGTGTATACGGCTGTGAAAGGATCGTTTCGAGGAACGATTTTAAAATATTCTTACTTATACATCCGCACACTCGAAAGGATCCCTATCGCGTTGCTAGAGAATTGCGAAACGGACGTGTATAGTGTACACGCGTTATAGGAAACGCGTTATATATTCCCCAGCTTTTAACGCACAATATATCAATTTCTTTCAGCGGTGTAGCTTGCAGCTTGACAGACATGCTGATGCAGTGTGTGCGCAATGCGAACACACGCGGACACACTCCAGCTAAACTTGATACATGGCAGCTTTCTCTCTATTGTTGGAAATCCTGTATCTTATTTTACAATACACACGTGTGTGCATATAAATAGCAAACGACATTCAAAATTTGCATCGATGCAGCACTCGAAAGCTCCAATAATACAATCCTGTAGCGAATCTTGGCCGAGTTTGCGTAACCCTCGCGGATTATGTTATATACGCATATCGTGTGAGAGATAGAGCGCGGCGAGTTAGGTAAGGTAATGAGTCGAGGATTTTTCACAGTCGGGTTGTTAACGCTACCGCCGCTGCGGATGATTAATGGCGTCGGTGGATTATGATGTTGGGGCCCAGCGAGGATTTTGACGATGATTGAGGATTTTTCTGGATTGACGCGCGAATCGCTCGCGGACAGAGGAGCAGCGAAAGTTCGCGGGAATTTCTGTTAGAGAGAGCCGAAAAACTTATCCATTAGTGCGGACGAACGATGACAGCTGCGGCGACGGAAAAAATGACGACTGTGTGGTGTACTGAAAACTATATGCGGAAACGCTATAGTAAGCTATAGTACTTTTTCTGTCTCGGATATCGTTGTTCCTAGACAATAAGACGACCGGCCGATTAGTATGCAGACGACGTTTTCTGCGACGGCTATGAACATATGCGTATATGAAAGGTTGTCAAATATGTTCAAGGCTGCAGCCTTGCGTCATCAGTACGATTTTTTGCAAAGATTTGGCCTCAACAAGTTGTGTATCAATGAAATCACCAAAATACTCGTCCCCAACTGCACACGCGACTCCCGAAGTAGCCGTAATTCGGTCGTTAACTCCAAAAAGTCGGTCCGATCGATTAAGCACACACACGACTACCATACCAGATAATTTAATTGCCTAAAAAAAACAATCGCTAAAAAAAGAAGACAGACGTGTGTGACATCCCGGAAAAGGACACACGCAGTGCCGCGTGAGTCGAACGATCGATGATAATCGTCGCTCGCTGGAGCAATTATTGGAGATATCATCGTCGACGTGTCTCTGAATGATTTACCGGCAAGCAGCCGCGCCACCTAATGCTCCCGACGATTACGAATACCACTGCTATATCGTTGCGCTTTATCGGCGCAAATCCGTCGCCGCCGCGGTGAATTTACTAATCGATCGCGCGGAATTATACGATCGCGGGTCGACTCGTGTGCTGTGCGTAAACACAGTCTATGCTGTGCGTGTATTATTCGATACATTTCGGTCAATAATGTAGGATGACGATGACTCGTTACGCCGACGGTGAATTACCCCGATTGTGTGATGCGTATGGGTAGCTTTGTAAAAATTGATCATTGAGCTAATTTACTTCCGTTTCTGCACTACACAGTAGAAGAAGAAATTAAATGCGCTTTCCATCGCGAAGAGACGCCATTTTCCCCGAGAGTCCATTCATCCTTTCGCAAAAGGAAGGCGAGGAAGAAAAGACGAAGAAGCAGACGCGCCAAATTGTCTGGAAGGTAAGAGTCGCGTGTCTCGCGACGCCAAACAGTCCATTACTGCGTATATATATATATATATATATATATAGACGCGTGGGCGGATATGGAAATCGAGAGCGACAGTCGAGATGTTGGAAACGAGTAGCCCCGTGTAATCTGGTGTAACAGCTTTTATGAATTCACTCAGTGACTGGATATCGTATACGGCTATAGAGCGTGTGATTTTAAAAGGAAATTCAGGACGAGTCATTGCTTGATTTTTTTTCGGTCTAACGGCGCCGTGTCGGGATTTAATTGAAGGGTTACGGCTAGAAATTGCTATTATCGCGCCGTGGTCCGATATAACACAGAAGAGGTTTATTGAATCATATGATTCTATTGAGACGCCGACACCATTCAATTTTCGTATGGGATCGCGAGGTAATTGTACAGTAGCTTATATTTTCGAAGCCCGTAATAGCGGCTATTTCGAATGGGAAAAGCCGATACAGCCGGACACTGGACTGTAATCAGCTATTGATATCGTTTCTGGTCATTATTAGGCTGTCGTTGTAATTATACCTACAGGCATTTTCATGGAAATGCCGATGCGAAAGGGGACAAATCAATCACAATAAAGCCAAAACAATGACGGAAGCAGAAAAAGAAAGGCACTGAACCCCCGCACAAAAGGGCCATACATCGTTTGCGCTTTTCGGCGCTTCTCGCGCAAACGATTAGCGCCAGAGAGAGAAAGAGAGAGCGGATTCATATCCGTCTATATATTCGCGTTAAAGCGGATGTGCCGCTCTCACGCGGGCACGAAAAATCCATTACACGGATTACCATACTTTTTTGCTCTAACTCTTTAGATTCCACCCATCGCAATTAATCGCTAGCTTAATTCAAATACAGAAAAAAAGTCGTCACAACGAGTTAAAGACCCTTTTTCCAATCGCTGCGTCGAATCGCTCAGTCGATACACATCGGCGCGCGCGTTTATCAATAGCCGAGAAAGAGACAAAGAGACGGACTACTTCGGTCGACTATGCATTATCGTGAATTTTTCATCAGAGAAAACGCCGAGCGCTGTTGCTACACGTCTGCACACAGATGCGGGAAGTGGGCTCTGACGCGCGCAACTGAGAGAGCCGCCCGTGGAACTTATTGATCGGCGAGTCGAAACGGAATCGCGAAGCCTGTCTGTGACTTTTACACGCGCCTCCTATCTGTCTTTTTGTAGGTCTCCTCTTTGGGAGACAAAAAATAAGCGCTAAATAAATTATCCGGCTTCTCTCTATCCCGAGGATCATCGTCATCGAGGAAGAAAATTGTTGTTGTTCCGCGGTAACGAGTTTTCTAATAACGCCGGCGTGCATCGTTGGAGATTCAATTATGCGACGTAGCTGCAGTGTACACTGCGGAATTGTTATTAAAACGCGATGGTACGCGAAGCTTTGAAAAAAGGGAGGGGAAACGAAGAGTTAACCTGATCGCATTCCTCGGAAATTTCCAGAGAGGTAACTTATCCAATATCGAGAGGAGTAGAAGAGGAGGAAGAATAAAGTAAGCTCATTCAATCAGGCCGCGGCCTTTGAAGCGAGAAAATCTCCGTGTTTCCGTTTTAAATAAAACAGCTCCCGAGCACGAATCTCCGGTCAGAAAATAAATAATACTGCCGTCGCATCTCTCTTTCCTCTCCCTCTCGATTATATGTGAGGCAACCTCGGCGGCGGCGAATCGATTTTCTCCGGAGTAATTGAGTCTCGCGAGATCATTTCCTCGATGTACACACTCGCGCGCCTGAAGAGAGAGAAATGGGAGAAACAGGCGAGCGACGCGCACTAGAAAAATAACCAGTTTTATGTGTAGACCACCCGCTGATCTAATGCGCTTGTAATATCAATGGATTTTCATTAGTGCTCTAGTCGCCCCTCGCGCAGTACATTATATGCAAAAAAGAAAATAAGCATATCGAGTCGATCGCTATAATCCCGATCAAACCCGCAATCCAGCCTCTCGACGGGCGTCGTCCGATGAATGAGTAACCGGTTTACGTCATCGCTCGCCGCCAGAGGGGGTTGTTTACGCGACTAAACGCTCCGAAGAGGGATGGAAAGGGAAAATGAAGAGAGAGAGAGAGAGAGAGAGAGAGAGAGAGAGAGAGAGAGAGAGGCCCGAGAGCGAAATCAATTATACAAAGTAATCTGCGCCGGCTAATGGCCGAGTTTTTGAGCCTCGGCTCTGCTGTACACAGCGTGTCGCTGTCGAGGCTCCGCGGAAGCTGCTTGTGTTCCGTATGAATTATTGACGACCGTTTGGCTGATGATGTTTGTCGCGAGTTGACGGAGGCGCTAAAGGAAACACCGATCGACTGAATTTACAAATGGCGATGAAAGTATTCTAGTTTATCAGAACGAAGAAGAAAACTGGACGGATCGGAGGACGGGAACATTTTGCGAACGCGAGCTCCTGCACTAGTGCGCATCTTTTATTCATGGCCGGTTTTTTGTTTACATATTCATAAAGAGATCAATAGCCTCGTAGGAAGTTACGTGCCACTACGCGTACACACAGCAATCCGAAAGCTCCGGATGCAAACCACGGCTCTGTATCAGGGAAAAATCGCTCTCCCACCGCCTAAAATTCCGTCGAGCTCCAAACTGATGCCATTGTATACGCTGGCCCCGGACTGTATAGAAGCTTTGTGTAACTTCGCTCCGCGCCGCCGTCTATTGTACTACAGCGAGCAAAGAGCCCGGGTTAACTTCAAGAAGTTTGCCTAATTCACTCGCAGCGGTAATGAGCAAGCCGTGTACCTGTAATATCGTCAAATGCCGGTAATCGGGGGAAATGATTTTTACCGAGCTAGAGGAGCTTCCCTCAATTTTGCAAGTCAGCCCGCGCACCATAAAACCACGTCTATTAATATATCGCGTAGTACACAAGCCTCGCAGCGACGCTAAGCGGTCAGCGAACCCGCGGCTCGCGAACAAAGAAGCTCTCGCGCGACCAGTCGACAAAGCAAGTGTACAGAGCTTTGACGGAAGATATGAGAAAATTTGACAAACCCATCTCCAGCGGCGACGAGTCGTCCCGGTGGACGAAAATAATAACGCCTCCTAATAATAAGTCTCAAGGAAGAGGAAGAAGAAGAAGAAGAAGGCAGCAACAGCAGCGGCGTATAATGACTCCTACTCCAGCGCGTCGCTGCACCGACTGCGGATCCGCGGTTTTCCCTCCTCTCTATCGCACGTATACGCGAGCAAGAGAGAGGAGAGGAGAGAAGCGCATTCCTGGACAGCTTCGCTCTAGCCTCGACTAGCTGGAGAGGGAGTGGTGGTAGTCTCGAGCGGATATGCAGCCGAAGAAGAAGAAGAGGAAAGAGGAGGATGAAGGGGAACGAGCGAGGAGCTTTGGAATTTCGCGTAGGGGCTTTCCTTTGATGGGAGTTTAACTAGTTTCCGAAGATTCTTGCGCGCGCGAGCTTTTCGGCGCGGTATCGATTGAATCCCTCGAGGGAATCGATTCGTCCGCCCCTGGGGGTTGTTAACGGTGAAAACAGCGAGTAAAGTCGATCGGGAGTATTTTCGGTAAACATTCGGAGCGTCGAGCGAAATTATGGATCGATTTCGGTGTGAGATCCTCGGAGGACGAGGCAGCGAGAAAAAAGGGAAGCGCTGCAGTGCCGAGAGGCGTAGTAGGGATTGGAGAGAAGAGCTCTCGGTACTAGAGGGTAACGTCCTGGTACTGCACGCTGTATGTAGAGCCAGTCAGGCGAGTTTGCTTATGCGAGGAGAGAGAGAGAGAGAGAGAGAACCTCCTCTGCTGATCTATGCTGCGCAGTAGAGAGAGGACGACGCCGATGATTTCCAAGGACCAAACGGAAAAATCAGCTGAACGCTCGCGTGGACACTCGTGTGTTATACTTTGATATTGAAGGCGATCACTCACCGGATAACAGTTGGCGCTGTTCCGTACGTCGATGTTGTTGCTGCTGCTGGCGGTAGTAGTGCTGCTACCGCTCGCTTTCTCTCACTCCCGGAGGCCTCCCGTAGATGGACTGGCAGCCTGCCCTGCGCAAACAAACAGACGACGCGCACGTTAGACACACTCTGTGTACGTGTACCACTGTTATGCCGACTTGCTCTCTCTCTGTTTAGTCGACGGATAATGAGCTGTATGAGTAGGTGTATCTAGGAGAACAATGTTGCCTTTGCTCAAGGCTACAGCAGTAGGTGTGGATGAGAGAAAAAGAGAAAAGGGCACTTGTGATCGATGCTCGTTACAGTCCGTCGAACCCCTCGCGTCGTCGTAAGGATTCACCGGGTCGCGTTTTGCAAAAGAAAAAAACCACACTTTTTATCACGACGGACACACTTGCACACACCTCACACAGGACCTGTTGTACACTGGGTCAACGTGTCGCCTCCTCCTGCAGAAACAATCTCGCCTCCGAGAGCTGAGGGTCTCGATGTATTTCAGCGAGAAGAAGAAAAAAAGAGTAGAAGCAGTAGTAGTAGACGGTGGAGTCGCTGACCGGCGACTGCAGCACGCGCGCGACGTCTGAGCTCCGCGCTACGAAATCCGATGCGAGCCAGCCCCTACTACTCGCTATATACCGAGAGCGAGTGAGAGAGAGAGAGAGAGAGAGAATCTAGCCGAGAGGGAGAGACCGATAGAGTATCGCGCTGCGAGAGACGGAGAAAGCCCGCCAAGTGTGTATTTTATACGTGGTGGGGTCGCGAGTGTTGTGTACCTGTCGAGCCGCTGCGTATTTCTTTTTTGCCGCTATAGAATAGTTAGAATTTTTCGGATTCAGCTTTAATACAGCTCTCGGCGAGCCAGAATGTTATTTCTCGCCGCCGGAAACTCGAGTTTAATACTGACGAGAGCGAGGATAAAGTTTATTGCCGTCAGCTGTGTTTTTTTTTCGAAACAACTATTAAAAAGTACACACGTAACTCTAGACGCGACGTTGTTTCTCTTTTTCCGCGACCGCGCCGGAGTAATTAAAACGCCGTGTTGACTGTTTTCGACGCTTCGGCTGGAGCCGAGTGTATGTGTTTTGAATTATACCGAGCGTCGACTTTTTCGAATTTAATATTTCAGCGCGAATTACGAGTTTCTGTAGTAATTACTGAATCGAGCCTGCGATCGATCACCTCGCGTTACGTACAAAAATAAAGTGAACCAGTCCATACGAAAATCCAACCCACACACCCCGCGTTAATCGAACGATGCAGCGCCGAGGAAAAAAGCTGTCGGAAAACGCCCCCGGCGATCTCGATCTCGAGATAAAGTCTCCTCGGCAGTCGGGTTCTTATCCGAGAGCGAAATTTCATTCCTACCAATGTCGACAATATTCGTAAAAGGCTCTCCTCCCCCGCTCACGAAATTCATTGGCGGCTGCAGCAGCAACCCGAGGGAATTTAAAAAGCCCTCGTTCCCGGAAAAGCCGAAAAGGAGCAGCCTCTTTTTTTCTTCCTCTTTCGAGCGTATAATACACGCAGAGGGTGAGATAGACAAGAGCCTTACGCTGCTCAATCGATAGAGTTGCCAAGCGCCAGCGTGAAAAATCCGAAACCTTGTTGTGTACAGGGTCAACGAGCTTTTTAAAGCTCCGAACGGGATCAGAGATTTTATACACTTAACTCTCGATGTTACGCAAAGCCGGAACAAGTCGCATACACACGAGCTGCAGCACACCGAGAAAGTGTAATTACCTCATCGCAAATGGGTCAACGTCCACTCGATTCGCATTCCGCAAGTCGTATAAGCACACACATCGAGCGCGATGGAGAAAACGCATCGACTTGCGCGGTGAGAGCTATATAAAAAAAAACGTCCCCGGCAAAACAGTTAAACGCATTCGACCGCGAGCGAAGTGTATACTCGAGCTCTCGTACACGTATGTTTGCAGTGGCACGCGCGCGGGAGAAAATCATTTCACGGAAGAAAAATTGCGTGCGCCCACAGTCTTTCGCGTAAAGTGACGCGTGCTTATGCAAATTTCGGCGTTAATTATGGAAGGGTGAGAGAGTGAGGGGGGAGAGACACCGGCGGCGGGGAGACTTATCGATTTGTCAAAAGGTTGCTATTTTCCGAGGCTGAAAAATGAGTATGTGCGTGCGTGTGTGTGAGAACACATAGGGGAACGACTGGCGCTTTTCTTCCCCCGCGTACACGTATGGCAGCAGAGTATGAGTCAACCGATATCGATCCATTGTGTATTAACCGTCAAACTCCGTCTCGAGAGATATTATAGACAGTCTCTTCTCTCTGAATCATTTTTCACGTATACACAGTGCGAAAACAGCGTCGCAGGATTTTAATTCCGCCGTAAATGAAGACTCTGCACGTCAGCCGAAATTCCTGAAACGCAATATCAAGCTCTCCCGAGTCCCCGTATACAACGTAGTATACAGCACACACACGCGCGCGCAGCGTACTCTGGGCTCGCGTACAGACAAATTTAATTAAAGCGCGATCGCGCAAAGGCCCGAAGCGAGAGAGCTGAAACTCAATTCCAAAAAGCCTCCATAGCGTACGTATATACATGTATATACAGGGGTGGGGGGGTATAGAGGAGCCACAGCGCTGAGAACAAACTCGACAGGCTGGCAAATCGAGCGTAAATGTGTGAACACGTCTATATACCTACTTCAATCTATCGGCGATTCCTCGAGGGATCCGGTCGGAGAAAGCACACAGACATATACACACTTGTACACAGAAACTCGCGAGTATATACAAACTGTCTCACGCGATACGGAGGGACGACGCGCGACGGCTGCTGCTATATTGATCAGCCGATGGTCGGGTGGATACTGAACCCAAGTTCGTGGAACTCACCCCCCGGTGACTCGGTCTAGTGGTTAGCGCGCATGCGCCAAGCTTTTACCCCTCTATATAACAAGCGCGCGGCGCAACTCGATTTCCGCGTCGCCTAGTTTTCTATCTCTCTCTTGTTCTCACTCTTTCTCTCTTTCTCGCGTTAATTATCCGCTCTCTGGAATAATGCTGGCTCTTGTTTTTGTTTCGTTTCTTTTTTTGTGGCTCATCGACGTGTGCACTTTGTTGTATTAAAGAAGACAGAGAGGCTTTGTGCTAAAGGAAAATGAAAGTTTCCGAGTGGAACGCTCACGAAGTATCGCGATTTTGAGGTTAGGTATAACCTCAAAATTGAATTTCGAACGTCACCGCGCGTTATTTAGCTCCACTTGTATATCCCAATTAGGCGTGTATATGAATCATGAAAAGCGCGTCGAAAAAGACGCGCGGGTTTAGGCAATTAGCCTCGAGTGTTTCTGAAAGGGTTGAGTATGTATGTCTGGCTGTGTGCACGCGCGTGGGATTTGTAATTTAATTGTTTCCGAGTGCGATTGCGTGCGCTGGCTGTTAAACACTTAACGAAGATGTAAATGCTGTACGATCGGCTTCGTCCCATATAATGCAAATCGCGAGTGTGAGTAGTATCGAAATCTCGATTTTTTTTTTATGTAATCAGTGCTTTACGACAATCGCTTATATACAAGCAGCTAACGAAAGTCAAAACATCGCAGATTACACTCGGTTCTAATACTCGAAAAAAAAGCAATAACCAAGCGCTGAATCATTGCGGTTTGCCTAATGGCGCTACCTACCGCAAAGAAAGAAACGTCATATCCAATCATCCAGAATTTTCCAAGCGCTCGGCGACGGCAATTTCACTCTCTCGCGTCTCTCTCTCTCCCTCTCTCTCTCTCTCTCTCTCTCTCTCTCTCTCTCTCTCTCTCTCTCTCTCTCTCCCCGAGACAGTCTCATTATTCAGACCGATTCGTGTGCCGGTGTGTATACATATATACACGTATATTCCCACAAGCCGCAGATTCAACCGCTCGCGCGCGCCCGCTAATTCCACTCGCTCTCGACTCTCCACGTAGATATATAGGTAGGCCATAGCGGAGATCGATTCTCGGTCATCCTATAGGGTTCATCCTTTCTATTAGCGTCGCCTTCGTATATTTTCTCATCGATTGTGCAGAGCTGCTGCAGCTGCAGCAGCCTTTCTCTCACCTGGTTTATTACCCAGCGCGTCGCTCGCGAGTCGGTTTATCGTGAATGAACTCTCTCGCGGATTGTTTTTGCACACTCCACTTTTCCGCGAAAAATGCCACTCCATTGTGCGACTTTCTTTGTTACGCGATACACCATACATATACCGAGTATTGCTGCGATGCGGCTGCTATTTACGGATCGTAGCTGTATAGAGTGTGTTTGTAAACAACGAGGCGAACATTTTTTGTTTTTCAACGTTTCGAAGGTATTTCCACAAGTGCTAATTTTGGAACGGCGTAAAATTCAAAGAGAGAGAACGGAGCTCACACGGGAAAAACTCTCGATCCTTAATCTAATCTCTCTCTTTCTCTCTCGCTCTCTCTCTCTCGCTCTCGCTCTCTCTCTCTCTCTCTCTCTCTCTCTCTCTCTCTCTCTCTCTCTCTCTCTCTCTCTCTCTCTCTCTCTCTCTCGAGTTTCCCTTCTGCGTGCGCGCGATCTCTGTAGCGCCACTCGCCGGAGATAAAGATTTTTCCCTCGACCCTAATATAAGAGCCTCACTCTCTCTCGCGCTGGCGCTACTCCTCTTCTCGCATTTTGTTTTTCCGCGAGACGAGCGGCCTAGGTAATATACTCTCTGAGAGAGAGAGAGAGAGAGAGAGAGAGAGAGAGAGAGAGAGAGAGAGAGATAAGAATCGCAAGGCAGCTCTCGGCGAGGTATGCGCGACGGGTACACGCGGTTTTCTATACGTGAAAGCATGCGCGCACAGAGGCTGCATCGGAGAGGCGCATATTGGAGATAAGGTTCGAAGGAGCAAAGTGGATGGATGCGGGCAGTGATATCAGGGAAATTATATTTGAAATACCGACCGAGTGTTTAAGGGGCTTCCAAGTCGGTTTTTGTCAAAATAGCGATAGAACTAAGTATAATTTTGAGATTCGGCGCTCCGTCGGTAAAACAGTATTGTAGATAAGGTAGGAACTCCAGAACCCCCTTAAAGTTACTACAAGCCTTAATAGAGATGATATTTCTCGCGACACACGATAATTTGCTCTCGGCACATCAAAAATAAAATATTTAGAGAGCTCAGCATCGAGATTTCATAAAAGTAGTAGGAAGAGAGCAAAGGTGCGCACGAGAAATAAAGCATCAGCAGCAGCAGCGCGAAGACAGGAAGAAATGGCGAGTAAAAATCGAGGAAAAAGTCGCTGCAGAGGGGCTTTACGAGCTGAAGGCAAAAAACGAAAAGGGCGCAGAGTAGCGTGTACTGCATAGTCGAGAAAGAGAGGCGCGCGCAAACACAAGAAGAAGAATAAGAAGAGAAGAAGAAGAGGTTTGTCGCGTCGTCGCCGGACGACGTCGATGACTCCTTTGGTTTCCGCGTTTCGCAGGGGGGACGGAGAGTATTTACAAGTGCCGCGCGGCGCATTAAAGGCGTGGGAGCAGAGAAGAGCTTGACTCTGCTGCTGCTGCTTCTTGCTGAATGAATAATATCGCGCTGACGGGCAAACCGTCGGGCTCAAACGCTATTTCGCTCTCTCCTCTTCTACAGCCACCAAGTAAGTAATGCATAATCCTTTGTGCTATGTTTTGCCTTCTCTCCCTCCAATGTTTACCCTTTATCTCCGCTTAGAACCACCCGCTAGAATATTCCATAAGGCGACTCGATTTTTTTTAATTAAACGGATAATCGCTGTCAATTGTTGGGCAAACAACAAGAAGTATTTCTCAAGAGCGAACAAACACACCTCGCGAGTGTCTCCGTCCACTCCCATGCATTTAACGCAATAGCAGACCATCATCCTTGACAAAACAATGAGAGCCAAACTAGCTAGACGCATGCCTATTTGCTAATCTTCCTTACGTGCCAGTCGGCTCGGTTAAAAAGCGTGTAAATGAAGACAATATACAATAGCTCGAAAGTCGGGAAAGATACAGCGGATTCGCGGTTACGCTTCGCGGATTCGATTCCTAAGCCTCACTGGCTTCCACCGGGGGAAGGAGACCTTTCATATCTGGGGAAGTACAGGACGATCCTTCAGCGCTTTCATTTCGCGCGCGGCGGCGACATTCTTCGTACGCGCGGAATTTTCGTTTCTCCCCCTGAAATGAAGTACGTGCTCGTGATGGCGAGGAATTCGTTTGCGTCGCGGCCTGTTTGGACCGTAAATTGCACGACGCGCGCGGTTATTTTTTAATTAAGCTGAATGAAAATTTTTGAGATCCTTCGACGTGAATTTCGCGATAGAATAACGGTTATATCATCTCGTCGTACTACACGTGAACGTCTTTTTTATCGCCGTCGGTAAAGCTGCAATTTATACGTTCTTATAAAACGGAATCCAGAATTGTAAAATTCCCAACAACATAATATCTGCAGCCGTCAATTTCCCGCGTATTCCCACGCTCGAAATTCCCCGCAACCTGTGTATAACGTTCCTCGATCCGCGAAACACGTGTTTTATACCTAGAAAAACAACTTACACATACACACGCGCTCGAAATATGGAGAATCACGTGAGCCGCTTAGGCAGTGATAAATAGTCTCCAGAGAAAGCCTACGAATTTTTCGAGACTATACTCGTGAGCATATTCATTAAAGCCTAACGAGTGTGGCTCTGGCTAGAGACACACAATACATCAACTCCGCCGTCGTCGTCTCTCGGACACTGACCGAACGGCTGAGTAAACCGGCTACTCACTTCGATCCTCGTAATACGGTTAGGATGTGTGTGGCGTAGGAGGTGGATTGGCTGCTAATTTCGTTTTCGAGAAAATGCGATTTCGATTTTATTTCCGGCGCGCGTGGCTTAATTGTGGCTGTAAATTTAACGCGCGCAATTAGGAGCTCGGCACGTGTAAAGCGCCAAATTAATTGGATGATCCTGCAGTTTAGAAAGCTGGAAAAATTTTTACTCCAACGAGGCGTAATTAGAATTTAAGAGAGAGAGAGAGAGAGAGAGAGAGAGAGAGAGAGAGAGAGAGAGAGAGAGAGAGAGAGAGATATCTGCTGAGAATTTGCGAATATCGAGTTTCCTCTATTACTTGCGGGGGTATATGTGATATGCGAAATACGTAAACGAATTGAATTGGCCTGGAATGAGAAGAAACTGCGGCAATCGAAGCTGTATTGATTGAATGTAATGGCGGTACTGTACAAGCGTTGCGAAAAATATTGAACAAACGGGAAAAAGTGTGTCACGTCGTCTATATCCGATACAAAAATAACGCGCGCTGCGCAAATGCGTAAAAGATACATTAAAGCTAAATCCTAATTGTTAAATTCGCCTGCTTCTGACACACCCCTCCTCATCACCTCTGGTCCTGGAACTGCAAACCGAGCCTGAAATTCCGCGAACATCGAGCCATCTTTCAGGTAACTTTACGACATCAAGAAGATACGAAGCATATCTCTTGCGCGTTATCTGAGGCACCGTAAAACACCTCCAAGGCAGTAGCTGAACTATGTCGACGAAGCACAACTTCCTCCCGGAAGATTTTCACCCACTTAATTAAAATCGTTTCCTCCGATAACTTAAATTGCATTAATTCACTGCTCCCGCAAGCGTCTCTGGGCTTACAGAGCTTGCATACCCGTTCTTTTTTCCTCGAGAGAGACGACGACGCAGCAGCCGCGCATCCGGCCCCATTAACGATTTTACGAGGGTGGCGTTAAAATAATAAGCCCCTGTGGCAACCTCCCGCGCGTACGACTTTACGCGCCTGAATCAAAATTTCGCGACTTAGCTTCAGGGGTCCAAGGGAGGGCGCTCGCTCGCGCGTGACCGGAAACTCGGAGAGTCTTTGCGATATCGCGCTGTTGAACTATCCCCCGTTCATTAAAAGCTGGGCTGCTTCGCGAGGATTTGAACTTCTAGGCGCGTGCGAGCGAGGGAATAAATAATTTCGGGACTCTTACGGGGTAACTGCGAAAATCCGAGCTACTCGAGCTTTTTCGTAGTCGTCACGGTTGTCCGCTTAATTAATCATACGGCGATAATTTAATTACTTTCCTGTGCCGGTCTTTCTCAGAAGCAGCGGCCCAGACAAAACGCGCGTTAAACCGTCGCGCGGGGCTTCCTAATCGTCATCGACCGCTCGCGTCCGTCGATATAATTAATGATCGTCGCGGCGGCCGAGCCGGAAAAAAAGAGGGAAGCGCAGTCGCGACGATCGATGCCGCGAATTTCGCTCTCAGCCGATGTGTAGTATACAGCTCTAGCGAAATTTCGTGCGTATAATTCGCGCGATGGATTGGACAGCTGCCAGCCACGCGGATGTTTTGTTTAGTAGCGCGAGAGCTAAGCGAAGCTTCGGGAATGTGTCTTGCGGCCGAGCTCGAATCGTTGGCGAAAACAATTTTACCGGTCTGTTTATGCATGAAGGGTAGATGCATATCGACGCGAAATTTTTGCATAAGCGCCGATTAAGAGTCCGAAGGCATACACACTGTGTAGAAGTTAAGAAGTACTACATGTATTGTAATAGCTTCGTATGCAAGGTCTAATTTAATTCTAATATTAAGTTCATGCGACAATTCACGATGCCCTGGCACGAAAGAATGATGTTGTCTCTTTTGTGGTCAGTCACCTCGTGCACAGAGAGAAATAGTGTCTCTGGAGCCGATAAAATCAAAAGAATACAGGATTCATGTTGATATTTGGCGGAACTGGCTCGAGAGTTGTAGATAGAACCGTAGCGCATAACCTCCTGTTGGGCCGCGGTGCCCCGGCGCGGAATAAACGAGTTATTTCGTGGTCGGCCGTCTCGAGCGCAAAGAACAACTTTGAGCTTAATTCCAAAGAATGTTCGAATCGAGCTCTGTAGTGACGATTTGGCGCGTGGGTTGTCGGGGAGGGAAATGCGTTGCTAAGACGAAACGAGAGTTTCTTTGTTTTTCGGCGTTGGGGACGAAGCCCTGGACGCGTTTGATAGGGGGTAGCGCGAGAACTTGCACACGGAGCGGATGTATTTTGATCGGATCAATCAATTCTTTATCAAAATATAAATCACGACGAGTCTTCCTTTACACACTGGGTCTATAACGAAGCTTGCAAATTGCTACGGCGAATAAACCTCAGTCGGCTGGATCAAGTTCTCGCGAGCGAGTAACGAACGCTATTAACTTTTCGATACGCTCTCGTGTCGCGGCAGACAATGAAAACTAATCCCCCCGCGGATCAAATCTTAATCAAGCCTTGATACACCGCGCCGCAATGGAAAGTCGTTGTTCGCGTAGTTTTTCGCGCTTGCACACACACTCGCGCGCGTTGTAGCATATCGCAAAGCGTAATTCAATTAGAGAAGCAATCGGGGCATTCGGACGCGCGGCGCGACATAACGAACGAGGAACAAAAAGAAACGTGTCACTCGGCAGCGCGAGCGCTTCGTTAACGATAATTAAGAAACTCGCGCGAATTATCGCTCGACCCTCTTTTTCGCGCTAGCTCCCGCGCAGTTTAATTACCGAGCATTAATAAATCGTAGCGAAAGAGAAAGAGAGAGAGAGAGAGAGAGAGAGAGAGAGAGAGAGAGAGAGAGAGAGAGAGAGAGAGGAAGTGGCCGTTACCGTAGTCGGGTGGATAACGATGATAAAAGGCGTAATCTTTCGGGGGAATATTGGTCGGCGGGTAGATTGTGTCCGCACTTTTAGGTGAAACGATTCTCGCTTATCTTCTGGATTTTCATTCTCGAACTCGTTGTTGGTACAATTGATTTCGCGATGTTTGTGTAGCGTTGAAGAATGGAAGGGAATGAATGGTATTTTACGTGTATAAAGGCAGGACATTATCGAAGGGGAGAAAAAAGTTCGAGCTGCCCCATTTCGATGGAATCAGTACGTGAAGTAAGCATTTTTTTCCTTTTAGGCCAGACGAGAAAAATATCGAGCGGCCTACAAAACGCGAAAAAGGCATTTCACGCGAAACAAGCCGAACAATTTAGATAATTATTGGGTGATTTTCCAAAGTGACTTACCGGTTAACTGCTCGAAATCCTATACAGTGTACAGCGATTCAATGTTGAAGAAATTCTGTAACAAACAAAATGAAATTTTTGTTAGCCGTTGTATGGACTCTTGCGAAGGTTAATTTTAGAAAGGAAAGTGTTATCGATGCGTATGCTTTGCTGGAGTTACGAAAGTACATTATCGTTATGACAGTTTCTATTGCTTGTCCCAGTTGTAAACTGTTGCTTGCTCGAATTGATAACGTCGCTTCGAGCCAACTTTCCCGAAGTTGTGCTAAGACGTCGATGAATGTTTACAACTTTTGCTCGTTGTTCGCTTATAAGGTACGACTTTGTTGGACTCAAACCAAAAAAAGGCATACCACAACGACACACGCAAGCCATTCGACGACTGTTCCATCGGACGGCGAATCAAGCGATTTCCCAGAGCAGCCATCAGCGGGCAAAAATCTTAACAAGCACTTGCACTCGCGCTATTAAATCAGAATTTATAACCGTCGGACGTTCAAACATCAAACGACCTCAAACGCCCACTACAACGCTTGCGAGCTATCTCTCTCCCAATGCGGGGACGATAACGCGTACTGCTCCTGCGGCTTATCGCACGCCTCATCCGACAATAAAGCGTAAATCACGTGCGCGCTGCGACCGATTCGAAACTGTACGGGGACGAATCGCGGAGCTCCGAGGGCAGATCAAACGGAACGACGAGTTATGAATAAGGAAAAAGGGCGAGCGCGATTAACCCAGATTCGTTCGGGCTGATCGAGGTTGTAAAGGTGTAATTAGCAGCGTTATCGGGATGGACTGATCGCGGAATTGGTACGAGCGAACAAAAAGTCCACGTACGAATAACCGTTCGCGGCCAAAGCTCTCTCACCTTTGTCTCTTACAGAACAGCGTAGTATCACGTGCCGATAACGATCCACCGCGTGGGTGCACTATACTCCGACAAAGTCCGAGTAGGACTAGGAGAAAAGAAGCTTACGTGCTGCATGGCCAGGTCTGTCCAGTCCACACGAGGCTCAGGTCTGCTGAGAGACTGAAGACGAGGCGACGCGCACCGTTACAGTCCACTCGGGACAGTGGCGGTCAGGTGTCCTCGAACTGGTCTCTTATCCCCTGGATCGCCCAATCAAAGCAAGCCGTCGCCGATTGGCCAAGCCGGACGGACACCGAGCCGGTTGCAATTGGTCGCGCGGCACCTATAGCTCTACCGGCAGGGGCTAGTTGCCCAGGGCTACCGTTGGTATCAACAATAACACACGGCACCCCCTGTAGGTCGATATGCCAGGTGAGACTGCCTTTCTTATGCGGCCTTGCCAGCCGAGTTCTATGGGGCTGCTGCTGGTGGTGGTGGTGGTGGTCGCGCGACTACCACCACCACCACCACACCGGTTGTCTATGGGAGGACTCTTTGACTTCGGATAGGTTAAGGTTGAGTTGGGAGGAGTGGATGTGTGCCCGAGATTTTCCGGGGGTAGAAAGCTGATGCCACGCGGTGACCAGTTGAAGAGGAGACTTGGAAGTACCAGTACATCAGAGGATTTGGATTCGTCGACGTCGTTAATTTTACTCGTGACAAATAGACTCACATGCCGAACGTAAATCAATAGCGGACAAAAATACACGCGCCACTTTTGCGCACTTATTCGCTCAGATGCGGAGACTCGCGCGCGGCTAGTCATCTAACTCCACGAGATAAATTAGCAAACTAGTGCCATAATTTTCCTTGAGAACGAGCATTACGTCGTCCATGAGTGTCGCGTGCATGGAGATAGGAGAATTGCAATTTCCAAATAGAGCCTCAAAAATTCCGGTGCACCATCGAATTATGCAGGGCGAGAGCTCGCTTCAACAATTTCCAGGGCAGTTGCAGGAAAATCTGTATTTTCACAGCGCGATGCTCTAAAAATCTCCTCAACATTTTCAAGTTTCCAGGCGTACATTAATAAATTACAGCTGCACCTTTCCAACTTTCCAGCGAGCGAACGAAGCTGCTAGAAAATTCCACCCACCAGGCTCTCGCTCTTACTAGCCTTCTTCTCCTCTCTCCCACTACGTACACAATGCAAGCGTTGCAGAAGCTACGCATATAGACTCCGCTGCGTTACAGCCTCCGCATAAGCCCTCGATTTTTCCTAGTCCCAGAACCGGATTCTTCACCAAGGGCAATGGACTTGATCTCTCTCTCTCTCTCTCTCTCTCTCTCTCTCTCTCTCTCTCTCTCTCTCTCTCTCTCTCTCTCTCTCTCTCTCTCTCTTTCTCCAGAGGATGCGTGTGTACACGCGCGACTGATTCGCGATTCCGATAAGAGGCCGCCGAGTCTCAGCGCGTAATATAAGAGTCTCAATTTTGCAGAGATATCGCTGCGAGCTGTAAGACGATCGGATCTAGTTGGCGCTTAAAGTGTGCATCAAGTTTCTGCGACGAGATGTACTTCTCGGCGTAAGTAGGCTTAAATGGCGACGTTTGGTAAAATTAAACGGCTGCATCATCTTTCTCTCAAAATATACTTGCGCCGCCGCGGAGGGAAAAAAGTGCCCGACAAGCTTGGGAAACACGTCTCGAGGTCTCGCAACAAAAGCTCCCCATCGCTGCGCTGCAGCCGCATCCGAAAATATTTTACACGTGTCTCTTCTCTCCCAGTTAATATTTGGGTCTTGAGGAGCGAGCAAGCAAACAACACATGTAATTTCCTCGCATCAGCAAAGATAACACGAAGAGAAAACTTAAAGTTGCGCCAGTCGTTTTCTGGAGTGAGAGAGAGAGGGGGGAAGAGGGGAGTATAAATATATCCTCGCGCCTTAGCGGCGCGACATTCATGCGCGTTACATCCCCCGTCGAGCTTACAAGCTTTTCGCGTTAGTCTTCGACGATGTTCGGCTGGTCGCGAGAAAAAGGAGAGCAGTTAAGTCCGAGGAAGTAAACAAGGGTAGGAGTGAGGCAGCCGACCCAATTGTGGCGGTGGGAGGAGGGAATCTATTGCGGAAAGTTGCTGAGAATTACCCCTTAGTCAGCGTTATTGAGTATGACTATTTTTTTTCAAGGATTCTTGTTTTTTCGGAGAAAAAGCTTCGTTATCCGCAAGCATTTTTCTTCCTTTTTTTACATATCAAGATTAGAATGTGACTCATAAACCCGAACCGGGTGAGGGTGAACATTTTGAAAAATATTAGAAAGGTATATTTTTAAAAAACTAAATTTTGAAAGTACTAAAAATATTCCTTTCACAATATTTCAATCTAACATTTTTGTTTTATAAATGTTTTCGTTTCAAAATCATCGCAGTTTGTCAATTTTGAATTTCTAATCTTTACCCTTTCCAATTTTTAATTTTCAACATTTTTACCCTTACCCACCCGAACCTACTAGTTTAAAAAAAAACACGACAAATATGACGGTATCCGCATTTTCATAGAGCTATATATTTGTTTGATAAATTCGATAGCTACGAAATGACCGATGGATTTGAATCTTCAACCAACAGAAACTCATTCATGGGAATAATAAAAACTTCAATGAAGTACTATAAATTTCGAGCTCGATAGAAGCATTAACGATAACCGATAAAATTGACAGCACCATAAATCCGTCATTGTTTCAGAATTAACCGACAGATATATCCGTGCACAACTAAATATCGCGAACGTACTAGCAGTTCGTGTCACCGTTTAAAATATCCATTAGGACAACGTGTTTATATTCAGTATATAAGCTAAGCACCGTTCATAAAAGTTAAATATGGAAGCAGCAAAGTGACTTCTCGAAAAGCTCGCGCGCACGCGCGCATATCCGCACGAGATACACTACAACAAACGCATACATCCCAAGGATAAAGACGCGACAAAAAATAATCGCCTGTCCGCAATATATACAAGCTTGATCCCAGAGATACTCATAATTCAATTTACGATACGTTTGTCCGCTGAAATTATGCGAGGCCAAAGGGGGAACAAGAGTGCGCAGTTCATCCATTCGTCTCGGTGCACGGAACAACGCACAGCCTTAATATCTCCATCCCAGAGATTTGCATACGCCAAAGCTTTCTTTCGCGAATCGGGAGCGCACAAAAGCCTGCTGTACGGGGATTTTTCGCTTGTGCAAGATGCGGCCTTGTAACGTCCAACGCTTTTATTCTAAGTGTATACGTGCGCGCGGCGTGTTGCAAGTCACCGTGTATGGACATTCCCATTTATGCCTGTGCGCACAGGCGGCAGCGCGGCAAAAGAGGCAGCATTTGAATAATCGCGCGTATGTGTGTGTGTAACTTTGATTGTTCCGATGCGGCTCGTTGACGGAGACAGTTTGTTGGGTGATTTATTACTTTGTTTTTTTATCCTATAATTATATTATGGTCGACGATGTACGATTTAGTGTTTTTGCACACTTTCGCGTATTTATCGTATCGTTAATCATTCTTTTTTTAATTTAATAATAATAATGGGTGAGAGATTGATTTGAGAAGAAGAGAGAAAAATTCGCTGGGATTCCAGTGTGCGAGAAGTGTGTATACGAGCGCGAAAGCGAGACGCATTAATATCCATTAAAGGTGAACGTTTATTATACGAGGATCCTGTCTCTGCTAACTTTTTACGATAATTTATAGCAGCTAGTATTGGAGGTACTATTTACGATCCTATTACATCAAATAAAATAACATCTTTATTTATTACAGCGACGTTTAATAAAATGTGTATAATATGTCGTTAATCGCTCGATCAATCACGCTGATTATGTTGTTTTCATTACACCCGGAGCATATTCTATAAAGGACGTACTTAATACGATGTATCGAGTTATGAATTTATTGCTGCAGTAGCTTCTCTCGACGCGATCAATTAAGCTCCGGAATTGGAGCGGAAGAAACACACAAACGTCGGATGCAGTTCTTACGCCCCATTAGCATCGCGGTTTTTATCTCCTCTCTCCTTGCGAATTAACATCCAACGCACTGATTAACATCGCCACTTTTTTGCAATAAACACTGCACAACAGAGAAGCTATCGCACACAGGCGTCGAAACAAAAGGTCACTCGATCCAGTATATAGGAAAAAGAATCGAACTCACAGAGCCGCGCGAGAGCAGAAGCGAAATAAAGCACGAGAGCAGCAGCAGCAGCAGCAGTGGCCATCAGTATAGGCTATCAATATTTCACGTGAACACGCGGGACGACCGCGCGCATCGATCCTCACTCGCGGCTTTGTATAATTAATCGGCCCGCGGCGGGTTTCAAACTTTCTTTTCCCTCTCGCTGTTTGTATATATGTGCAGTCCCCGTGACATTTTGCAAACCGAATGCGACGGCCGTCGAGGAGAAAAATGAACTATGTGTACAATTAAAGGGAAACAGCTGCAGCGCAGCGCAGAGTCGTCGCGGACGCAAGAGTTTTAAGGACTTACTTACTTGGCTACTCGTCCCCGCCATTGTTTCGTTTATACGAGGACAATAAAACGCTGAATTCTGCCGGGACTATATACTTAATTAAGTACGACTCTCGAGCCTCGTTCTAATTAAATTTAACGATCGGCTTGTTAGCCTATAAGGGCTTGCGCGTATATACGGGCGGGTGCGATAATTAAAGAAATCGTTAGACAATTCGCTTCGAGCTTTATCCTTGATAAGACGCGGACCCCTCGCTCTGGAAATAGATCCTCCTAATTTATTATTATATCCAGCGGGGCTCATAGGTGTGGCGCGCAGAAGAGCAAAAGAAAAAGTGTCGGAGCGAGGTAGCAGCGAACGAGTGAGCCAGAGCTTCTGAGAATGCACCTGCCCGGACTATTTTCGGCGCTTCTCAAGTCCATCGCCCCTGAGTCTTGTCCCGCGAGTGTTTCGTGCTTGCATTATATCCGCACGTGCTTTCGAGGCTCTGCGATTATTTACCTCTTTTTTTTTAATCAAGCGCGACGGGAAAAAAAGCAGCGCGAGAGCTTGCAGCACACGTGTAATTTATCGTAGCGACGCCAGAAAAAATGTAAATGCGAACAATGCAAGCTCGCGCGCGGGAAAAACATTTATTGGAGATAGTTTCGGCTGTTGCGTACAACCAAGGGGCGGAATTATTCATGTCGAATCGCTACCGCCACAAGAATTATTCATACGGGCTATGCAAATGCCCGAATGATAGAGTTATTAGTGGAAAAATTCATCGAGCTCTCGCGAGAGAGCTTTTCTGTCGCGAAAAAAGTTCATTTTTCCATTCTCATCTCCCGCGCGCGCGCGCGATCTAAAGTTTGCGAATTATTCATTCGGCAGACGGCTTTCGCGGAAAATTGCACGAGAGACGTGTAATTTGTTGTCGTTAACAATGCAGTGCACTGCGGAGCGAATGTGGAAATAAGAGGGAGAGAAAAACGACGGCGGAACGGCGAAGAATCGCACAGAAGGGGGCGGGTATACAACGCATCTGTCCGAGCATATTTGATATCGCTGAGCTCGCTTTTCCCCCGTCTTATATTCCTCTGTGTGGAGTACACGGCAGCGCTGCATATAGCTTTGTCTTTACGGCTTCGTTCGTCAGATGCACGTCGTGTTCTATCTCGCATATGCACATTCACGTATATTGCTCGATTATTGAAGTGGAATATTACTCCGTGCTTTCGTCCTCTGCGCATCGTCAAAATACTTATGTTCGAATTCGAAATTACGCTTTTCACAATTTTCCGTTGATAAAAAGCACGTCCCTGGAAATACTCGTAAAAACAACGCCTCGAAGTTGAACTTCTACACAGCCGAAGCACACGCGGGTCGAGTTGTAAAGGGCGACGCTTATAGCTCCGGGGCAGCGCGGGAGAGGAAGAAGAGAGAGCAAGGAGTTGGGGCACTTTATATAGGTGAGCCGCAGAGGGCCTTGGACTCTCTCTCGCGCTATAGCGCAAGCTCAAGTGTCCCTCTTAATTTTTCATCCCTCGTCCCCGCAGCTGCGGAGGAGTAAAGAAGCGAGCTGCGCCGGCCGCGACGGGAGAGGAAAGTTGGGATGGTTATGGGATTTAAAATGGAAAATGGCGGGAAAAGCTGGTTATTCGCGATATGCGCCCTCTCGGGTAATTACAGCGACGTTCGCCTTGCGGATTAAAGTATTCCGGAAGACGTGGGTGCCGTCGAGTCGATTTAAAATCAAACGGAGCTTATTTGCAGCCGTTACGCGTGTTTACGTGATTGCAGGGGAAGGACGCTCAGTTTTCCTCGTAAAATTGAAGGCCCTCTTCCGCGATGCCTCAGTTTCGTACTCGAGGTACACACGCGCACACACACACACACACATATAACTTAATGCACACTACTATAGCAAAGGGATTCCACTGTAATCCGAGGATATCCTCCTTTCGTACAGTCGCTGCAGCGCCCGTGTAATCCAACGACTCTCGCACGAGTGCCTTCGAGACTGACTTTCGAAATAAAGCTTCTCCTGCTCAAACCTACGTTTTCGTCCGAGAAGAATCAAAATGCACCAACAATTCGAAATATAGCGATGAGGATGAAAAGGAAAGCCTTGCATATCGATTGGCCGACAACAAAAGCGCAAAAGCTGACATCTGCATATTGCAAGAGCCGCTACTGAGTAAAATGGATGTATCTGCTATGCGAATTCAGCGCTATTACGTCGGCCGCGAAGGTGCAACTTTTTCCCCCCGGCTTCGATTAATAAGTCATAGTCTCGAGGAACAAAGACCCTGAGATACATACCCTCGAGCTCTGCCTATAGACCCATAACGTAATAACCCGTCACTCGTATTTTTAATACACCTACAAGTCAGGGTTCTCCACTGGCCGAGATGAAACTGGATTAAAAATACACTAAAGCTTCGAATGAAAAAAAATCCAAACAAAAGCATCCCGCCTCCGCCACACGTAACAATCGTCGACGACGATTCTCTCCGTCGTCTCGGCGACTATACGTGGCCTCTGTCCCTCTCTCTCCCACACACACGCCAGCATCAATAATTCAGCCGCGAATCTATCTCTAACCACCGGCTATCTCTCCCTATTCTTGTCCAGGGCTCTCATACATGCGCCTACCGGAGAGCTATTAAAGAGCCCCCTTTGCCGTGGGGCTATAGAGCGAGGACGAGAGCTATGCGCGCGTAATACACCTCGCCGCGGAAAACGGGGGGTAAAGAAAAAGAAGACAATTTTAGCGTTCGATTGGCATTACGCGCGGGGGAGGAATATAAGGACGAGAGAATATCGAGGAGCGTATGTAATTGTTCTTAATTGCGCGGCTCGCTGCGGGAAAGTTGCGTCGGGGGACAGAACTTTGGTATCGCATAATAATTTTTATCTCTTCTCCTTCTCCTTCTCGTCGTCGTGGTTGTCGTTGTTGTTGTTGTTAGTCGTCTGGTATATAGTTCAATGTCCGAAGCATTAGAGGGAACGACCGAGGGAAAAGCACGTTAAAGTTTCAGCGATGTTAAATTGAACGCTTTGCGGCTTTGCAGCGTTTACGCGGTGTGTAATTATCATACGGGAGAGACGAGAGCGTTTTACGCTTGCGGTTGATAAAAGTTCTCCCCCGATACAGCCGAATCGTTTTTATAGCGCGTAAAAATAATCGTTTTCCATCCCGTAAAAGCTCGAGAGCTTTACCTATAAACGATAGAAAATCAAAGCGAAAGCTCGTGTGCAAGCACGCAAAGTGTATTCGACTCTTGGATTCCGGCTGTGTTTCACGTCGAATAAAGCTCGACTTTATGTATACCTCGAACGAAATCAAAGGAACGCTTCCTCGCGCAGCGATCCTCAAATAATGACAACCTCCGAGCGCCAGCCAAACTCTTGAAACCTCGTTACACGCGTCCTTTGAAGCTCCCGGTCGGCGATACACTCGACAAATATATGCGGCTTATCCAAGCGAATGAAAGAGTCGTCGTCGTCGTATGGAAAAAAGAGACACTGAGAGCTCGAGTCACGCACACAGAGCCGAGTTTTTGGCAATGAGCTTCGGATCCAACAATAGAGTATAGTCGAAGCCCATAAGAACCGGAAATCCCGACGTCTATAATTATCCCCGAGTCGAGAGAGGGCCAAGCTAATGAAACGTCCTGTGCCTCTCTACAGTATATCATCGACGTATACGTATAAGCGAATCGATGCCGAAGCTTCGCAGGGGGTTGCACAGGACGAAAGAGCGAATCGAGGAATAAACAGACGGCGCACTTGCATAAACGGCCGCGTTTAATACTCGCGCAAGTGAGAAAGCTTTTGAGCTAGTGCGGGGGGTCGCAAACGCCGCAAGTGTCCCTTTTCTTTCTCGCTTTGCGATGTGTATAACGTGTGTGCGCGGGACACCCTTTGCATGAGCACGATAAATATAGACATTTGCTTTGCGAGAGAGGAGAGAAGGACGTATGGGGCTTTGCGGAATTATATCCCGGCAATTTTCTATACCGCCTCATGTCGAAAGTTTATATGCAGAGCCTTTGCGTTTCGGTGAATTCGTTTTACCGATGGGAATTTTTTGGCTCGTCTGCGTGTGTGCGTATGCTTTTGGTGAAAAAGTTTCGCGTTTATGCTGGCTCTCGTTCGTTTATATAGCTTCAGAGGATGTTATTGAATTAACCGCTTTGAACGCGTTCGAGAGGTTGAAGTTTACAACTTTGTGCATGATTGAGAAAATCGCCGCAATATTTGTCGACTCATAAACGTAAATCTCTTGCGCTTGCACGCCGGCATATTTGAACAATAATCAATCGTCTCAAATTCAAAAACCGGCCGGCTACGTATTATCCAACATCCAATAAATCGAACGAAACCTCAGCCCACGCAAAGGCACCTTACGTAAATACAGTGTATATTCACCAAAGCAGCGCGCGCGTCATCTTCAAGATATCCTCCACAGCAGCAGCTCTCGCGAGTTATTAAGCAATTCGAAAACAAAGAGCGCATTATCCTGGGCATATGTCAGCCGCAGCTGGAGCTTTCCCAACTCTATATTTCCCTCTGCATACTACGTTTTTCTCCTCCGTGTGCCAGCAGCAGCTCGGAATCTCGTTAAACGCGGATTGCGCTAGCCGCTGATCTACATCGGCGACTATGGCAGCAGCAGTATCAGCCGATAGACTTTTACGGTGTATATGCAAGAGGGATTCGAGGCCAGATGGACTGACGCTCGGGTTAATGGGAATGCAAACTGTTGCCGCTGCTGCGGTCGAGGTAATATTTTTCGAGAGAGAGAGAGAGATACTCTCCTTCCTCTTTTTCGCCTGTTCTCGATGCAGGAAGTCGGCGCAGTAGCAGCGCGAGCGGAGATGAAAACGCGGATTTGATTTTCGCGGAGAAGAGATGCCGTGGGATAATGTAAAGCGCGCAAGAGAGAGAGTTTCCCGTTTCGAATATTCAGAGCGCGGGGAGCGGAGAAGTCGTTTGATGGGTGAGATTTGATTAAATCTTATTTATAGAGGCAACAGAGATGAGTGTGGCGCCAGAGACCTATACGCGAGTGCTCATCCGCGCTGTCGTTTATACACACGAGGCGTAGGACTAAATTTAAAATTTAATATGTTTCCTGGCTGCTGAGAGTTGCTTTATAACGCAAAAATAACACTTTTAATTGACGCCGGCTGCCGCGCCGGTGTGTATCGCTATTTCGGATACATGCAAGGTGTGTGTTTGTGTGATTTATACTCAAAGAATAATATACCGTGTTTCAAGCGCTGAAGTATCCTCTTGTTTTCTTTAGAAACTTTTGACGCGGAGCGTCAGCTGCTCTGCTGTTCTAGAGCACACAATGAACTGACAAATGACTCTTGCGGAGACGAATAATGACGATGATGAAAAGGCGATACACATATTTGGTTTCTCGAATTTTTATCGTTTTTGACGCTAAGCGAATAAATTAATATTTTCAAGCCCAATGAATTAACCGCGCGTTTACGTTTTAAATTCGCTAACATGAGATTAGCAACAGTGTGGCACTAAAAGCAAGACTCGCTGGCAGACTTCCAACCACCGGGCTGTTTAATTCACGCGAAATCGAAGCTTGATTAACGATTACGGACTAGCCAATAAACGACTGGGCATCAACATAAACTGACAAAAGGGATCTGCCGCTAAAAATAGTCGATATAGCTTCGTTCCTGACTGTAGAAAAATGTGATAATCCGTAGCTCCTATAATTAGCACTAGAATCTGAGTAGCTCGTCCGAATTTACGCTTGCGGCCAATAATCCAAAAGGTCCACCTAATGTCAAGATAATCAGCGACAGGCTCGGCTGTCAGTTATACGTTTCAGCGTTGCATAATGAAATTCCGTAGTGTCAGCCCGTCGAAACCGATTCCGTATCATTTCTAAAATTACATCGGAGCAAGTACGCTGATTTGCATTTTCAGCGCGTGCAGCACAGCTACATAATCCGCGTTGAGTTTATCCGAAGCGAAAATAATAAGTTTGCTTTGAAAAACCACGCGTCGTCTATTTTTAAAGACTTTTCATTCAATTTTCACTTCCTCGAAATAGCCTCGCACCGCCAGCGAACGATATTTACAAAAACACTCGCGGCGGCATTCTTCGGACCACTTCGCAAATTAACTTCTCCATCGCCGTAGTGTACACGAAATTCAATCCCCATTCTACGCTCGAGCGATTCTTTAAAAAAAGAATAAGCGCCGATCGATGAATCCCAGCCAAAAACCAATACTGCGTGGGCTCGATTATCGCCAGCGCCGGCTCTACGGGCGCTCGTCCACGGTATAAAGAGAGAGTGAAAGCCGAGAACGGGCCTCGACGCTGATTAATCTCAATTATACACACACATACACACACACACATCCGACATGGAAGTCGCCGCCGCCTCAGAGTCAAGTTCGAGGACGATGAGCCAGCCGAGGAGAAATAATACACGCACACGCGACGCCGGGAGACAATGAGAGATGGAATTTGGGACGTACGCGTATATATAGATATATAGGAGAGGATAAGCAGGTGAGCGAGCACATACGCGATTGTCGCGGTATCCGAGGTGTGACGCGAGCCCGACGCGCTTTGATGCGGTCATGGTTCCGTCTAGGCTACGGATATAGTGGAAAAAATTGCTCTCCGCGATGGCAGTGAACTTGACGGGAGATTACTGGTTTTTTTTCTGCTGTGGATAATAGTGGTTCGGTGTCGACTGCGAAGGCGCTGATTAGTTCTTTTTTTAATACGTACCGAAATACGCTTGCGTGGGACTTTTGAAATGAATGAGTATAATGACTTATTAATTATAGAGATGACGACAGAAAATATAGATTATGAACACCGAGTCTCAAAACACATTGCATTTATATAAAACTTTATAAAATTCGTAGAATATTTCTCGGCTATTTCTTCGTCAAAAAGAAAATCGAGTCAATATCTTTGGCATGTGCCACATCAGAAATTCGCCTCGAAAATATTCGAAATAGAGACGACGACGCTCGAATCTCTAAGTCTCGTTTCGCGAGAGGTATATCCGCGGCACGTTTATTGCGGATTATATAACGGATCTCCGCCGAGTAGAGAGCTGCGCGAATGAGACTGTAATAAACGTATTTCAAGTTAAAAGCATGATTCTCGCGCGCGCGAGAGAGAGAGAGAGATAGGAAGGGAAATTTACGTCTTCTCTATCACAGCTCGAACGCTGTAAATTACAGTTATGATTTAAATTAGGACTTTCAAGCCTTCAAAGCAGACGCAACAAACGTTACGGGCGACTGTTGCTAATGCAATAACGATCTCGAGATCCGAGAGTTTTAACGAGGCGAAGAGTCTCGTTTTATCCGAGATTACAAACAATGTCTATCGCGTCGAATAAATTTTAATACGACTCGTGAAAGTCGATCTAATTCGGTTAATCGTGTATAACAGCTGCAATAAAATTCCAGAATAATAACATTCAAAAAACGAGTTTCTCTATAAGAGAGACCACACCAGAATTACACCACGAGCCGCACATCGTCACTCATTCTCGCTCGCTGCAGTTTCCGGTGTATCCACGCGCGACACGTTTCCCAACAGCAGCATTTCGGCTTTCCAAAGCAAACTCGATATCTCCGAATTCGGCTTCCACCCACGCACGCACGAGCAATATCCTCCGAGCATTCGAATCCAGGAAAATCCTGAGAAGCAAAGCCCAGCGAAACGTCCGAGGGTCACGCGCTGCTCGAGAAATTCTCTCCCGCGAGCGCAAAGACGCTCGACAACCGCAGAATCGAACCCAACGTCCGAGTATCGATTGGACCTGTTACGACTGTATGTGCGCTGCATCGTCGCAACTCTGCAGAGCCGTTCCGATCAATGACGCAAGCCGGCGGGAGCCTCTGTAGACATGTATGTGTACACGTGTCGCAGTGGTATAAGCAGCACAATCGAGCGCAAGCGATAATCCACGTTTATACGTGTGTGGGTGCGAGGAAGCACAAGGCGGTCGACGACATCGACGTTCCGTTCGGCGGAGCTGTATACATGACGCCTTGACTTTGCCGTCGAGAGCCACCGCTGGTATACGCGGGGATTAAGTTTACGAGGAGGGAGCAATCGGTTTTTCAGCGAGTGTTGAAACTCTCCAAGCTCTTTCACTGCGGTTTCTTTAGAGATGATTGATTTTGGGTTAAAAGTGTGAGTTGCTGGGGGTGGAGCTGGCTTATCGTGTAATTAAGGGGTAGAATTGAAACTTTGCATGGCTACAAAATTTTCAAACTTATGATCGCATCGAAAGGGTTAAATTTGATACTATATGTACATTGAATAAAACTTACGATCCAATATGAATATTAACTCAGATCAGGTCCTTACCTAGAACAAAAAAGAAAATCGTTCGTTATCATCAGTCATGAGAACATCACATTAAAAACTCAACCCAGCGTGCTTCTCAACGACACTCAACCGTAATGATCTTAATAAACCCGTTTTTTGTTTACACCTCTCTCTCTCTCTCTCTCTCTCTCTCTCGTCGGCCTTCGCCTCTTTATATAAGAACCAGTCAGCCGATACCGGCCACTTCTCCCCCGTATCTCTCGGCAAAAAAGAAAACCCAGCGCGCACTCGATGCAAAATCCGCTATAATTACAGCTGAAAAGCAGAGCCTTCGAGAGTGCTCGCGGAACGCAAGAACGCGACAAATTAAGCCGCAGATAAAATTCCACTCGGGCGACGCGTACACGCGCTCTCGGCGCACATAGCTGCGGCGAAGGTCGCGCGGGTGGCTCGTTAAGACTCCGCGAAGAGTAGTTCCGGCTGAAAACAAAAGCAAGCGCCCGCAAGAGTGACAAATTGCACTACGGCCGCGCCAGGAACTCCTGCGAGAAGAGATCGTTCCTTTTTTTCGGCGCAAAATGGAAACGCACGCGAGCACGGAAAGCCGAAGGTATGCGTTTAAATTCGAAATTGCGAGCTGCCAAGGGCAATTATTTTTAATTACGCGGAGGGAAAGATCGTAGCGATGCTGCTGCTACGTCTCATTGTTAATTGTCCCCGTACGCGTACGCCCAGCTATTCGCGAGAGGAAATTATGCGCGCACGTGGTCTATGCGTTATACACTCGGAAAAAGGATGGCTGATTGAGAATAGCAAAGGTAAACTACTACACTTGACAATGTAACCGCTGGTGGAAGGTTGCTCGAAGTTTTTTTTTTTTTTTTTGGAGGAAAAAGGAAGGCGGGAGAACATTGTGCAATCAATAAGTCATCGACTGACGTTAACAACGCGGCCGCTTATTTCATTTTCATTAGTAGTCACCCAGTTGGCGTTGGGACGTGAAATTGCTCAATTTTCCAAACGATATTTTAATGGCTGCAACACATATCACCGCTGCGTACACAGTCGACGGGTATTTGCAATTTTTTCATGCGCACGATTTCGAGATGTCGTGCGCAAGCGCGATGATAAAAAAAGATTAGCCTCCGATTACGCGGCATCGATCGTAAATTGTATACGGTTAGATTTAAATGAAGACGGAGCACGCATTAAAATTAGTCTCAACTGAGTTACACCGCGAAGATTGCAGCTGCCTAAATATACTGCGCTAAGGAGCGCGAAGTGGAGAGGCTGGATACAAAACGTATAGTAGAGCGAGTGAGCGTAATTTAGGGGACAGAATTTGATCAATACGCTTCCATTTAGATTTTCGAAACGGTTGTATCAAAAGCTATTCGCGAACAGTCACTATATACATAGCATTATACAACAGTGAAATTTCATCGTCCGATCCCAAAATAATTCGCAAACTCCGCAGGAAAATCCAATATCCCAAACCGCCCTCACACATACATCACATCAGTCGACTGGACCCCGCGAACTCTTGGCGCTTTTCCGGACGGAGAGCCGCAACAAGACGCGACGAGTAGTGCACAAAGTGCATCGCAGAGGCGTCGTCGCACACAAGCTGGATGAGCATTTGCGTAAACAGCCTGACACGCAACATCCAAGCGAGAGCCGCGCGTATAACACAGCGGAAAGGGGGGAGGAGGAGGTGGAGGGACGTTCACTTTGTTCTGTCGCGGCGAGGCGTGCACGTTCGATATCCCGACGATTACGGGGGTCACAGCGCCGCGTCACGCCAGTTTGGTCTGATGCTTTACTGCGATGTATGTACAGTGATGTAGGAAGCTGCGCTGTGTGCGTGCGTGTGCAAGTCATTTGAATTTTCAGCGGTGCTGAGGTGTTTTGATGGATGTGGGGGAGAGAAATAGGCTGTATTGTTGTTAAATTTGAGAGTTTCTTATCACTAATGCTTTTGTCACTGATTTGTGTTAATTTGACTATAACCTTTCGAATTGATCTATAAAATTAAAATACATTCATTTGGTCGAAAGTGGCAGACGGTTAAGCATACATGGCCGAGATGCAGTACTTTTATAAGCTCAGAATTTTCGTGGTTTCGAAGTTAAAAATCAAAATGTTATGCTCTGTTTATTTTACGTATTAGCTGAAGCCGACTATTTCTCAGCACCAAGTAATTAATTATATTTTAAGAAATTCGAAATCACCTAAAATTTCGACGGAATACATTTTCCAGGGGTCATAAACTCCTCTCGTAAGCATAAATTTTACCTGACAGACTACATAATTTTTACTTAGCTGACTGATTGTAAAGGTAAAAATTGAAAGAAAAAAAAACTATACAGTCATTCAAGTCCCACTGGAGAAAATGGTCAAGCCAACCATCGCTCCTAACGACTTAGGTCCTATACTAATCTCGTCGTCATCCAGACTCCGTACTCTCTCGCGCGCGATAGCTTCTGAAAATCGTCGGGGACGCGTGAAATTTCGCGCGCGGCGTCGAAAGCATCGACGGCCGACTGACTCGGACATTAATAGCTGAGCAGCTCTATACAGCTATACAGGCCGGTACACGGCACACTCGAATATTAAGCTCGACGCGGACTCGCGCTTTCGCTGCTCGAGTTACGCGCTCTGATTTACGACGAGCGTCCAGCCGCTAGCCTTCGCCAATTAACGCGTTGCTCGAGTGCGCGCTATTGGCGGCTCTACACGTAGCACACCTCGAGAGAGCGAGCTGTAATGGCCCGTGGAATATAAGGTACAATTTTAGAAGGGCCAAAAGCCGCGCGCGAGAGATTTGCTTTTAATTAAAATGCGAGTGCTGGTCTATAAGCGTGTAATAAGAGAAAAATTCTGGATGTAATTTTCCTCTGGATTTGAATTTACGCGCAGGGATGTATGGAGAAAAATGCGGCGAAAGTTGCCGGCGCGCAAATCACCAGGAGACAAGGATGAAGATCCGAGAGAGATTTCCAAGAAAGGCAATTTCAATTCGCGCCAGCTCTGTATATTATGTGTACAGCCCTCGCTTGATCCATCGCGCGTTGCGTTTCAAAACAGCGCGAGATTTGAAATAGTACAGCGTGTACAGCAATAAAGCGAATCCATAAAGTCGCAGTTTTGCAACTGTCACAGCAAGCAAGGCCCGATAAATATTTATACACGTGTATACGGGTAGATTTACATGAATTTTTCAGCGACATCCTTTCACCGCCAGTCTGATGCTGCAGGTGTACGTCAAACGACGACGACGGCAATTTCAAAATCAGCGCATATCTCGCGCGCGTGTCCCCATTAGCGCAGAGAGATAGAGAGAGAGAGAGAGGGGGGGGGGATATTCCCATTAAACAAGCCGACCAAAATCGAGCTTCGCCTTTCGCGAGAGAGAGCTCCATTCCCATAAGCATCTACGTCGTGGGGCAACCACCGAGTGCTCGGAAAATCGCTCGAGACGCCAAGTGGTGCGCGCTTAGGAACGCAAGGTCGCGAGAGCGGCGAAGGATCGTTAATGTATGTGCAGTATATAACACACAGACACTTGGGAATTGCGCAAGTCGTTGCGACAGGGACAGAGACGCGGTCCTTTTGCGCATGCATGCATGCGTAGGTATATGGACGTGCGACCGAGGCTACTGCGCTTTTTTTCGAGCTGAGAAGGAGCAGGTACTTTGCTACGACACCTGTGTGCGGTGAGGAGTGAGGTGGTTCTTCACGGGGTGTTCGAGAGCTGAGACTGTTTTGAAAGAGCCGCGGCGGTTCGCACGATGCTTTCACGCAACGGCTGAATCGCTGTCATTGTGCGCAGAGATTACGCGTTGGTTATTAAAGCAAGCAATTTTGAGGCCTGTTATTAATTTTTAGTTTTCGTTTGTTGTATGCACACGATCGCAGCGCTGGTATTCTGAAAAATCGCGGATTGCGATAATTTTCCATCGATCATTCAAGCGCGTTTACATTAAATGAAATTTCACCAAGAAATACATTACTCCTGTAAACCCTCTCTACATACACTCCATCAGAGAAAACCCAAGGAAGACCTTCTCCAAAAACTTGAATACAATACAACTCCATCACGTAATAGCATCCCTCGTTCGCCAAGCGATTCCCAACCGAATCTCCGACTCATTCACCCCGTCGTTGTATAACGCTCTAAAAGCTCGTCGCTACGCGCACACCGACGACGTAACGCGATATCCTATCTCTCTCCAGAACGCGACAGTAGACAACAAGAATGGAGAAGAAGAGTACGAAGAAGAAGAAAAGAGCGAGTTTACGGCTTCCCAGGAGTGAATCCGGCGACCGACGTCCACGGCCTCGTCATTGCGTAAGACGAGACATTATTTACGAGTGTGTTTAATGCGTATACACGCAGAGGAGGACGGGGAAAAACACTAGCGCAAATTTTCCTCCGGAATGTCGCGCGTTGGGAAATCGAGAGCGCGAAAATACACGGAAAAACGGCTCGCCGCCGCGCCGGCAGTTACGAAAGTCTGCTTTTCCCTACACACTACTGCGGCTTTCGCAGAATCGATGCGCTTTTTTTGCCGTTTATGGAGAACTGCGTTAGCGGATCATTCCGCGTGTGCTGCGCGCGAGAGAGGAGAGATCGGGTAGTGGTGCACGTTTTGTAATACATAGATGACGAAATCTTTCACAGGGTTACGAGTTTAGTGCAGTGGTTGAGCTTTTATTGTTTGAGGATAAAATATTGGGTTTTTTAATAATCATCATCGATTCTCTTACAAGCGTCGTCTGCAAAAGATATCAAAAGTTACATTGTTGCTCTATATGCGCAACGTTCAAGGCTCCAGAGTTTCGTTACGGAGGCAAGTTTTTCCTATTATTATTCAGAAACTTTTAATAAAGTTGTCCCCCTTGCATAAACATACATGCTCTAACTACCAGGTCAAGTTTTTTAATAATCGCACGCGCGCTACGTAAGCGACATACGGAGGCGTATATATTTCTATAAAAAAAGAAACGTAACAATATATAGCAACAGAGGTCGATACCGGGATCGCAGGCAGTTATATATACGTATTCCGACATGCATTTTTGAAGGTTGTGTGTAACGTCCTGCTTGTACACCAGAAGGGGGAACTTTATACCGTAAACCTTCGACTTTCTTTATTCATAAGTCTATGGAAAGTTCTTTTCTCTCCGTGAATCGATACGCGAGCTCTGCAAAATGCCCGTTTAAGCCGCTTTTCCATCGATTATTTATTTCGTTTGGCCACAATTTTTTTATTTCGACCTCGGGTCGAACGCACGCTTTGTGCGATATTTCTTTTATTCAACCGCGCTAGATAAGAAAATAATTGATTTTATTCCAACTTGTGTATCGCATTGTTATTATTTCACCATATCTGCCTATTCGATTAGCCGATATACCTTTCCGTCAGAGACAAAGAAACAGCCTTATACTCAATGCAAACAAACAAGTTAGACAACAACTAATCCAATATTCCTCGAACAAAAAAAAAACGTCAATCCCACGCATAATTCGTCGCACCGTCGTCGGGGCCAATCAACGAAGCCACAGTCTTTCTCTGCACTTCCTCTGCATTCAAAGTCAATCGCGCTCTCGACTTTTCGAGACACTGACCGGGAGAGCCGCGCGCGCGAACCGGCAAATCAAATTAGAGCAGCAAGCTCTCGCGCGAGCGTCTAAATTAAGCCGACGCAGTCGTTATCTCTCGGAACCAGTTTTTTTCGCTCGAGAATTCCTCGCCCACCGAGTCCGGAGGTGTGTTTAGATACGAGCCAGAGAGCGCCAAGGACGCCGGGGCTGTGTGTGTATTTTTGATCGATGGATGCATCGGCCGCTGTCGTATTATTTTGTTTTTGTTGTTTTTTTTCGGTTTTCGCGTGTATGTTATGAAATGAAAGCCGACGGTTTATTATTGAAGCAGAGTTTTACGATGCGGCGAGATGAATAACAACAGCGTTTTATTTTTACGTAAAAGGAAGCGAAGCGCGAGACATGATTCATTTGAGGTGCGTTATTGGAATTGCTTGTCTCCATCTCGGTTGAAATTTGCAGCCGCTTTATCACGCATGAATATGCAAATAAGAAGTATTCGACGTTTGTTTATAAATTTATATGCAGATTACTCGAGGGACAATCTTCGATGCGATGTTGTTAATCGAATATTTCGAATGTAATTTATGCGGTGTGTACATCGGTGCAACTAAAATAAATTCAACCATCGAATTAAAGCCTGTTGCTTCGAAGTCAGGGTGCACTTCACCCCGAAACGTCTACCTATTTTTAAAACCTCGAAGTGCAGCAATCACAGCTAAAAAAGGACCGAAGCTTCTCGATAAATTACACGTTGCGCTTCATCGAGACTCGAAGTTCTCGAGCATGTAACGAAGTTCCACTTTTCTCCCGTCAAATTTAAAGCAGCAGCATCAGAAGAGGGAAAAAAGGACACGTTGAGCCGCGAAGAAAGGCGGAGGCCAGGAAATATCGATGCCTTGAAAGTTTAAAGCATCGCGAATCGGCAAATTGCCGGCGCGCACGTTCCATTTTACGACGACTATAAGATTCGCGTAATTCCGGCCTTGCGCTGCTCTTAATATTTTTTTTTCGCTCAAAGAAGCTCTACTCGGATTTGTTTATCGGGCGAAGAAGCATCGCGTATAATATCGTTCGTAAATTACGTTGACAGTAAAGGTGAAAGTGATCGGGAGCAGCGCAGAAACAGTGAAGGATGTAAGCCGTATCGTTTTACTTCGAGTCGAAATCGATTTATTGAAACGATTATAAATGACATTTGCAACTGATACTGATAAATAAACATGTGTAAACTCAGTTTCGCTGTACTATAACACGATTCCCGATCATGATCTAGATGTAATTTAATATCGACGTTTTGTCGATGCGGAGAAACGCCGAATCAAAAAAAGAAGAAGGCGAAGACGGGAAGCGGAAAAGGCGAAAGCGGCGAACACAATAAAGTGCATTAAACCCCTCTAACAAAGATCAAAAGCTCCGCGAGTTTCCGTTCCGCGCACAATCCAATTCCAGAGAGTCGCGGGAAGCAACAGTATACTAAAAGAGAGAAGCCGGAGAGAGAGAGAGAGAGAGAGAGAGAGAGAGAGAGAGAGAGAGAGACACGCTGGTGACCTTAAGAGAGAGAACCTGAGCTAATTGCGATACACCTGCGGATTAAAACGACTCTTTTTGCCCGCTTCCACTCTGGGAATTTTCAGCTTGAATTTTCATTCCCTCTCGGCTCTCTCATTGCCCCGCGGTTTCAGCTTTGCATATTAACTGGGAATTTGAATTCATGCTTCGGCGAAACGAGAGCGAATTTCTAATGCTTCTCCGAGAATTAATCATCATTTCTCCATCATCAACCTGTGCAGCAGCAGCAGCAGCAGCAGCAGCAGCAGCAGCAGCAGCAGCAGCAGCAGCAGCAGCAGCAGCAGCAGCAGCGCTACTGATTCGATGCAGCGCGCGGAGTAAAATTGAATTTCTTCGACACTTCGGCAAACTTCGGATCCGCGAAATCGAGCCGCTCGATTCTCCAGAGCGGACAACTACGTGGTAGTTCTCGAAAGCAAAGTAGATAGAGAGAAAAGAGAGAGAGAGAGAGAGAGAGAGAGAGAGAGAGAGAGAGAGAGAGAGACGGCAAAAGTGTCGGAGCTCTCGCAGTAGTTTTGTGATGGCAACCGAGCGACATCGAATAACCATGGCAACGCTTTGTTGTGCCCCAGTATACGTGTAAGCTCGCGGGGGAGTGTGCGAAAGCCCACCCACTCTCGAAAGCTGCCGTTGACCCAGCACGGGACGCGACTAACCACCGCTTCTCTCTCTCTCTCTCTCTCTCTCTCTCTCTCTCTCTCTCTCTCTCTCTCTCTCTCTCTCGAACGAAGAGAAGAGCTCCTGGGATCTTTTCGCACTTAGCTGCACACTGCATTGTTTATAAGTTTCTTTGTGCTTCCAGCTGAGAGAGAGAGAGAGAGAGAGAGAGAGAGAGAGAGAGACAGCCCCGATGTCTCAGTCTTTGGAGGATCAGAGCTCTGCGATTGTCGAGGATCAGCTGTTTGAAAGGTTAATTCGCGCGCTCGGACTTTCCATGCACTTTCCAGATAACCACCCTCGGAGCTAGAGGTTAGACCCTTGTACAAGGGGTGATTCTTGTCGGAGTCGATCGAGAAAGAAGTTTCCTCCGTTTGATTTTCAAAAGATCATTCAACGATTCCCCCTCGAAAGTACTTCTCCACCACAAGTGCATCTTCGGCTAAAGACGACCACAATGGACCGCATACACTCAATATTTCAATAACGAAACAAAACATTTATCTCGAATAAAAGACCGAGAAACTACATTATGCAAACGCACAACGTCGATTCTCGGAGAACCACGTAGAAAAAAAAGGGAAACGCACATACTCTCCCCATCAATTTATCGGAATAAAGCGGCCGTATACGCTGAGACCACCCCCTCGACGGAAGCCGGCGTTTTCCCCGGCTCTCGCGTATTCAGAAAGTGAGAGAGAGAGCCTCAATTTCACAATCTTCGAATTATAAATAATGGCGGCGCGGCAGTAGACTACTCGCAATAGCGGCTCTTCGATTATTCATCGGGCGTTACACGAGCGCGAGCGCGGCCCTCTCTTGCGCGCTGCGCCGACATAACTCGACGATTTGCAGATCTATAAAGCCTCGAGGAGCTAGAGCGGGCTCTGGATACGGCTGCACATAGAGACTAGAGAGAAAACACACTGCGCGTATATGGATTATGCGATGTATACGCGAACGAGTAGGACTTGGGAATGTCGGGGATATTGCAGAAGAGCTGGCATGGCTTTAGTGTTAGGAGAGATAAACAAATTTGTAGAATTAATTTTACTGAGTTAAAAAATGTTATGTATTATTTTAACATTGTAAAGTGTTTCAAGGTGTAATTTTATCGATTGGTTGATTTGAAACATAAGATAGAAATTATTATTATTTTAATTTATGAAATACCAAAGAATTATATAATAATGTTTGCTTCAGCGTATGCACGTTAATAAATAACAGATTCGCTTTTAACGACTTCAGAGTTTATACGCGTTATATAATTCTATTTTTAAGGAAAATGATATTTTATTGTATGCAGCGTCGACAATTTTCGAGAAGTTAATAAAACATGCACACGTACGTGAAGCGAAAAATGTTTATTAAATTTTAATTACTTTTCCTAGAGTTTAATTATTGTTACGCTGTATTATAAAATAATAGAGAACAGACATGGTTTTGCTATATACATATAGATACTTATATACAGTAGAAAATAGCATAAGAATACGTTATGCATCATTTTTTTGCTGATTTAGTATCTCTAGGCCCTAATATGATTAATTAAAAATCCATATGTTTGAGTAGTTTTTAAAACGGCAGCTCTCCAATATGGCGGCTCAAAGGATAAAGAACTAACCTAACGTACGGGCATTTGAGTGCATAAATTCAGTCATCATGAATCTATTTTGATTTTGAAGCATTATCTCTCATTTCTATTATGATTTCGGAGAAAACAATAAGGTTATTTTATGTATTACAATTTACATACGTTTATGCATCTATATATTTTTTCATCTTTCGCGCCGCCATATTGATCACGTGAGCTCTCAATCGTTTAAACGTATTATTACTCTCTAAATCTGTTCGAGTGATTGTTTCACTCTAAAAAAGAGTAATTCATAGAATGACTCTCCTTTGAGTAAAAACTATGAAGTCCCTATATAGCTTACTCGCTGTAGAGTGATTTCTATTGTATTTGTTCGATCACTCTTTAAAGAGTAAGTCACTTGATAACGAACTCTTTCTTTGTCAACACGTGCTTCGTTAGAAAATGTGCAAAAGTGTTTGTTGCAGTATTTTTAACCAACATAGAATGTCGACAATGATATCAAAGTTGCCTAAGATAAAAATATATATTTACGGTTTGTATGTACGTACATATGTGTATACGTATGCAATGTGAATGAATACGTGCATACATATAAAGAGGTTAGGTTAAGACATTAACAATAATAAAAAATAGTTTATGTTTTTAGGAAACCTTAGATGCGTGTGATACTCTAGCCTCCAACATTTTTTATCATCTCGAATGTAATTGCAATACCTAACCTCAACCATAACCTGCAAATCTAAAATCACCCTACCCATGGCAAAGAGTGAAAATATCACTCTTTCCAAAAGTTAGGAATCAGTCGAAGCCGAGTGACTCAATTTTGGCAGAAGGCTTAGAGTGATTTATCACTGGTTTGGAGTGATTTTCACTCTAAGAGATTTAGAGAGTAGCAAACTGAATTTTCAAAACAATATTACTTAACAAATATTGCAGTAAAAAGCGTAGCTCTTGTACTTTTGTGTAAGATTTATTCTTAACTTTATTTTAAAAAAGGTTTTAAAAATCATGCCTGTTCTCTATTCTATCTTTTCTGCAAAGGTACTCAAGAAAATTGATCACCACCCAGTCCATCTCCACGAAAATTCACGCAAAGCTGTCGTAAAAACAACGAAAAACCTCCCCCTAAAAACTCTCGCAGCATCCAATCTCAAAAATAACAACCTCGACGATTCTCGCGCCCGAAAATTAATCTCGCGCTCGCTTTTATGAGCGCCGGCGCTGCTGCCGTTGGCGCGTACCAAAGAGGGACACGCGGATTGATGAATTGCAGTCTGTCGCCGTGGCGAAAAACGCTCGCGCTCGATAAGCGCTTTCCCCACGCGTGGCCGGAATTTTATTTTCCAAGATCCTTCCGAGTTTCGACGCCGCTGTTGATTTTTCGGCGGGTCTTTAAATTTTTTACGCTTTGAAACAGCCTGTTACACAAGCGATAACGTTGCGTCGAACGAGATTTAAAATTGAAACGTACAAGTGCGACGATACGACTCGTAAAGCATCGAAAACACAGTGTATACGGTATACACTACAGGAACAAAGCATCGCAGCTCTTTCTCTCTCCGAGTGTCCCATAAATCTCCGGAGCGAATCATTACGGGCCGGTTCGTCATCGCCGGGAGATGATAGGTGCGCCGCACGAAGGCTCATTAAGCCGCCGAAAAAAAAGCCGCGACGGCTTCAAAGTGTTCAAACCGACCTGTAGACTCCGTGTGTCCGTCGGTGTTTAGCCGCATCAAACAAAGACCGATAAACGTGCAAAGGTGCCGTGCGCGCGGTGGACTTAGGTTCACATGCGCAATTACGTCAACGCAAGCGCACGTTTCTGCGGCTCTGGCACTTTAGCCGCGAGTAATTTATGATGGAAAGATTTATCGAGCCGCTGAGTAATTAAATGTTCGGCGCTGCTGTCGCTGTTTTTATTTCTCGTTAAATTGTGGAAAATATTGTATGATTCGTGAGTTAATGCAAAACTGAGTATGATTTATCGAGTGATGATAATTGCGATGTAAATCCGCCTCGGTTGTCTAATTTGGTATGTGTACTGTGTACCGTTGTTTGAAGCAAGTTGTATCAAACTAATATTCGAACTTGAATACACTTCATATCACGTGGATGATACGCATCTCGCGACGATGCATATTCCGAAACGGGCCGCTGGGCGGATAAATATTGTAATGCGCTTCGGCAAAGCTACAAGCGTATGTATACTTTAATAGAGTTGCGCATTGAAACGTGCTCTCGGGAGTGAATAATTATCCGATCTACATTCGCAGATGGCGCGCGGGGCATTAAAATTATTGATGCCACTGCCGAACGTTTTAACGACGAGCTTTGATGGCAGTGTTATCCTCTACTTAATCGAACGAGAATATTGTCAAATTCACTCTTAATCCAGCTTCGAACAGCTTTTAACGTCCTTGAAATCATCGCGTTGATTAGCACTTCTACTTCGGTAGCAAAAACTCTAACAAAAAATCCCGAGTACTCAAAAAGATAAAGCCTTTTTATCGCCGGAGAATCTCCGATTCAAAAGAAGAAGCGACGTCTCAAAGGCTCTCTCTCTCTCTCTCTCTCTCTCTCTCTCAATCTCTCTCTCTCCCTCCAGCCGTCCGCACGGCTAATTTGCGTGATACGTAAGTAATATAAGGCCTCGATCTTGCGGCCGTCTTCGAAAAGAAAGGAAACTACGGCTAATCTAGCCACAGACATCTCGAGAGGGGGAGCCTACCTCTTGCGGGCGCATCCTCGCCTCCGAAAATATCCTCACGGAATAAATTACGTGTCACCTGTGCCGGCTAATTTCCTAAGCCGCTCGTGTGTATTCGTATGACTAACGTCGAGGCGAGCAATTGGAGTGTCTCTGGAAACTGGTTGTGATGGGTATAATCACGTTACGTAATTGAGGCGCTTGGGCTTTTCTTTTTGGTATGGGAAGTAGTAATTTCGTAGTATAGGAACGAGCGGCTTCGGTTTTTCTCGTTTTCCCGTTGACCTCACAGTATACATATATACATGTATACGTGCGAGTGCGTCTGCCGTCTTATCGGCATTAGTGGAGATAAGAGCGTATCATAGAATATTCGTTGGTTATACGTTTACCCAACTCCTGGAGTTTGCAGTTTTGCATTGTCGAATTTAATGTCTCGTTGGTTTTGATCAAAACTGCGTTTAAGAAGCAAAATAGCAGCTGCGTACTGTGTATTCAGTAGTAACGCGATGAGTTTGTTGCAATAAAACTTGTTCAATGAGTGATCCCTTCTATGCGCAACATCAACATAGGCTATCACTAATTTCCATGAATACACACAAGAGCTAATAGAAAAGCCACTTCACATCCAACATTACATAAAATGCGTGAAATTTGAATATTGCTGCTGGCCTTTCAGTGCTTCACTTATGCGAGTGCTTGCTATAAACTTTGAAGAGAATATTAGATACAATATAGTCGAGAGCAAATTCTATTCCAAAATACTGAGATGAATTTTAGTCTGATGCATGCTTTGAAGCACAGCAATATTTTGTACGTGTTAACTGTTGCGTTGAGTGCTTTTAAAGCACATATTATAAGTTCTCGTTAAATAACTGTAATAGTTTAGCTGCTCCAAAGCATTTATCAGAGAAGTCGTCATTCACTCGTTACAACATCAAGTCCTTATTACATATGTGCGAATAATTATCACCCGCCACTGTAAAATTCATTACCTATTACACACACCTTTAAGGCACTTAATAATAGAGTGTATTAATCATCTTGCTGTACAATATCCGCAATACCTGGACTTTCTACTCATTGTTTTGATAAGGTTTATTGTAAGCTGGCTCAAAAATAGAGTAACCCCTGAAATTCCATCCGCACATGCAGTAAATGAAAAAAAGTAACTAAACGAGACTTATGGCCGTGATAAATCCAACAGGCAAGCAGTAAAAGAGCAGTAAAAAAACATCGACCTTATCTGCATAAGCCGAGTCGGACCGTTAGAGAATAAGAAACTAAAGTCCTCAACGAAAAACTCCCAAGTCCAAAGCCGCGGCCTTACATAAAGCGACTAAGTATTTTGCCAAAATACTTTACATAACTTGCGAAAGAACGCGCAAAATTGCCCGAGTGTCGTCACTTCGCAGCTAGACCAAACGCTCTTATATAGCCCATCGTCGTCGTAATCTTTGGCATTCCACGCTAAACGAGATCGTCCCTCCCAGGAATAAAAAAAAAACACAACGCGACGCGAACAACAGCGATGCATCAGCAGCACGCGGCGGCGCGTCTCCTCTATACTTTACACATACGTAAACTCGCGCGTCGTCGCGCACACGCATTATTTTCGAGCGTCGCCGACGCGTACCTAACCTCAACTCTCACCGGACGACAACGGCGACAGTTCTTCCGCAGACACGAGGTGTGACCACTTTGCATCATGCGAATCCGCGTGATGATAATCCGAGGCGAATCGCATATCCTGGTGGACGACCCGCCGATCGGCACGTTGATCATCGCGTGAGATGTGCGCGAGAGAGAGAGAGAGAGAGAGAGAGAGAGAGAGAGAGAGAGAGAGAGAGAGAGAGAGAGAGAAAGAGAGAGGGAAGTCTCGAGCGCGCGCGCGATCGATACTAGCCCGCATCGCTTATTATACGCACTGGCTATTATCATCGTCTCGCTATATACTCTCCCGACGACGAGGTGCTTACGCACGCCTCGAACAAACCGCCGCACTTGTTAGGTTATTTATGCAAGTTGAAGGACTCACCTTGCGACTGGACTAATGGCTGGACTCTCGGGGACGACGAGGACGAACGAGGTGCGCTGCTTCGGGAAGCAGCGGTGTAGATAGCTGATGGGCACACAGAGAGCGAAATCACGGCGCATACACAATGGCGTGCGCGCGGCGAGTGTGCGCAGCAGCGAGAGATGTCCTATGGGTATGTCGTCGTGTGTGCGGCGACTCGCTCTCCGCCGGTACGATATTGTAGAGTCGCGCGACGTTGCCAGATCGCGGCCGGGGCGCGGGAGAGCGTTTGCGGCTCTTTTTTCGTTTATTCCTTATTTGTTATTTCTTGGAAACGGGAGGTTTTCAAACATTTCGGAGGGGAGATTTGTTTGTACAGTTGTCCAGTACTATCGGTTTTACGCGATTAATGCTTGTGTGTAGGGTATATGTACCGATAGGACTGTAGCCACTTTGTTTTTAGCGAGTAGTGGCTTCGATGATGTTACTGTGTTTTTTTATGTTTGCGAAAGTGATCATTTTGGCACTTAGCCGTTCAGATTAGAATAATGGATAAAGATGTTTGAGCTCATGAAAAACTCTCTGCAGTAGATACTAAGTAATTAGCTAATTTACCGAGTCTCTAAAAACTGTCGATAAAAAACACAATCTTCCAAAATAAGATCTCTCCTTCTTCCAAGCTCTATCGAGACTCAACATTATCAAAATACGGTCGTTTTTATAGTCTTATTTAAAATTTAGGAAAATCCCACGGAAAAGCTGGCAACGTTTGCCTCGAGACTTTTTTATCACGCTCGATCACGTTTGGCTAAAGTCAACGCGGCATCTTCCGGTGTCGCGGAAAAGCTTGTTCTATTTTACCGACTCGACGAAAATTAGCGGGAAGTTGCCGTACGGTGGCGACATCTCTCAAAGAAATCGCATTTTCGAATTTTTTAAAAAATATTTCGTTACTTTCTTGACTCGAAATAAATTGTTTTATTCGTGAGCTATAATTTAGTTGATACTAATCATGTCGAACGGTAATAACAGTATGTTCGATATTTTAATGGAAATTAGAAAAGTGGACAAACAGATATCCGAACTGAAATCAAAATGGCAAAAAAGTCAACAAGAGTTGATGCTTGTAGAAAGAAGTATCAGCAATATTAAAGATTTGCAGATGAAGGCTGCATTGGTTTTGATAAAATCAGAAGGACAAATCGAGGATACGAATGAAAATTTAAAAGGGATACATGAAAATTATCTCAAATTTATAGAGTATATCGATGAGCAAATAAAAGATGCATCGGAGGACGAAAAAGAAAACGTCATGAGCAATATGGATAAGTTGAAGAAAATCAGAGATAATTTAAAGGATAAAATTGCCGCTGCTAAGAGTGAAAAAGAGCGAGTAGCGCTAGAAGTAAACGAAATCGATTTGCAAATCAGTATACAAAAGGTGAAATACATATTTAATATTGCTTTATTCAAACATTGTGTTTACAATTTATACATATTTATAAAATTCTTCATAGAAGAAAAATGCAGCCATTTTCCTGAGACTTCAGAAGGATTTAAAAAAGTGCTTGCAGGAAGAAAGAAATTTAAAAGATGAGCTAATGTCAAACGGTAACATTTAAAATGTAGTCAGTCTTTACAATTATTTACACAAATACTGTACAAATTCGCGTCATGGTCAAGAATTGTCATATAGTTTTTCCACACACTCTTGATTAAACTTTACAGTGTTCTCCAGTTCTGATAGTTTGAAAGGCATATTTAACAATTGCTTCATATGATTGCTGACTGATTGAATACTTTTTCTTCTTTTTTTCACTTGATTCTTTATTGCTTCATTTTCTTTTTCAATCTTACAGATATATGATTCCAAATTCTCGCATTGTTTCAACATTTTTTCTGCATCAAGTGATCGTAGATGAAGCTTTACATCACCTGGAGGTCTCCTAAAATGAATATTCATGTTATGATCTTTCTTAAGTATGTATCAATAAAAGAAAATGATTTGAGTTTTACCAGAGCGTCGCGCTTGGAGGAACTGTTGTGTCTTCAATTAAATTAGCTACTTTCTTCATGCCATCTACCATACATTCTTCTGTAACTAATGCCTGTAAATCTTCATCCATTGATTTGAATAAATCATCTTCCATAACTTTATGCAATTTTTTAACTACTGAAGACTTGGATTCCAGCAGGGTGAATATTTTTAAAAATTCTTCCTCGCTGTGAATAAAAAATAACAATCATGAACTGACAAATTCAAGTGAAGGTTTAAAGTTTTAATTTTTAAATGCACTCTCTTATTGTACAGTCATACTCTTTCTATTGAGAAGAGCAAGTGTGCAATGTAATTTAATACAGGGGGATTATGTTTTTCTTTGTCTGAAATGCAAACAAAGAGTTCATGACCTGTCTTGAATTACATCGAGTTGAGTTCTGGATCTATAATCCTGTCATTCATAGTTTTATTTCATTGTAGATTGATGCACAATATATAAAATTAAACACCTATTTTATTTAATATAAAGTATATCCTGTGTAGCAGGAAATTTACTACAAAACTGGAACTAGAATTTGTTGAATGTTATGTATCTAATCAGGCCGGGGCGGGGTGCAATTTGATACAAAACTACAAATTTGCCTCCTTCCCAGCCTGACTAAAACACATTTTCCTTCCTTTCTAGATAGATATGTCCTGTACGAATGTATCCGTTGATTATCCACAATTCTTTGCTAAATAAAACGAAGTATGATTGAATCATGCAACTGTCAGAACTACAAAACTTAATAGACTGTGAAAATTGATACAAAAAAAAAAACAAAAAAACAATAATGCAACTCACAGCATAAAATAGTGATAAAGAATACAGGAAAAATAAGTAAGTAAAGCAAAAGTAAGATGCTCTCAAAAGGCAGGAGGCAAAAACTTCCAGAGAAAAACAATGGAACAAAAAAATATCGAGTCTGACCTGACGCAGTGGGCGATGTCCTGGAAACTCTTGGAGATAGCCGCCCCGAAAATGAGCAGATTGTTGGGCTGCGTCTCCTGGACTACCTGCTCTTGACCCTCCGACATGATTCCGGTGCTCAGTACTCGATTTTCGATTAAATAACGTATGCAGTAATAAAAAGTTACCACGAACGTAAGGGCCTAGCGATCCTTCGCCGGCGGCCCACGCGAGTCTTTTGTTACTCGCGCAAAATTCCGGCGTGCGTTTTCAAGTTAAAACGGCTGAACTTCGGCTAAACTCGGCTGCAGTCGGTTCGTTTGGAGCGACCTCTATAGTACGACTTGGCGGGAGTTTTCGAATTCTTGTAAATTATTTCAATTATAAGAGAACTGAAGAGTAAACAACGAGTATCGATATAGATTAATTGGGATTATAGGAAATAAATTGAAATGACTATAGAGTTTTCGTAATATTATTACAAAAAATATTTATTGTTATTAATGACAGTTACAATTCATCACTAGCGTTAGTACACATTTTATAAATTTGTAGTCTCAGTTATAATTGCCAGGAACATGAATGAAGTTATGTAATTTTCAATACTTTTAATGTAGAATCTCATATCAAAAAGCCATGTAGCATTCTGCAGAAAAATGTTATACATCTCTTTATATACCTAACATTTTGAAATATGTTATATTCAGATTGGAAGAAGAAAAACTGTATTGTTTTTTATTTTGTAGTGAATAATTATGTCTATTCTTTTTATTAAGCGTACAAAAATAGTGTTGGATATCATTTTTTTTATAAATGTATAGTACAAATTTTGTACATAACTTAATCACGTTTCTGTCTTGTTATATTAATAATAAACATTAAATTTTTAGAGATATGCAATATTGTTTTCGTGTGTAATTATTACATACATATTTGAAGCGTTTTTAAGATATTATTTTCAAAGCATTTATGCTTGTCATCAATATGTTGTACCTATATAAATAAATATCAATTATGTAATGTATGTATGTACAACATACAATACATATTGTGCATGATTGATAAAAGCGCTATAAATATAAAAGCTTCATGATTATAGTGTGTCATTTAATCTTTTAGTATGTTCATTGCGCATTTCCTTTAAAAATATATGTAAAGATCTCTGAAATGCTATGTCATATATCGCATGTTTTAGTAGCTTGACAACGTCTTTAAAAAACAAACATGAATATGGCGACTCAGTCGCAAAAACATTCATCAGACGTAAATAAAATATACGAAAAATACACCTGATCATTATGACCCTCTAAGCTTAAGACCCGATTTGATTGTGCGATTTTTGGACTCAGATTCTTCTTGCTGAGTAATCAACTTCAGTTTGATCCGGGTAGCAGATTCATGGGGGTTTACCCCATTTGAAAAATCAATTCTTGTGCCATTTCGTTAATAATAAAGCTACTGAGGTTTCCAACCATTATTAGAACGAAAACTTTTGGGACTTCTTTCTCTTCTGTAGTTATACAGGCTCTCACTTTATGGCCATACAAACATGCAGATTTTACTGTATTATAAATCAAATGCAAAATGTTATTTGTACGAAATACATAATTTATATGTACGCATATTTTAAGAACTTTTTTTGTTTAAATTTCGTGTCATGTACTCTATAGTCCAACCAATGCAATACCTATTTCAGAGTTTTTTAGAACAGATTTGATCCGTTTTTAAAAAATCGTTTGCCTGAAGGCAATTAATAAGAAGCTACAGACAAACGCTTCAATTGTCATTGCAATGAACCGATATGTATATCACATTAATAAAAGTAAAGTTTGAGGCAAAAACAGATTAAGCATCCATAAAGTTTAAGCTCTTAATACTGTCGTTCAAGTTATTGTTGACTTCACAACGTATAATTATATGTATTAAGCGTTTCGTTCAGATTTATTAGCAGATCTAGCAAACACCAAAAACAATTGCTCCAAAGTTGAAGATAAAACGGAGAAATCTTGTATGCTGGAATATTTGGTTTTCAGATCGTCGACTACATCATACATTCTCCTCCATGTTAGATCGGTTGATTTCAAGTGATACATAAGGTATCCCTGCAAAAGAAGTTTGCAGAATGGTTATATTGCATAAAAAAATAAATGACCTATCCAAAGCCAACTTTCTATTCGATGCTTACCGAATTTTCATCCATAACTTCACAATCAAAAGCTTTATTCATGTCTTCTTTGATATTTGAAATTTCATTTTGAGGTGCCTCAGGATCAAGTTTTAATTGTATGTTATAACCAGCTCCAAACCGCTGTTTTAATTCCTGAGAAGGTCCAATACACTCAAATTTACCATCGACCATGATAGCTAATCGGTTACATAGAGCTTCACACTCTTCCATACTAAAATAATTATTAAAAATGAGTTTACTCACAGAGATTTTAATTACCTTAAAATAATGCATGCATAAAAATATAGTCACCTGTGTGAAGTCAGTATCACAGCCTGTCCTGTAGTTTGACACGATTGGATAACGTTCCATAGGGATCTTCTGGCAGCTGGATCTACGCCTGTTGTCGGTTCATCAAGTAAAACAAGATTCGGTTTTCCTATCAGAGCCATGGCTATATTTAATCGTCTCTTGTTGCCACCACTGTAAGTTCCACTCGGTTGCGATGCACAAAAATTGAGCTCTGCAAATCAGATTTAAATCTATTTATAATATTCCGTTTTTATAAAAATATACGTCTATTTATTAACTCACTGAGTCGGTCAATCCATTTTCGCACTTCAGTTTCCACTTGGCTTTCAGGAATACCCCGAAGCCGAGCGAATAAACGCAAATGATCGTAAGCGTTTACAGATTTTATTATAGCATCGTTCTGGGGACAGTATCCCATTTGTGAAAGGAACTGAAATTGTTTAACAAAAAATTGATCAACATTCATCAAAATTTTTTTGCACTATTAAATAACTTCTATTGAGTAAAAACTTACATGTTTTCCATATTTAATCATGTCTATATGATTCAAGTACATCTCGCCGTTGTGCGGTATTTCTTCGCCGGTAACCACTTTAAAGGTCGTACTCTTTCCGGCTCCGTTTACTCCCAATAATCCAAAGCATTCACCTTGAGCGACTCCAAAACTTATATCCTGCACCGCAACAAAGTTTCCGTAAAGCTTTCGCAATTCGAATGCGAGGAATGCGTGTTTCTTCGTGTCATCATTATCACCATTAATTTTCTCGATGTCTTCTTTTCCGAAAGATGGATCTGATTCTAGAAGTTTATTATCCAAAGTTATAAAGTATTATGTTTTTTAAAGACTATAAAAACGTTACAAATATTGATAAAGTACCTCTGCTTTTGATTCTGGAAACTTCAAATGCTATGTCGTGCTTCACTTTCTTCACCTGTTCCTCAAATGCCTCGTCACTCTTATCGAGCTTATTTCTACGAATTCTCACGATCAGTCGATGAATCAGTTTATGTTCTAGAATACAGAGTAACCCAAAGTACAAAATAGGCGTTAAGCACAAAGTCAGGATACTTGTTTCTAATGCAATGTCTTCTTTGAATTTGGTAAACATTATGGGCGGTTCAGCGCAAGTTCCATTGATGCAATTTAAATCTGAAACAAATAGAGTGTCGTATGTATTTCGAATTTATAAAAGAGCATTCGCAAATCAGAATATGGATAATTGATTTCAACTTACCTTTGCAATGAAGAAAATGTTCCATTTCAGTTTGATTTATCATTCTTGATATTCTTATGCAATTGCCGTAATGCCTTGTACCTCTGAAGAATGCTATCAATCCGTGGAAAAAGCTTACATAGGGCGTCAACAGGAATATCGTTTTTTGAATTGGCCGAATAATATTCATGGTTTTCGAATAGCCTTGGAACATCAAGGTTACAATAGTCATTACGGTTTCCACTGCAACTAATTGATTAAATAATTGGTTAAGTATCTACAGCAAAATATCAACACTTCATTAAGATTGTTTTTGTACTCACTAAGACCTAATGGCAAAAGACTCAGTAACTTGATCGCGGTACTTGTGCCTTTGCCGGAGAAACTAAAGTTGTAAACGAGCGGCAGTATGTTCACGGCAAACAGCACGAACAAGATAATCAATATAACTGAAACAAAACGTAATCAATCAAAATTCATAATTAGGTCAACAGTTTTCTAAAATCAAATTCACGACTCACAAATTTCGCAAGACCTCAGCATTTCAAGTTCAAGCACGGCATCAATCAGTACCAAACTGATAACAGCCAGCGCGATCATTATCAGCATCACTGCAAAATCAAAGAGAAACATCGATCCCCAGTATTGAAAACACGACGCTCCGGTCATCCTCTGCAGATGTTTGATGTTTGTTAGAGTCTCCTTCAATGGATGGATGACGAAGAGAGCCACCAGTGGGTAAAAGAAGAAAAGGAAGATGATGGGCACAAAGAAAGTCTCGATCGGCTCGCTGGCGGTTATCATAAGCACGTCGATTTCGGTGTCTTGTTTTTGAGGAAATTGTTGAGTCTCTAGACTGATGCTGTACTCAGGACTGACGAGAGTTTTTAACAATGTGTTCGTAAGAAGGTTGACGGAGATAGGTAGAGAGTAGATTGTTTCAATGCCATTGTATAAAGCCGTGGCATTAAGAGCGTCGTTTTCACTGATGAATTCAGCACCAGCAATCAGGTGGAAATCGTAGATTGCTGGATTGTCTAAGCCGAACTTTAACAGGGCTACGTTAAAATTTTCGTACAGTTAATTGTAAGGAAATGCAAGATTTAATAAATGAAATGATTCCAATCAGTTTCTGATTATTCAAAATTATTACCTGACATAAAACTGATATTCTCATCAAGATTCTCAATAACTTTTCCATAAGATTCTTTTGTCACCGCTTCGTAAGTGTCTCCAAAAGCCTTGGCTTTTTCATTAGTTCTGTAACAAGTTCTCCCATCATGATACATGTCAAGTTTTATCGGTATTGGATCTGGTACGTCATCCCCGGGAAAATGATCCATCAAAATGAATCCTATGCAAAACATTGGTATGAAAAGCTAAAAGAAATGACAATTATTTATGATAATCTCTTGTTTAACAATTCAAATGCTGCTAATTTTAAGTGCTAGAGGGTACCAAAATCAGCATGATGAGGAGAGTCGATACATTTCTCACAGTGTATGTCAGTTTTTTACGGAGCAAACCCGTTACAATATGTACGAACAGATTACGACCTGTCAACTTTTTGGTAGTGTCAATGAAAGCTTCTCGCAAGTTGTTCTCTTTTTTGTCCTGAGTGACCCTGCAAAAAAAGATAAGAAATTATTCTTGTTTCATTTTCAGAATACAAATAAGTATTATAAGCTGAATCGATTACTTTAAAAACACTTGTTCCAAGGTAATCAAGGAAACACTCATCCCTGTAATGCCAAGATCCTTCTTATTGATTTCTAGTTTGTCCAACAAATCGGGTAAAGTAGGACTCTGTGGGATACTGAGCTGTATTTTGCTACCGTCTGTGCTGATTATCTCACTTTCAGAGCCCAAGTAATTGCAAATTTTCGATGGTTCACACCAGGATTCAATAGACATAGTTACCTCTACGTTTCCTTGCCCTTTTAGTGATCGAATATTATTATTGAAAAGTATGAAACGTATTCGGGTGATGGATAAAATTAAGATATGAAAAAAATTTACCTAAAATTTTCTTAAGGAACATGGAAGTACCATAGCTTCTCAGGTTACCTGCATGTACTATGGCTACCCTATCACCCAATATGTCAGCTTCCTCCATGTCGTGGGTGCTTATCAAAATAGTTTTTTCTCCTCTTAGTTTCTAATTTGATAAAACAACAAATGAATATTGCAGGTAAATGAGTATACATATTTTAAACTTATAAATTACCAGTAATATATCCCAAATATCACGTCTACTTTCTGGATCTAATCCGGAAGTTGGTTCATCCAAAATTATAGTCTAAAAATACAACATTTCCGTTTTAATAGAAAATTATGAATTTTATAGCTTAACAAAAAAATAATACCTACACTCGAATCTCCCACTAACGCCATTCCCAGACAAACTCGTCTTTTCTGACCACCAGATAATTGTTTGGGTAAAGCATTTCGTTTTTCAAACAGCTTCAATTTTTGCATAAATATTGTAACTTGGCTTTTAACGAGCGATCTCGACTGTCTTTCACTCTTTAACTAAGATATTAAAAGTAATGTAAATAATCATCATACCCAAATACTTATTTTTTTCTATGTCTTTAAAATCAAACATAATTATAGTGAAAAATATGATTTACATACCAAAGCAAAAAATGTCAACTGTTCAGCTATAGATAAACTTGGGAAGAACATATTTTCTTGAGGACATAATCCAATGTCTCTCATTATCTCATCTGTGTCATCCTTTATATTCTTGCCATTTATAAGTACTAAACCTTGCGAAGGACTAATCATTCCTTTGAACAACAAAAAAGAAATTATTAAATTTCTGTTCAGAAGTAGACATATTTTTACTTTATCTACCTGTTAAAATAGACATCATTGTAGTCTTTCCAGCTCCATTGTGTCCAAGCAAGGCAGTTATTTGCTTTTGGTAGAAATCGACAGAAATACCCTTCAGTGCATGTACTTTCTAAAATAAATAAGTACTTAGTTAAATAAGTGTACTGAAAAATAGCTGTAAATATATCGTAAGAGGGCAAAAATATTTACCTCTCCACTAAACAAACCAGTGTTATAACTCTTTTTCAGATTTCTTATTTGTATTCCAGGAGTGAAAACATTTCCAGTGACTGTTTCAAAAAGTTTGTTACTATTGCAGTCGAATTTCTCAACTTCAGGATTGTCAGTAGATATATTTGACCTTCTCAAAAACTAAACGCAAAAAAATAAAGATTAACTTTTTCTTATAATAGACGTTATAAAATTCAAATTATTGTATACCTTCAAGAAAAAGAAGGGCCTTTTTTTAACCCCATATTTTCCAGGATTTATAGCATAAATATAATTAGCCATAATAAAATGAAAAATCGACCCTAACATTTCAAAAATCAAGATCATTCCTATACTTCCTGCAGTGCCATATTGATGTTCTCCAACTCTAAACAAATTGTCAAACTGGATTCCTTTCACTATAAATTAAGAAAACTTAGAATAGGACCATAATTCTTGATATGTATTGCAAATTATAAATGTTCATTTACTCATAGATTCATAATAATTGATTTCTTCACAAGCTCTAAATAATAAGACATTAGGAAAAATGATCCCAAAATAAGGTACGATTTTTGAAGCATCGTCTTCAAATCCTTTTTTTGCAAGTACAGCTGAACCTATGTATAAAATTAAAAGTCCAGTGACCACAAATGAAGCTACAAAAAATAAAAAAAATTAGTTTCAGTTTTGAAATATGCTAATTTTGTATGCAATAATTAAATTAGAAAAAACTCACATCTTGTAAAGTAAGCCGACACATGCATCCCAAATGTTACCAAATGTACAAAGTGCATTGTGAATATCAACCAAAATAAAAACGAATTCCCATAGTATAAAAATGGGACCGCGCTGTCGGTAGAAGTTAAGTTTACTAAAATTGTTACGGGAACAATATATGTCAAACTGAAAATCAGTCCAGTAAGCAGCCAGCTCAATAAATTCAAATAATTAGGAACACCGTTCATAGCCATTAAAACCTAAAATAAAATATCGTTTTTTTTTTAACTGTTGATAGTTATGTTACTTCTAATGTTGTGTCAACTTACATTTATTCCTAAGAATTTTTCTTCAGATGCATAAGATGTTTCTATGCATAGAGGCACCAAAAATGCCAATATGGCAAATGCACAAAAAACTACTCTGTAAATTTTATCAATTTTATCTGGTTCGACATGTGGTGGGTAAGGCATTTGTTGCATATTCATCTGGAGTATTTAAAAATATAAAATTGATTTTATATACAAATTTCATGGAATTAATCATTTTGAAATATTTACTTACATGCATTCTGGGGGAATCATTTTTTGCTTTCATTACTATGAAAGATTCATCAAGACATAGTTGCAAACCAACAAATCCATTCCTAAATGCAGGTCTAGACAAGAGACCCTTGTATATTTCCTGAGGTACTTTTTCATCTAAAAGTATTTTATAATCCAAGTGTGTAGTAGTAGAGTCCATAGAGTCATTTTTAAAAATCACAGCTATTACTTTTTCATTTACGGCTCGTTGATATGAATAGTCCACAAGCAAAGACATGTCTTCTACAGTCTTGAATTCTCTTATAACTATCAAAATAAATATAATATAACCAACGAACCTCATAAAATTAAATAATGAATTTCAAATTCAAACATTCAACTTACTATATCGATCTTTTCCTAAACAATTTCTTACTTCATTCATGTACAATGTTATAAATGGGTTGTCAGGTACAACGTAGATTTTAGTTCCAGGTATAGGTAAAAATTCATATCGTTCTTCCACTGGATATGTTATACTAGAGTCAAAATTTGCATTAGGAGATGTCTGAACTGACAAATTCCTCAAGCCCCATACCGTTACAAATAACAGTAGGGGAATTGCAATTTCAACAAACAATCCAAGTTTCCAGTGTCTTTTTCTAACCAAAAAGTCTTTGTACAGGAGGAGTTTGAAAACTCTTAATTTTTCTGAAATCATCTTGGATTCCTTTGTAAATACACTTTACAAAACTATCTTTCAACCTGTAAAAAATATTCATAATTGACATTGTAACTTGAGCATAATCAGATAAAATACTTTTAGTCACGTCAGCGATATGATAATGTTTATTGCAGACAGGAGAAGCAGAGATAAGAAATAACAGAATAAAATGTACAAAGTATACAATTGTATACAGAATACAAAGGAGGGAATTTTTCATTTAAAACAAAAGAAAAATCTTGTTAAATAAATCCATTTATATATTAAAATAAAATCATTGAATGACATCTGAAAGGTATTTGTCAATTACAAACAATATATAGATATAGTGCGTCATGCGTACACACAACAAAGCAAAACGTTTGTCGCGCTGCAGCGCAAAAACCGAAGAACCTTATCGAACTATACCCGTATGTGAATATGCATACCGAGCCAAAAGTTGCTCAACGCAATTCAGAAAAGAGCGACAACAAATTTCTAATAATAACCCTGCATAACTGCTTCGAAAACTTCGTCGAGAGAAAGATTCTTACCTCCTGTATAGGAAGAAATTCTCCATGCGATTCGCAGAAATAAGGCACATACATGTCAACGTTCCACACCTAAACTAAACTGTACATCGGGGAAGGTAGTTATTTTTACGAAGGCCGCGAGGAAGTACCGCGGCCGTCGGCACGCGACTGATGTATACTTACTTACTTATCGCGTCGTCTGCTGCGGACGTCGCTATACGAATACGGCACACGACTCGGCCGGTTCTCCCCTCCTTTATTGTATTCGGCCAATATATATGTATATACTTTTGCGAGTATAATGTATACCGCATGTGCGGCAATGACGTGTGTGCCGGCAGACCGGCGTCTTATATATATTTGCTCATCGATTCGGGAAGTTGAGTTTTTTTATATGCGAAGGCGTAATGTTGTAGTACATACCGACTGTTAAATATGACAATTTCTTCGGGAGTTTGATGTGGAGTTTCAGGAAAGAAAATGCTGAGAGGTTAGTTTGTTGATGATTTTTACTAGGAAACGAAGTTTTATAGGATGTAAGCTCGTGTGAGATTTTTCGAGGTTGGGACGCGAGACAGATAATTATATGTATAAACATTCGGTTTTCGTTTTATATTGGGTATTATTATTTCTGGAAAAATATAGCATTTGAAAATACAATTACACATACATGAATGCTTTAACAATGACAACTTAAGTTCGAGTGAGTATATAACAAGTTGGCATTTCAACATATTATCATTGACATAATAAATATTCTTTAATTTAATTTTTCATTATATTTTAATATATTATATATTTGTGTATACATATATCCACAGAGGTACATTTCCACTTTCATTTGTTTTGTTTTGTACTTTTCATAATCACATATAAATGCGGTAAATTCGTACTATCTTATAACGTTAAAAATAGATATTATGACAATACATTAATTGATTCCAACGAGTGAAGAAAAATATCGCTGTCACAATAATTTTATTTATTTTACGTCGATGTTTATACACATGGTTTTTTGCGCAAAATGATCAAACGGCCATCGTCAGCGTTATTTACTTACACATTATTTTTTGAAACTATATCTGTATAACTTTTATATAGGTTATGTACCTTAAATTCGATAATTGGAACGCGTTAACAAATATCACTTAAAAACTACACCAACATCCATAAAAATTAAGCCTTGAGCAATATTGCTTACGTATACGAGTTATACTTGAAAAATCGGTTATCAAATTTACATTTTACGCTCAGATTTATTGGCGGATTTGGCGAACGCCAAGAATAGTTGCTCTAACGTCGACGATAATACTGCGAAATCTTCTATACTAGGATACCTGTTCTTCAGTTCACCAATCACGTCGTACATTCTCCTCCACGTCAGATTGGAAGATGTTAAGTGGTACATGAGGTATCCCTGAAAATAAAATCACATTAATTCGTCGTTAGAAATGTATAACATTACACTAATGCAATTATTATCTTCACTAAACTCATACCGAATTCTCATCCGTGATCGTGCAATCGAAGGCATTGTTCATGTATTCTTTGATGAGGTTTACTTCGTCCACAGGAGTCTCAGGATTTAATTTCAATTGCACGTTGTAACCAGCACCAAACCGTTGCTTCAGCTCCTGAGAAGCCCCTATACATTCGAATTTACCATCTACCATGATGGCCAACTTGTTGCAGAGAGCTTCACACTCCTCCATACTGGAAGAGGTTTAATTACATTTTTTAGTTACCCTATACAGTAACAAAGGAGTTTAGGAGCATCTACCTATGCTTACCTGTGAGATGTTAGTATCACAGCTTGTCCCGAAGACTGGCACGACTGGATGACGTTCCAGAGAGATCTTCTGGCTGCTGGATCGACACCAGTTGTAGGTTCGTCCAGCAAAACGAGATTTGGTAGACCTATGAGGGCCATGGCTATATTCAAACGTCTCTTGTTCCCGCCACTGTAGGTCCCACTCGGTTGAGATGCGCAAGCGTTTAGATCTGAAATTTGTAAAATACGTGTGCGGTGAAGTGAAAGAATAGTTTTGTGGCTACAACATTTGACTTATTAAAGCAACGTTTTTTGCACATACTCAGCCTGTCGATCCACTTCTTCACCTCGGTTTCAACTTCTCTTTCTGGGATGCCACGAAGGCGAGCAAACAGACGCAAATGATCGTAGGAATTCAACGATCTTATTATCGCGTCGTTTTGAGGACAATAGCCCATTTGCGAGAGGTACTAAAAATTAACGTCTCGAATGAAAAACAAAAACCAGTTTTTTCTTTATTGATAGAGTTTGACTTGGTACTTACGCGGTGTCGGTTTTTCGAGATCTCCGTGTTGTTCAAGTACATGACACCGCTGTTCGGGATCTCGTCACCCGTAATCATTTTGAACGTCGTGCTTTTTCCAGCACCGTTTACTCCCAGCAGACCAAAGCATTCGCCTTTGCAGACTCCGAAACTTATGTCCTGAACTGCTGCGAAGCTTCCGTAAAGTTTCCTCAATTCGTACGCAATGAAGACATGCTTTTTGGCATCGTCGTTGTCTGGTTGCGTTTCCGGCGTACCGTTAGATGTTCCTTCGGTTTTTCCGTTCACTCTTTCTTCAATGAAGTTAGGATCTTGCTCTATAATTTCATCGATTTTCATAAGCAAATATAGGATGTTTATTACAAGCGTAATTCAATAACTAATCGTTTACCTCTACTTCTAATTTTAGAAACTTCAAAGGCGATATTGTGCTTGGTTTTCTTCACCTGCGCCTCGAAAGTCTCATCGATGTTGTCTGGTTTACCACCGCTAATTTTCACTATAAATCGCTGTATCCATTTTTGTTCCAATATACAGAGTAACCCAAAGTATAAAATAGTTGTCAAGCATAAGCATAGAATACTCGTTTCTAACGCTACATCCTTTTCAAAATTGCCGAAGTAATTAGGAGGATTTTTGCAGATTCCATTGAAACACTTGTAAGCTAACAAAAAAAAAAAAAAAAAATAGAATTAATGTTATTACCATTCAAACATTGGTTCCACTAAAGCACAGATAGTTTAATATATTCTTACCTCTGCATTGGTGTATTGGTCTTTTTATCGTTGTCGAGAGTCGTTCGCAATTGCCATGATTTCTCGCAGCTGTGAAAAAAGCGACTAGCCCTTGAAAAAGGCTTATGTAAGGCGTTAAAAGAAATACAAATTTTTGGATCGGTCGTATAGTGTTGAATGTATTTGAATAACCGCCAAGTTCTTCGACAATGCCAGCTATAACTGCTTCAATTATTACTGTAAGCATAATAATTCAATATAATTAGACGCAAATAGTTTTTAGAAATTGTTGTTGACTACTTGCTCTGTTTACCAAGGCCTAATGGTAGAAGACTCAACACCTTTATCGCAGCACTTATGGTTTTGTCGGAGAAAGTAATCGCGTAAATGAGTGGCAATACGTTTATGGTGAAGAGCAACAACAATGATGTCATTATTACTGAAACAGTATAAGCACAAGATTAGAGTCGTAAATCCAAAGTCAAAAAATATGTGCAACTTCAACTCACAAATTGCAATAGCGTTGAACATCCGAAGGTCAAGTACAACATCCATCACGACGAAACCAACTATAGTCAATACGATCAGTATCAGCATCACTATGAAGTCAAACAGAAACATCGTTCCCCAATATCCGAGTCCAGATGCCCCAGTCATCCTCTGCAAATGCTTGATGTTGGTTGAAGCTTCCTTCATCGGGTGAATAACGAATAATGCTACCAGAGGATAGAAGAAGAAGACGAAGATCATCGGTACAATAACAACCTCAACGATTTCGAGACCAAACGTTCTTCGAATTATCCTATCGACCATGTCTCCGTGAGGAAGTTCTTGAGCTTCGACGGTAATGCTGTAGTCAGCACCAAGGAAAGCTTTTAGCAAGGCATTTGTTAGCAAGTTGATAGAGATTGGCAGGGCGTAAGTCGCCTGCATCGAATTGTACAAAGTTCTGGCGCGAAGAGCGTTTCTTCTATGAATGAATTCACCAGCAGCGATCATGCGATAGCTGTAGCTTGCATAATTTTCCTCGCCTAGGTTTAAGAGTGCTGGAACATTGAGATATATTTGTAATTCCTTCTGAAGTATTTAATGCACAGAAGATTTTTGTAAGGTTCTATCCTTTACCGTTAACAAAAGTTGTGTTGGTGTTTTCATCTTTTATAGCGTTTCCGTTGAATTCCTCTGCGATTGCTTTGTAGTATTCTCCGCATGCGTTGTATTTGTTATCGGCTCGGTATAAAACGTTAGCGTCGTCATACATTTCTAAATTTAGAGGTACGATTTCTATTTCGTTAGAGAAGTGTTCCATCAGAATGAATGCTATGCAAACCATTGGTATAGCAAGCTGTAATAATAGTTATGGCTTTAGAACCTGAAATTCAAAAAGTATTACTAATAATACAAAAATAGGGTGTACCAATCCTAGCATAACGAAAAAGGCTGATGAATTTTTGATCGTATAGGTCATTTTCTTGTAGAGCAAGCCCATGGCTGCATGTAGAAATAACTCGAAACCTTTCAACTTTGTTGTGTTATCGACGAAAACTTCCCGAGTTTGGGTATTATCTTCATTATCCTGAGCGACTCTAAAAAGTTTGCACATGAGTCATTGTACTTTTTTCTAATTTTCAGCGAAACAAAAATCTTAATTCGACTCACTTTAAAAATACTTGTTCCAAGGTAATCAACGAAACACTCATCCCTGTGATCCCGAGTTCGCTTTTGTTACTTTCTAACTTGTCCAAAGAATCTGGCAATTCAGGTGTATTGGGTATACTTAGTTGTATCGTGCTACCATCAGCATTGACTATCGTGCTTGGAGAATCCAAATGGCTTTGAATTTTTTCTGGGTCGCACCAGGATTCAGTGGATAAAGTTACTTCCACGTTTCCCTGTCCTTTGTATAATAATGAAAGGTTATCGAAAAATTTAAAAGGATTATCCAAGTGTTAGATGCAAAAGAATTCACCTAATGTTTTCTTGAGGAACATGGAAGTACCATAGCTTCTCAAGGTACCACTGTGTACGATGGCTATCCTATCACCCAATATATCAGCTTCCTCCATGTCGTGTGTACTTATCAAAATGGTTTTCTCTCCCCGCATTTTCTAATGAAAGAAAATCAGATGTGAAAAAATGTGCGATAAATAGTAATGTGTATATAATAATGATATGTCACCAGTAATATATCCCAAATATCACGTCTACTTTCTGGATCTAATCCAGAGGTCGGTTCGTCCAAAATTACAGTCTAGAAAGAAGACAACTCATTAGTATTATCATGAAAGTAGGTACTTTTAACAATATGTAGTATAAAAACTTACGTTTGGATCCCCAACTAATGCCATCCCAAGACACACTCGTCGTTTTTGTCCACCAGATAATTCTTTTGGTAAAGCATTTCTTTTTTCGAAAAGTTTCAGTTTTTGCATGTATGACGTTACTTGGCCTTCTACAATGGATTTGGGTTTGTTTTTATTTTTCAGCTGGAATGCCCGCATAGTTTAACAATTGAGAAAAGTGTTCGTAATAAAATTAGCAAGTTGAACAATATTTAATTGATTATTAATAATCATACCATAGCAAAAATCGTTAACTGTTCAGATACAGATAAGCTTGGAAACACCATATTTTCTTGAGGACATAATCCCATTTCACTCATTATTTCATCTGCGTCGTCTTTAATATTTTTTCCATTTATGAGAACCAAACCTTCTGTTGGGCTTATCATTCCTTTAAAAAACGGATTTGTTATTCAAAACTGATTTGACAACTAAAGAATTAAATATTCCTTACCCGTTAAAATGGACATCATTGTTGTTTTGCCTGCTCCGTTGTGTCCGAGTAGAGCAGTTATTTGCTTCTGATAGAAATCGACAGAAATACCCTTCAGTGCATGTACTTTCTAAAATAAATAGGCATATAAAAATTGTAAGGAGATTCAAAGATTTTTAAACGAATAGGACGTTAAAAAAAGATTACCTCTTTACTAAACAAACCAGTTTTATAATGTTTTTTCAAATTTCGGATTTGAATTCCGGGCGAATATACATTTTCAGTTACTGATTCAAAAAGTTTACTAGTGGAGCTGCAGTCAAATTTTTCAACTTCGGAATTATCATGCAGGGCACTTGATGTTTTCAAAAACTGGTGTACAGATGAAAATGAATAAATTAGTTTTATAATTAACGAATTGCAAATCTATGTCCGAAATATAAACTACCTTTAAGAAAAAGAAGGGACTTTTCTTAACACCATACTTTCCAGGATTCATTGCATAGACATAATTAGCCATGATGAAATGAAAAATTGATCCCAATATAGAAAGTATCAATATCATCCCTATACTTCCTTCAGTTCCATAAGCCGAGTTACCAACTCTAAACATATTACTAAACTGGATCCCTCTCCCTAAACATTGAAGTTTAATGTTACATTATGATTGGGATAATTGATGTAGAGTTTCTTGCATATTTTTATAACTTACTTATACTTTCGTAATAATTAACTTCCTCACAAGCTCTAAATAACAACATGTTTGGGAAGAACATTCCCAAATAAGGTACAATTCTGAAAGCACTCTCTTTTATGCCATATTTCGATATTGCAATAGAACCTACGTACAGAACTAAAATTCCAGTAACCACGAACAAAGCTGAAAATCAATATAAATTTTTACTTATGATGATAATCAATTCTTGTATCTTCATTATTTTTAAAATGAACATATTGCTTACATCTTTTAAAGTAGGCTGATATGTGCATGCCGAATGTTATCAAATGTCCAACGTGTACCGTAAGTACCAACCAAAATAGAATCGAGTTTCCATGGTATAAATACGGAAATGCATCTTCCGCGGTCGTAAAGTTCATCAAAATTACTATGGGAACGGTATAAAATATGCTAAAGATCAGTCCAGTAACTAACCAACTCAGGAGATTTATACAGTTTGAAACGCCATTCATTGCCATCAAAACCTGGGACAAAACGCATAATGCAAATTTGTTAGTAATCACCATATCTGCTATATTTATTTTTCTCTATTTTAACAATAAACAATATTACGTTAATTCCGAGAAATTTTTCGTCTGATGCGAAGGAAGTTTCGATACACAGCGGTATCATGAATGCCATAACAGCAAATGCGGAGAAGACCGTATTCATAATTTCGTCAACCTCACTTGGTTGAAAATGTGGCGGTACAGGTAACTCTTGTGCGACGATCTAAAACAAAATTTCGAGTTATCATATAGATTTTAAATCTCTCTCTCGTACTGTATTGCACTCGCCTACTCACGTCCATTTTGAGAGAATTTTCTTTCATCTTCATGAAAGTTTCATCCAGACACAATTGTAATCCAGCAAATCCAGATTTGAATGGATCAATGTGTCTACGACCAAAAGAAGTGTATTTGAAATTTGGAAGACTGTCGTACATGCGTATTTTATAGTCCAAATGCGTTGAAGTTAGATCGATGCTTTGATTTTTAAATATCACAGCTATCGGCCTATTCCAGCGGTCCTTTTCATTGAGCATTTTTTCCTCCGTTTCAAATTCTTTCAATTTTATCCCTATAGAAATAATTCTGTTAAGTATATGTTGAACTTTTTTATAATCGCAGTGGTATTTCTTATATAACTTACTTCTTTTACCACCTTCTAGACATCTGTGTACTCTATTCATGTATGATGTTATAAATTTACTTCGGGGCACGACCAACAATGGCTGACCCTTTTCCGACAAGAATGAATGTTTGCTTTCCAAGGGAAAAATTTCAGTGCTATTAACTGAGAAGGAAAGCGGAGGATTGGCTTCATTTCTGATAAACCATACAAAGAGAAAAAGTAATAGCATAACGACGATTTCAACAAACAATCCTACTTTCCACTGTCTTTTTCGAACCAAAAAGTTCTTGTAAACTAAAGTGTTGAAAATTCTTAATTTTTCCGCTAACATTCTTGCACTTTTTCAAAACTTTTAACAAAACGATTTCTACGCTCCTAATACTTTTCTCCTAAAACAGTTTTTTACACAAATTTTATGCGTATAGAAATGGAAAAATCTTTTTGCAAATTATGCTCAAACGAAAGTAAACCAACAACGCTTACCCTCTCACAGCAGTTCCATTCATAGACACATGTTAACCACAGAACAACCTGCACTTACTCCTCAGTAACAACATATCTTTATCCACCGCAATGTATAACTTCGCACAAAACAAACTTTTTTTCACCAAGTCAAAATAGCAGACGACGACACGCGACTACTGCTACGTCGTCTGCTAGCGTTTGCCTCGTGATGTCCAGTTGTCGGGGCTGTTCTTTTTCTTCCCCTCTACACTCGCGCGTCAGTGCACATGCGGGGCGGAAGAATCTCCGCGACGTTCCGGCGCCAATCTGCATCGATTCTCGTATACTTGGGTTTTACCACTGGCTATTATCTTCCGAAAAGGACTACGTGGGTGTTTACTTTGAAGATGAGAAGTGAGAAGGCTTGCTGGGGAATTCCCGAGTCTTTGGGGGAGAATTTGTCGAGGGATTTATCTTCAGGCTTCGAGTTGGAGAGGGTTGTTGTGAGCTTATTTTGTAGTCTGCGATAGAATTATTATACCAACAGAAGCAATCACTGATCAATAATCTCAATAATTTTAATTTGTTGAATTATGCAATTATGTAGGCTATTTCACTTTTCGAATAACTTATCTTGTTAATTAAAGTATATTATTATATTGATATAACTGTTTACCCTAACCATCAGAAAAATCGATATATAAAAGCAGGATGGAATTTCAGAAGACGCAAACTTGAGCACATTGTGTTTATACGCCGCGCTCTAGTAGATATGCATTTCATGTCTGCGAGACAATGTGACGCCTTTACACGAAGTATTAACCAAGTTATTTTTATTTTTTTTTTTAGTATGTGAACTGAATTACCGACTTTTCTGGATTCGTTTAAAAGATAAGCATATAATTTGTAATTACATATTCTGATAGATTTTAGCCAATCTTTTCCCTTCAATGTTTGCGATGCTTATCTTAAAAACTAAGAAAATTATACTTATAAATTATTGTGAGTCGGTTTTTTGTAGCAGCATCTTTAAAGATACAAACGTATAGTTGTTTGCAATAGTTACTTTTCATAAAGTTTCAACAAATTTTTCAAAATATGTGTTGATTCGGCTATTGAGATCATCCCAAATTGTAATATCCAACAAATCAGACATCATCTGATATACACGCGTACAACTGTCTAATTATTATCTACACCTGTACTTGACTTATTCAAACTTATCTGCGATAACAAAACATTTATCACAAATTTCAAACGCTAAACCCACCTATATCAAATTAAAATCAAATCTGTACAACCAATCGAAACACACACCCTTGAAATCGCGCCGATCAATAATTAAAAAACCGCTGCAGCCTCACAACAATAATCGCCGCGCATAAGCTTCGCAGCCGCGCGATGCGGCCCACTTACGCAATCGGGGTAATAATCTCATTATCAATTATTCATATCAGACCGAATAGTCTGAATACTTTCTCACCTTTGTTTCCCTCCTCTATATTCACTCGCTCCTCTCCGCGTCTTTTTGGGAGCGCCGCTATATTAGCGCGATGACGTCATTCCCCCTTTACATCTCTGCTGATGCACCGACGCGAAAAAATTGATCTAAGTGCAGCATCGATGTATACCTATACACATCGAGCGCTTCGAGAGGAAATATTATGAATTAATAGTCTGCACGAAAGCGGCTGGGTACGTCAGTGTACATAACGAAATCGATTGCCGAAAAAGAGATCGGAGAAAGAGTAGGTATGTACACAATCGAACGCCGTGTCGTAAATTAGTGCAGGGAACATTTTCGATGGTAATCCATGCGGTTCTTTGACTCGTTTCAGTGCTCTGCACCTCGAGAGCTGCTGTATACGAGGGAACAATACGTATACATTAGAGCTACCGCGTATTTACACGTGTCGGCGGGCTGTGAGATTTTGCATTTGAATCAAAGAGTTGAGGATGTTAGGTGTCTCTTATATTCTTAATAGGAATTGAGTTGTGGATTTTAGAACAAAGGAAGGAATCATGTTTTAAGGTTTTATTGGATATGTCAACCAAATCAGTCATCTGATATATGAGTTCATCTCATTCACGGCAAACAACTGTTTTTTAATATTTCATAATATTGGTCAACGTCTAATAGAATTTGAACTCTTCTAAATACACTTGTATAAATAGTACCAAAACTATACTTATTCCATGTAAAATAAACATATATGCAAATGCAGATGCAAATTATTTTAGTACAATACTTTAAAAAAGCCATAAATAATCTTAAAATTAAGTACGAAACTGCACTTTCTCGTAATTTATCGTAATGCTAGACTTAACTATAAATAAATTACAAAAAAAAATACTTTTGTGGCCGCACATACATAAACATAAAACGTATTTTCAAGATTGAACGATAGCAAAAATGACACATCTATGTAAAAATCTCATTCTCAAAACCGCTATTCTTCTTTAGGCTTAGTCGTTTCCTTATTGGCTGCCCTGGCAAACAGTAAAAACAACTGCTCGAGAGTCGACGACAGCACGGAGAAATCTTCGATGCAGTCGTACTTGCTCTTCATCACGTTCATCACGTTGTACATCTTCCTCCAAGTGGTATCGGTCGGAGTCACGTGATACATGAGGTAACCCTGCGATAATGTCAAAAAACCAATCAATTTTCAATCGTCGTAATAATATTACGTCGGTTTCGATTAAAAAGACTGGAATCGAGTACACGATAAAAACGAACAATCATCGATAGCCCGCGGGCCGTGAAGGTACAGTCTGTGTTCTCTTGTTACAGCGCGCTGCCTACCTAATTAATATGCATCGTATCGCACATCGCATTGTGCGTATACTTACCGCGTTTTCGTCGGTGAGTTCGCAAGTCAGCGCTTGCCTCATGTCGTTTTTGATGCCATCGACTTGATCTCTGGCTTTCTCCGGGTTCAATTTAACGTGAATATCATAACCAGCCCCGAAACGTTGTTTCAACTCTTGACTCGGCCCGATGCATACCAGCCTACCGTCTACCATTATTGCCAGTCGATTGCAGAGAGCTTCGCACTCTTCCATACTAGAAGCGATAAATTTTTAAAGAAAAACTGTGGATTGATTTCTTTTGAGCAAAAAAAAAAAAAAAATTCACCTGTGCGACGTCAAAACGACGGCCTGTCCCATAGTCTGACAGGACTGGATGACATTCCAGAGCGATCGTCGGGCGCCCGGATCGACGCCCGTCGTCGGCTCGTCCAATAACACCAGACTCGGAACGCCAATCAGGGCAATTGCTATGTTCAGTCGGCGTTTGTTGCCGCCGCTGTAAGTGCCGCTCGGCTGTTTCGCGCAAGCGTTCAGATCTGAAGGAAAATTTTCGTTCCGATCGTTATTAGTCCCAATTTTACGTTAATTGATTGACGTCGGCGATGATGAACTTACTCAGCTTATTGATCCAAATTGCCACCTCGGCCTCCAACTTGTCTTCCGGGATACAGCGAAGACGACCGAATAGTCGCAGGTGATCGTAAGCATTGAGAGAGCTTATGAGAGCGTCGTTTTGAGGACAGTAACCTATTCGTGAGTGGAACTGAAACGATGATCGAGTGTAAGAAAAAAACTTCACTTTTAATAACTTGATCGTACGATAGATGAATCGTGTGAACCTACATATATTCTGTCTTTATGAACACTCTTGTCGCCGATGTACATGATCCCGCTGTCGGGTACCTCGCCTCCCGTCATCATGCGGAACGTCGTGCTCTTGCCAGCCCCGTTGACACCCAGCAGGCCAAAGCACTCGCGCTGATTGACGCCGAAACTGACGTCCTTTACCGCCATGAGCTCGCCGTACTGCTTGCGCAAGCCGTAAACCAGGAAAGCCTGATTGCTCGAGGTTCCCCAAGTAGCTGGTGGATGGTCTTCTACTATACCGTTGGGGATGTAGTTGGGGATGCTGCCTTTTGAAGCAATGACATTTTTAATTTAGCTATAGCGAATCTTATTGATTTACTTATATTCGTTATATTTTCAAATAATCTGTAAAGCTTACGTCCGTTGATGGTTGAAATCTTCCGACCGATCGCCGACTTTTCCCTTTTCACCTCATCATCAGTGGTGTAATAAGGCGTCTCCTCCGTTGTCAATTTTGCTTTGATCTTCTGGATCAGCTGATGATCCAGTACGAAGAGAATTCCGATGTACAGTATAGGTGTGACGCACATGTATATCAAACTCTCTTCCAGTGTAACGTCGTTTTCGAAGTTGCTAAAGTACTTGACGCTCTTCACGCAGTTCTGCTCGTAGCAATCGAGAGCTTGAAGACAATGGTAATGAGCGTGCATGGCGATCTTTTTAAGTTAACGATGTAAAAACAATACACTTACTGCAACATATATCACCGACGCGGGATTTGCACGCGACATCGTAAAATTCGTTCGGCATCCGCTTACACCTGGCGTTGGTTAGCGCGGTGGTGTAGAACGAGATTTGACTGTGGAAAAAGCTCACGTATGGCACCAGAAGGAAGATCCCCTTCTGAATCGGACGGATTATCTCCACTGCTTTGTAATAGCCTAGAGTGATGTTAACGGTGTACATGATGGTTTCCAAAACGACTGGAAGCATTGGTTAGAAAGAAGGTTTATGAAGAGTTCATAAGGATCAGTATCGGTGATGTCTAATTACAGAAAAAGCTCGACTCACCAAAACCGACTGGTATGTACGTTAACAATCGTATCACATTACTGGGACTCAAGTTGATGAAACTGAAGCAGTAAACGAGTGGTAACGTATTCAAGGCGAAGAGCATGTAGCAGATTGCAGATATCACTGGAAAGATGATTTCAAATTCAGAATAAACTATCTTGGTTCGTGTTAACTAAACGGAAAACATTGCTGACAAACTCACCGACGGGCTCCCGCAGATCGAAAATCCGAAAGCCCAAAATCTCGTCCATGGCGACAAAGCCACCAATGAGGAGTGCGAGCAACAGTACCAACGATCCCATATCGAAAAACATCATGTTACCCCAATATTCAATAAACGGCACACCAGCCATCCGCTGCAACTGCTTAACGTAAGTCGAAGTCTCTCTCAGAGGATGAAGAGCAAAAAGAGCGATAGTCGGGAAGAACAAAAAACAGAATATAATAGCAGTGGTGATTGCATTGACCATCGTATTATCGCTGTAACTTCTATTGTATTTGGATATCATCGTTTGACTGGATACACTGATGGAATACTGTTCACCGAGCACAGACTTGATCAGTGTGTTCGTCATAAGATTAACCGATATGGGCAAACTAAAGACAGCCTTGTTCGAGTACAACGCACTGGCGGAATATCCCGCAAACATGCTCGAGTTGACTTCTGCGGCGGCTATAAGCTTATTTTCATAAGCTGTGAGATCGTTTTTCGCGTAATTGATCAAGGCTGAAAATACAACGTTTGATGACCAAGAGTTTAGAAGCTTTAATCAAGGGGAAGAACGACTGATACCTTCACTAAGACTAGAGTTGCCAACGTTAGTGGCTTTTCCACCTGCCTCCTCAGCTACCTTATTATATGCTCGCCTTATTAGACCGCTATTCATTTTGTAAAATACCTCAGGCTGCTTGTACATGCTGAGCTTGATTTCGTTTATCTTGTGAATTTGTTTCTGAAAATCTGTTTCTTTCAAAATCAAGGAAATCGCAAGCAAGGCCATGGCCATCTGGAAAGTAAAGTTGCTATTTAAGAGCACAACTAATTTGAATTAACGCATGAAAACCAATCGAAATTTCGCATCACCGTACCAAAGACAACATGATGATGATGGTAGATAAATTTTTCCACGTATAGGTCACTTTCTTGCGCAATAACGCTCTACTGCATTGTTCGAAATCTGGTGGTTTAGAATCCGCGGTACGTAAAGGTTCCTGCCACGTTGCTGGGGCATCGTCTTCTTGGGTGACTCTTTGAATTGTAAAATCGATTACATTCCCTTGCCACAATTAACTATATTTACGCACATGCGCGTATGTGTTCGATGCTTACTTCAAGAACACCTGCTCCAAACTGATCAGTGAAACACTCAAACCAGTTATGCCAAGTTCCTTTTTCTTACGCTCGACTTTGTCTAGTGCTTCTGGCAGATCAGGAGAGTTAGGAATGCTAACGACCACCTTGCTACCATCTTGGTTGATGATTTTTCCCCGGCAGTCCAGCTCGCGAAGGATTTTTTCTGGGTAGCACGATGATCCAACGGACAACGTCACTTCTACGTTACCTTCGCCTACGGACGAATTACGATGTCATTGTTTTTTATCATTTATGTGCTTGTATCGTTGTTATTGGTTATATGAAGGCTATACCTATCAATTTTTTTAGAAACATGGCAGTTCCATAGCTTCTCAATTGTCCAGTGTGCAGGATCGCAATTCTATCACCAAGAATGTCAGCCTCTTCCATGTCATGCGTACTTATCAAGATGGTCTTTTGGCCTCTCATTTTCTGTTCAAAAGATGGTTGCAAGTGGGTAAAGGAATTTTGAGAACAATTTTAAGACCATGAGTAAAAAATTACCAATAATATGTCCCATATGACTCTCCTACTTTCAGGATCCAATCCAGAGGTCGGCTCGTCCAAGATCAAGGTCTGAATTTAAAATAAAGTGAACATTGGCTTAACTTTCATGCATTAGAAAAAAATTAATTGAAACCACATATTGTACTTACGCCAGGATCACCCACTAGAGCCATACCAAGGCAAACCCTTCTCTTCTGACCACCGGACAAAGTTTTCGGCAGCACATTTCGTTTGTCGTACAATTTGAGCTTTTCCAGGAGGGCGTAGACATTTGATCTCACTTGAGCCCTTGATTTATCCTTGCCTTTTAGCTAAAATAATATATCCTTATACTTCTACTATTTTGATCACAAACGCAACTATGAAATACAATCGAGTTTTGCTTACCATAGCGAAAAAGGTCAACTGTTGAATAACAGTGAGATTTGGGAATAGCATGTTCTCTTGCGTACATAGTCCCATGTCGTTCAAGACTTCACTCGTATTGCTTTCAATATCCTTTGAATTGACCAGTATGACACCTTCGGAAGGGCTCATCATTCCTGCAACGCATATCCAGATTGAGGTCAAGTATTCAATTGAAATCCACAAACGAACTTACCTGTCAAAATAGACATCATCGTCGTTTTTCCGGCACCGTTGTGGCCCAGTAAAGATGTGATCTGGCCCTTGTAGAAGTCTATGGAAACACCTCGCAATGCTTGTACTTTCTGAAACGTATGCAATTAGTGAGTGTAAATCGTGATCGCGGAAGCATTTTCCCATCACGCCGAACTTACCGCATTCTTGAAAAAACCGATGCTGTAATCTTTCTTCAGATTCCGTATTGTGATTCCTGGTGTGTAGGCACCTCCTGGAACGGTTTCAAAAGGTTTTCCAGTCACATCGCTATCTTCTACGCTCTCAATATGGCTGTTAGCAGTCTTGCTACTTTTTCTCTTTGAAATAAATTTTGAATTAGTCAAATAGCATCGTTTACAGGCGCAAGAAAAGAGGCGGAACGAAAGAGTCGAATTCTGTACCTTTATGAAAAACAGCGGATGCTTCTTGACGCCATATTTACCAGGATTAATTGCGTACATGTACACAGCCATAGTGAAGTGGAAAATCAAGCCTATTATGGACAGTATCATCACCATTCCCATGCTTCCCGCGAATTTATATTCAGTATTTCCAACGTCGAATAAGTTGCTCCACTGGACTCCAGAGCCTGAAATAGAAAATTAATGTAGAACCGAATAATATTAACGTATACTTTTCCAAACATAATACCGATCGTTTCGTAGTAGTTCAGTTCTTCCACTGCTCGGTAAATTAAAAAATTTGGTAAAAATATGCCCAGATATGGTGCAATGGGATAAGAGTCCTCATTGAAGCCGTGTTGTTGCAGAGCCATGGATCCCACGTTCAGGATCAATAGGCCAAAGATAACGAGCAAAGCTGTAACATTTTCATAAACATCGTGTCACCATCTCGATTCATAACTAAAATTAAAACTCTTGCGTTCTGTGCTTACATTTTGAAAAATACGAGGACACGTGCAGACCGTAAGCCAAAAGATGGGCAACGTGAATGTTGAATACTATCCAAATTATAAATGGATTTCCGCTGTTTAAAAAAGGAGTTACGTCAGTGACCGAGTAAAGCACTGCTATGACTGTGGGGAGAACTATGACGATGCTAAGAAAAATCCAATTGCTGACCAACCAACTGAACAGGTTCAAGCCGTTGGATACTCCGTTCATGGACATTAACACCTGTGTGACATGACATAGCAAATAGAATATAGCTGACGATCCATCCGGTCATTTTCATTCAAGAATTGATTCGAATACCTACATTAACGCCAAGGAATCTTTCGTTGGATGCTATCAGTGTCTCGATGAACAAGGGAATCATCAGAGCCACAACTAAGATCGCACCGAACAGTTGTCTGAATATCGTGTCAGTCAAGCTTAATTTCGTGTAAGGAGGTAAAGGCATCTGCTGTATAAAGATCTGAAATTTCGTTTTAAATTAGTACAACCAACTAATTCTAGTCTATCCACATGATTTTTAGTATCATGCTACTAATCCTAAGCTTATTGCGTACTTTCTCTGGATCCAATACGTTCCTTATCATCTTTGATTTGCTTTTCGCAAATGCTTCATCCAAACAGAGTTGTACAATCGTGAACGCATTGCTCTCTGTGTAGTAATAGGTCATGTTTATATCCATTATGTTGTACAGCTCGTTTCGATTCAATGCTAACGATAGTATCTTGTACTTTAAATTCTTCGTCTTATTGTCAAAGTCGTCGAAGACTATCCCTACAGGTCCCAAACCGTTCTCTGTATCCTTCCGTGTACCGCGAATCAACTCTCTCTCCGATGGGTAACCGAATATAACTGTTCAACATCAAAATTTGATAATTCATCAATCAATAATAGTTTTTACTTGACGACGAGAAAAAGTCCACACTCACAGCTCTGGTTGTTCGGCAAACAGCTGTCCGTAATATCTCGCATGAGGTCTTTGACGGGATCAGAGTTCGGCGCATAGTGTATCCGCACCTGCCTCCGGTATCTCGTCGCTGCATCGGCTAAGGCCTTTTGCGACACCAATGGATAGTAAGTGCTGCGGCCGGTCCTCATGGGCGGCTCTGATACCAAGCTTCGAATCGCCCAGACCGTCAGAATCAGGCCCACTGGTATGACGAATTCAGCCAGTAGACTGACTATCCATTGACGTTTGCGCATCAAATAGTTCTTGTAGAACAAGAGTCGCAAGACTCTCAGGGACTCGATCATTTTTGCAATGACTTTTGACTCTGTCGACGATCGATCGAGGCCTGACTCGGCTTTTGTGAGCACTACTGTTCGTCGCGCTCGATATTGCTGATAGCGCAGCAAATGCTATTTGCGGTGATTCTCTACTGTTGAATTTTTAAGTGTGCTGCTAATTGTCTGAAAGGATTAAAAATTTAGATTTATTAGTTTTCGAAAGACAGGTTTTACATTCGATATGTATGAAATAGGCGAAGACTACCAAAAAATGATAGAATATGTTTTCATTAATTTCTAGAGTTTGTTTATAACATAGATCGTAATTCGCGTTATCGAGTGAATATGCGTCTCGTAATGGCAACGTTAATTTTATATAAAACTGAGCACGTGTACTCAATGTTGATAACCAATGTGTAAAGCCTTGATTATTCATATCTCGATAAATGACATCAGATTCGGAATTAACTATAGCTATGTCGAAGAGACTTATGTAAATATACGGTGATAGACCGTTTACTCCGTTATGACAAAAGTCTAAAGGAATCACTGTGCTTAGAACATTCTAAAAAGTCTTGATTCAATATTTTGAAAACTTAGATGATGAAACTTTTTCGCCCGCTAAATTTCTCTTACCCTATTAAGCGGGCGAAAAGTCTTTGCCCGCCGATTCACTAAGAGTCACTTTAGCCACGATTAAAAGATACAAAGAAACGCAAAAATCCTTCGTGTGTTTACAAAAAATTAGCTTCATCATCTAAGTTTTAAAATTATTGAATCAAGTCTTCTTAGAATGTTTGAAGTATAGTGATTTCTTTAGACGTTCAATGTGTGTTAATTTTGATGTGATTGCATTGACTCGTACTGCAAATTCCAGACTCGGTCTAAAAAAGCCCACTTTACGCCCTTGTATACAACATACTATTTGATCCGTTCATTAGCTTGCTTTTAGCACAAATTGTTGCATCGCAATAAACCATAAATACTACCCCATAATTCAATAAAACTCACCACTAACGATAACGATTCATCCTGAAAACTCCAACCATCAGTCCAGTCCAAAGCGCATCAGAACATGTCAATTATCCGCAATCACTCACTCGACTGCGTCAGTCACCGAACTCAGCGACGGTCGAACCTGCGATGCGGAAGCGTCGAAGCTGGCCGATAATAAGCTCCGAGAGTCGCGTGTACTATGAGCGTGTGGCCAACAGGTGGACGACGATAAAACGCGATAAGAGACCGACTCGCCGATTTTTATCTCCGTATGCGAGGCAATAACGCGAGCAGCGACTTTTTTCGCTGAAACGCGCGGATTTTCAGTAAATCGACGGAGCGCAGATGAGATCGAGGTGAAACACACTTGTTTATGAGGCGCTTCTGTTTTCTTTCGACGCAGCAGGTGGTGGAGTGACGCGACTGTTGAGTTTATCTATTTCGCGAGGAAAATTGCGAGCCGTTCTATTGAAAATCAAAGTGGACAACTGAGGTCATCGGTGCACGCACTGCGCTATCGATCGATCGGAATTCTGAATCGTGTGGATGATTCACGGTTTTGCGTGTATACAGGCGAGCGCGAGCGATTTTTCGCGCGCTTACGAATGATTCACGTTTATTTGAAAACAAGAAGATGAGTTTCGTCTAATGTTTCTATTTTCGCATGCTTTTTTTCTATTTATAGAGGGTGTGTATTTCGTCCAGTATTTCGACGATTCTATTTGCATTGCATAATTGAATTGCATAATCTCGATTCGATTATTTCTATTTTGGAATAAATATTCAAAAACCATTTTTCAGAGGGTACCTACTGTTGAAGTCATAATTTTGTACAGGTCGATATGTAACGTACTTGCAAATATAATAAAATTTGTGCATATGCTTCGTAGTAGTCATTCTATTATTTATAAATAGTGATTAGTCAGTTCTTAAATATCTAAGCTATGAAATTCGACAAGATGCGAATTGCTTCAGATGTATATAATGAGTCGGCTAATTTGCAGGACTTCCCTCAAAATGGTCTGAATTTTGAACGAATAAATTAAAAACATCTGCCATTCAACCGCAGCCTCTCAAATTATTCAGTGTCAAAAAGATGCAACTCGTGATTCTCAATCGTCATATGCACACATATCTCGTTTTACAACTTACATATACAGATCACGCGTGAATATTCCAAAACCAAATCTTGACAAAACGACGTTATCATTAAGGTTCGTGTAATCCTTTCCTTTTTGTCATTCCCAATAGCCATAAATCTGCGAAGCCATGCATAGAAAACGTCAAAAACTTATTATATCTTCAAAACAATAAACAAGATCGATTTACCGCTATGCCCGCCGCCGTATGCCAGAATTGATAAACGAATCCTTATCGAAATTTTCAATAGATAATAAAATAACTACGCATCCATCCAGGCGCGCGGATCTATTGCTACTCAGACGCCAGCTCTATGCGACTTGGCTGAGTCAACCTTTGATCGCTATCGTCGCGCGATACTACACATTGTTCGATTTTTTTTTTAACAATCGTTCTTCAAATATTCAGCCGACTTCCATGTTTATACAGACTGAAAAAGCTTGGAGTATACCTTCGCGAAAAATCCAGGCTCTCATCGAACGCTCTGCACACATTTCCCACAATAGTCAACAAATCCCAATTTCAACGGCGATCTAACAAGCTCTCGCGCAATCGCACTCCCACATCGTCATACAGCACGTAAACGCTGCACACACGTATAGAGATCCTCTAAACGGGCGCGCAGATGCATCTCATAAAACGCCGTAAAATCCACGTTCCAGCAAAGCCGTCCATTACCCAACGCGCAACAATTGCGCGCCATAAACGCCCCAAATCGATCTTCTCGTATGCGCTCTTTCTGCGGGAGAGCGCATATCCGATTGCGCAACGCGAGCTAGTGTAAAATAATAACGAGCGGAGTGCAGTATACGGTGCAATTTTGAAAAAGGCAAAATACGATGATCGCGTGCGCGATCGAGCCCATCTTCAGACGCACTTATCGTGCGGTCGCATCGCTCCGGGAGCGATATTACGAAAGCGCGAGATACACTCCGCGCATATACTTGCACTGGATCAGTTCCTCTATGATAGCCCAAGGCGCTTCTTCGTCTTCTTCTTCCCTCGATTTTTCATCCTCGGATTCTAAACTGTACGTAATGCAGGGATATTTTTATCCCCAGCGACGAGATGATTTATACGGGTGTTCCGCAGAGACGTGCGTGTTATTATAGGCGGCCGCGGCGCGTCGAAAGTTAATAAATTACACGTGTGATCTCTCTTTCTCTTACGTAAATTGCGGCTCTGTGCGCTCTGGAGTCTTCTCGGGGTTATTAATGCGCGGGAGATCGATAAGGCGATCGGTCTCTCTGCGTTAGGTTATACGAGTGTCGATTCCGGATCGAGGGGATAAGTGCGCACAGGTTGCACAATACGTGGTTTCGGAATTCAGCCTATGCGCGCGTGTAATTACACACGATGTTTCTATACATCTGCGCGGAAAAGCTGATGGATGTGTGCGTGTTTTTGAAAAACGCTTAACGACCCGCCGACGTTAGTATACCTGTTGACCCAGCCGAGGTTCGATCTTTATTATGCGCCGAAAAGCGCGAGTACAAAGGCTTGATGTATGGAAATCTCATTTCGCCGAGCGGAGCGTCTGCCGCATCGAGAGACGCACGACTGCATTGTATCGGGTGCGATCCTTGGAACTGGCTGAACGATCCCTTTGCATCGATTTTCAGAAGGTATCACTTTAATGGGAGGCGATTAGACTTTTGAAACGGTGTGTTAACGCCGCCGTGCGATTCAATTGTGCTAAACTTTATAACTACGTTTATCGCGATTAGCGAGTTTGATGGAATCGTTTTTGCCGTGTAGCAATAACGAAAAACTATATATTCTTCGGCGCATAGGCTCGTTCCCAAGCCAAAGTGTTTATGTTCTAGGACTTGTAGCACTGATTTCTCATTCCAATCATTCTGAGAGTAGAACGTCCGAGGGAAACTGAAAATAACACGATCTCGAACATCGAAATAGCTGGGATTGCGCTGCGAATATTGTTTCATTCATCACATGCGTTTAGCATATAAATTGAACCATTGAATTTACCTAATACTCCTATGCATTTACATCAGAAGTGGCGAATTTTCACACAAATCTATAAAAGCCCTCAGACAGAAAATCTATTAATCTTAGAGCGCTCGGTGTAATTTTCGAGCGCATCCTTTCACACACACACACACACACACCTGCACAATAAATCGACTCCCATAAATTTCCCTATCACTCTCGCGCGGCTCCGATTCGAATTTATTGCTCGGGCATCAGATAAAATCATAATACGAATACATAATACCTACGCGGACGTGCAGCGTGTATACCCTCGATCCTATATGCGCCGCGGTGTAATGTGCATATAACGCTGTAATCGCGTACACGATGTGTATAGGCGGTTTGACGAAACACGCGGAAAAGATCGACGGCCATCACGACGGGCGTCGATCCCCCGCAACGCGCCGATCACGTCTTCTTCTTCTGCTGCGCAGCGAGAAGTAGGCGACATCCATTATTGTATATATAGGTTTCGCAAAAGCCGCCTGACCCGAGCTGCTACTACATATTTTTTTCCATCCGCCTTCTCTCGGCTGGGGCAGATTTATGAGGCTGGAAATCGCGCGATCGCCTGTGCCCTCGTATACCGCCGGGAGATAATTGACGAAATCTCTCTCGGAGGAGTAGAGGCTGCGGGAGTTAATTTATGCCGTGGCTGCAGTTGCTTCGCTTTTGCAAACTTTTTTCCGATGATGCCGATGCTTTATGGGACTCGTCATCGATATTGGACCTGATTCTCGCGGTGAAGTATATCGCATACACATTGTTGCGACGATTAAGCTGTTCGCGGATAGAGCTGCAGCGAGCTTGGATTGTCGTGGGTTTGGAAAAAAGGTAGTTGTCGAGAGATGACTTGCGCCATGTGCGCTTCGATGGTATTTCGTCTCGGTATGTTGAGAGGCGCCTTTATACGTATCGACCGAAGCGTGTTATTATCGTTTTATATGCGTATGAATTTTCGATTTTTACTGCTGCCAAACAATCGAATGACGATTCAATTTCGAGCTGGAGGCATTGTGTGCAAATTAGAACAGATCGTTTGGGCGTAGCTCGTATTAGAAGATCAACGACGAAATCGTATCAATTTTTTATCTCAAAACTGAGGTATGTATAGAAGTCAAAAATTACTATGGACAATGACTTTATGACAAAGCATTGGTAGCTCAGAGAGTTACAGCGTCAGCAGCTCCGTATTTTGGCATATGTGGTGCACCGCTATATATCCACTGCGAGCGCGTGATTCAAGTGAAGGAAATAGAAAAGCGCCCGAGCGCCAGCTAGCGTCGCTGTAGTATAAACACGCGTGGCGATCGCCAATCCAATATTCTTCTTCGCGCCAAAAACTTGGTTCCCTCCTTTTCTTCCACATTCTTCCACGTTTCAAAAAATTGTAAATGAATAATAACACACACACACACATTCGCAAATCCATTGCCAAAGCCCCTCCAATACAGCCCTCAATCAGCATAAAGTTTCGAAAAGCGATAGCCCCGAAAGCATCCGCGCATAAGAGGTATACACCTATATAACCGCGGCACAGCTCTCTCGCTCCATAGTACACCAGGAAGTGACTCTCGTCGAGTTTTTCTGCTCCCCTTTTGTGTCTACACGTACTTGCACACGTGTACATAGCCAGTCCAGAGTCGTGCGCGCCTATAGAGATACAGACTCTTTCGAAAGAAGAAAGATGCCCGAATCGTGACGCCGCGGCTCGAGATAAATCCCGCGAGCACATCGACGGCTACTGGCTTGTATAGAATAATATACGTTTGTGTTTGTATACGGGGATATTGCGTCAGTCTGGAAATCGGGGATGAGCTTTCGTGTGTGTGTGTGTTACAGCGCTTGATAAGGTCTCGAAGGTATCAATTATCCGGAGCAGATGCGCGAGGTGACCCACTTTCCGGGATACGTTGGGAATTCATACGTACGAATGTGTAGAGAGAGCGATCGAGGTTGGTTTTTCATTTTATTTCGAAGGAAGTGCGCGCGAAAGTGGACGAAGGTCGAGCCAAGGCCGAGCGCTGTATTGATGCATTGTGTGCGCGTCGCCAGCTCTCTGGCCTGATTTGGATAAGTGGAATTTCCTCGCGAACTTTCTTCGGGAATTCATTGGGGATTTTATTTTCGAATGTTTTCAGCTCGACCGATTCTAATTCGAACGACGATAACATAATCCATAACCGGCCACCCAGTGCACCTGTGCAAACCAATTTCACGCGAAGTTGAACCAACGTCGGCCAGATAGCAAAGAGAGTTTCAAAATCCAAAAACATCGATAAATCATCACTCGCACACACACACGCACATCTCTTGAGAAAAAGCAAAAGCCTCTTTTCGAAACAACCCGCGGCGCGAAAATTAAAAACCCGCGACCATATCCCAATCCCCCAATTATATCGAACAGCTTCGTCCGCTCATTGTCTCTTATACACACACACACGCGCGCGCGCAACTCATCTTCCAGCAGAAAAACTCTGTCGAAACCCTCCACAGCCCTTGCTCAACAGTATACGCTCGAACCTCGTCAAATTTCCAAGTTGCACAAAAAACCGGCTCTCTTTATTACGTCCAGCTGAAAATACACGGATTCAATTATGCCGCAGCAGGTGCGCTCGCGCGCGCTAGTCGTCGCCGTAAAAGTATCTGCGCAACGCTCGTTCAATTTTCGAGGAATGCGCGAGGAAATGATAAGTCGTTGCGTGCGTGGAGTCAATTTTTTTTTAAAGAAGTGCAGCGTGTTATGAATTGAGTTATAAAGCGTGCGGAGAGGTCGGTTTTTAGTCAGGTATTTCGAGTCGTTACGAAGGAAGATGCACTTCGAGTACAGAATTAGCTCGTTACGAGCGAGAGAGAGACAGCTCTGAATGAGCAGCTCCCTCTCGGCTTTTGTTGTGAATGGACGACGGGTTGTACCCTGAAAGTGCATGATCGCTGCGGTATTTTTGCATTAGCCGCGATTGTATAAAAACTCGCACGAGCGCGCGAATTGATTGATGATATTCCGTGCGCTGAAATCGTGTCATGCGCTTTAACCATCGGCTGCGCATCGCTCTATAAAGTAATGCATTAATTATAGCGAAAAGTTTCGAAAGCCGTACGTTCGCAATCGCAATGTTTATATCAGGCAGTTTGCAAAATTTCCCGCTAATCGACACCCGATGAACCAATCAGCCGCAAGTTATCGAACTTTCAGGCTAAAAGCCAAGAGCTTTAAAATTAATCGTGTTCCACGGATTCCCACGCACACACGCGATCCGCGCATCGGTGAACTCTTAACCTGATGCGGACTTGTATGCTCAGCTTGTGCTCTCGAGTCTTCATAATTAGCCCGGTTGCGGAGGCGAATATATTAATTAGGCGGTGTATCTGCCAAAGCTCGTCGATAATACACGGACTATACGGGCAATTAACGCCATAGCGAATTGGCGGCGGTAGACCCCCCAAATGACTCACTCGCGAGAATCCGCGGAGCTATTGAAGGAGAGCAGGGAGAGAGAGAGAGAGAGAGTAAGCGGCCGCGTATCGTAAAGTCGATTAACTTTACAAGCCCATTTACGTAATGCACAATGAGCGGCCTCTGACCAATTAAAGCGTGTGTACGTATACTTTAAACAGTGGATGTCGAACTTTAACCGCACGACGACGACGGGATGCTGCGAGTCGTGGCGGTGAGCTGGTATTACGTGTGTGTGTGTGTGTGTGTGTAGATAATAAGATACTGTAAAAGAGCGAGTGTGCAGAGGTTGTGTGACCGTATTCGGAGCTTTCTTGCGAATCATGTTGTTGACTCTTTTCAGTTGGAAAGGAAGATGCGTCCTGTATTTTTTTTATGATCTTCGTGAATATTTTTCTATAAATAAAACTTTTTAATTGAAAACGCCACGTTGCTATTACTTTTTTTATATACTTATCGTGCGAACATGCAGGCATGTTCTATTATTGCAACGGATTTAAAGAAAACCTTGAAATAGAGACAATTGCAGATCAGAAAATTCAGTGAAGTGACGAAAATTCGAGCGCCTTACACCCACAGCATGCCTCCAGACAACCGTCAAAAGCGGCAACAAAAATCCACCTGATACACACGACTCATCAATGCAAGCACGTCGCTACTCAATACTCATCCCCGATTTCGACACGTTCATGTACAATGTATGTACTTTACGTACCCATACAGCAACACTCGTCGAAGCCGCAGCTCGCGATGACATAATAACAGTCCCCTCAAGCTCTCTTTCTCTCTCTCTCTGTCGTCGTCTCCTTCATCTTTCTCCTCTCGCCTCATTACGTTCCACAAATCGCGCCTGTACATCTCTCCCGCTGCAGAACAAAAGAACGAGGATAATTGGATTTCTCGGAAGAGCCAACTGAATATTCAGCCCTTTTACGTCGAGACGCGCAATATCGCGAGCAAAACGCGCGTCATTACCGCCTTAATACACACGTCCGGTATATGGATCTTCTGTGCGCTCTCTGGATTATTATAATCAATTTCTCCGCTCTACTGCAGCGGCTACTTCTCATTTTGGTATTCCCTACTCCGCAACTCGAGCACTGCGGTTTTCCATTGTGCTTCGTCGGCGGCTGTATGATCTTGCGTAACGGATCAAGCGAGAGCCGATTTTTTCCCGATCGACTTCTTTAATTTACAAGTGGGACGTGCCGCCGCTGCCGCCTCGAGATGCGCTACTATCCCGTTATCTAACGCCGCGAACCACCCACTGGTGTGAGCTGTGTTTTATATTATGTAAAGCCGCTTAGAAAGCCCGTTTATTTGCACTTGCGTGCTACAGACGTGCCGCTGCGAGCGAGAGAGCTTCCGAAGCGCTGTTTCGAACTTTATAATACCGTCTCGAGGATTTCGCCTGGTGGGCTACTTTTCCTGGAGTTTATCGTCTCACTGTTGTATCTCTGCATCTAAGGATGCGGCTAGTTTGCGGAGCTTGTTACGTAAACGTTGTTTTTGAAAAAATACCATCCGATGCAGCGTTTATGGATGAGAGTCACGCTTTAATTGCATCGACCCATCGTCACGTTTTCATTAGAATTTTTACAAACTCTGATTACAAGAAAAATTTTGAAAAAAAAACGACCAGCCCGTGCAAGCATCGACACGACCGAGGTAAATCAGCTGGCGCAACCCATCCCCCAGCGACTCTCCACACACCTCACCGGGGCCGCGATTTATAGCCAAGTGTCAATGTCAGAGACACGGCGTAATACTCGGCTCTCACACGGTAGCGCAGTGAATCTCTCTCCCACTCCCGCGCATTCAATTATACTACCAGCTCCTCTTCGCTCTTTGTTTTCCTTTTCTCTTCTTCTGCCTCGTTTTGCTCATCCATCTGCTACCGTATACACCTATGGGGTATTCGCTCTCTTTTCGTGTGTACCGGAGTGATGGATTGTCGTGGGAGGCTGCGGCTTTGTTCGCGCAGGAACCAACGTTTCTCACCGCAGGATTGCATCGAGACGCTTTGCACGGTTTATACTTACCGCCCGATTACGGCCGGAGATACGGACTTGATTCTGTTGCCGAATCTTTCGGCCGTACAGGTGGCTCGAGGCCTTGCGTTGGGGTATTGGTAGATCAGGATGTGAACCTCGAGATTTCGTTTTTTCGGCGTGGATGTGATTGGAAAATAAGGAAAATTGATTAATGTTTGGAGCTTTTATTTGATAAAATTCGTAGTTTTGATGTTCGATGTACGATTCTTCACAATTGTGACGATAAATGTAAACACATCCCTGGTAGAAACGGAATCCAAATTACTTGGAAGTTCTGAGGTTGTCAATCTAAGAACTCAGTAGTTTTCTTTGTCAGTTTTTGTTACAAGATGTAACGCTTTTTATCCCAGTTCTTAAGCAGTTTCTAGATCAAGTATTCTCAACTATTTACTTCCGAAGATAATTGGTCAAATAACATGACACAGGTGCACGTGGTTAATGGCGATTCGAGGTTAGAATTGGAAAATCATTACTAGCAGGCTTGTATTCGATTTTTATTTTTTTAAATGAAAGTATATAGCATAATGATTTGCATGCGAAAAATCATCCGAACGCTTTAGCCAACTGAGCTACGCAGACGTTGTCATTCGACCAATTAACTTCGGTGGTTACTTTTCAAAAACAGCTCGATCTAAGAACTGTCAAAGAACTAGGACAAACAGCGTTACATCATGTAACAAGAACTGACAAAGAAAACTACCATGTTCTTAGCTTTTTCACCATTTTAAAACGGCCAATTTCTACCAGGGCATATCTGTTAACTAATTTAAAAACAATTGTGTGTTTAAAAAAAATATATATACACAAGTCGGATCTAGAGCATCAAACGTTCTCCGCGCACTTGACGCTCATCTGGTAGCCGAAGCTCCGATGAAAGCCCTTGTTATAACTCTGACACAGCACGAAATAGCACAGCTCGCTCTTGTTTGCGTAGATGTGCGACTCTCCGTAGCACCTCTTCGTGTTGAAATAGCCGAGCTCCTCGCGACGGCCGTTCCTGTGAATCTTCCATACTCGATTGGTCTCCCGGTTGGTCGTCAGCAGCAGAAACCCATCGTCTTTGAAGTTCTTTGCTTCCATCAGTTCGTACATCAGGATCGAGTGGCCCCGAGTATGCGGCACGCGGTAGTTCCTGTACGCCGGATACGCGCTTCTCTTCCTCAGCCTGAAGCTCGTCTTGAAGATCGAGTTCTTGTGGTAGTTCTTCCAGATCGTGATGTTCATCTTCAGATTGAAGTTCTGGTCCCACTGCTTGCAGTCTATCGACTGGTCGCTGTCCAGGCACACCAGTATCGTGTCGTTCGTCTTCGACGAGGTGACGTCGAAGTGCAGCTTCTGCGAGGCTTTGTCCTTCGCCCGGTAGCTTCTCACGGTCTTGGGCTCCACGTAGAATAGCCTCTGAGTGTGGTCGGATTGGTCCGCGAAAATGGCCACGTGATTTCCCAGCATCGGTCCGGTTGAGAATCTCAGGTCCACCAGGAGTCCCGTGTAATCGGCCGTGTACTTTAAAACCGGTATCACTTCGCCGATTCGGTTTCCCGTCTCGTCGTAGGTGAAGATGCAGTAGGTCCAATTGCAGGGCGAATTTTTCGCGTGAGCGATGACTTTCAGAGTGCCTTGGAAGGGCATGATGAAGTAATCGGGATGGGCCAACTCGCGCTTGGTAAACTCGACCGCGATGTCGGAACCGGTTGATTCGCAACTGTTCATGTCCACTACGCGTATGCTCACGGCACGAGGTACGTTCAGATAGTTCTCGGTGCAGTTGGACGATTCTTCCTCGTGGCTCAGTACCACCTTGTCCTGGTCCAGCATGTTTATCTTGTGCTTGTTGTAGCCCATGTGGTACTGGTCCTTGGCGTTGATGGTCACGTTACAGATTCTCGAGATGGACCGCAATTCGTCGTAAATATTGGATTCTACCAAGACGGTGCAGTTCATCGAGGTCATCCCGTACGTGACATTTTTGCAGTAGACGAAGGCGAATCTGGCAAAGTCGTTGTTCGGCGCTATGGAGAACTTTATTTTGGACGGATCTTCTTTGAATATGTACTCGCTGCTTGTTCGGAAACTCGGGGAGAGAAGTTGCACAACGTCCGCGTAGATGAGAACGACGACTAGAACGATCTTTGCGAATTGCAACATTTTTCAGTGCTCGTGAGGTCTATTTTAAAACGTAAAAAGCTTTTGTGATTATGATAACGGTGTTTTATAAAAATCTTTGAAAAACTATCACAATTTCAACGCATGTTTGTAGTTTAGCACGCTGTCATCTCGTCGCCGAATGAAAACTAAGCTCTCGCTGTAATGTTGCGATGGAATATCTGTCGGTGGCAAGACGATAAGCATATACCAAACGAGAAGCTTATCAATTAATGTTGTTTTTCATTAACACTATCGTATAGTCATTTGGTCGTGTATTTTCTAGGTCAAGCGATTAATGAGCATCGCATCGATTTAGCATATTATGCTCGGCGATCGTCATTATTATGTGGGTATCAAATTTTACTGGACGTCATTAAATATATATACTACGTATCACACGAGATGAACGAAAATGTCCATGATTGGTATGATACCCTTGAGATGTCCCTGAATAAATTTTTGATAATCATTATCACAAAGGAATGATTCTAATTCTATTCGGACAAGAAAATAATAGGATTAAATATTTAAAAAGAGAAGAGCAAAATAACAAAATTAAATTACAGACACTATGTTTATGGAGCATAGTATATCTATGTTTAAAACGAAGTGTTCGTATCTATAATGCGCTCAATGAACTCACTATTATATTGACTATATAGCATGATAAAGAAAGGTTTTCCACACAGTGATAACATGTTTTGCAATGTTATGAACTGTTACACTAATTAATTTCTATCTGTATTGTAAAGGTTTTATTCTTCGATATGTTGCACTATTTTTGAAATATTGTACAGGGTTTGAAATGAGGAAAACAAAAAAACACAAAAATGTTTATCACTATAATTTTTTTTTTTATATCATCATACAGCAACTTCAGATTTTAAACAATATATACAACGCATTGTGGTTGATATTGGCACGTCGTCACTATGAATTGTGAGAGTCAGACATAGTAATAACGCTTTCTCGATCTGCGCCGACGCCTATCCATTTAACTGCAAAATAAATTGATCTATTAATTACAAACTTGTTTCTATATGAAATTTGCTTGTTTTTATTTTTATTCATTTATTCTATTATTGTTCGTCTCAATAAATAAATGGATTCTTACCTGGAATATCCAAATAATCTTCTATGAAGCGTACGTATTTCTGAGCATTTAAAGGTAACTTATCAAAAGAGCGTACACTTTCTGTACTCGTCTGCCAGCCTTCAAACTCTTCGTAGATTGGTTCGACTTTGTTCAGACTTGATGCACTGCTAGGGAAATACTCAATCGTCTTGCCATTTAGACGATATCCAGTGCAGACTTTGATACTTGGCAATGTATCCAAAATATCAACTTTGGTCAAGCATATTGAGGTGTAACTGAAACAAATTAAATTAAATTAATTCATAGTCGTAGAAGAAAATCCTCCATGATTCTCACCCATTCACATTCGCTGTGTACTTCAAGGAGAACAGATCAAGCCATCCACAGCGTCTTTTATGCTTTATTATGTGTCCAAACTCACAACCTCGGTTCTGTAATATGTCTGCCGTGGCATCTAGTAACTCGGCAGGGAATGGACCAGCACTTATTCGAGTAGTGTAAGCCTTCACTACTGCCACAACTTCTCCGATAACAGAAGGCGGTAGTCCAAGACCAGTACAGACTCCACCGATGCTACAGTTTGAACTAGTAACATATGGATACGTTCCAAAATCTATGTCCAACAATGCTCCCTGTGCACCTTCAACTAAAATCTTCTTTCCATCTTTGATAGCTTGATGTAAGTAATGCACCGTCTCTTTGACGTATGGTCTGATACGGTCTGCATATCTGCAAGTTCAGAAATGTGTTACAACTATTTTGACAGACTATTTTATTAAAAAAAAAATAATAATAATAATTATTATTATTATTATACCGACCCCTTGTAACGCTCTAACTCCTCCTTCAAATCTATTTCAAGAGCAGGAAAGATTTTCTTACAAGATGCTGCAAGTGCTATAAATTTTTCGGAGAAATTGTCATAGTCTTCTACGAGCTCTCCTACTCTGATTCCAGCTCTGGCTATCTTGCTAGCATAAGTTGGGCCAATTCCTTTTTTCGTGGTACCTATGGACTGAGTGCCCTTTTCAAGTTCTTGCAGTTGATCGAGTTGCTGATGAAAATCAAAAACCAGGTGAGCCCTGTCAGAAATAATCAGTCGGTCTTGCCAATCTTTGAGACCTCGAGCCTCATTTTCTTCTATTTCTTTGAATAAGTCCGGTAAATGGATGACAACACCACTGCCTAGAAACATGCGAAATTTCAGTGAATTTCTATTGATGAAAATAAGTGGCAAAAATAATGATAATATTCTACCAAGGGTAAGTTACTGCATTAAATAAAACTAGTTAATTAAATTTTTTTAATTAAAGCTGTAATTAATTAAAGTAAATTATCATACCTATAACGGATTTGCAATTGGGATTAATTATTCCACTAGGTAGAAGGTGAAAGCGATATTTGACACCTTTCACAACTACATTGTGGCCTGCATTGCCTCCTCCCTGCAAAAATACGGTGATATCTAAAGTAATCAATTCTTTGTGGAGGATACCTGATTAGGTTTACCCGTTTATCACTATCTGAATCGTGGATTTTACGTCTTACATAATTATTATTTGCACATCGATAAGCTACAGTATATTGTATAAATTATTCTGTTGCGTAACAAGATCATATCGTCGCTCCTAACGAAAAGTAGAACATTTCAGATTTGCCACGAAGACTAGTACATTTCAAATCTTTCCCACATGAAAAAATCCAATTAAAACGAATAAAATTGCAATATTTTTAAAGTTGATAAAAAATTTTGAAATTTAAAAGTTATGAGATTTAATATTAATTTTTTTTTTAATAAAAATTCTTTGGAGCGACTAACTTTCGTTAGGAGCGACGATATCAAAAAATAAATTTACGGTCGAAAAATGTAGATCTTATATTTTTGAAAGCACACTCGCCAGGCCAAGATTTTAATATGCGTTTGGATATATGATATGTATAATGAAAAAAGGTAGCACCTTGAAACTATAGGCGAACCAAAAGTTACGGGCCAATTATTAATTATCAAAAAAAGCTTTACAGTGGTCCGGGTAATTTATTAAAAAATAATGTTTGCTCGGGCAGGTAATAAATCACCCGCGGCGCAATGAAGGCTATTTTTGGTAATCAGTAATTGGCTCGTAAGTTTTGGTTGGCATATGGTTTCAAGCTGCTACCCTTTTTCATTACATATTATACGTCCAAAGGCATGTAAAAAAAAACTTGGCTTGGTGAGTATGCCCTTAGAAATGCAAGACCTCTATTTTTCTACCGTAAAGGGTCCAACTTATCGTAGAATGGCTCATATGCAAGTAGGCAATAGTGGATGCTTACCTGGCACCTGCAGACCACGTCAACTTCACCGGCCAGCATGTCGATGACTCTGCCTTTGCCCTCATCGCCCCATTGGGTTCCGAGTACTACCGTGACCTTAGTCTGATTCTGTCCGAAGACTCTCATTGTTTGTTCTGCAACGGGTTACTGCTCTAGCTCTTCTCGTTAGCTACAGCTGTTTCCTGGTGCACGACGAAATCTTTTTAATCTCTCTGGACTTAGTGTGTGACGAGTTGGCCCACAACTGCTGCAGTGTCGTTCGTGCGAATGTCTTATCTTTTCCAAATTTCGCCAACGATAGCCTGATGATTTTTATCGTCAAAAGATAACAGTGGAGTTGAAAAAATCATGGAGCAGGTTGAGATGGCAACAGGATTTTTAAATAAAATACAAGAAAGACTTGATAATCATTTTGATTCATTTATTTATGTCTTGCTACCGTTTATTACATCTGAATAATGCATTGCATATGTATGAATAATAACATACTAATTGATAAGTGGGTGATTAATTTTATTACAATAGTGAACAAAGAAGCTTAAGCAACACAATTCTATATTTGTACGCATCTCTTACTAATTTTGTACTTGAAACCTACTCCCGTAGCGTCTAGACGTTTGCAAGTGGAAACCAAGCAAACCTTACCTTCGCCCGCTTGAAGACGCTGCGTATCGACGCAGCTGAATCTTTCAAAATTACCAATCGTTCGACGACTACCGTCTAGTTCGATCTTTGACAAGTACATATCTTTCACATCGTCGCTGTCGGTCAACAAGAGAAAACCACTGCTTTCCAAAAGGAGACTCTTCTTTATTTTTTCATTTTCCGCCGGGAACGCAACACTCGTCATCAAGTTCGAGCGTTCGTCCATGAGTTTGCACTCGATGAAGGTCGAATTTTGATAACACTCCAAAAACCTCGCGCGACCGTTCAAAAAATCAAAGTCGTAGAGTAGTTCCTTCTCCAAATATTTCTCTTCGATAGCTATTGGTCTCAGAACGTCGTTACGCGGTTCTGCGTAATGCGCTTTCATCGATTTCTCAGCCGATCTCACAAACAAAGTAAAGTATTTTCCAGACGATGTCCGTAGACATGAGAACTCCTGGTTCGGAATTACCGTTCGGTATGACTGGCGTTGCTCTGCCGATTTCCTTGCCTAAAGTGTCGTAAGTCAGTATGCAGAGACTTCCGTCGCAAGGTGCTTGATCCGATCTCGTGACGACGTTTAATTTACCTTCGCGTGGGATAACGTAGTATTCGGGCATAATCCAGGCGGTACGCTTTAGCCTCACCACGATATCTGAGTCCGTTGATCTGCAATTGGACATGTTTATCGTTCTAATTTTCAAAATCAAAGGTTCTTTTTTTAAGAAATCTCCTAATCTCTCAGTCCCCGAAACCGGTACTTCATCCTGGTAAACCATCGCTTTATCGCTGTCCAGCATGTCCAGTGTGTACGAGTCGTCCTTGATGAAGTATCCATCCTCTGAGCGAATCTGTGCACATTCTTGTGTTAGATGCTTCGTTGAAAATGTTGGATTCGACGGTGACGATGCAGTCCATTTAGGTCACGAGGTTCTGCCCAACGTGATCACAGCTGGCATAGGCGAACTAGGCGACTATTGTTCTGAGGTGATTTAAAGTGAAGATCCAGTCTCTGTTGGTGCTCGTGATTGTCGAAAGCGAAACTGCGGCTTCCACGCACAGGGCGACGAAAATCAGAAGGATCTTCTTGCGCTGAAACATTTTCTCCGTTGGATATCTGCAGACTTTTTTAAAACCCCCAGCGCTGACGGGGACTTTATGATCTGGACTTTAGTTGAATTACAAGAGACGATTCATTGACTCCTCACAGGCGTATAATTATATCGTCGCCGGGCTGTGAGATACTGAAATCTTCTTATTGAAAATTGCCATGCGAAGAAGCTGGGCGTATAATTTATCTCCACTGGGGAATACAGTTTGCACAACCTGACGATGACAAGCTTTTTCATACGCCAGATATATTTATCTAATAAATGAATAATCATATCTGTATAGTAGTCTGTGGCTATCACAACGTGTGCTGTTTTATTCGTTAATTTATTTTTAAATTAATTTACACGGTAAATATATTGCATTAATAAAAAATCACGTTATCAAGATTTAAAAAATCTGAAGGTAAAAAGCAGGAAGCAAAATTTCTGATTTCCAATATTGCGGAAAAACCACTCACTGAAACAACTCGCTATACGTTACATTCTTTTTGAACAATCAAAACATAAGAATGATTCATCGGCGCAGCTTTCCAAGTTGCAGTCTTATAGTCATGCGCTGCGAATTTGATCAAAATTAATTCTTTTTTCGAAACCATTACCTTCCGAATCCCTCAAAATATCCATAACGATGTAGATAACATAAACAACCTCTCTCACACTGCCCCTCCGGCGACAATCCCAATAGTCAATCGCATCGCGGCCAGAAGGAGTTCCGGCGTCGTCAAATTCATCCCATTATTTGCATCGAAGCATTATAAAAACGGCATTCCTTTTCGACAATGGAACCGTCACTACTCCGTCGCTCTCCTCGGATATCTCGACGGCAAAAGCTACTCTCTCGCTCGAGTCAAAAGCCATGGGCGAGTTCCCACGATTCTTATATACCCGCCGTACGCGCGTAGGTATAGGCGCTCGCTATATCGTTCCCGAGACTCGCGCGTTCCATTTGCAAAATGGATTAAGTAATAATTATGTCATTGGGAGATTCGCGCGAGATAGCCCGAAACTCGTTATAGCGTAAAAAATGAAAGAATTGCGATTGTATGCCTAATGGATTGTAACTGTTTACATAACTAATCATCTGTGTGCAGATTCGAGTTAATTAGCGGAGGAACGACTCGAATGATATCTGCCTTTTGTTTTGCTATTGTTGTTTTCTCTGTTCCTCGCTTGTAAACAAAGGCTACTTAGGATCTGTCAGGGCTATTCCTTTTTTATTCTATGCACATGCTGTGCGTTTTCAATCGACAACGTATACGTATTATAACACGCACGCGTATAATAACTGTGCGAATATATTCGAAATCTTATCTGGCTCGAGTTACGATTCCGGCTAACAAGCCATAATCTACGACATTCCTACGCGAGATGCTTATCGTCGACAATTGATTAAAAAAATTATAATTACAATATCATTAGCGAAAGTTTTCTTCGCTGACATAATACACGCGATCATTTCATTCTCATCCTATACAACTTCAACGATTAAAAGTTGAGCAAGATATATGTATCTTTCGATCGCGAATCGATTGTTCATCCGCCGCAAGTGACACCCGCATTGACCCACGCGAACAACGAGAGACGACTCCGTATATATAGTTACCCAATATAACACGTCGAGGTCACGAGGTATAGACCGAAATGCCTCGGCGCAAAAGTAGATCGAGAGTAGGCGTGGATGTACGTAGCTGCATAATGGGCTCCATAAACACTTATATTATACAAGGGCTCGGCGCGCGATCCTCTTTCTCTCGCTGCAGTACCAGCCAGAGCTATATAGAAAGTCCTATTATCGGTGTAGCCGTCGGCACGATCGACGCAATTTTTCGAGCGCGCCGAGAGTATATCCCCTCTGCAGTGCTCTGCACACCGTAGGGATGAGTCAATGTCTCTCCGTTGTTCCAGCGAATATACAGCTTTAAATAATAGGATACATAATGTTACTGGGTTTTTGGATGGATGCGGAGTGACTGCTGGGTTGGCCTGTTACTTATGGCTGTAAATTCTTTTTTACCGATAAAATTATTGACGCGTATTAAAAAATTGTTTAATAGTGAGAGAGTATCACTCTTTGTTGCCATTATCGAAGAATTCGTTATTCTGGCAGTTTACCGCCGTAAAGATTCCATTTCACGGCGTGACCAATAATTTATCGGTCTCTAAAACGACGAGAACATACCGAAGCTCCTTCTCTCTCCCTCTCTATTTTACTGTCTGAAGCGCATTCAATTTTCATTAAAAAAAAGAAGCCGAACACACGCGCCATTACACCGAGCATTAGACACTAATTCAATAAACCGATAAGACTCTAACTAATTCGCGAAGCATCGCAGTCGCCGATAAATCACTTTTCCAATTAAACGATCCCGCAAAGAACAGTATAATCCAGACAATAGCTGCAATAGCCATAATAATCACACGTAAAACCACGCGATATACCTGATGTACAGCAAGGATAATAAATAAATCTTCCCGGCTCTACACAGAGAGATTATACATTCGTGTATAACGTGCATACACGACGTATACGAATCGTGGCAATCGTTTCCCGATATCGAAGTCGACTTTTATCAGGACATCTTCATTTTTTAATCCACCGCCGACAAATTGCCACTCCGTGAACCGAGACTGATGCTTTTCCCTTTCCATTAATTATTATGTGCACGAATTTCCAAGAGTCACGTCATATTTTCTCTGCATTAGCAAAGCTGCACGCATATGACTGTTATTACGCGAAAAGTACGTATCCATACTCTTGTTTCGCAATTGAATAACATTCGAAGCACTGCCGACCGCGACAGAGCGAAATAAATCACGCGAGTTTGTAAACCTCCGGCAAACAAAACTGCCCCGTAAATCACCAATTTGCTATACACGTATAGTACGAATAATAATATTTCTCGAAAGAATACAACGAAGACAACGAGGACGGTTAGGAAAAAAAATCACCGCCGGCGTTTACGATCCGCTCGCGATGAGAAGCGCTCGCTCGATTTTCACGCGCTCGCGCTCGCAAAATGCGAGAGTCACGCGAGTCTTGCTTACGTTGCATTATATACACGCTCTGCTTTGGGAAAGACGCTGTTTTTTCGCTATAAAAGTAAGAGAGAGAGAGAGGGGGGGGGGGAGATAAAAGCGCATTGGGAAAGAGACAGGTCGGCGACGAGGATGATGATGATGTTATGGATTGTGATGCGTTTGAGAACTGAGGCTACAATTGATAATTAAGATTGTGTGCGTAGTGTGCGAGTGTATTTTTTTTTCATTTTTAGAGAATGCAATGAGCCATGAAGCCATGTGCCAATTCGATCTCTCAATGGAAATCGTTTCGAGATATAGGTGTGTACCGCATCTCCAGTTTTATTAAGCACTCGGATCGGTAAGCTTTTGTTTTTCGATATACAGATATATGGGCATCGCGCGCATAATAGGGGGTAATAAAAAAGTGATTTAGTTTCACGATCATGCAGTTCCCATCTTTCGTCTTGTAGATAACTGTGAATAAACTTCCATCATAAGCGACCCCGAGAAAAATCCACCGCAAATCGCCACCTGTCTTAACGCCGCACATCCATCAATAATCCAAGCAGCGCACTCATACTCATTGTCCGATCGCGATCGTCGCTGCGACCTTGACACGTTCCCCATAGCCGCCGATTCGTAATCCGCTCTACTTAACGCTCCCACAGCTCTCCGGCATCATCCTTTCTCCGAAAAGTCTCTGACGCAAGTCATGCACACACACACAGGATGAAAATGTGCAGCAGCCGAAAATGATGATGATCCCTGCAACGAACAATACGTCAGTCGTGGGCCACGCTCGACCGAACTCTCTTCGCGCGGCGCCTCTGTATCACATCATAATCGCAGCAGCAGCAACAACTCTTTCTCTCTCCCGCATCGGGCTCTGGTATAATAAAATTTCGTCACATTTCGGCGTTTTTTCCGCGGCGCCGCGTAATAACCCGCCTACTCTTTTTTCTTACTCTTTACGGCAGCAGCATCAGGGCGAGGCGCTTCTTTCGACAGCATCGCAGAAGCAGCGCAGCGTGCAGGCCATAGATTCTCGGGGTTCGATAGAGCGCCGAGGCTGCGTCCGCTGTAATTGCGGTAATAAAATGCGCGACTTTTTTTCTTTTCGGCTCGTCGAAGGGATCGATTATTACCGATCTCTCGAGAGCGAGAGGATAGTTATTGTTTTCCGTGCGCCGAGAGGATAAATCGTCGCTCGTTGCAAAATATCTGAATGAACGAGCGATACGGTGCTGTGCTTTTTTTTCGGTTATGGTTTATTGGAGGAGGTGCGAATTGTAGGCGGTGAGCTCAAGAGATGAGGTGATAATATGCCGAGAGTTCTGTGCGCTGTGGTTGTGTATACGAAGGGAACTTATTGGTGAGGTTTGCGTTTTCAGACTTTGGAGAGAGTCGGAGGTGTGCAGGGAATGTATAGTGGTGATTGTAAACAGGAAATGTTTGTTTGATTTAACGTAGTACGATGACCATCGTTATCAGTGACTAATTGCAGCTCCTGAACAGAAGAACCTCATTATCAGCGTATCGATACGATACGAGGTTGAAAGAACTTTCCCTATATGAAAATTCACAGGATCACACGGTTGTAAAAAATCCCTCTCATTTTTCTCTCTCGTTATTTCGCCATTTATTATATCACCCAGTCCGCTGATTACCCATCAAATTTATACCCCCTTACAAAATACGCAATGCAGTTCTGCGGTAGTTTTTCATCTCGGCGAGAGATGGACGCGGATTTTCCAAGATTAACGCTGTGGGAGCGAAGCTCTTCATCGATCGTATTTCTCTCGTGTATATTAGTCCTGTTTCTGCAAGAACGCATTCCTCTGTACTCCGGACGATGATTAAAAGTTTAATGAAGACGCGAAGCGCGCTGATTTAGGCAAAAAATTTCTTCCTAATTATACACCCGACTCTGGGGATTAACGCGTATACACGATTAGGAAAATGAAATTTCGCTATAACCGGTCGAAATTGATCCGACGAATTTTCGATTTAATGTAGAACCGATAATTCATCTCGCGCGGCTGGATTCGATCGTCGTCGAATTATAAAATTAATGCGGTAATTGTTAAATTACACAGCGCTTAATTGAATTAAGTGCGCATCGACCATAGCATCTATCTCCCATCGCGCATGTCTAATCGTTGTATCGTCTTTAGCACACCATGATTACGCGTTGCGGTATCCATTGCTCATTGGGACGATTCGTGAGTTATTGCCATCCTTCGAACGTCTCCCCCTTGTTTTTATACCCTCTACGAAAATTATGTAAAATAGCTGTGCGCCGCGGAGAAAATTGTATGGAAACGAAAAATTAAGCGCGTATGAGTCAATCCTCTCGAGTATACTTCTGTATCATATCGAAACAATTCAATTAATTTCCCGCGATTAGATAAATATTATCGCGAATATGCGTAACATGTATGTCGAATAGTGTTGTATCTATCTACTGCGTACAATGCGCAGGGGAGGAAGGGAGACTCAACATGATTTCCCAAAGAGAGAAAGAGAGAGAGAGAGAGAAAGAGAGAGAAGATCCCGATAAGGGAAGCAGAGAAAATGCCTACGCGCCACCTACGTTCGCTACCAAGAAAGTCACTTCCTGCGGTGAGCAGCGGAAAGGCCGGTCCAAAAGCCGTTTGTTGTACACAACATCGTTAACACTTAACATACTCGCACATAATTTCCAAAGCCCGCAAAATCCTACAAAGAACCTCTTATCCCTCGAAAATCAGCACTATCCCACTCTCGCCCAATAAATAAAGCCAGCATTACGAGCACTTTCACATCCCCTTACATAAAATTCCGCGGAATCATATCGGCCGAAACTCCCTCGCGCGCGTCATCAGAGCGCATCTCCAGCGGCAATAACGATCGATTTGCGCGAACGAATACGCGCGTCTATGGTCGTCGACTTACGCAATAAGCTCTCGCATATGATGCGCAGAGCATCGGCGGCTAATTGAAGAGCCGGCGTAAATCATGCGCGCACACGAGCCTCTCTCTATACGCGGCGCATTTTCCAGCTCTAAGATCATCATCCGGAGCGTCGCCGCTAAGGTGCGAACGCGGTTTTTTTTCCCCTTTTTAGAGTAAGAGGCAGATGAGAGCCGATAAGTGCGTGCGGCGCTGTTGCGGCAGAGAGCGTGATGTGGTAGTGCGTTTGATATCGTTTTTAATTGCATTATGCGCCGCAAGAGAGATAGAGAGAGAGAGAAGCGTATGTATCTGCGCGAGAGTCGGGCCGGGCTAGACTTGCGCAAGTAACCTCCTTTCCACGCGTTGAACTCGACTTTTTCGAATCTCGTCTGATGCACATAGAGCTGTTATGTTCTGCGTGTGTGTGTGTGTGTGTGTCGGGAGGTGACAACGTATGGGATTTGGCTGAGTTTTTTCGATGGAAATTTTCATGGGGTTTCCTATATAGTATCCGCGACCGATTGCGGCATTATAAGCTGCATATGGATTTAATGCCTGCAATAAATAATATTTCAGTCATGCATTAGGATATTAAGATGCAAGAATTTCCGAGCGATCCTTTTGTCTCTAATCACCGTTCGAAAAAGTAAAAACTAATTTAAACCTCTCGACTACTCAAAAATTACACTTCGCACAATTCAGCGAAATGAGGCAATCTCGCCGAGCTCGCCAAGTTCATTTAAACAATTATACCCGCTAAATCGAGTCCAACTGCGCGATTATGCATCGCAACCGAGTTCGTATACCGTATACCGATTCACCGAATTCGTCGCAATAAACAGTTCAGCGAAAACCCGCGCAAAGCAAACTCAAATATTCTAATCGTCGCCAATTTCCCTACAATCCCGCAACCGAAGCACATATCGCGCAACCGACTTTTAATCGACAACAAATCTCCCGATCCATCCGTTTACTGGCAATAACCCGTCAAAGCACACAGTAGCGAATATGCACACATTACACGCGCAGAAACCGGCGGCTCACACACACCGCCGAGAGACGCGACTTTAATGAGCGGTAAAACTTAAATGGCCGCGGGAAAAGAGTTCGTTACCACGGCCTTCGCGCGAATTTTCAAAAACACACGCGCGGGGTTTGCGCATGCGCAACGCGACTGATTTTATTGGGGTTGTTAGGTGAATTAGCGGCTCGATTCGATGAATGCGGTATGGATGTAGGTACAGCGACTTGTCGCTATATTACGCGCTTTATTAGAGGGAGAGAGAAGATTCGGAGTGCAGCGCGTGCAGTTCTTCGTAATTAGCTCTCGGCGTTACGTGCGAGTGTGTGGCAATAGCGTTAAAAATGAAATCGTAACGTTAGGAAGATTATCAATAATATGCAGAGTATTGAATTCGTTCGGCGTTATTAGGTAACGTCGCGCACTTTTCAGCGCGCGTAATTAGAGGAGCTGCTCATTGCGAGTCTAATAAGTTGCAGTTTTTATCGTTGAAAAATCGAAATATCTCGATTAGAAGATGGTAGATATCTGAAAAAGGCATCCTCATACCATTCGCTATTCCACGCAGGTGCGTCGAAATTTCGATATCTCCCGTATAACGAACCGTGAAATACCAAAGCCCCATCCCCTGGGGCTCACAGCACACCGCGTCTCTCAAGCCCGGCTCGGCGAAGCTTCGAAAAAACGGAAAAATTCTTCACGGTAAGCCTGACATGGCCCTCGCGAGAGAAGCAACGAACACAATGGTCTCTCTCACTCGCAGGGCCCGTCAAATCAGGCCTCGCGTCACCTCCCACTCGGCTATAAGTGCGATACGCGCTTATGTTTCCCAACGAGCGCATTTTTCCCGCGATACATATTCCGCCGAAAAGACGTTGCGAAAAGAGAGCTTAGCCGAGCTAGCGGCCCTTCGATCGAGAGAAAGACAGAGCCTGCACTTTTCGACACTGCGACAACAATCGCGCGTGTGTGTGTGTGTGTGTGTGTGTGTGTGTTGGACTCGCGAGAAAGAAACGTACGCGCCGATCGCGGTGTGTACAAAGGATGTTCCGCGTGTGCGGTGGTTGGGTAGTAGGAGTAGGACTAGGAGCGCTAGTGGAGTGGTGAGAGGATGAGGCTGCTGGAAGAGGTATAAAAGTTGCCGCGCGGATTGAGGAGTCAGCGACAATAGCGCGGCTCGCGGATAGACGCGCATTGCCTCTTAGTAGTCCTCTTTGGGTTGAGGATATATTTTTTGCAAGGGCGAAGGACGGAGTTGTTGAAGAACGAAGGAGGATTTGACCGTCGGTGGGAACGAAGTCTTCGGTTTTTTCCACGTCAGGATGAAGCTGGTAGGGTTGTATAGAGACGTTAAGTTTATTTCTAACACTTTTTTCAAAGATTTTTAGAGTTAGTGGACTTATACTTTAAAATTTTTTTAGTTTAAGATCTGATTTCTTTTTAATGCACCCGTAATGAATTTTAATTTCAGCCAAAGTTTGTGTTTAAACTTAACGTTACGAACCTGTGCAGTGACTATACGTTGAAGGACTGATAAAGTTTAGTGCGAGTAATAAGGGATGATCAGCCGTTATATCCGCGTAGATTTGTGCGTCGACGCTACGGTATTCGGCATCATGATGTGTTGTTTCGAATTTCGAATACAGTGACTTTTTTCAAAGGCAAACAGATAATTCGTCTTTGTGAATGCGATACTTTCAAAATAATCGGAGATTTTACTTGTAGATCGTCTGAAATAGAAAAGACTTTTAAAAAAATTGTGTTTTCTAATCGTCGTTTTAACAAATACTAACGCGATGTTTGGATTTAGTGATTTTTCCAAAATTTGCATCAAACAGACTTCTATATAAAATCATCGAAAATTTCAAAACTTTCAGTCTAGCATTCGTCAAGACGTAATTTACGAAACGCAAAAGAGCAATAAAAATAAGTCGACAAATTAAAATGAAAAAAAAATTGTGCTTTGGTTGTTTCAGCAGCTAGCAGCAGCGTTACTGCTGGTCGCATCGCAGACGTTAGCGGCTCGGCTCGACAACACCTATCTGCCGCCTGGCAGCGCTGGCTCCGCTGGCGGAACAGGCTTGCAAGCTCCCGGCAAGGGCTTCGGTGGCGGTGGCGGCGGCTTCGGCGGTGAGCTTTCTTTTTCACTTTTCCTATTAAGTTATAACTATCCAATATTGAGAGAAAACTGCGTGGAAAAAATATCCTCAAATTATTATTTTAATTTTGGATTTTCATCAATTTTTACGACTCGAAAATAAATTCAATCCCATTGTTATATTTCATCGATAAATTGTGTATTAACTGTCGTATTAAAATTTTCAATAATAATTACGAAGCAATAGTTCAGTAAATTACCTCAAATTTGTTCTCTGTACTACAAAGAGATGCTAAATATATATAATTGTACATCGATCGAACAGGTAATGCCGGTGGTTTCGGCGGTCGACCAGGCGGAGGCGGCGGTGGTTTCGGCGCCAGACCAGGAGGCGGTGGAGGCGGTGGTTTCGGCGGACCTGGAGGCGGCGGAGGCTTTGGCGGAGCTGGGGGCGGCGGCGGCTTTGGTGGACCTGGCGGCAGCGCTGGCGGTGGCGGTGGTGGACCCCAGATTCCCATCGTCTCGTTCGACGCTCAGAACGGCGGTGACGGCAACTACCGATACAGCTACGAGACCGGCAATGGCATCCAGGTCCAGGAACAAGGACAGGCTCAAGGTCAGTTCTTCTTTCGTTTGCGAATTTCTATGCATTTTGTACGTTGTGAGAACAATCGGTTAATATACTATCGGCTTAACGCGTGGGATTTAAAACTAGTAGCAGAAAGAGAGAGAGAGAGAGAGAGAGAGAGAGAGAGAGAGAGAGAGAGCTAAAAAAAAGTTTTAAAAATCGAAACTTAGAGCCGCGCGCGTGAATCAGTGGAAAAAGTCTGAGTTGGCCAGACACTGGCTTCCACTGAATAATAAACTAGTGTATACCCAAGGAAACTTGAGCAGTACAACGCGGACGACTCGCGGTAATTACAATTTCTGATCTACGAACTTTCCTTACTCGGACGCGGCAGCACGTGCTTATAATGGATCGTGCAGAAACATTGTTTCGCTCTAGGTCGGTGCATATAGTACACCGCGCATAAACGTCAATTTAGCAAACATAACAGCACATCTTTCAGAATCTTACGTAATTTCCCAATATTGCTTATACATTTTATATAACACTGTACACGGTGCCACGTAACAATCCAACAACAATGCCAACTACGTATAATTCAAGCATCAACATACACAATGCAGAATAACGACGCGCAAAAATAACGCGCGCTAACAAACGCCCAATTAAAGTGGAAAAACAGGGAGCTCGTTCCCGTCACGCCCAGAAATAAGCCATACACGTAAACAATCCTGATTCAGGCAATTCGGAGGCGGTGAGCGGCTCGTACAGCTACACGGGTCCGGACGGCCAGGTCTACAGCATCAGCTACACGGCCGACGAGACGGGATTCCACGCGTCGGGTGCGCACATCCCCACGCCACCGCCGATTCCTCCTGAGATCCAGAGGGGCGTCGAATTGGCCCTGGCTGCAGAGGCTCGCGGAGAGAACCAAGACGGAAGCTACAAGGGCGAAGGCGGCTCCGGTGGCGGAGGTGAGTTGATCTTCTCTTTTGCGACGGCAAAAATAGCTTCTTCCGAGAGACGTACATGAAATTTCGTTGCACAGGTGGTGGCGGTGGATTCGGCGGCGGCGGCGGCGGCGGCGGCGGCAGTGGATACCAGAGCGGCGGTGGAGGCGGTGGATACCAGGGCGGCGGCGGCTACCAGAGCTCCCAGGGAGGCTACAAGTATTAGACGTCAATCGTCGCATGACACACTCTGTCTCTCGTTGAGCCATATGCCACTGAACTGCCAACAAGCTGATTAAGAATCTTCTTATTTCCATATTGTATGCTGTAAATACTCAATCTTCTTTCTTCTCCATTATGGTGTAATAACCGTAGGCTACACTGAGTTTTCCCTGATATATAACGGACTACCCGCAAGCTGCATAACGTCGACACCGATCGACGACGAAAAAGAGCTGATTTTTCGTGTGCTATTTTTCACGTAACAGGCATTATTCGTATCGTACGACTCATTGAGAATAAGCTGCACGTAAAATGTATTATTTTTTCTTCTTTGTTTTTGGTTGCTGGAAAATGATGTGATAATTATGTAAGTGTATTTTATACGATATAAATATATGTATTTTATCATTAGTTTCACTGTCCTCTTATTTTTACCTGCTTTCGTATACTTATTCCATACAGCTGTTCTCGACATCACGAAACTCGTAAGAACTCACAAATACTTCCAGTAAGTTTCAACGCATTTATATTAAAATAAGCATCTTTTTTTTAATTACAGGTTCGTTATTACACGATATGTATAGAGTATAACAAATTATTTATAAGAGAAAACAAGTATAACTTAGAATATTAGCTGCAGTTAACGTAGACAATGTGCATCGTTATAATTAAACCATAAGTGGGCTAAATACTAACTGAAAATTATTGCAATACAAATATTTTTCATGAAACACGTGCTCAGATTACAAATGAGTTTTGCCTTGTGTCAAATTAACGAAAAACGAGTATATTGCACACTTCAAGTGTCTAAAGTAATTTTTTTGCAAGTATACCATTCGCTGCCTATTTATATACTGTAAATTGCGTATTGCCTAATGTCTTTTATAAAAGAGCGACAATATGAAAATACACAAAATTTAAGAAAAGTATTTAAATATATCGTTTACAAGGTATATATAATACTTCACTTTCTCTTTTTCCTTATTTCCAGGCCAAAGCACATAATATAGAATGTATATATACAAAAATCAAGTTTTGCCATGTGAGTAATGCAATCAGATCCTTGAATTTGCGCGCAGCCAAAACAATGCTTAATAAATAATACATTTAATGTATTTATACCGATTTCAAATACATTAACCAACGATTTAACAAACTTGGATTTTCCTATTTAAAATAGAAATTCAAAAATAATTTTTATATCATTCCAACAATTGTTTACTCCAAAACAAATAAATATATATATTACGAAGATTGCTTTGCAAAACTAAAATCTATGGCAACTCTCTTGAAATATTAATTAATAAAGAAAACTAATTCCTTTTGCAAAGTTCAGATCTTGGTATTCTTTGTTGGTCATAAATTATTCGTTCGTATGGCATGCTAATGCCTTGTATATCTTATTTGTATATTATTTCCATTATATATATATATATAAATATATATTTATATATTTTTTACAAGAGACTAATAATTTCCAATATTGCAGCCTTATTTAGTCTACTCAAGTTTTCCTTGAGCTCAAATTGAGATTCCTTAAAACACTAACAGACTTTTTATAGACAGATGCCTTACAAATACTGCTTTTTAAAAAGTCCCTTGCACACCTCACGCTTCAATTGTACAGTGTACTACAAATCTCTTTATCTAAACAATATTTCAAAAGTTGCGGCAGTATTTTTGTGATTCAAATTGCAAGAATATTAGTATAAGAACTTCGGAGACTTACGATCGTTTAAATTTTTTAAAACTATATACAAACAGTAAAAAATAATTATTTAGTATTTCGATTCATTTTCCAGTTATCAATACGCTTATCAGGCATCGTAAATTAAGAAATTGTATATTTTTTAAATATAGCAATAATCAAAATCTTACTCCGAAATTCATATAATGGAAGAGGCGCAGTAAATTTCATTCATAAATATCATTGTTTGTTTGATTTAAATCTTTGTAGAAGTTTTATGATCTTATATAAATGATTTTTAATACTTGTGAATGGTAAGTATTCTGTGCCACTGAAAGCAATTATTAAGAAATACTGTTATAGGACGTTTCAAATCGTTAATTGTATTAAATTTTAAAAAATCAAATACTTTTTACTATGCCTCTTCCTTTTGTTACTAAAACGACGATTACTTGTTATTATAAGCTACTTTTTGATATCAGAATCATCCTTTGGACAGCGCTCGACGACGTAGCTTTTTAATTTGACAATTGATCAAAATTAAAAACAAAACTATTCTGATTTTACCTAATTTACGTAGATTCTGGTTATAACATTTAATATCACACGTAAAATTAGCCTTAGTTTTCGAGACTTTGGTTCGTGTTGTAGAATCATCATAGATCATTTTCCTGGTCTCTGTGTTTTCATCGTCTACTTATATGTCTTACGATTCGTTCGCTTGGCTGCCCTCGCGAAAAGCAAAAACAGCTGCTCGAGGGTGGACGATAACACAGAGAAATCGTCGATGCAATTATATTTATTCTTTAGTTCGGTCATCACATCATACATTCGCCTCCAAGTAGTTTCGGAAGTCGTAACGTGATACATAAGGAACCCCTGAAATTATTAATAGGACAAACGTTATTTTTTGCTTTGGAAAATATGAAAACTGTTAATTGGTCGACATGTTTCTTACGGAATTTTCATCAACAAGTTCACAATTTAACGCCTGCTCAATGTCCCTCTTGATGCTTTCCATCTGAGAAGACGATTTTTCTGGATTCAGCTTCATTTGAATATCATAACCAGCGCCGAAACGTTGTTTTAGTTCTTGGCATGGCCCAATGCAGACTAATTGTCCATTCACCATAATCACGAGTCTATTGCAAAGCGCCTCGCACTCTTCCATACTGAAATATTAAAATTATCATTCATGTCGCATAATATAATATATTTTAATTCAATTTTTTAAATAAACCTATCTCTTACCTGTGCGACGTCAATATGATAGCTTGGCCAGTAGTTTGGCAAGATTGAATGACATTCCAGAGCGATCTTCGAGCTGCTGGATCAACGCCCGTTGTAGGTTCATCAAGCAAAACCAAACTTGGATTACCAATAAGAGCCATCGCTATGTTTAAACGTCTTTTGTTGCCACCGCTATAAGTTCCACTAGGTTGCGAAGCGCAAATGTTCAAATCTAGTAAAATAATTAAAAAGTACTTTATACAATGTTATAACATTTTTTATTTTCTATAAAATAAATAAAAACCACATTTACTAACTCAGTCTATCGATCCACTTCTTTACTTCATTGTTAACTTGACTTTCTGGAATACCTCGGAGCCGAGCGAATAATCTCAAATGTTCCGAGGCATTCAGACATCGTATAATAGCGTCATTTTGTGGACAATATCCCATCTGAGAAAGATACTGAAAAAAAAGTTCGATTAGATTCTTTAGACGAGTTCCGAAAAAAACCAAATAAACTTATTAAGTCTAAATAGAAACTCACATATCTTCGATTGTCATTGAAATTTCTGTCACCTAAGTACATGCACCCATTGTTGGGTATCGACTGACCCGTCATCATCTTGAAAGTCGTGCTCTTGCCTGCCCCGTTCACTCCAAGCAGTCCAAAGCACTCGTGCTGTTTCACTCCAAAGCTGATTTCCTCGACTGCCGTCAGATTGCCATAACGCTTGCTCAATTCATACACGAAAAACAGATAGTTATTGGCATTGTCATTGGACAAAGTATTGCTTTCCTCCAACGTTGCATTGCCATTTGCTTCCTCTTTGGTTTTGTTGGCTTCTCTATTTACTTGTTTAGAATCCGCCAACGTGCCTATTGATAGGTAGAAAATTGAATGGATTATTATTTTATCGACAAATTCATTCTCAAACTTGGAGTGCAAAATATTGTCACATCACACACACGTTTTTTTTTAAACTCATAAATATATATAAAATTTTCAAGAATTTTACATATTTGCAATTTATATGAAATATGCTGTTACAAATACGAATTTCGTAAGTTGTGAATATACTTACATCGTATATTTGCTTTAACGATCTCAGAAGCGACCGAGTGTTTTTCTTTTTTCACCTGTTCGTCACAAGGATCTTCCAAGATTTCGTATTTTCCTCTGCGCATACGCGCAAACATCAACGGAATAAGTTTGTACTCCAAAACAGCTAATATTGCAAAGTACAAGAATGGCGTGACAGACAAATACGTGACACACTGTTCTAAAGACATGTCCTCATTGAAATTATTGAAATATTTCAAACTCTTCTTGCATTTTCCGTCGAAGCAATCAAGTCCTAAAGTAGGAATAAATCAATTAAATCTTAACCCTCTGACATTATGACAGATGTTACATTAAAACTATGAAATTTATCACGACTTACCACAACACGTGTCATTCGCGAGGCATGCAACTTCGTGAAGTACATTAGGCAGTCTTCTACACCTCGCGTTCTTACTTGCTATGCTGAAGAACGATACTTCGCCATGGAAAAAACTTAAGTATGGAATCAGAAGAAAGATTCCCTTTTGAATACTGCGAAATTTTTGTACGATCCAATGTGTGTGCAGACTTATTGCGATGACGTGCATGATCAGCTCCAACGAAACTAGATAAATGTTATAAAAAATAGATGTCGTTATGGCAATATATTATCAAAGAAATAGTTTATTTATAAATGTATAAACCTACCAAGGCCGAAGGGTAAAAGACTAAGTAATGTTATAACGGTGCTGATCGACTTTTTCAGAAAGCTGCATATGTAAATTAGCGGCAAAGTGTTAAAGGCAAACAAGAGTAACAATAGTATTGTAATTCCTGAAACAAAATTATTCAAATCAAAATAAGATCAAGTTTACAAAATCGAAAAAACTTCTTAAAAAACGTACCTATTTCGGTGTTTTCATACATTCTCAAACCGATGGCATTGTCCATGCAGATAAATCCAACGACAATACATAGTATTGTTACCAAGAATACTAAGAAGTCGAAAGCAAACATCGTTCCCCAGTAAGTGAAACAAGACACCCCGGTCATCCTCTGCAGCTGCTTGACGTTCGACAATGACTCCCTCAGCGGATGTATGACGAAAAGTGCGACCGCAGGAAAGAAAAAGAAAACGAACAACAGTACAGTAGCATATGCGTCGATATTCGCTTCAGGTATGGCGGTAGAGCGTATCGAGTGCGGTAGCTGATGCCCAGCCAAGCTGATCGAATATTCGTCACCCGCGTGACTCTTCAGTAGTGTGTTAGATAGCAGATTTACGGAGATGGGGATACTAAACGTCGCGTAGCCAGAGTAAAAAGCATTGGCTAACAAGGTTTTGTTATCAGTACTGTTAAACTCGACTGCAGCTATCAAGTTGTTTCTATATGTAGCCTCATCCGTGCGACCAAACTCGAGAAGGGCTGGATAAGAAAAGTTGTATTATTAATGTCATTGATAAATATCAAATTATTAGTTAAATAGAAATTTAAAAGGAAAAGTCATAACCATCTGTGACGCTAGTAGTCTTTGATACTTCTGTAGCTCTGCCATAAAACTCTTCAGTAGTTAATTTATATTTTTCACCAACTGTTTTATTGCTAGTTCCATAATAAGTTTGCGGCTGGCTGTACATATCAAGTTTTATTGGTATCAAAGTCGTGGTGTCGTTAGATATATTATAATCCATTGTCATGAAAAGAATGCAGATGATCGGTAAAAGAATCTGTTGTGTAAAAAGAAAATTACGAGTCATTATAAATAATGATTAATTTGCGCAATTCATGACTTGCATACTTAGCAGTTAGGAACTTACAATGAGACTGATTGTTACTAAGTTTCTCCTTGTGTACGTCACTTTCTTTTTAAGCAGCGCCAAGATGGACTGAATTAACAAGGCTCGGCCTTTAAGTTTATAAGTAGAATCCAGAAAAGGTTGGCACGAATCTGTAACGTCTTCGTTATCTCGTGTTACCCTGTGGACAATTAAAATTTCTACTGTGAGTAATAGCGTTAATGATGTATTCAAAGACGACTCAAGCTCAAACCACACGCATTTTATGTTTATTAATACATGTTCTATGAAGTGTGTTATTGTTATTCCCATATATTATACTAGTGAAAGGCATCGCATTCTTAGAATAAAAATATTTATTAATATATATCATTTATTTTTATCAATTAATTTACTTATCAGCACAGGAAAATTAGCGAGAAAATGAAACATGAATGAGAGCTAATTTGTATAAAGCAATCGTTACGAGATATTTCAATAATCCAGCACCAGAAAAGGAGATGTCGTGTAGAAGTAATGCTGTTAAAAATTCTAATACAAAGCGTAAGAATATGAATTCGATACGATAGTATGAGAAATGTTGTAAGCTTTTTCAAGCTGTAATTAACATTTAAAAACAAAATAAAAAAATTTCACTTTCTCTGTGTACCTACAGATCACTTTTTGAAGAAGTGTTAGAAAAACATGGTTGCACGTACTTTAGAAACACTTGCTCCAGGGTAATTAGCGAAACGCTCATTCCTGTAACTCCAAGATTCTTCTTTTGCATTTCTATTTTATCTAAATAATCTGGCAACTCAGGCGAATTTGGAACGCTCAAAACGATTTTTCCGCCGTCAATATTGAGTATTTGCCCTCTTGAATCTAATTCGTTGCGTATTCTTTGCGGGTCACACCACGATTCAGTGGATAATGTCACTTCTATGTTTCCTTGACCAAGTAGTTTCTTTAAAAACATCGAGGATCCGTAGCTCTTTAAACGACCCATGTGTACGATTGCTATTCTATCACCCAAAATATCAGCCTCTTCCATATCGTGTGTGCTGATTAATATAGTCTTTTGTCCTCTCATTCTCTGAACAATAAAATCATTTATTGAGTTACGTTGTATTGAAAGAAAAAAAAATCTTATTCTGTAAAAATGTTTACCAATATAATGTCCCATGTGTCGCGCCTACTTTCTGGATCCATACCAGAAGTTGGTTCGTCCAAAATCAACGTCTAAAAAAATATATATTTTTTTTACAATGATTGTCTAGCCTCTTGAGAAAAGTTTAAAAAAGGTCAACTCACGCTTGAATCACCTATTACGGCCATTCCAAGACACACTCGTCGTTTTTGACCACCTGACAATTGATGAGGCATCGCATTCCGTTTATCAAATAACTTGAGCTTTTTAAGTAAGGCGTTTACATCGTGTTTAATCGCTGCTTTCGACTTATTTTTTCCTTTCAACTAAAGAAGAAAATATTTATGATTTATCCATAAAAAAACAATGAAAATATTATTGAATCAAATAAACAATGCAATATGTACCATGCCAAAGAACTCAATTTGTTCAGCCACTGAAAGAGTTGGAAACAACATATCTTCTTGGGGGCACAGACCTATGTCATTCATCAAAACGTTCGATTCTTCTTTGACATTTTTCCCATTTATATATACCGCTCCATCAGAAGGACTTATCATACCTGGTAAAATAGAAAAAATTAAAACAACTTTTCGCTAATTTAAAAAGAGATTCATGAAATTCTCATTGATGACAACCAACCAGTTAAGATGGACATGAGCGTGGTTTTACCAGCTCCATTGTGTCCGAGCAAAGCAGTAATTTGTCCTTTGTAAAAGTCAACTGAGATCCCTCTTAGAGCTTGAACCTTTGATTTACCAAACAAATGAGTTCTAAATTCTTTCTTTAAGCCACGAATTTGTATTCCAGGAGTAAACGCAGCCCTTGGTATTGTTTCAAACGGCTTTCCATCTACGTCATCAAATTCGTAATCATCCATTTCATCATCTGAATTTACCTTATTTCTAGTCTTTCCACTCTACAAGAGAAAAAGTTATTATGTTATGAACACGAATACTTTATTACAACATTTTACTAAAAAACATTATGGAAATTAATTATTACTTTTAAAAAGTATAACGGGTGCTTCTTCACGCCATACTTTCCTGGATGCACAGCGTAAATATAAACAGTCATGAGGAAATGAAAAATGGTTCCGATAATGGAAAAGATCATTATCATTCCCAGACTTCCTGCGGTCTTGTACACTGGATCTCCGACCAAAAATAAATTGCTCCACTTGATTCCTTTTACTGAAAATGATATCTAACTTAGGACGGTGCTCAATGGTTAATACTACAAATATTGTAAATTCTGAATAACTTACACATGGTTTCATAATTGTTTACTTCTTGAAATGCTCGGAATAACAATATATTGGGGAACAATATTCCTAAGTAAGGTACAACTGCATAATAATCTCCTTTAATACTGTACTTTTGAATCATACTTGAACCTCCATACAGAGCCAAAATTCCAGATATCATAAAGAGAGCTATAATAAATATGTTAAATAAAAATTCGACAGAACTTACAAATAGACTTAAATAGACTGTGGAATATGAATGCAAGACTGTACTTACATTTTGAAAAATATGCAGAAATATGCATGCCAAAAGTTATTAAATGCCCAACATGCAAGATGAGCACTATCCAAAAAATAAAGCTATTTCCATAATAGAGATAAGGGTGCACATTGTCCGTGAAAGCAATATTGAACAAAAAAATCAGCGCAGATACGTATGAGACGCTAAAAATTAATCCACTGACTAGCCAACTTAAGAGATTTAGATAAGTTGGAACTCCGTTCATTGCCATAAGAACCTGAAAATAAGTCATTGAATATTAGAATTGTTTAATTTAAAAAATAAATAAACTTTACATAGAGCTTGAAAACTTACATTAATTCCTATGAATTTTTCATCAGCTGCATAGGTTGCTTCTACGCATAATGGAATTAAAAAGGCAATAACTGCAAAACCACAGAATAGTATCCTTGTAATCATGTCATTTTCGTTTAATTGCACATATGGGGGATAAGGCATTTGTTGAATGGAAACCTGAAATCATATATAAAATTCTTGAAATGGTTTTTATTGTTCATCAATCTTTCATCAAAAAGTTTAATGCATCAACGTTTTTCAGTTGCAAGTAGCATTTTTTACACTATGGTAATTAGACTTTGATCAAACGAATTCAAATATAGTCAACAATCTCATTTAATATACAAGATGGTATCAATAATGATTCAAGGTATCGATCAAACCTTCTGATGCATACAAATAACATTTATAATTTAAACAGATGTGAGTTGAATGTGCAATAAAGATCTAATCAAACAAAGATTTGTTGAAATTTGCTAATAATGAGTATGTTGAATGAAATTCTTTGTAACAATTAATACAATCTTAAGTATAGCAACCTCTGATTCAAATGATGGCTTTCGGGCTTTCATCTTTATGAATGATTCATCCAAACATAATTGCAGTTGTACGAATGGTATGACTTCGATCAAGGCTTGATCCAAGGTTATTGAAGGCCCTTCAGTATCAATTTTGTACAGTATGTTTGAGAGAACATAAGCAGTACGCAATGTATATGACAAATGTTTTGAAGAAATATTTGCGTATTTCTCATCAAATACTACAGCTATAATGTCATTGATTGGATCCTGTGTTTGATACAAAGCATACATTTTCAGCAGCTCCTCTTCCGAATTGAACCCAGTTATTGCTGTGGAGAAAAACAAATGTCTTTAGTCACAAAGGCAAGTATTCCAATGAGGACAATCATCTTGAAAATACAACTTACTCCCAGCAGGAAACTTAAGACATCCACGTGTCTTCTCCATGAGTATCCTGGTAAATTTGTTTTCAGGTGCAAAGTATATAGTAGTTCGATAAGTGATCTTGCTAATCAGATTTTCCTTTGTCTGAATCTCATAGTAAGTGTTGTTCTCGTGAACTTGAGGCTCTGCTGCAGAAAAGTCTCTGCAAGCCTGTATCAACACAAACAACAACAGTGGAATCAGGATCTCTACCAACAATCCCATCTTCCAGTGCCTCTTCCTGACAAGATAATTCTTGTACAGAAGCAGCCGAAACATCCTCAGCTTTTCCATCATGATGCCTGAATTGTCTCGCAGCGACCAAACACTGGCAAATCCACTAGAGTCTTGTTCACGTTGCCAGCACCTCTTTGCACTATGTCTTGCAAAAGTTGTCCTCATGCGTTGCCATTGAAACTTAGAGGTTCATTAAAATGATCAATAATACGACACAGGGCGCGTTCAACTTCTGACGTGTATTAATCATCGCCCCACAACGAAGAAAATAAGAACGAGCCCGGGACACAAAGTCCGAGGGCGGACAGCGACATTGTATGACTATATACACACACACACTCGAACCTTATTTAGTCGCACACAGCCTCTGAATTATGAATAAAAAGAGCATGTACACAAGACACGCAGAGCTATAGAGCCGCTCGCGACATTAGCATATAAGCGACGTGTCGCGCTGATACCTCGACGCGAAAAAAAAAACAACAAAGCTGAGAGAGAGAGAAAAACACAACACGAAAGCTGAGAGAGATTCCGCGAGACTCGTTGCTCAGACAATGAAGTAGAAGTACCTCGCGCGCGGGACCGAACTGTTACGGGCCATAATGGGCAAGCGGACAGCTGCACGCGGCGGCTCCGTCGCCGACGACATTCTCGGAGCGAGTGCACTACCACGAGAGAGAGAGAGCTGCACCGAGCGAGTGTATACTTATTCACGTGCGATGCCGCGACGACGACTGCGGCCAGAGCGCGCGCGGGTATATAAACAAAACGTCGATCGTGCGTGTGGAACGCTAGACATCGGATGTTCGGACTACGTCATCTGGCGCGAGCCAATCGCCGCGAGCCTTTCCCCTGGTACCGTTACGGAATTTTCCAATGACGAAAGCAGCTGCTGCAGCTATAGCGTAGACGGTCGAGCCCGCCCAACCGCGGGAGGTTATATATAGGTATACATGATATATGTATGTGGGATATATCATGATAGAGTTAATAAAAGGGAGCGACGGGTCTGCAGGCGTGATCTGCGGTACACTTTTATACTTGTAGGTACGCGCGGGAGTAAGATACGCTTAGCGTATCGAGTGCGCTATAGCCCGCGCAAGTGCATTCCGGTGCATACACACACACACATATATATATATATATATATATATATAGAATCGGCTTATGGCTCATGTGGGTTTTGTAATGTTTTATTAACGGGCGTATCGACGTATTTAGCGACTAGGTATTTCCGGCTGACACATTTGTTTGCACTGTCATGTGTACGTATCGTCTGATTACGGATGGGATATCAATTTCACGCCTCATCGCGTGTTACGGCGGGTTGATAAAATCTATACCTCGAGGAAACGTATCTAAATAAATTAATTAAAAAAAAATTATTTCGTGCATATTTTATTATAACATAGAAGGCAAAACGAAGTCTAACGGCTGTTAATTTACTATACGAGATCCTTGAAAAACTATTAAGAGAGAATCAATCAAGCGACATATGCATACATAACTTTTCCGAGAAATATAGTAGTGTGTATTGACCATTAATAAGATATTAAGAGCCACAAGACACAACCCGCATCGAGCCTCGCGTTACTGACGCGGCTGATTAAAATTTAAAATCGCGTCGCCAGCCCACACCGAAGGACGACTCCTTATATGTTTTATTCGCAATTTGCTGCGCATGGTTATATAATTATTTCCTCCAATTTTTATTGCTTCTTTTTTCGCCTGGTTCGTGCGGCGCGTTACGATTTTCCAATTTGAAACGATATCGGGCAATTTTTCGGCTGCATCGTTACATAGTGGAGTGTGCTCCGAAATTTCGGAGCAGGAGATAGAATACGATCTATTTTCCCGCGCGCGGTAAATGGAGCGCCGCGATCGCGCACGCATAGGCCGCGCAAAATTGTTACTTTGCAAAAATAGCTACGGTGACACTGTGCAGGCGCAGCAGTAGTCTCTCGAACCCGCTTGCGGAATTCGCTTAATGAGATCGGGCCGCCGCTCTCGCGCTTGTGAAACACACGCGCATATCTCTAGCAATTCGATCCGACGCACATTGTATACATATATATGATATTTAATAATATATAGATATACACTGTATACACATATATGATTATCGGAGCTCACAGGAGCGTAATCTACTTGACCGACGTAAGTTACTCGCTGCACCCACGTCGGCGGCGCGCTGAAGCCGCATGTGTGAGTGTTTACAACAACACAGACACCGAAAATCTTGACACTGTATATACTCTCCTCGTGCGAGAGGACACATGTGCCTATGAGGCATATGGAAGCTGGTTACGAGTTAATCGCGGACTGATAAGCTGCTGGAGAAGAGATGGCGAGCGTCGAGGAACTGCAGCAGAGGATCAAGTTCCTGGAGCAGCAGCTGGCGGAAAACGCCGCTGCCGCACCGGCCAGGGATAAGATCCAGCAGATGTCCAGCGAAGTCGTTGACACGAATCCTTACAGGTGGCCATTCGCTTTTAGCTTTGTTCTACGGGGGATTTAATTGCTTTTAAAGGGTTTTAAAGGGACGAGCGTTGCTTCGTTCTCTTATTGAAAGCTTTGAATTTTTTACATGCAGGACGTGGGAAATATTTTTAAATTAATGGGGACTTTGACAATCAACATTGTTGCAATGTTTAGTGCTATGTTTTGATGCGAAACGAGAAAGAGTAGGAAGACGGTATGAAATAGTCATTGTAAACATCTGGAAAGATTTCGTTGAAAATGACCTATTTTTTAATTCCCTCTATAAATAATAATGAACTAATGTTGCAGTCGATTGTTGGCCCTTCAGCGGATGGGGATAGTCAAAAACTATGAAAAGATACGAGACATGACCGTAGCTGTTGTGGGTGTTGGAGGAGTTGGAAGTGTGACTGCTGAGATGCTCACCAGATGTGGCATTGGAAAGGTAAATAATATAATTAAACATATCAAGTTTTACTGTTACATTCAATATGAATATCAAGAGCAGCTTTTTTTGCTAGCTCTTCAGTTTATCCTTCTATGCATTTTATTTCCATACACCGAGTTGGATACAAATGAATCGCTTGCTCAATGGCTTAATAGAACAGTTTACAAAACATCACGTTTCTTTCTCCTTTCAGTTGGTGCTATTTGATTACGATAAAGTTGAATTGGCTAATATGAACAGGCTCTTCTTCCAACCACATCAAGTGGGACAAACTAAGGTCGAAGCTGCAGCTAGAACGCTAAGGTTTATTAACCCAGATGTTGAAATAGAGACACACAACTACAATATTACCACGGTTGATCACTTTGATGAATTTATGAATACAATCAAGTATGTAAATTAGTTTTAGTACACTAGTCAGAGTTTTATACGAATATTAATGAATTGCATTTATTCTTACATTATTTCAGAACTTCAAGTATTAAGAAAGGTCCTGTGGATTTAGTGCTGAGCTGTGTAGATAACTTTGAAGCAAGAATGGCAATTAACACGGCGTGTAATGAATTGAACCAAAAGTGGTTTGAAAGTGGTGTCTCAGAAAATGCTGTATCTGGGCATATTCAGTTCATCATACCAGGGGAGACTGCATGCTTTGCTGTATGTGTTATTATTGCTCTATAAATTAGATTTTTCCCTGCTGTACCAACTCAAGTTTCTGATTCATATTTTCCGATTTCCAGTGTGCACCACCTTTGGTAGTAGCATCAAATATTGACGAAAAAACTTTGAAACGCGACGGTGTGTGCGCTGCGTCGTTACCAACAACAATGGGTATCGTTGCTGGTTTTTTGGTGCAAAATACACTAAAGTATTTGCTCGAATTTGGTACAGTTTCGCATTATCTAGGATATAATGCTATGCAAGATTTCTTCCCAACGATGAGTCTGAAACCCAACACAAGCTGTGATGATAAGTTTTGTAGACAAAGACAGGAAGAATTTGCTGCAAAACCTAAATTAGAATACTGTGAAGAATGTGTGGAAGAAAAACCTTTGCATGAAGATAATGAATGGGGTAAATGCTTCATGTTAATTTTACGTGTCTGTTTCATTACTTATTTAGCTATTTTAATTTATTCAATGTATATTGGTCAGTGGTGCGTAAGAATAGTAAAATATTCGCCACGTGTATTCTACCAATTTTGCCAATCTACATACTAAAGTTTGTTTTTGCAATGTTCATGCTTAAAGCAAAAATTTGCATAATGCATATCACGGAGCAAAATTTAAATCTCAATTTTTTTCAAATAATTAGAATTCTCTAATGTCATTGAAAATTCTTGCAGGTATTTGTCTTGTTGACGAGACAGTACAAGAAGAGACTGATACAAGTAAAAGTATTGCACCAGGTGTAACACAAGCTTATGAATTGCCAACTCAAGATTTGGATACGGAATCTGAAGTAGCTGTGGATACCACTGAGAGTTTAGAAGAATTAATGTCTAAAATGAAAGCTATGTAATTTTTATTTTGCTAAAAAAGTTTTTTCAAAAAAAGCATTTATATTCCATTATTAGTGTCAAAAATATTTTATCATTAAAGAAATTTAAGATTTTACTATGATTCGTTGTTTTTTTTATTTATTACTTTATATGTAAAAATATCAACTTAAATCTATGATTCCATTAATTCAAATTACTTCTAAGTATGTACAAGAATTCCTCAAATTTTTTCTGAAATGCTCCTCAGCATAAAATTGTCTCAAATCTCTGTTAAAAACTAAATCCAAATAAATAATACTGTTCTATATATCAAACTTATCGTAGCAAAGAGCTTGACCTTCCTCTTCATACTCTTCTCTCTTCACTATGAGATTGGCATATCCAGGATCTTTGGATAACAATTTTCCTCCCTCCCATGCATACGTTATTGGACTGAACAAAATAATAAATTTCACATCAAGGTTTCATAATTTTGAATCGCATACTTGTAAAAAAAATACTTACTCTTCTGGTAAATGAACTTCAATTGCATACTCATCAGGAGCAAGTGCTCTGACTTCTTTCTGAACACGCTCTTGAAATCCGGGAAATTTACTACTACCACCAGTAAGAACGATATTTGATAGCAAGTGAGGCCAAGTTTCTTGTTCACATGCTTTCAAGCAATCTATTATAGCTTCTGGAATACCCATTTGTTTTATCCCAACATCAGAAGGATGAAACAGAATCTCTGGTATCATAAACCGCTCATTATTCATGCGTAAAACCTGTTGATCTGCATTTGTACCTGGTTCTGTAAGATACCCTCTTCTTACAGTGGTGAAGTCAGGTAATACGTAATCTTTTACAATCGAATTTTCTTCTAGCTTCAATCTCTTAGCAATATTCATATCACCATAAAAGTCTTGAGAAACAAAGCAGCAATCTTCTTTAACTTGGTTTACTACGTACGTCTCATCCATGACATTCAGTTGTCTGTAGGATAAGATTTCTTTCAGATGATTTGTTAACAATTTTCCCCCTACATCTATCCTTCTGATTCCTGCTTTAATTTTCAAATCGTTTACGTAGGGTATAACGTGACAAAAACTGTAACCTACATCTACTATTATACAACATTTAGAGGTCGAATTTTTATGCCTGTAGTTGTAGCAGGAGAGAGTGGATGGATTAATTCTTAACAAACTCGCAACTTCAAATTCCTCAAAGAAGATTTCAACCATAGCTTCTTGAATCGAAGGAAAATTAAACGGTGGCTCTGTGATGATCATGGAAGTTTGATTGAGATTGACAGAACAGCATTCTTTAGAGAAAATGTAATCCCAAACTGTTTTTTGTACGTCCCAATTGATCAAGTAGCCTTTTTGGAAGGGCAGCATAAAATACAAGCCGGATATATCTCTACATTCTTCAATTTGATTACCAATGAATGGCCTTCGTTTTTCACTTTTTGCCTTCGTTATGCAGTTAGGAATTGCCCTATAAATTAAATAAAAAACAAACATTATTTACTACCAAGAGAAGAACATAACCCCGCTTTTGTTTTGTTTACTTACTGTGCAGATTCGCTGGAGGACCCAACTTTCGCTGTGTAACCTCCATTATCCAAAATAAACACTGAGGAACTCATTTTCATTTTAATAGTCGAAGTTTTTATTAACTGTAACAATAAACTTGCCGGCAACTATGAACGCATTTTTATATCTCTTGATGGTCCTCGTCCGGCGTATGCGCGCGGTGTAATTCTGTATATGTGCATTTGATAGGTTATAAACCTATGTACCTTTCACACGTCAAGATTTGATTATTACTCCAAAAAAAATTTGACAAAATACTTAATTTAATGTATAAATCTATATTTTATGCTATAATATAACTTTGTCTTTTCCTTTTCTGCTGCATGTATGATCTAGAATAAAATAGGGATTTTTCGATTTATAATATTTTATATATCAATTTATATCCTTTTTTTATTTCCGCTATAGGGAAGATAATAATTTTGAAATAAAAGTATAGATATAAGAACAGATCAAAAGTTTTAAGCAGTTTGGAAAAAAGGAAGAAGAATTATAAATTTTCGGACATTTAAAATAACGCTTGTTACCAGTCAAGCAATGTTGCACAAATATATCCTTTGTTCATACAAAACGTACACAAAATCTTTTATGAATTATAAGTACTTTTACAAATTTTTGAACTAGAGTGATATATATATATATATAACATTATTATTCAATAAACAATACAGTAGCTCAGAAGAAGTTTTTGAGCAACATGACTCAGTTGATAACGAGATCAATTTTAAATTCTCAGTGATTTTTTAATACTCAAAAAATATAGGTATAGATATAGTAATAGAGTGAGTTAGAGAGACGATTTTAATGCGCTTGACCAACGAAAGCCAAGTCGCAAAGTGTACACCATGTACAACTTATATCCTGTCATATCTTCTCTTCATCCTATGGACTTTCTGATGTCCTCTCTACTATGCCCTCCACTTCGCCCGAATATAATGTTTTTCTAATCTCTAATATGTAGATCGGTGTTTAAATGGAGATAGATTTAGTTAGGCTTATTCTCTTTGCTTTACGGCCTGCTTATAAACTTTACTTTTTCCAACTCACTGGTACGACAACAGGATGATAAATGCGATTGATTATAGTATAATATAATGAGAATTTTCATCCACGCAAAATCAAAACGACTTCAAGTTTCCCGATACAGGAGTTTAATAAAAAATCGCCTTTGCAATGTTTCTAGCAATAAAATCAATAATCTAATCTGTAAAGTCGGTAAAAGTCTACCATCTTATCGTACACCCCGAAAAGCCCTTTGGGCATCAACGCTTGCTTTTAATTCGATGGTATAACTACATTTATGAGATGACTTTATCCCATATGGGTCGTATTAATATTTGCAAGTATAAATCTGCTCGAATATAGTCCGAGGGTACATACATCGTAATATATATATACCTTAACCTTCATCATGTTATAACGCTGAGAACGGAAACAAGGGATTTTTCTAAACATTAATGCTGACTGAGTAAATGTATGAAAACATAAATATAGGCTATTAATGGGCAATTTGTACACAATCTACAAGTAATATATGTATAACTATTCTACAATTATATATTATTCACACCTTACTTAATCATGCACAAATCGCGCATGAATAACCCGCTCATTACATGATAATCATATGCAATCTTGCACTAGATTTAATAAACCTTTTTTCTCAGTCAGGATTGAAAAAAAAATGCATAAAGCATTGCACATTGATTTCTCACGTGTGCTAGGGAGACACGTTATACTTATGAACTTCTGAAAGTTGTTTTTCCTTCAGTCTTAGAGATGATAATCATTATAATCTAACAGTTTTACATGCTATTATAATAATGTAGTAAAATTGTAACTAATTGGCAAAGTTTGGCATGACAGTAGTGATTTGCTTAAAAAATAAATAAGGAAACCGTAATTGTTGTCTTGTTATCCATTATGAAGTGTATTTATTTTAAAAACCACATCTCCAAAAGTAAACATCGAAACTTCTCAAAAAATATTATTTATTGGTGTAATTTGAATTGAAAAAGTATGTATGGTAAAAAAGTAACAATATAGCATCATAGCTTTGAATGGAGAATAATTTAGCTAAGAAAAATGACTAATATAGACTTGCATATGTAATTCTTTGCACCATTTGAGAAAAGTCATTACAAAAAAAGTATAGTATAAAACATTTTGGATACCGTAGGTCCGTAGATAATTTTTTAAACTTTCTGAATGAAAGATCTAATAGAATCTCTGAACATCCTTTAAGACTGAAGGAAAAACAATCCTTATCACTGATACAAAACGTGTCATCTCCATTGATTGATATAAACCGCCACTGAAATGCATCATCATTCATTCTGTTTGTATGTATCATTTTTTATCTTTTTTTATATAGGTATTCACAAAGCACAAATAGTACTTGGCTATAACAAACAGTTTATTCAGCTATCATTGTTGTATCAGATATAAATGAACATTCGTCGTTTTCTTTTTTTATATTTTTGCTTCATCATTTTATCCATTTTCTGCCTTTTTCTTCCATTGTCGTTTAAATATACTATATAAACTGAGAGAGTGACCTAGTGTGTGAGTACGCGCGCGCTCGATCTCCTTTTCATTCAAACACAATTGATTCATCAGCGGCTCGCGCGCTAGCAACTGCTCGTACACATACTGTTTTTCCTTCCTCTCCTGCTTTACGTCAACGTGGCATCAATTTTTTTTATTCTCCCCCCTGTTTACAATATAATATACGCTCGCGAGTCCGTCCTCCTCCTTCTTTTCTGCTTCACGGCAATGCACATGTATACATAATGTAACGAATGATCGCGCGCGCGTGTGTGTGTGGGTGTGTCTGTATGAGTGTAACAATGTAATATGGATCGCGTTGTATATGCATATGTATATTTATAGTAATAATTCTTTTTCATTTCTTTCCGCGCGCGACGAAAAATAAAATGAGCTGTGTACATATTCCAATGTATAGTACGTAAAAATCGTGGCAGCTGGCCTCCTCGTCCCGATAATACAATTATATAATGATGATGTGACAGCGCGTTATACACAATTGTTTCTCATTGTATTCTTTTTTTGTTTCTTTTATTATTTGTATTATTATAATTATTATTATTCTCTCAAATCGTTACAGTCCGTTGCTCTCTTCGCGTCACACAGTTCTTTCCTCAACTCTCATCGTACATATACAATATAATAAAAGTGTAATACGGTCGCACAGAGCGCGTGTCACGCGCCGGGGGCGCGCAAAGCCGGAGCCGCGTCGCTGTCCGCCTGCAGCCGGGCGACGAGGAGATTACGACGAGGACGAGGACGACATCGACGAGGACGAGGATGACATCGACGAGGACGAAGCTGCGAAGCTCTGGGACCAGTTAGTGTAGCTGCTGTTGCCGTTGCTGCTGCTGCTTTCGATGATGGTAATGATAGTAGTTCGGTCGCTGCGTCGTTGCGGCTTGGAATCGGCTTGTTGCCGCTGGTCGTGTAACAGAAGCTCGATATTAGAGATGCTGGGGTATGACCGGGGGCAGATTGGAAAGTTCCTCGAGGCTCGCCGACAAGGTCACGGCTGACGCTGGGGCTGTTGCTGCTGCTACCGTTGCACTGCTGCCCGGTATTACGGAGGCGTCGACGCCACCGCCAGAACCATTGCCGGCTGATGCTGCTGCTGGTCCGGATGATGCCGGCAGCAAGCTTCCCACCGCTACGCCGCGATCATCTGCAATTAGAGAAAAAAGTGCGAAGCACCGGTGTTTAATTATTTTTTATCCAATTTCTTTTCGAATGGATATTTTATTTCTTATAGGTCTAATGCTATAGCGATGATGAGGGAAGTTTGGATGGGGCAATGATTTATACAGATGATTATCTTTCGAAGACCTCTCCGACCGGTACAGTCTTTCAACGAACGCAATAAATTTCGGTAGGTTTGTATATATATATATATATATATATATAATATATATATATATATATAATATATAATATATATATATATAATATATATATATATATATATATATATATATATATATATATATATATATATATATATATATATATATATATATATATTATATATATATATATATATATATATATATATATATATATATATATATATATATATATAATATATATATATATATATATATATATATATATATATATATATATATATTATATATATATATATATATATATATATATATATATATATATATATATATATATATATATATATATATATATATATATATATAAAAGATCGATATACAAAAGTTGAGAAATGCGCATAATCGTACGATAACATGTTTTTTGAACATTGTAGATATATGTATTAATATGCAGCATTAAGATTGACGATATGTCTGATTATTCTTTATCACACACTTTACGTTTATGAAATTCTTGAAATTGCCAGCAGTTTAGTATTGTGTAATTCAATCAAAATTTCTGATTATGCTAATCAGGTGCAAATTGCAGCTAAAATGAAGTTATAAAAGCATTGATTTGCAATTAAGTATTATTTTATAAGCTGTCATGTAAATTAAATAACCGCTATACGCACCTGTAATTTTTCATAGATTTCCCTTTCCTTCTCAAAATATTTGTTTTTGAAATATATAGTTTAAGCGTAAATTTTTTTAAATAACATACGCATATTTTTCAAAAAGACAATACAGTTACCGTTTTTCGGAAACCTTGAAAATGACCTCTTAAAAGCGTTTGGATGTAATATTTGGAAAGTAACTTCATTAGCAGATTTAATTCATACCTACCTTCAAGATTTCAAAGAGACACTTAGTCATGAACATTATAATATGACATTCAATGCAAAATGAAAATACATTAAAAATGACAGAAAATTTTCGAAAATCACAGGTACATTGCAATCAATGATATACCAGCTATTTATTTTACGATTAACGTGCTAATTGAATATTTACCAAAATAGATATCAGTAATTCAGTGTATATGTTATTGATTTTAGCAACGTGATGAATTATTTTTTATTTTAAGAACACAATGATTATTTGGATAAATTATCCAAAGAAAAATAGCGTTGCTGTATATTTAGCAATAGTGCAAAGGTGATGAAATTATCAAACAAGGTAAGAGCAATAAAGGTAGGATTTTCAGATAATAAAATCGATTATGTTATAAAACCAAATATTATTAAACATTAGGTTTACATTAATGATCGTTAAAACTACAATTTGTACAATCAAAAACTGAGTTTTATTAATTGTCATTTTTGAGAAATAAAAATAATCATTTTATTTGTGTTACAGCTCTTTTTAATTCTTCTGAATTTCTATTTTCGTTTAAAAACTTTACTAAATTTTGCATTGTGAAATTACATTGTATGGTAAATATAAAATCTACTAAAGGATAAATTTTAGCATATAACTCAAGCTTTTTAAATGATCTTTCAAAACATTAAAATTTAATAAAGTTTTTAAAAATTTTATGTACATGTAACGACATTTGTCACCACTTGATGGACATTACAAATTGTTACCCTAACTAATGCATATTTATACTAACAATGAAAATTAGACGTACACCAATTCGAAAATAATTAATTGTACATCACGTGAGAAAGGTCGGCGGAACAATTAAGACTTGATTGGAGAAGCGATTTCATTCAAGTTTATTAAAAAAAATATTTTTCAAATATGCAACCTTTGAAATAATTTTTAATGACTTTTAAAAGCCCCGGAAAAATATTCAGTTCATATAAAATAAATAATGTCAATGCATATCTGCTTCATTTCTTTCAGGCGCTTCATTCGTATTTCTCTCATATGTCAACTAAGATACCTAAAAAAACATGACTGTCTTGAGTTGACTTCACAAATAAATAAATTTCATCAACTTATACTATCCACGTTGTCTTTTAATTAGTTACTTGATCCGGTATTGTGTAACATTTTGTAAAAAAAATCATGAAATACTAGAACTTTTACTTGTGTTTATGTTTAATTATTACTGGCATTAAGACTAATGATTGCTTTGTTATACAAATTCTTTTATACACAAATGCTCTTACTTCTTTTCTTAGAACGATTTAATAAAACAACATTACAATAAAAATGTAAAAAAAAATTTAAGAGTTGAAAAGAGTAAGGCATCCTTGTGGTTTACTCAAATTTAACTTTGCATATTCTAAAATGTTTGCATACGCAATTTTAACATGCATATGCCAAAGCATGTAAGTTACTGAAGCCGTTAATATGTAGTTCGACAGATTTATTTTTTGTGATTTTTGTTTTGTTTTAAGGTAGAAGCAAGTTAAGATGATGACATTACCTGGGCCGCTACTCACCTACAGGCAATGAGCCTGTCATGGGAGTAGGTGATGACGACACCATGGCCATTCGGCCTTGTTCCTTTACAATTGGGTCTACAAAAAAATATAAAAAAAAATTATTAGCGAATCATAAATGTATGTAACGTAAAATAAAATAGTAATCAAAACGAACTTAACATTGTATTTTATAAAAAAAATACTTAATAATTTATATAGAATTTGTATTTACATAAAAAGATTGAGTAAAATAATTTACATGACTTGTATAGCTTTTTGCGCTAATAAAGATTATTTTGAGTAATATAATATAAGGAATTTTGCCTGTGGGAAACTTAAAAGATATCTTTGCAATAACAACCCTAATAAAATTTAACTTTTTTTCTGTTCAACTATAATTTTCTAAATTATTATCATTATGTATATTTTGAATACACGTTAGCTATAGTTGATTAGAAAAAGCAAAGAAAACATTTGAGTTTAAAGAATTACTGCCTATATTCAATACTGCATTGCATCAGCAGTGAACTGCAGCATGATTCTAAATGCACCTCAGCAAAAAAGTCATGTTTTCTTCATTCGACATGCAAAATTTCAACTAAATTAGCGAGAATTCAAAGCTTGATAATAAAAATAATACTCACAGAAATAGGGATGGTCCATAGCCTCGCGCGCAGTAAGTCTCTCATAGTGATCGTAGCGCAGCAGTTTGTCGAGGAAATCGAGGCTTTCGGGCGAGACAAGATGCTGATTGTCCGAGTGAACAAAACGCTCCCAGCGTTTACGAGAGTGTCTGCCCAAAATGTCGTTGAAACGCACGTCAAGCTCGATGTGGTACTTATCAAGGTACTCAAAGAGCTCCTCCGTGCCCAGTACTTTGGCAATCCTGACTAACTGGTCATAGTTGTCATGGCCGTGGAAGAAAGGTTCTTTCCTAAAGATCATGCTCGCAAACATACAGCCCAGCGACCACATATCCAATGAATAATCATACATCTGTAAATTACGATAATCATATTATTAGTATAAAAAGTATCAGACCGTTTTATGCGATTATGTCGTTCATAAATATCTTGTTACCTGATAATCTACAAGGAGCTCAGGTCCTTTAAAGTAACGCGAGGCAACACGCACATTGTATTCCTGACCTGGATGGTAAAACTCTGCCAGACCCCAATCGATTAACCGCAGTTTTCGATTCTCGTGATCGATCATGACGTTGTGCGGCTTCACGTCTCTGTGCATAATACCCATACTATGGCAATATTCTAATGCCTAAAACAAACAGAATTTGGTGTAAAGACGCTGAATTTGAATAGTGCAAGATAAATGATATATTGAAGCTTACCTTTAATAACTCATAGAGGTAGTATCGTATATCGTAATCCGTTAATGTCTGGTACAGCAGTTTAAAATCTGTATTGTTAACATGTTCAAATATTAAAGCTGGTGTCCTAGAAACTGGATCTTTAACAACAGCTTGGAGTGTTATAATATTGGTCCCTCCTCGCAGGTTTTCCAAGATTTTAATTTCCCTCTTGATTTTCTTCTTTTTGACTGGCTGTAAATTTCAAAATTAAAATCAATGTTTGATACTATAAATTTTGTTTATTCGACAAGGAGTTTTTAAAGACCTTTAATATTTTAACGACGCATTTCTCGTTATTTGTAATATTGTAAGCTTCAAACACTTCACTGTATTTGCCACGTCCCAGTTTCTTCACCAACTGGTAATCATCTTGTTGACTGAAAAATAAAACAAGAAAAACTATGTTAAAACGAATTTAATTTCATAATTAATTCTTTAGAATATAAGTACTTTGATTTGTTATCTTAATTTATAATCATGGCATACTCTGGTTAAACCAGAAATCTAATTTTGAAACATGAAAAAACGCTATAATAAAGACTTTTACAAATCTGAATTGAAAGTCATTTTCATAACCTCTACTTTAAACTAATCAAATCAACCTAAGGAATTCAATAGATAACATCAAGTGATGCATGTATGAATGAAAATGTTAACTATCGCAGATCACAAATTTGAATCAAAAATGTTTAAAGTAGAATTCAAGGAGAGTAAAAAGTTATTCTGAATGAATACATCAATAATTGAGTATCAATGCGTATTCTATAGTAGATGAATACAATCAGCATACATTGCTGTAGAATAAAAAAAGGTAGGTGTTATATAATTCCAAAAAAAGGAAAGATATCCTTACCCCCAGTTGACGACGTACGACTCATAATCCCAGTACTCTCTGGGTTTGTGTGAATTTACATCTGTATACACTCTTGCTCTACTTGGAAGCGCCATTCTTTCAAAACACTGAGTGTCAACGCCGTCCTTGTCCTTTGCACCACTCTTTATCAAACTGCCCTGATCTCCTACTGAAAATGCACACCCTTTAAACACGCTCTCTCGTCCTCTCACCCAGTTACCAACATAAGAGTGGAGCAGCAGACCTATATAGGAACAGAAAAACAGAAAAAAGAAATTAGTCAATGCTCAAAATACAACAGTGATGTATCATTTTGATCAACATATGATGCATTATAATTGGTCATTTTGATAGCTGGTGCAAAAGTTTGGGGATTAAAAAAATATATTAAATACATTCTTTTGTTAACTATGACACAAAATGCAGTATAAACCTGTTAGATGAACTGTTTATATAATTTATAATTACTGATATTCATTTTCAAGTCACATGTGCCACATTACCAATGTAGTAGATAGTTCTTGCAAAAGATAGTTTTGTCACTAATGCTCTTTATTGAAATTTTGTTCTGACATTAAGATTTTACATTTACAAATGCAAGAGCCACCTTGTTAATGAAGGACTTAAACATTCCAAGTAAGGATAAATGATGGTTTGTGCATAGATAGCTAACTTCAGCTCTGTACATTTATGATGGTAGCTTGTGTAATCAAACAACTTGCAAATGCTTGAGTAACATCACAAAAAATACTCCAGTAAACACATATTTTTATAGATTTAAAGAAAAAACTGGGCACTGATGATTCTGATTCTCAACATATGTTATTAAACTGAAGTATATGTATTAGGAATTATTAAAAAAACTTATAAAGATTTTTAAAAATCAATAGAAAGTTATCTGTACAAAATCAAGGTAAGGTGGCAGCAAGTTTAGCCATCTGTAAACGTACTTTAATGTAGATTACTTTACTGATTAAGACCATGTATGAGTCATTGTTTATCATTTAGCAAAATGTAAAACAACATAATAATTTTCTCAAACTACATTATACACTTGTACATATTGACAAGAATTATTTTTCAAGTTGATCACAGAAAATCTCTCAATCAAGCACACACTGGTTAAAAGGTACAATTGGGTTAAGAGCTGGATAAGTCTAGGTGTTCGCAAATACAAATTACTCAATGATTCCTGTCAATTCATACTTGTTAAGGGGATCAAAATCTGGCTTCTAGTCGCAGTTCACGTGAGCAGGCCAGTAAAGAAAGCACGAGTCGCAAAGTACCTAAGCTTGCCCAAAGCAGAAGCAACGCATCGGGCCTATCCATATCCTGTGCACGAAAGCAGAGCTACGCCACGCGTTTCCAGTAATATGTGCTACAAACAAACTGTAACTATAGTGTATACTCAACTTGGCCAACCGTATGCACACTACACTGGATTTAGGATGAGCTAAGAAAAACTCCATGTGCATCATTCAGGTAAGTATATACTGGGTGTCTTCCACTGACTCATGCACACAGAGGATTAATATTAACGTTTACTTAACCAGTGAAACCATCGCTACGACACTTTCGTCACGAGCATTTCTACTACAGCAACATGCAAGAAGGACAGAGTAGTTCCGGCTGGCGAGTCGAATCGTTCCGAGCGCATCACCCCAAGAGCAAAAGCTCGAGAATCCGGAACTCGCCGGACATAACCTCAACTTCTTCTCAAACTTTGGGAACCTGGTACCGGCGTCGCTCGGAACGACCGCACTCGCCGTGAAAATCACACCTGCCAGCGGACAGCAAAGTTCGTTAAAACGGCTGAACAACAACAACAAATGCAAGTAAAGCAGCAGGAAAAGAGCGCGAAGGAATAGGAGTGGAGCACATGGTCGGTAAAACAGTGCGAGAGCAGCAGTGCCGCGGCAAACAAACCGCGCCGTCCTCGAGAGCAGTTTCCGTTCTCTCGCAGAAGACGCCGTCGTTGATCTGTTCACGCCTACTCTTTTTTGCACGCACTCACGTAGATTATATAAACACACACACACACATAGCAGAGAAAAGGGGATATCGTACCGAATGCAATCCTACCCCGTCCGGAACGAAAGATTAGACACACACTGCTCGCTCCGAACCGAAGAATGGAGAGAGACAGAGAGAAGAGAGCGCGCGTGTATGCGTGCGTGGGGTGTACCGTGTAGGAGAGAGAGAGAGAGAGAGAGAGAGAGCGAGAGCGAGGAGAGAGAATAGATATGTATATAGGTATATAGAACGTACAGCCGTGTACGAATGGAAAGGAGAGTCGGAGAAGCTAGAGAGCCTCGCCGCGAGAGCGTGGACGGTCGGGCTGACACCGGGAAGCCGTGCGTCCAGGTATACGTGCTACCATATCCTCCTCTATATAACTGTCTCTCTCGTGGCAGTGGCGGCGGCGGTAGCGGCACACGTAGGCACGCCGCTCGCTCGTGTGTCTGGCACATATATATAGGTGTACATAGACGTGCAGCATATACCTATATACACGCATCCAGCGCGACGAGGTGGACGATAAGGTGTAGATTACTCGGTCATTCATGCGTGGGACGTGGACGCCCTCGAGGAAGAGTATAGCACGTACAGATCGGAGAATAGCATGATAGAGAGAGAGAGAGAGCTGCTCACCTAGCGCATTCCGGGCTCGAATGTTGGCGGTGGCGGGGGTTCGGGGGCGGGCGAGTACAGGCTGCAGGGGCTCTTCCTCACTCGCCCTGCACTGCGTAGAGAAGAGGGCCGGCGGCGGCGGCGGCGGCGGCTGCGGCGGAGACGTCGACTACAGAGGGGACACACTGCTCACTACTTGAGACTCTCGTCTCGCGCGCGCTCCTCTCTCTCGAGGATGATGCGGTTTTCGCGCGCGGCGCACAGTAGCACACTGCTCTGCAGCCAACAGAGCCGGCTTCCCCGCGGGCAGAACGAGAGCGCGAGGGGCTACTTCTCTCTTCTACACACTATACTCGCTCAGCTCTCTTCTCAAGATGGCAGCCGGCGCGAGAGCGAGCCGCCGCCGTGCGATATGCGAAAAGCAGCGATCGGCTCGCCGTCGTGTGCCCCGCGCTAGCGCTAATATAGCCGCCGTGCCGCAGTATAGTTATACGGCGCGGCGCTTCCGTCGGCCGCTCCGTAACTCATTCGGATTGGATCGGATTTTGATGTGGCAAAGCGCGATAGCTATGCTCGCGCGATTCGAGCAAGTTTCAGTTAATCCGGGGATTTATATTTTACACGCGGTTTTGAGCTGCGAATCGTTGCGCGGAGGCATGGAGCGTTGTTGCTCGAGATTTCGTAGCTGTACAACGTGTGGATTTTCTTTTTGGGGAGAAAGGATGCGCGTACTTTTGGAATAAAGCTACGTTTACAATTATTATAGCTGAGATGATGAGGAGACGTTTTGAGCGTCGGTACGGGGGAATGCTTGCCTTATCGAGTGTCGGTATGGTGTAAGTAGTGTCGAGTAGTACTTCGTTAATATCGACGAATCCCCGATAGAAAAAAGTACAGTTTTTTATGACTGCGATTGCGTCGGTGATTGATACTTAGTTGATGGATATCTACCTACTGCTCGGATTTTACCTGCATGTACCGAATTCGCCGAAAATGCTTTAAATGATATATATATATATATATATTATGTTTAATTTTCAAACTTTTTGATTCAACATAATGTTTTGTGCTTCTTTTTGTAACATTCGGATTAGAAACTGAATTTGCTGAAAATATAGATGCCGAAGCATCGAGTCTTTTTAGAAGAAAAAAAGTAACTGGCAGTATTACTATCGAAAATTTTAAACATATGAAACTTTTAAGAACTGAACGCCTTTCAGTAGAGAGCGCATAGATTAAAGCATATTGTTAGTACAGTACAGTAGGTATTTAAAGAGCGAGAATTGATTTTTTTTTCAATCTTTTAATAACTCTATTTATTGGCAGGTCTCAAGGCCGTCAATTAGTCGCATACATTATAGTATCCTTTCGGATTTAACGCACTAAACATTTATACGTTGTAGTAAATAAATAAATTAATAAGTATTTATACTATATCTTGAAAAGTTCGCCAATTTTTAAAATTATCGTTACATTTACAAGCTGTTTCTTATAGTTACTGCAGCGTGCTTACATAGGAAGGTATACCATATGCCAATAATAATACATACTAGTGTTTTGGTCGACATTTATACCGCCAAATAATTTCAAACTCAAACTAAATTAGTATTCCCTTTGTCATAAGTTTTCACACACATGATCATAGGTATGACGAATGTAAAAGCTTTATTCATAAATAAAATCTCTCTAAACAAATACCAAACGAATCTCGAATACAATCCTCTCTCTCCTCCGCTCTGAGCAACAAAGAAGCCATAGAAGTGAAAATATAGCCCCAGCACGCGAAAAAAAAGACCACCTCGAGAGTTAGCTATATATATATTAACGCATCAGCGCATCCTTTTGAGTCAGCGAATAGCCCCCCGCGCGCGGCCAGCTATTAGTCAGCCTCCGACTCTCCAAAATCAATGACAGCCAGTATAGTATAAGAAGTCAGTCCCCCGCGCATATTATACTTACTTTACGAGCCTATATATAAGAAAATTCGTTCAGCCCCCAGCAGAGATAGATGAGAATCTCTCTACCCTCGCGCATCGTCTCGCATCGCAGCCACGGCCCCTTCTCTCGAGTCACGTTCTTAAGGGCGGATGACACAATGATTTTCCCTTCCTTTGTGTAGTAATTATATGTTCAGTCAGTATACCGCATATACTATAGCTAAAGGATTGCATCTCTCTCGCGAATAACCGAAAGAGAGACGTCGCGAGCGGGAGTCGCGTGCGCGCACGAAAATAGAACCGCGGAGCTGAGAGCGGCGCATGCGGGGAAAACCCTGTCGCTGTTCGGCTCTTTATTCGCCTTTCCAGGAACGCATCGCGCGCAGAGAAGTAAATTATATTAAAAGCTTCTCGCGTTTTATACGTATGTAAATATAGGTATGATAATATAAAAAATTATTGTCCTTGTATAATTAACCGCGTGATGTGGAGGGATTGGAAAACGAGGGAAAATCCTAGGCGATTCACAATATAGCGGTTGTTCAGCAGTATAGTTTTGACAACGCGCCCGCGGCCCCGACTTGCAAAAAAGCATTTTCTTCCATGCTCTAACAAACAGCTAAGAATTCAAATGTGCGCTATTTTTCTACGCATTGTAAAAGCAGAATTTGTATTTGCCGCCACTAGTACTCGAGCATATAGCGCCTTCGGCGGGATTCGGGCGCGAGAATCTAGACTATACCTAAATATATATATATACACGTGCACACATGCGTAAGTGCATGAGATGACTGAGAAAGAGCGAGAGAGAGAGAGAGAGCTGAGAAGGAGCACATCCTATACGCATTTTTTGCCTCCTAGCTCTCTCTCTCTCTCCCTCAGCGAGATGTGTACAGTGTAGTACACGCACATGTATAGTCACAGCCTCACAGGCAGAAGTGCACCGCGAACATTTCGCTGTACTCTGCATATGCGCGAGAGAAAGAGCGAGACGGCGCGCGACCGCGGGCCGACAACAACACATTGCGCACAATATCGCGCACAAAGCGCGAGTGAGATGGAGCTCTTCGCAGTGCAAGTTGCAAACTCTCCGCCGCGCGGCAAGTAAGCGAATAAGAGAAGGAAAGAGAGAGGGAGAGAGAGAGAGAGAAGCTGCTGTGCGTGTATCATATACCCGCACATAATCCCTACGCACCGAGCGACTAAGTATATGTATACGAGAGGAAGAGAGAAAGAGAGGAAGCGCGCTCGAGAGCAAGGAAGACGGCGCTGCGTCAGAGAGTGCGCAAAACCAGCCCGCAGCAGCAGCAGCAGTAGCAGGGCATATTATGGCAACAACAAAACCGTGAGAGAAAGAGAGAGAGAGGGAGAGAGAGAGAGAGAGAGAGAGAGCGCGCAAGCGAAGCTGGACCACGACGCCAAGTGAGAGAGAGAGAGGGAAGAGTCGGAGCACGTCATCGTCAGAGGCAGACCTCGGCTCTTGTTGTTATCCGGCTGTATAGTGTACCCCATCAGTATCAGCAGCAGCAGCAGCAGCAGCAGTAGCCCACGGAGATAGAACAGCGGATCGGCTATAGATGGTCGAGCATAAAGGGCTGGAGTCTTTCGGCATCCGACGCAAGGGCAAGACCAGGCATCAGCAGCAGCGAAGCACCAACAGCCGAGTTGCCAGCTGAGAGTCGCAGCGCTGGTAGTAGACGTAGTCGTCGCAGCAGCAGCGCAGCCCTCGTCAGCGAAGATTGCCGCCACGGCTTTCACCGAGATGGTTGGCCTGGCGGGCGGGGGAGCGCACCTCTACCCCTCGCCCCCGATGCAGCCTAACCCAGAGCGTGAGTATCAGCTACCCTCTCTCTCTCATAGGCTTTGCTCTGCTTTTTGCATTTTTTTACAGCTGTCAGGCTGGAGTGCCCTTCTGTATGCTCCCTTATGCTTGCGTTATCAATGCTAACCGAGTGGAGTGAATGTGCAGATGAGATGATTGTGTGTACTTGTTCCCATGGCTCGTGCACACTGATGAGATCTTGTGTCTGGTTACGTTTGCTGAATGAATGATTTCAGCCAGTACTATCCGGGCTTGCTTGTGCGCAAAGGACTGTATGTTACTGATTGTGGATGTAAACATGAATGGTTATGATATCTACAGATGTGGATGGTGTCCGTTTTGTAAAGAGGCTAGTTTTCAGGATGAAACCGTTTATTCAATTATGCAGAGTAATCTGTAAAAGCTTTTACCTGATATATATGTACGCTAAGTTGACAACTTTTTAACCATATAGTTATTTGGTCTGTTGATTTCTTTCTATCAGAATTATTACTGAAAACAAATGCTGAGATTTCGTGGGTTTTTATGTATATCCAACAAAGGGATGTTGTAAATTAAAAGATCACATATGTTCATACATGTACACGTGTATTTTTGTCTGATGAAATTCAATCAAGGTTAGATCAAGTTATAAATATAGCTATGAACATCGCTATTTAGATAATATCAACAACTTTTTGATACCAAAAATACAAACTATAAACAAATTTTGTGGTGTTTGTTTACTTTTTGCAAGTCACATCTTTGCATAAGCAATTTTTCAGTATTTATATAACATATAAAGTTAAATTGCATAATCAGTTGTGAAAAATTTAATTTAATCAATATTATAATTTGCTGAAATAAATACTAATTATCATAATTCATTCCTCAGTAAGGGAGATGCCTGGCATGACTCCCGCTGCTCCAACGAGTGCTGATGCTTGTTTAAGCATAGTTCACTCCCTTATGTGCCATCGACAGGGTGGAGAGAGTGAAGGTTTTAGCAAGCGTGCTATTGAATCTCTGGTGAAAAAACTGAAGGTACGTTTTTGCATTTTTCAGAGACTTTTCATCTATTTATATTCCTCTCAATTAAGCTCTTATCACAGCATTTATTTTTATTTTATTTGAATCATTTTTTGTTATAAGCTATGATTTGCTACATGGTGTATTTCTTTTGCTTGCAGGAAAAAAGAGATGAACTTGACAGCTTGATCACTGCTATTACGACCAACGGCGCACACCCGAGTAAATGCGTGACGATACAAAGGACATTGGATGGCAGGTTGCAGGTCGCCGGCCGCAAGGGTTTTCCACATGTAATTTACGCGAGAATCTGGAGGTGGCCTGATCTCCATAAAAATGAGTTGAAGCACGTGAAATACTGCCAGTTTGCATTCGATCTCAAGTGCGATTCAGTTTGCGTAAACCCATATCACTATGAACGTGTTGTTTCACCTGGAATAGGTAAGTTTCGTCGCTTTCGTGTCGCTTTTTTTGAACATGCTCTACACAGCGTTCTCGCTTCTGTCGCAGAAAAAAGCAAATTTAAAATCTTACTTGATTGGAGCTTTGTCTAAATTGTTGCTATTGTCATTAAACCTTTTCATGTTTATTAACGTCACATATATGCTCTGCAATATCAGTAAAATGCTAAAATATAATTCTGACTAAAGTTAAGGTAATAAAATAACTTGAAAAGGTTGCATATTCTATTGCTTGTTTTGCTCTAAGCGATAATTTGCTGCAGTAATTGATCATGCAGGGTTGATGGTTTAATAACTTGTGAATATCAATATTTTTTAGTTCCTATTAGTTTTTTAACAAATCAGCTATGATGGTGATTTGCTTAAAAGTATATAATATCACACAAATTTTGTACTTTATGGACAAAAAATATTGAATCAACCCTAAAATGCTGGTCAATATTAAATCCAGTCTTAAAATTGTAATGGAAGTTTTGCCATGCATTAATTATTTTGAAAAAAGCAGTCTTATATACAGACTGTGTATTGAAAATAATGATACAATTTTACAACTGAATTATCTAATGGACAATGCAAGTTCTGGGTTACACGTTTTGCTAAAAATAAATATTGTTATTTTGTTTCTTAAAAAATTTACCTATCACATTCTTCTAGACTGTACTATGTACTATAAATCAAACAATGAATTGATCACAGATACAATCATAACTTGCAAGTCCTCTCAAAGGATACCAACTATGAACTATTTTAGCAAAAAACTACTCTCAGTGAAAAGAAGATTAAAGAAAATCAAAGTTTATGTTATAGTTTGTATCCTAACAGGATGAGATTCTGATGCAGAAGCTCTTTCACGATCGATGAAGATCGAGTTTAAAAGAAAAGTAAAATTTGCATCACGAACCAATTTCGAAGATTAAAATTACGAAGGACCCGCCAGAGTCTCAAAACATTAAAAATAAAGTTGAATCAGAAACTCAGCCTAAATCAGCGCTTATCGTAGATTATTTTTTTTGATCGTTGTCGCCTTGGTGTATATACAAAACGCGCAAATCGGGCTCCCGGTCTTCGCGCTGCCTGCACACGCAGACCCGTTCTTTACAGACCTGTCGGGGCTGACGCTGCAGTCAGGAGTAGGGGTGGGTCCAGGTGGTCGTCTCGTCAAAGACGAGTACAGCGTGGGAGGCGGTGGCAACGTCGCCGCAGGCGCTGGAGCTGGCGTTGGTTCCGGAATGGACGTCGACGGCGAGATGAACCAAACGATACAGCATCATCCACCGCCAGCAGGACAACCAGCAGCACCCGCCAACCCTCAGCAGTCACAGCAGCCTTTCATGCCGAATCTCGCCCAACCCGCATCTGGTGAGTTCATTGCTATTATATGGATTCTTTGGAATAAGTAGTGGGTTGTTTGATTTTGTTTGTGCAGAAGTTTCGAGTTGTAGGTAATGCTGAGATCTAGAGATGATATTTAGTATATCTGTGCTTTTAAAATGACATCGTATATATACTATGAAAATCAACGTTATCTGCTTATTTAGCAGAACTTTATGCGTACAAATTATCACTATTGTAGTTTGTTATTTCGAGAGCAGACTGTTCAGTAGCAGTAGATTTGCAGTAATGCTTCTTATTCCCAAAGTTTCGTTGTTGGAAAAAAAAAACTAATTCACGGTGAAACCCCTACCCGCTTCCCAAACACTCCAGAGCTTCTTTTCGTTTCTCTCAATAAAGAAAAAAGGAAGCACAGTCGTTTATCTCGAAGCTCCTCTACGACACAACAGCTTTCACGAGCACGCAAATCTCCTTCACTCCTTATCCGCGATTATTTGGCTCTTAATAATATGTTTGGCGCTGATACTCACCTTTGGCAGCTAACGGTGAGGGCATGTATAACGGGGTCGTGAGTAGTAGCAGTAACGGACCTCGCGCTCCAGCTCCAACCGGCAAACCTCACCTGGACGATGCTGCCGCTCGACAGACCTGGATACCTGCGGCGCCTTCTCAGCCGCAAAGCCAGACGCAGACGCATCACTCGCCGACACCGCGAAACTTGCACCATCGTACGTACCGCGAATGTCCTCTTTGCATGGCTTATTACTCCTTATTCGTTTGATTATAGATTTTTTGCACTTAAACGCTTTTGTATTTTTTGATCATCTGCCTTTTTTTAGTACAGAGATGACGTAGTGGATAGTTGAATTTATAGGCTTAAAATTATAATGAATAAATATGTATAAAGGCGTAACTGCGTTTGTCATTCTGGAGAGTGATGAGTCAAAAATTTCTCTTATGATCTTGAATGAAGAGACTTTACGTTTGTTGATTTTTACATTAATATTAAAGTGTTATATTTTCGAGAATTATGCATTAATTGCGTAAAATGCATTGAACTTGAGTCACTGGCCAACTTCGTAATGAATGAAAAAAATTGAAGTACTTACAGTTTCATTGCCACGTCCTCCCCTCTACGGGGAATAAATTAAATCAAATGACGAATTTAACCCAGTTCACCCTCGTGTGGCCCCTTCCGAAAGCGTTGTATTCTCCCTCTGAAGGCACTAAGCACAGAATGACTCATGCCCACAGGTAATCAGCAGCAGCAACAGTCCTTGGGCTCGACGGGCGGCAGCAGTAGCAGCCAGATTCTGAGTCCTACACAGGGACCTTCCAGCAGTGAGAGTTTCTACAGTGCAACGTCTCCCCCGCAGGATCTCAACCAGGCACCGACGCCCGTCGATGCTCTTCAGGCTACTCTCAGTAAGTTTCTCAAATGGATTCATAGATTTTATTTGTTGCTTATTAAATAAGTTTATTCGATTTAAAATCAGACTCTGTATACGATTAATAATACGAGTGTATTCGTTATTTTTACAGCTGGAGGCAGCCAAAGCTCACCAGTGTCACCTGTGCATTTGCACCATCAGAACGGTTTCGCGGTGGCTACCGTTGCTAACCCCTACAACACCGGTGCACCTCAATGGACCGGCAACAACACTCTCACTTACACGCAGAGCATGCAGCCACCTGATCACCGACATCTCCACGCGACTCCCTATTGTAAGTTTTTTTTTTCAATAAAAAATGATACGTTAATTTGGATTAATATGAAGAGAAGCGCCTTCGATCTAGTTATGCCATCATTGAAATAATTAATTTGTGATAGGGGGTAATCACGGAGGCGAGGTACCTGGGAATATAGGAACAGGAGCAACTCCAGGATTATTGTCAAGCCAGCCAGCGCCAGAGTACTGGTGCTCGGTAGCTTATTTTGAACTGGATACACAGGTTGGAGAAACATTCAAAGTTAGCAGCAACTGCCCGAATGTCACCATCGACGGCTACGTCGACCCTAGCGGTGGCAACAGATTCTGTCTTGGTGCTCTAAGCAATGTACACCGCACAGATCAGAGCGAGAAAGCTCGACTTCACATTGGTATGTTACAAATTAAACATTGCTTTGAATCGTTAATATTTTTCCTATTATTTTTTAATTCAACTTTTTCTTTGTTGTTTTATAGGCAAAGGCGTAGTATTGGATTTGCGGGGTGAGGGTGATGTCTGGCTCCGATGTTTGAGCGAACACAGTGTTTTCGTTCAATCATACTACCTAGACAGAGAGGCCGGCCGTGCGCCAGGTGACGCCGTCCACAAGATCTATCCTTCAGCGTACATCAAGGTTTTCGATTTACGTCAATGCCACAAACAGATGCGAGGCCAAGCCGCCACGGCACAAGCTGCTGCTGCGGCTCAGGCTGCCGCTGTTGCAGGGCACCTGACCCATGGTGCACCTATCACCAAAAGTATGCTTTTTTATTTTTATTTTATATAATATGCTTATTTTGCATCCTACTTTGTATGGATCGAAAGGCTTTTTCTCTATAATAAGGATGCGGTGACTGGTTTTCGTTCATATTGCGTAATGAAAATTATAAAGTTATGTGAACAAAAGATTACATGCGTTGTCAAATCTGCATTTGACTACTTTATTGGATCATTTATAATAATACATTTGTTTGCGTAGGTCTTAGTGCAGCTGCTGGTATTGGCGTCGATGATCTGCGTCGGCTCTGCATTTTGCGCTTAAGCTTCGTCAAAGGATGGGGTCCTGATTATCCGAGAAATAGTATAAAGGAAACTCCGTGCTGGATAGAGGTACGCATCAAATTTTCATTTTTAAACTTACCAGCAAAAATTAAAAAGAAAAAATGATTCTAAAAAGCATTTGTGTTGATCTAGGTACATCTGCATCGTGCGTTACAACTTCTTGACGAAGTGCTGCATACGATGCCTATCGATGGGCCACGTGGAATCGAATAGCCGCAGCCTTTGGGCAGTAGTAGCAGCAGCATTAGCAGCGGTCCGTTGACGTAAAAGAAAGAACGAGACAAATACTCGATCCGATTCTTTTCTCTTTCTGCTATCGAGGAAAAAATATGTACTAAGTGTGGGCTTAAAGCGTACCTACGCGCTCACACACGTACTATGAATAAAAAAATTTACCAAGCCAAGCGAGAAGTAATGAGAGGCAAGCCATTATATAAATATATATTATAAATAATAAAAAGGTTAAAATTGCGAAAAGCGTGCTTGACGAATTATTACAAAGCGCGACTCATTCGAATATTTCATATGCGCTGTACATTAACTATAAATGGATGATGAATGAGAATGTAGTTTTATAATACGACGGTTAAACGTACAAAGACAGACAAAAAAAATGAGATAGACGGATACACACAGCCTTTTGCACGTATTTGCAAATTGACAAAGTTATGAAGAGAGCAAGAGAAGTGTGTACGCATGTACGTGCGAGTAGAGAAATATCGTCGATAAGTAATGAAACTGGATATTCATTTATGTATTGTATCTTCAAAGAAGGCCTGTAGTCGAACTTCGTACTTTTATCGTTTTGCTGCCATCAGTTATTTTTATCATATGTTTTACATAACTATGAAAACACGTTTTAATATTTTCGCACGTGCATCTAAAGTGCGTTTTCAGTAATATTCCTTGTTACGCAACTAGGAATTGTTTCGTGCATGGTTGGCAAATTAAGGTGCTAAAAATTATTAATAAAAAGAATATATAAAATATTTTGTTTTGTAACCAAGTTGCTCATCATGGAATATTATGAAACAGGAAAAATAGAAAATATTAAAAAAGTTTTTCATATAACTGTTAAAAATAAAAAAAGAGTTTTATGAAAATGACGTGTTGAGTTATTAGGTGATTTTTATAAATAAATTTTGATTATAGCCTTCTTTTGAACTAAATAGAAGATCTAAAATGCCGTAGCTGACATTTTTGGAGGTGGAACAAGCAGAGTAACGTTAAATTTTTTTATTATTATTATTATTATTATCCTATAAGGAGGTGTGATGCACCGATTTGTTTTCTTATTAAAAATTTGACTTGCAATGTATAACCATCTGTTGATGTTGGCTTTTAAAACAATATAGAAAAACTTGTTAGTTTTTTTCATTTCCTAAATATTATGTGGTATAATATGTTTACAGCAATAGCGTTTATTCCACCTCCTACTGTTTTTTAATGTTACTTTATCACGTAGTACTTGTTGAATACTTATATATTTGCTGTTTTATGATCTTTTTTTATTATATATTATCAAGACAAAATTGTTCGTATACGCCGTATTTAGAAATGCGATAATATTATTGTATAGAGTGAAAAGCATAATGATAATGAGAATGGAAATACAAAATAGTTGTGTATACCAAGACAATTATTTCAAATATAGTCATTACATGCACCAACTCAGCGATCATACTTATAAAGCAATCATACATAGTAAAGAGTATAAATATGAATTAAGGGAGATAGACAAGAAATATATACATTTAAATATACTATATGTCACTCATATTTGCATAGATGCTTGTTAATAATTAATTATCAGTGGAAGTAAAATTTGACACCTGATTTTTTACATGGTATTTTGTGTTTCAGTGATTTTAAATTTTTGCGTTGCCTGCATTAAGAGGCTGTTAACACCACAGTTAAATGCTACTGTTTGGATTGTACTACTGACATTGAACGCATACTTTTATACGTACATCGAAAAATAAAATACGTTTGAATTATCTAATTTTCACCATTGACGATGTTATTTGTCTTTTATCAACAACTATACCCACTTTCTTGATAACATCGTGAATGGCAAAAAATTATTTGAATATATTTTGTCTTTTGATTAATTGAAATAGAAATACATATATGTCTATATGTAAATGAATTTTTCCGTAATTATACTTCTACCATATTCATTCATATAAGAGTTTTATTTACAAATTCATGGATATAAAGTATTCAGAATCATTAATTTAAATCGACTATTTAATTTTTCTTTCTTAAATAAGATTACTTTTATGAATTCCTTTAAAACACAACGTTATCACCGTATAATACAGTCTGCCGTATATAGCTTAAATTCTTATCACTAATTTTCTATCTAAAATAACATCGCTGTTTTTTGAGAAAGAGAGACTAAAAGAGTAATGGCGGATGACACTGTGATGTAAAATGAAAAAAAATAAGCAAACTGATAAGTGAACGAACAAAATAGAAATCGCCGATACTAGAACCTTAATAATGCGGCCTGCGTTATACTGCTGTGTGTATAATGCTTTTATATATGATGTAATGTACCGAAAAAGAAAAAAAAACGGAATACGGAATATCACACTGCCCTAGAGCAAAAAAGTTAATAAATTAATGTGCGCAAATGGCAAAGATCCGAGACGCAAAATCGTATACATGGTTTTTTTGTTGCTCCGGAAAATAAGAACAAATAACAATAAACAAGAATGAATAGATAAAATAATAATCGATGTGCCATTTTTTAATACTAAATAACGGAGAATATAAGATTTAGGAATTTTTTACAAATTATATTTTTTTTACGCGCAAGCACATGAAACCTGGATAACGTGGCACACATTTTAATCGTGGTGCTCGACTTATAAATAAACATTAAAAATAAATCGTATGAGAGAATAAATAATGCTTTTGTAGACGGCAAACTTATGAAAATGAAACTACAGGAACACATGCGTATGTATGTTGTTCAAAAAAGAGCAGATTGTCGGATTGTGAATATATGTACCTTATTCTCTGCGTAACAGTTGCAAAAAAAATGAAAACAAGGATGAAATCATGTAAGAAATAATAAAAACAGAGAAACCATAGGCACGTATTGTGCATCGAAGGCGCACAACAGTACTCAAATCTAGAATTGAAAAGAGCTTTCGCATTAGTATCTTACTGGCACCTTTAAAATGCATTCTCAATACAGATATGAATAATTTTTGGATTTTATTTTCTTTGGTTTCATTTTTTGTCTCTGTCGCTATGTATTTCGTAGTTTATTTTCAAATTGAATGTTGTCATCAGAAATTTAGCTACAAATTCTTAGGTGTTATTCACAATGATGTAAGGGGGAAATATCCTTTTCTTTTTAGTAACAGAACATAGATTTGTAGATGGTTAGAAATCATAATGTATTTTAAAAATGATAAATTGTAAGTTACATAAGAATAGTTAATAGTTTTGATGATAAGATAGATTATCTGGATATTTCTCGTTCTATACGAGAATATAATTTGTAAGACTCACGCTGGCTCGCATCTTCGTAGAACTGTAATATATCAGCAATAATTAGATTTCTCATTTTTAGGCTTAGCTATATTTAAATAATAATAAAGTCATCTAAAAAAATGCTTAAGGATAATCAATACAGAAAATGAGAGTCATAGTGTTTGTACTTTTCGATACTACTCCGAATTTAAAAAAAAAAGACAATCTCATTTGTACCCTGCTATGTAAATAGGCGATACTTTTGAGCGTCAGCGTGAGTCTAGAAAACCAGATGCACAAAATTGTAACCGAAATGTTAAAAACTGACAAAACAATTTTAATAAAAAGTTGAAAAATTCGCGGGAAATGTATTTCAGGGACCCAGGAAATTAAATGCCAGCTACTGCGTGCGTATACATATACATACATGTAAATATACAATATTTATATACATACCACGTACGCGTATAGCGACTTATGTCTTGGATGATATAATTCTTATCATTTTTACACGATATGAAAATAATATAAAAAATATATAATAATTTAAAAAAATAATAATAATTATATAATGCGCGTGAAATTTGTCGAACAAAAAGAGAGAAAATCATTGATGTTTTCGATAGAGTGAGACAAATGAGTTACACAAATGAAATCAGTACAACGTTCATACGCCTGCTAGACTGTATGAAATTAGCAGATATATAACGACGTACCTAAAATTAACACATAAATATATAAATATATATTATATATGATGAGGATAATAATGAAAAAGCGAAAAGTAATCGATACTGGCACACTTTTACATAACACACGCAGGCACACACTCGTCATCTTCGATTATCATAAACAATATATTGTTAAACCTGAATCATCATAGCGATTATGACATTATTTATCTTTCTTCGTGTATACCAAACGGCAAGACATTCAAGTGCAATAGAACTTCCTCCCTTCAGCCAAACACCCTTGGAAAAGCATTGTGTATAAGTTATGTATGAAACTTTATATGATTATATAATATAATATGACATGAATTTTGATGTGGTGATGCTTTCTTCGTCGTAATTATTAGATTTGCGAATATTCTCAGATCATTTATTGTTATACAAAGAAAATTGTTCATCAGATAATATGCATAAATTTAAAATTATAGGATTACCATCGTTAAAAGTACAAAGTATATCGATCAGTGTATTTTAAACGGAAGTGAAACAGAGAGAGAAAAAGAAAGGGAAGAATAAGATGATTGTTAACGAGTGCGGTACATGAAAAAAATTAAAATTTTTAATTTATGCATCTGACGATCGGCACTTATAGACTATTATAATGTTCGGACGAAGTACGCATGATATAATCATATACTGTGCGTATGCATTCATATAATTTATGTATAATTGATTTCCGAACTTTCCCGCTTTGCATCGCCCAAGGTACTTTTAGCCAGTAGATTTATATTGCTACGATTATCATCTTTAAAAGCAAAGGAGTAATAAGAGTGTAATATACATTTATAAGCACTTGTGTAAAACATTGCGTTTAAAGTTTAAGCAGAGAATGATTGAAGAAAAAAACAATTAATAATTTACCATACGATTGCAAGTAAGTTTTATGATATTATACATATAGAGTAGTCGTTAAACAAGAATTAGCTGTTTTCCCTGACCATTTATCTCTCATATACTCTATACTTCGAGCTGAGAAATATATATTTAAAAAGTTCGCACACCACAAGTTTTATTGTATGATTTGTTTTCTCCTCTTTCATCTGTGCCACGATTGATTGTTTATACACACTAAAAGCGTAATGTCTATATTATAATAGCGTTGTGGTGAAAACAAAATCGTTTGGCGCAAAAACGAAGACGCCGATGGGTATATTTATCTGGGCCTCGTTGCTTATATTACTATAAAGGCCTGGAAAACTATGCATAAAAAATAAGGCTCCAATTTTTCCTTTTTTCACATGATACATGCAGATATCGATAACGATAATTTAGGAAAGCGCATTGTTGATTTGTAGTTGGTAACGTTTTTTCTATACAATAAAAACCCGTTGCGGTTGTGTTTTACATTCTTTAATATTGTATCTTAATTATAATATGTACTTGTACGTTTTCCAACAAAACAAAAATGAATTTTATCGGGCATTTTGGTTTAAAGCTACAGCTTTCATATCGATGACAACCACTTTCAAGTAACAGACACGAGAAAGAGAAACGTTGATTCGAATACTTTTGACACGACTATACTTACACTCTCGACATATACCTATACCTGCACGGCGAAAACGAAGACGTTTCATCGCCAAAAGAAGTTATACAATGCCTGAAAATGACACATTGAAAACAAAATATATATATATATATATATATATCGAGCGCTCAGAGAGGATCAATGCTGATTTAGGTAAACTTTGATCTCCTCTTTGCACTCAGTAGAATCGCTTAGAGCGAATTTATATACCTGAACATTTACAGGGGATAACGCATAATAGATTTGTACGATATTTATCAAAAATTTAGTTACTTGTATACTATCTGCTCTTCTTTTTCACAAGTATGTCATGCACTGAAATAATAAAACCTAGACAAAAAATGTATCCGCCAAACAATATACGTGATGAACGTCGCCAAATGATTTTTTGAGAGTGTATTTTTATTTATATTAACTTTTATATGTATGATAAATTTCAATCCAAGGATTTTTAAAGAAAATTATGATTTTGCAAAGTCAAGTAATCCTTGTTTACTAATTTTATTTTTAAATTTTGAATGATTTTATTTGAAAGAAAGAAAAAGGAATCATGTACATCTCTAAGCCAAAGATGTTCCGACGATATATTTATAACTTGTTGCATTACGATTAACTAAAAAAAATGTATATTTAGTTAAAAATGTATGTGACTATTCTCAATAATAAATAGTGTCTCGACTTATATTAAATAAGAAAAGATAACGTTTGTTCATATTCAAATAACCAAATCCAGTTGCTATTTATATGTATATTGAAATCTATATTTTAACTTTTTTTATTATTTACAAAAGCAGTTAAATTTATTGTTTAATTTGTATATTTTCTGATTTCTTTACAGTAGTAGCCCCTGATAACTTTGTGTGCCAATTGCCGCTGGCATCCAGTGCTTTATTGTGATTCACAACATTAGCTAATGCTTCCTCTATTGCTTGGTCAATGTTATCTCTTGTAATTAATGTAGGAGCAAGCAACTTTGCTTCTTTGATCTTTTCAAGAGCGTGCAGTCTCTTTTGTTTCATTTTTTCCTCCTTGTATTCTATGGTCTGCAAAGCCCTCAATCTACGAGCTTCCATTTCGTTCTGCAGTCTAACTTTTCGTTCCGCTGCAATTTTTTTGTTCCACTCTTCATTCAATTCCATACATTTAATATAATCATCCTCTTCAGCTTTTTCAATTACTGAGTGATCTAGTTGTATTTCATTTTGCTTTGTAATCTGCACCATGTACTTCCTGAATTAGGTCAATAAAACATGTCAAACTCATCAATAAAAGTACATAATAAATAAAAAAAAAATTATTCTAAATCTTTTCACCTGACTGAACGATAGTAAGTTCTGTAATTGTTATAAAGCCTCAGGATTTCAAGTTCTTCCTCCTTTGGTATTACGGGTCTTGGTGGCACACGAAATATCTTAGTTTTAGCTGTCGGCAACCAAATTGGTTTCCTTTTCCATCGTAAACTTTGTGCATAGATAGAATTTAGATTGAAGAAACTGCAGGAATAGGCGTAATTCGTCAGCAGTGGGCTATTGCCGATCAACTTAGCAGCTTGCATCTTGACGTTTTCTTCATAAAATATTGATAGAAATTATTTGAGGACTACTAATCAACAAGATAAGTTAAGAAAGAATAACTTAAAGTATTACCCAGTTGAAACACTCAATCACTAGTTATCTTTCGAAAAGCAGTAGTGCATCATAAATTCACGTCATTCGTGATTTACTTTAGGAAAATCATTAGTTAGTGGCACAAGTATCAATAAACAAACGTGTTTTTTCGCTTTCTGAGGTTAGGAAACTTGCCCCTCTAAATCTGGGTATACATATATATACATAACATACATTATATAGATATTTATACGCATGTGTATATAGTGATATGATCAGTTAACGCTAGGTACTGTAAGCCGCGAAAATTAAACCATAGCCACATCGCCTTTGTAATAATGGATTTGCAGCAATAAACTATACTTTTTTTTAAAGCATTGTATAAAAGCGGTAATTTTCTGATATGAGAATACAAGATTACGAAAAGAAAATCTCATTCTGAGCAGCAGCCATTTCGGTGTTTCGCCGAAAAATGCGCATATGATTATATGGCATATGAAATTTTTATTTTTGTAATATTTGTAGCATATGTAAATTAAAACAAAATGTACGTTTATATAATTATGAATTACAGTTAAGAAAATGCTCCCCTCGCTTCAATGAATTTTCGGTATAAAAGTTGTCTTTTCTTAAAGTATAACGAATAACAAGTATTGGGACTAGATTTTCCGAAACTTTAATTCGATGCCATCGATTGGTGCCAGTAAAAACTGTTTCGGATCGATCGTATAAGGTATGCGAGTTTGATCGCAGACCTCGACCTTGTAATTTTTCAAGACTTGAATGATACCAAGTTTCGTCTGGTAATTACCGAAGCGAGCGCCTGAAAATGAAAAATAAACTTTTAAACGTTATTCTCGTCACAGGTCAAAGATTTGAACGTATTAGGTATTATATACAAATGCAGTTTCTCGGACCATCTCCAAAAGGCAAATAAAAAGAGGGATGTCTCTGCTTCATATTTTCATCGTCGAATCTTTCGGGATCGTACTTCTCAGGTTAGGGATAAATGTCCGGATCATGTTGAATCGCGTAAATTGGAATCCACAGCTCGGTATCTTTTGGTATCGTCACTTTCGTTCCCGAGAACGTGTACGGTTCTAGCGAGTTTCTTTGGATCACACTAAGTGGTGTGTATTTTCTCAAAGTTTCTGTAGAATAAAAATTTACGGATCATCAGTATACACTGAAACAACTTTGTAATTTCGATGTAGAAATGTATATAATAACCGCAGAAAATTTTGTGCAGGTACTTCATGCCTTTGACGCTTTCGTACGTTATTTCTCCGTTATGAATCTTGAGTTCTTCGACGATTTCTTCGCGGAGTTTATCCTGAATCGCTTGATTCTGAGCCAACTCGTACAAAGTGTGACTTATGGTCGACGAGGAGGTCTCGAAGCCCGCGAGGAAAAATATGAAAGCCTGGGAGGCAATCACAGTGTCCGTCATTTCTGAAACATTAAATTTATGAAAAAGTAAATTTGAAAAATGACTGAATCGAACGTCATATTATATAACGTATCGATGTCGCCAACTTTGCTCGGATCGTCCTTGATGGCCATGAGCAGATCGATGAAATCGTTGCGCTCGACGTTATTCTTCTTCCTGTAATCCATAGTCTGGCTGATGGTACCGATGAAGAAGTCGTTCAGCTCTCGATCGTGAAATACGGGACTGAGCAAGGACATGCGGCCGATCGCGAAGTCGAGCGTTGACCCGAACAATGGCCTTGGCTTCGGACCTTTGACACCGCGGCTGCTCCAGAAGTCCATGTTCGAGGTTAGGTAGTAGTAGACGGCCAAGCCGAGGGCTACCAGACCGGCCGCTACTTCGAAAAGTCCCAGTAACGCCGTTGTGTACAAACGTGTAGCCTTTATCTACTGGAAGTCCTGCGAAAATAAAGTGCGAGGAAAAACTGTTAATGAATTCTACGTTCTGTATGCGTTATTCGTATTTGACGATAAATCGTAATAATACTTAAACATCAATCTATAAGCACTCGGTCAATGCGGTAAGTAGATGCGTGCACTTTGATCCCGTATCTTGATGATCATTCTCGCAGACTGAGACGCCGACTGATATTACCGAAAAAAGCAAGTACAGGCGCGCGTTAGCTAAAAACACGATCAAAGTCATTGTGACTCATGCTCCGACCGTGTACTACCTATATGGTCGAATATGGTCGAAGGACTCATTATTGTATTTCACAAATTAAGTGAATAGACACTGATATATATCCAAAAATAGTAATAATTATTAGACATAGTTTTTTTTTAAACTACACAGACTGTACGGACCGTATAAGAGCATGCTCATAAGTTGTAAAAACTTTATAAAGGCTTTATATGTAATAAAACAGATCGTTTTAACGTTGGAAAAACTTGTAATTACGTTACCAAGCCTCAAGGGGCAATTAGCGTATTTTTGATTCAGAAAAGGAACGTTTATTCTTCTGTCACAAATATGCCAATTCGCGGTGCATATATTATTTTAGTATGTAATTGTTCACCCGATCTGTTATTTTACTATACTTGCGTAGTACGACTAAAAAAACAATCCACTTGTGTGCATTACTATACTTACAAGCTTCAACTCGCTTTATACGCAATACGCAGCTCTAAAATAGGTGTAAGTGGCGAACTGGCGGCGCCACTGTATAAGTATACGATCATTCCAATTCGAATGTGACCGACAACGACAACCGGCCGAATCAAACGAACACCTGATAAAGTACCGGGTTTAGTTTCCCTCCCCGAACTTTGATTAGTTATTTGTTTTTAATCAAGTCATAATTAAGCTAAACGTCTATAGCGATGGAAGGCTTCGGTGAAGACTATGTCCTTCCGAGTTCTAGTATCTCAAACCTGGGAAATGTAACGATTAAAGAGTTCAGGTTGCACTTAACCTTGAAAAGAGATTATGTCTCGTACAATATTGTCAGGACCGACTACATCGTTTGGCATATATCCGACGAAAAACCAAGAAATTACTCGCAAATAGGCAAACAGCTTAACATAAAAATTAGAGTGCTTGAACATCCAAAAATCGAGGAAAGTTTGCCTCAGTACGTGGGTCTCCTTTGTCTTGGCTCATGCGCGGATGACAAATTCGTAGTTGTGGGTCACCGTAGCTTTTATAATTTTTATAATCTGGCCTGCAACAACAATAAGTTTGACATTTCGCAATCTGACAAACTGTTTTGCCCCTTTCTCGATAATCAGATGCATCAGCAGCTCGTGTTTATATTCAAAATTGTGAGTATGAGCCAGAGTTTGAGCACATTGCCTCGTGCCGATATATTTAACACGAAGAAAGAAAAATATGCGGAGTCTAATCTAACCAAGTTACAGTAGGACTTGGCCTCGATGCTGGATAAGGGTCAACTGAGCGATGCGACGCTAGTTGTATGTTGTAAAGATCAGAGCCATCAAGATTTTCATGTCCACAAAGCCATACTGTCGGCGCGCAGCCCAGTATTTGCTACTGAATTCGAACGTGTCACCGCGGTCACCCGCACCTGCATCCAGGTTGATCTGACGTGCGAGATCGTGCGACTCGAAGATTTCGCCGATATGCTGCGGTATATTTACACGGGTCTAGTAGCGAGTGTGCAGGAGAGGAACTTGGATGGTTTGATACATTTGGCTAAACAGTACCAGCTGAGCGACATGGAGGAAGCCTTCAAGAAGCAGATGAAAGTCCTTATGAAGCCTGAGAATGCACCAGGTTTGCTCATCGATGCTGATGGGAAGAAGGCTAGTTGGCACAAAAGCCTGCTGATCAACTACATCATCAAGAACTTGAATTTGGTAATTGAAAAGGAGGGATACAACACCATGGTTAAGTCTCATCCGCATCTTTTGGATGAGATATTAAGAACCCAGGCTCAGAAGCTGACTAGTAAAAGGTCTCATGAAACACCAACTGGAGATGGCAATCATAAGCACAGGAAATTTAAAAAGCCACAATAAGTGAGTTTATTTTTCATTTATTAAATTAGTTTGCATTTTTGTAAAAACCTTACCTGACAGTGGATGCCTTTTTGTTATGTTACAGGGTTGCAGAAATTATAACCAAGATAAAATGCTTTATTATATGTAAAGCATCTAGAATAATATGACAAAAGTTTAGTTTACGAGTAAATATAATTTCTCGTAAACTCATATTACTTATCATTTTTTTCAATTCCTTGTTAATAATAGCTCTTAGTAGTCACTACTTATATGTATGATTCTAATGTTCAATGTAAGTTTTGTTTAAGTATAATAAGAGACCAACATTATTCTAAATAATGATAACAGTATTAGTAATTATAAAAATCATGTTTGTACAATACATTGTACTTTGTTTGAGTCATCACTGAATGCTTTATTATTAAACCAAATAATTTGTGCATACAGAAATATTTGTAAGCACGAAAAAGCGTTGATTGTAAAGAGTGCAATTAACTAATCGTAATTGTCATCTATCGTTTTAGGACTATGTTTTACAATTGTGATTGTGGATGATATTATTCCACTATTATTCGAATTATAACGATATGTATTTTTATTTTTAAAAACGAGGCTTCTTTGTATAAAATTAGGTGTAAACCGTTCTGACAATTGTTCAATATTTTAACGATTTGTAGACTGCTTGAAAAGACTATAAGTCACGCTCTTAAGTGTCGAAATGCACGATAGTATCAGACAATGTCAAGATTAGAAAATATGCAAAGAATGATTTTATTTGGCTAATACAAATGTATTTACATTTAGGTTGTTATAAAGAATGAAAATGAGTTTGCAACATTGCATGTATTCGATAAATGATCATTTTACACTTTATACAAAATGTTACAGATAAGCAGCTAAAAGTTTTCAAGTTATCTATATATGTATTTCCGAATTATTTTAGGAAATCGCACTTGATTTTTCGAGTTGAAAATAAATATTATTTTCTACAAAATATTTCAAGTTTTCTCATTCAATCAATTAATTAGGGAAGAAAATACATTTTCTAAATATTATTATATGCGTTGAAGCGAAAAAATAATTAACTATCACGTGCTTGAACGCTGTATTAAATGTTTTTCAAATGATAATCTTATTATCTATGTTTTATCTTTACTGGGTATGCTTCAAGATTCTAATTGAACAGTAAGACGAAGGACCTGCTGCTGCGTCGCATTGGCATCGCCGACTTCACCGGTGTTCAGCTATCGCAGCCAACGGGCCATAATCTAAGACGACCTTTTGACGCACAACCTGTTCTTCATTATGTATGTACGATCTCGGCAAAGTCAACAATATCAGTAAATTATATAGAGTATACATTTATCCTCCAGTATATCGTTTTTTATGCATTCTCGACCACCATTGGCATAAAAAATGTTCGCCAGTGTGATCTGATTTATTTTTACAAACCTATTGAATCGTATGCCATTAAAAAAATTATGTACAAAATTACTATGACGATAATAATCATATACTGCGGGATTCTTGCCTATACTACATTACATACATAGATATATAGTAAAATGCTGTATCTACTTTTCACATCTACACAAGAAATCACGGACGCTTTTATCACCGCACAATTACTTAAAAATTAGTTCAAACGAATTAGTTCAAAACCACTCGATTCAGCACGAGCTCAGAAGATAAATAAACGAACTTCTTCAAAACAGCAACACAGATTCGACGTATGAGAACGTCAAGGGATTTAAAGTACTTGCAAAAGGTTTTCTCCGGTGAGCCTTTATCATATGATAAGATACTTGACGATGCAAAATAATTTAACAAATGTTCATTTACATTACAGAAACTTTGAGAAAAGCAACGAAGCCGTACATGTTTGCCGAAACAAATGTAACGATTCTAAAAGGAACTGTCGTTTGGATACCGATGATCGGCATACGCCGAGATTCGCAGATCAGTTTGCGTCATCAATATCCTGCAAAACTACACGACTCGACGTCTGCAAAGAGATGTGCATTCCTTACGTGAGAAATCCAAAAGCCCTAACAAACCGTCCTATGTCTGGCATCAAGCTCAAGTTCAGGAAATTATAAACAACGGTGTAACAGCTAGGATGTGTGTATCTTAATTAAAACTCCTGTACAATTTCGAATAATTCAAACTGTCTATTACCGCTCGTAAATCCAATACACATAACAAAGTTCGTATATGCAGCGCACACACAAAACCGAACTTTCCCTGCGTAATAAAGCAAAGACTAACTCGGAACCTCATCGGGCTAACAAACGTGTATATATATACATACTTGCAGCTCGGAGAGCAATATGTACACCTATACGGGGAAAAAAGGCGAAAAATGCTCGGCAGTGGGGGAATGCGCATTTGTCCGCGGTGAAATAATTAGACTCGAGATAGTATTCCGGCAGTGAAGGACCTCATTAAAGATGCAGCCTTTCTCTCTCTTTCTCTCTTTCAAGTGTCTACCGTTCGCGCAGAGAGAGAGAGAGAGAGACTCTCTTTCTGCTCGCGACCGCTTTTCCGCATGTGTGTGTCTAGCTTTTCTTTTTCCGCGGCTGCGGCAGTAGCGCCGGTGGCACGTACTTATATTACAGTATATAGTAGCAGGTGGGCTGCATCGCGGAGCAGCGCGCAAAAGGGAACCGAGTTTCGCGCGGACGCTCGACGGCTGCGGTTCTGTGCGCGCGCGCGCGCGCGCGTTTTGTGAATTTTACCGGATTGTATAAACTCGCTGTTTTTCCTTTTTCTCACTTTCAAACTGCGCGTAGACAGTCGCTTGCTTTTTTGGAGGAGTTCGCTTGCTGAAACACATTTGACTATAGCATATAGTTATACGGCGACGGCAGGATTTTGCGCTTGGTAAGGAGAATGCTTTTCGCGTTTATAGCTGTATATGTTTCTTTAACTTACGTTCATTTAAGAGAACATGTTTTTAACGAGTTTTCGGCTTAACTTTTTGTGTTTCTTACTTAAGTTTTGCAAAAAAGCATAGCTTCTCGATTAAGAGTTCTGTAGATCGTCTACATTAAAAGTGTACTGCAGTAGTGTATTTATGCTTTTACATCGTTGAGTTAGTCCGAAACCAATGTTTTCATAGCGTGTGATTGAATACTTGAATTATACCGGAGGTTGCCATAGGTCACGAGCTTTTAGCTGATTAACATCAAATATTCCGTAGTTTGATGAAGTTGAATGTGAATGTTCAGTATAATGAATTTGCTTCCTTTTGATTGAGATTTAAACATTGAAAACTAAAGATGTGGTATAATTTGAAATAGTTAAACATTATAATAGTACCTCTAATTAAGAACAATTTCTCACAATAACTAGGATTTTATTGAAATATTCAAACTTTTGAGAAAATAAGAGTTGCGCGCTTTGTTCCGCAGCAATTTGCATGTATTTTAAATTGGAAACCACCTGAAAATGCGAAAAAGCAGTCGACAGTGGGTCAGAGGCATAACTTAAAAGCTTCGCGGCGCAAAAAGTCAACCAAAACGAGCGTTTTTAATTAATTGGAACGATCCTGCGACGCACTTAAATCACCTGTAAAATTAATGAACAGCATTGCAGTCGACTTTTGTATACGATTTTCATCGTTTATTAAAAAAATGTTTAGATTTTTTTTTCGAATTCAAATTTAAAAGTTTCTTGTCGATTTCACAAGAAACTCAAAAGTTGTTTGTTTTTTCAATACATTATTCTTAAGTCTCATCAGTACCGCGTTTAATCTCTGACAAAACTTGTGTTCGAAGTTTCTGTAGGACAGCGCTAAATAACAATGGCAATGTAAAATCTCACATGTGCCCTTGACATCTTGAAGCGTCTAAGTAATGTACCGTCTCTTGCTCTTAAAAAATCCGGTTTAATAAACTAAGATCTTACTATAACAAATCAAGACTTAACAAGAAACACATGCTGGTTTTTCTTTTTATTTTTAATTATTCACATTTTAACAATTGCAAGCAAGATTGATATTCTTTTCTAGAAAAGACATATATTTCACTCAAAGGGAATTGCAAACTGAAACGAGAGAAAAAATGAAAGAGAACTTACGAGTTCTTCTGAAGTATTTTCCTATTGTTTAGAAAGCAAAACGACGCTGCATTAAAAAAGAGTTCGACCCCTTTAAGTACAAGTTGAAGTTTCAAACAGGCCAATGAAACTTTGCTTTAAAGCACAATTATATGCAAAAAGAGAATATACCAGTAGATATATGACGAGAACAGAGCCAGGCATAGTACTTGTTTCCAAGAAACCAAACTTTTTGACAGATCAGAAAAACTCTATCTAAATCAGTGCAATTAATCGGTGTAAAAATAAAAGTCATTCGCAGAACGAAGATGCAATAGCTATAGTTTCTTTAATTTATTCAGTTATGATTAAAAGAATTTGTCATAGTTCCGCGAAATATCGATCTCCGGAATCGGATAAAAATAGCTCTACTATAAAAACAATAAAAACAAACACAGTGAATAATTAATCGCGCCACGCAACCGCTACGTATAATCGTGCCCAGCGCTCTTTCAATCGTTCGCATTCCACAGGGCAGGCTCCCTTCCAGCTCGGCCATAAGCGCAATTATTCCGTCGCAGCAACGATAAACCTGCATACTATAGATCAGTGAACTCGAGCCGAGCAACACAGCCCCTCCCGCCGTCGTCAGCAGGTCTATAGTCGACAGCAGCCCCACTTCTTTGCGAAAAAAAAGGCAAGGTTCGCTTAGGAGCGAGACTAGTCGCGCTCGCGCGCTCGCAACATGTACAGCGTGCACGTGACGACGGGCAGCAGAGGTGGCTCGTCCGGCGACCGGCGAGGCTCCTGCAGTACGACCCCCGACAGCGAGATCGTTTACCGGCATCGACCCAAGGATTCCATACCTCTCAGGGTGTTTAATTACATCAAGCAGCAGTTTCAGCCTGAACCAGTTCAAGGTCGGTTTTAAGCAACTTATTTTTTTATAAATTAGATAGCACAACTGCGTGTTTAGAATCTATAATTGAATTGGAGGCATTAATTTTTTAAGAAAAATTTTATTAACCGTAAAATATTCGTCGAAGTTTGTATGATGATACAAAATTAAATACAACCGCTGTAACTTCGTTGCTTGGAATGTGAGTGATAACGTGAGCAAATGTTTTTCAGTATACAATTTACTACACAATCGACAAAGGCTTTTCTTTTCAATTATTTACGAAGGAACTTTTTATGGTACGCCTGCCTTCTTTGCACGAAACAAGCGCTACTTTTGATGCATGATAGTTATTTAAGGCACGCTTATTACCTTACACATGTTTACTTTGTTTAAACAGCAATGCTAGGAACTCGTTTTTATTCTATTGGAAAACTTTTGAATCGGGTACAAAAGATACATTTTAAATAATATATAATTACTACGCGTTTATATGCTATACTCTACAAGTCTGAAAATCCTCGACTAGGAGATTCATTTTGTATGAGCGTATGTATACATACATAAAAATACAAACATCCTTAAGATGATGGTTCGTACTAACATAGTCAGACTCTTTTCTTGTTTTGCTTATTTAGTTATTCACTTATTATGTAATATATACAGATGTACTTATAGGCACATAGAAGACTCAATTGGTCATTATTAACTTCTGATGTTTCGCGATTAAAATAATTTAATCTGTAACAGTGATGTTTTACATATAGATAATTCGTTTCATATACTGCACAGTATGAAAAGGAAATATTGATTTGTTTGTTACTTAAGCTGTTAAGGCATAATCAACTGTAAAGTTTTAAAATCAGAAATGATAACGATAACAAAATTTATCGAGTAACTTTTCTTGTTAGCATCTGTGAATACTTGGTACAAAAAATATTGTAAATCTATAAAAATTCAGGTATCATTTGGTGCATAGGTAATAATCGTATTATACAAACCCAGCTTGCAGTACGTATACCTATACTACAACCATAGAGAATCACACGAAAAGACATGTTTTTCTATGTTGAATGATATCCGATTACTGTAACCTCACTGTAAATCTAACACCACAGCTAACACTGCTAAATATTCATTAAAAAAAATTCCCGTATAATCTCAAAGAAAAAATATCATAAGTAAACGAAAACCTACAAAGTGACGTAGGACTTATACTATCTGCAAAAAATAACTTAGTCTTGGCAGCGCGATGAAATCACACGATTAAATTATTTCCTACTATTAGATCTTTTATGAGAGTCGATTCAATAGAAACTGTGAAGATAATAATACTAATTATCTGAATTAGCACGTTAGAATCAGGTTAATATTTCTTCGCTATCTTGAATAAACTCAATCATAAAATGTACTCTGCGTCCGATTCCTGCGTTAACGAAAAGTAACCGGTGTCTGCAGAGCTGATAGGTGGCGTCAAATTTCTCCTGATAAGTTCAGCTCCGTCCTCGTTATACAGTAGACAATTTGAAGAGAAATTATGCTGTCTGAACTCACTGTTGGTGCTGGCACTGCCGTTCCTCATCTCCTGGCTCGAAATCGCGGAATTTATGCCCTTGCGCAACGTCATTACTGGTGCTGTGTTGCTGTAGACGCTGCACGTTTCGTTTAATTTTTCATAGTCCACATAATTCGGTGTACAAATGTTTAAAGTGTTTTCTAACACACGGCCTCCTATGCGCTGAGATATAACGTCTTGATCTTTATACGACCAGCGAGGCCAGTAGCTATCTAATACTCCTGAACCTGCAAGTAGACAAAGCAAAAAACGTTAGTTATTTGAAAAATAAAATTAATTAAATGGAATATTGTTATATAGTTGCATTCAAAAGTATTTTATTAATTTTGTTGTTAATGATTATGATATGACAACCCGTCAAACTAACCGTATGGTGGTGGGTTGGTCTGCATGTATGCCGGCGGAGCATAGCTGTCGTATTGCTGACTCGGCTGCTGCGGCTGTGGCTGTGACGGCGCCTGCACCTGTTGCAGCGGATCGGCCGTCGGATGATTAGACGTTGCGCTCGACTGCTGCTGCTGCTGTGGCTGCAGCTCTTGATAGTGCCCGGGTGTACCGTACGCGCCGTTGTCGAGATCCACGTGATAGATTGGCGCGACCAATTGCTGCGAGTAATCGGAGCAGTGCTGGCTTTGATTGCCCGCTGGCTGTTGCTGATTTGACTGTTGATTTTGCTGCGGCTCATAGAAGCTCTGCCCGAACCCTGACGATTCGGTGGTGCCACAGATTTGTTGGTAATAGTCAGGTGGATCTCGGCTCTTGATTAGGCTCGTCGAGTGTTGGTAGAAGGGAGATGCGTTTGGATTCAAGTCCGGCGTTATCTCGCTTGACTCTAGAAGATTGTTATTTTCTGTTCTCTATAAATTTAAGAATAAAGATCATTATAACACAATAGTTTAAGTAGCAGAAGGAACTAGTTGTCTTGTTAAACTCGTCATATTTCTACTAATATTGGACGAAGCTTTACAAATAATATGTACTTAATGTTTGAAAAAGTGTCTTACCCCGTACAGCGAATCGGTCAAGCAGTATTGATTGTTTTGTTGAACAATATTATTCGAGTCTTCTGGACTGAGATTTGAAATTTCAAGATTGTTAGAATTTTGATACTGAAGAGTCGTATCAGAAATCATAAACCTTGAGTTCGCACCGTACTCAATTGCATCGGATGCGTCAAGGGCCGTCGCGGCTAGCCAACTCCGACAGTTTTCCTGAGGGTCAGTTTGCGGTGCGTAGTTGAATTGATACTGGTTGCTGGCCTGTTGTTCGTAAGTCTGATTAAGCGAGAAAAAATATATTTTCGATTGAATATTAAATATTCTAATATCGATATGAAATTAAAAACGTTTTTATACAATTCAAAGTCTAACTATCTGATTGTCTATTATTAAATTCAATAAGGTTTTGACAAAATACATACCAAAGAGCTTTGCTCAGCAACGTTGTCTAAAGGCGATCTATAGTACGATGCGTTGTTGTTACGCCTGTAGTACGGATTGTCCGTGTAGCTCTGCTCGTTCTCGAAGACATATGGTAAGCCCGTGCCCGTCACGCAGTCCTGCCACATCTCGTCGTTCTCGTTTATGTCGGATTTCGCTGTCATGGTTTCCGAGTTGTCTGGGGACTGTTCTCTCACGTGATACGTATCCAAATTCCAAGCTTTATAAATTGTACAATAAAGTAGTTAGTTTTACAACATTCACAAATCATTTCCGCTCTTAATTAAAATATAAATAAAATAATAGTTAACGGAAAACAAATTTTAGAATAAGTTTCGTGACTTACTTGATACAGGGCTTGCAATTTCTCCTAGATTAGCTCCAGCTGGAGCTTGCAGCATTTTTTTTAATAATAGAGACATCTTCTTGCTTGCATTATCATTAGCTGGTTGTTGTATTATGGACTGTTGACCAGAATTACTGTAATGAGTAACATCCAAATTCGATCGATAATTGGATACTGTAGCTTCAGTTCTGAGGTCCATGATTTCATCTAAAAGCGTAGAATTGTTGTTGGTATCGCAGTTACCATACACATTTTGAGAGGTGTAGAGAACCAATTGCTGAAAATCATTGTAGCTTAAAGCGCACCTCGAATCATCAAACTTACTCGTTCCAATTTCTTCTTCTGCTCCTATCTGCGGAGCATTTAACTGTAAGTAAATGGAAACATGAAGAAAAGTACTTTCATGATAGTTAGGCTAAATAAGTTTTTTACTTGCTTAAATTGTAAAACTTAAGTTCTGTTCTTACCCATTGGAATTGATATTGTTGTTGTTGCTGTCCAGGAAACAAATAATGATCCTGCAATAGAGGAAGATTTGGGGAATTATTTTGCAGATTCATTTGTAAGGATCTGTCATCCTCTGTTTTCATCATCTTCAAACGTTTGGTCCTTTTTTTACGATTCTTTTTGAGATCAGAAAGTAGCCTGCTTACTTCTGTGCTGTCTCGTTTGTTGATTGCATGAAGAATTTCAAGGAGGTATTGTTTCTGTACAAAAATCAAGGTTTTAATTTATCAAATAAAAATGATAACGTTTGCTAAATCTCTAAGTATTCACTCTCATTTCATTGGGCCAATTACGCAAAGCAGTCCCAATGAGAATATAAAACCTAGTTTAGTTAACTTAGTAATGTGTGCAAGTAGGTAATGATAGTTAAAATTTGACGAATAGATGAACTAGACAGAGCATAGAGGAGCTTCAATTACAATGTTGCCATTCACAACCTAGCATCATTTGACTGCTTTGAACAGTTAACATTCCCTAAATTAAGATTGGAATTTAAGCAGAAAGAATCAGTCTTTCAACAAACTGAAGTGCTCTTTTGGTGTGCTTATAAAATTTATAGCAAAAAATAAGTAAAATTTTCACAGCCAGGAATCTTCAGGTTGATCAAACTCACACGGGTCGTCAGTGTATTCCTCGTGGAACGTTGGGAAACCTCGAAATTATTAACCCTCGAGAAATTTTCGCTGATCGCTGATCGGAAAATTCGCGAATAAAGTGAATAACCAAAACGCTGTATATAGGGTATAAGTGTATAACTCCCGCGCGCAACGTTGCCATTTCAACAATCCGAAAATCCGAGTGTATATAGGTATATCTCACGCCGGTACGAGGCGAAATGTCGTTTCTCCGTCTACATACTCTTACAGAGATCGTGAATGATGAATGAAAAAGCCGACAGTGGAAAACAATGGCGTCAGCAGGAGAAAAGAGCCGAGAATCGTTACCTTTATATTACCGGGTACCCGATGCTTCACGGCCAGCGCTTGCAACTCCTTGTACGACAGAATGGAGAGATCCTTGGCTGCAGCGTTCATTCTCGAGCCTCATCCGGGTGACTGGCTGCTGACAAGATATACGTGCGTTTAAAAAAAGACAGCCACACTGCTTCCGACTAATTCGCATCGAGCTACGACTCGACCGCTGCGCTTCAGGTGTGTATATACCTATATAGCTTCCTGTGCCGAACGACATGTAACGAGGTCGATGGCACCGGCAGAAGTGACGACGAGGAACGTCGAGGTGTCCGTACAGGGTAAACGCGCGCGAAGATCTGACGACTGACTACTTATCATGGGACCTGAGTGGAGTGTCTGTGGCCGCGACGTTTTCCGACTGTGTAGGGGGAGAGGCGAACGGCCAATACCGGTGTCGAGCTTTCTCGATTCGTGGATTTGAACGTCGGGGACCGTTTCCTCCCCTCTCGTATAGGATATGCGGCTTTACTTACCTGTGAGAGGATCTACATAAGACTGTGAGTATAGCTCTTTATTGTACAGTCTCGTTCTCTCGTCGAGTTTGGAATTCCTCTCATTACGGGGTTAGGTTAGTTAGCTGGATGCCGCAGACCGCAGTGCACATCAGATCGTCGGAAAGCTTGGTTCTTTGCTGTAGGTAAATAAGTGGCCTTAGAACTGTCGGTGTGCGTACCTACAATATGTTCGGTTTTTCGAAGTAGTAAGTGTAAGTGGCTCGTAAGTGTAGAGACTTGTTGCCGGCCTGCGTGTGAGGAGTGAAACCGTTGCCATATTGGATAAGTTTGAATGCTGATCATCGTTAGCTGCACAGGTTAGACATTTTTCTTTACTTTAAGCTATTTTTGATGTAAGACCTATGCGAATTTACCGAACATTTAGCTAAGTGCCTACGTGTTGCACGACGCATATAACCTGCAAAAAAAATGTCGATGAAGAGTAAAAAGCACGTTTATACACGAGAGATATCAGATCTGACTCGACTCGACTCCACCTGAAACGCGTTAAAATCTCTCACCGAGTCCGAAATCCACATCAATTCACGGGAAAAAAGATCACCCCCCGCGCGCGTCCGTAAACGAAATTCGATCAACTGCGCACGAGCCGTTGTAACCGTTCAAAAACTCATTATCGAAATCCGATTAGCCGCAATATGGGTATCTACATACGTAAGTATACCTCTATCGCTTGTCGGCTTTCTCGCGCTTCTTATACACGTGTATGAGAGGAGGAGGGAGAGATGACCGTTAATTAAGCGGAGCCTTATAGGCAAAAATGAGGCGAGACGCGAAAAGCGGAAAACTCGTGGAAAAAGGCGCTCTGTGCTCTCGTTTCCTCGCTCTATAATTAAAGTCCCGCCTGCGCTGATCAATAGAGGAGAGAGTGAGAGCTGCACACGCCTTATGCACGCGAGTGGTGTGAATGTGTGCGCGAATTAGCGGTTTATACGGCAGCTTTTGCCGAAAGACGCAGTTATTTTTGAAAATTTTTCGGGTACTTTTGAAATGTGGTGCGATTCTGATGACGCGGTTAGAGGCGTAGTATCAAAGTCGAATTTAGAGTGGCTATAGAGGATTTTATCCGGTAAACCCTGGTATTCATTTTGAGTAATATGCCGGGTAATTAGCGGGGTTTAGAGTTAGCCCCTGTCTATAATTAGTAGGGAAGGGAGATCGTGCGCTATAATATGGTGCATATGGAAATGAAATGGATGTCTCTTAACTTTAAAAATGCATCGTTTTTTGTATCGTAGCTTCTTTGAAAAACGTGCATTTTTCGTTTGCAATCATACTAATACCTAAGTGTACTTTGGCACAGTGTTTATATGCACTCATTTTGCATTTTACGCACAGTGTGCGCAAAGTACTCCCTTAGACACCGTTTTCAATGATGCATAAAGTTAGCCATTCGTACACGCGAACAAGATTTGTTCTATGTGCGCAATGCCATTTTTTCAACTAAACTTTGGTTGTGTTAAATTTTCATAAGAAAAAATAATTTGTTCACAAAAACCGCGTATCCCGCAGCTGATTCCGCTGGTTTGTGTCATCAATGTCCTGTCTTACGTTTTATCAAAATATACGTCAGCCTTTTAAAAAAATATCCGGCCATTTTAACAAACAGCTGTAAAGTGCATGCGTACCTATCTTCCCCCTAATTTTCAACATCGACCTCAAACCCCCTCTGAAATACCTACACTCGCACACGCAAGCTCCTCAAAACACAGGTAAATCGAGCGCAGTACACTCCAGCTGCAGTGCATAATCCCGACATCAACGCTACTGCAAATTGACCCAAAAAAACTTGCCGCGACTCTTTTTCCCAACGCACACAACAGTCCGCCGCGCAATTATGAATTAATAAAGCCAGTCGCGGGCGCGAGCGAACCCACACCACTTTTCGCACATAGTTCGCAAGCTCCGGCTCATTCCTCTTTTGCTATAGTTTGCAACGACGCGTCGCATCGATCGGCCCGCACGCAACAATTATCCCTCTGGCGGCACTGATCCTATATATATATATATATATATGCATGCACTGTATATCGCAGACGTAGTGGCGGTGGAATGTTTTTGTGCGCGGTGGGATGAGGGAGAAAAAGTTATTTTTCTTGCTTCGAGATGAGCATGAATTATATACGAAGGAATAAAGGGGACTGGCGAGGATATACAGCTAGTTGGCGGGAAGAAAAACTCTCGGTGGGATGTATATGTATATGCGTGTTGCGCGAGTTTCAGCGGGATGAGTTGTGCGCTGCTCGCTGCAAGAGTGTCGAGGTCTTGGCTTAGTTAGGGCTTTGAGGAGGAGTTGCTTATACGTAACAAGTTTTTCGAGTGAATGTGCATATACTCGTCGTTGCTTTTGTTTTCTCACCGTAGTACAGGTTCTAGGAGATTGCTTTGATTGCGCGGCCCCGTTGAGAGCTGAGAGATTGTTTGGATTTTCGATTTTTCAACTTTCCAATTAAACGTGAATTTTACAGGAATGGAGTTTCCGGATATTTTTTTTATGTGGAGAGCAGATTGAATCCAAGAGCTTCCTGATTTGAGGCTCGTTAGCCTTGGTATTATAGCCACTTTGCATACAATGAAATTGAAACGATGTCTTTTAATCTCGCTTGATCAGCTGCACTTTGATATAATTGCGAAGTCGAATGTGTATAATCTCCTTATACTGCGCGATGTGCCGGTGTAAAAAAAGTCTTCTTTTGTTGATAGTTCACTTCGGAACTTTATTTCAGAGTTTGATTTCAGTAGGATTTTCCTGAGAAGAAAATGTCTCTGGTATTAGATTATTTTGATCCCAAAATATTGATTTATATGAAATGCATTAAAAAATACTCTGATAAGCAATTATTCTCGATCGCAAATTCCCGTCGCAATAAAAAAAGAAAACGTCTCTTTCATTTTGTGTTATGGAAGTTTATATTAGAGCAATAATAACGACAATAGTATACAGTAGTTCAAGCTTCTAAAAGGATTCGGTTATAATTTATTAGGATTTTAAAATAAAAGCTTCAATATATAATAGCGGAGAAAATAATAAGTACCATTAAACTGCAGTGATATTTTATGTTTGAATTTATTAATATTATAACGTTGAGCTTTTGTTCATTCAAGGTTTAAATATAAAATTCCAATACACATATATAATAGATCAAGACTCGATATATACAGCATGAGAGCGTTAAATTGAAATTCTCCTGCATAAATTACCAACTTCTTCCATAACCCTTTTCATACTTAATCCCTGTTCGTTGTGTTACGCATTTTCGTCTATATATTCAGCTACTCTGTTCGAAGCAAGTAAATATTAATATTGTAAAAATATCACGAGGAACAGCTAGCTTCTCCTTTTTTAAGTTCGTCGCATCTTACAAGGTCAGCGCTTACACACGCATCGGACAAAGTTTATTTAGTCCCCGTCTATATCGTCGACGAATAATTTATCGTCGTGCGCAATGGCGTTAATTAAGGCGGCATCAGCGCAGCTCGAGCGTAATTTACACTGTCCCACGCATCGCGCCTGCACTGCGAAAATTTGCATCCGATGCAATATAACACGGGATCGCTGATGAGGATGTGCAGGATATAAGGGACGCCATTGCGAGGAAGTCGACAATAAATTAAACGCAGCATTTAATTTTTAAGGAGGTTCCATCGATATGCACCTATATTTTATACATTATTCTAGATTTATCTTAATTATTTCTGAAAAGTTTCATACCGACACTGATTCGACTAACTTTTTGAGCTTTAATGTACTATATTATTGCTCCCGATGAACTTTTACTATCTACTTTTAGTATATGTAATAAACAACCGCATTATTATACAAATTATTAAAGTAAATGTGCTTATTCAGCGTACGATAGATAAAACAGTTTCGGAAACAATAAAGAGACGCTTTTTACCCTCTTAAACACTCTGGCCATGAATTCTGCTTCGATAATTAAACTCATTAGCGAAAGTCAATCTCGTCGCGATTGTCGTGGAGAATTTAAGATCAACGAACCAAAGTGTCGGCGGGGCTAAAACGAGCTGCGGTCAAGGCGTTTTCTTCTTTTGGACCTACACCGCGCCCTCGAAATCAATGAGCGGAGAAATTCAAAGTTCGATCTCACACGACGACTCAAGCGCGCTTGCGAAAACTTTTGTCGAAAACTTTTTTAATTTGCGCCCGCCTTTTTTAGAATAACGAGGCCGTCGGGATGAGAAAACGAGGTGACGTGCAGACGATTCTCTCACGATCGAGGCGGCGAATTGCAAAATTTCTCATTAAGAATTTCGAGGAAGTCTCAAAAATATCACACTCGAGCTACCACTTAGGGCTGTAAAATCCATCCTAATTATCCTTGGCACAAGAAAGCAGCGAGAACCCGCGGTACTAAGCTTGCGCGACAAAGTCCCTTCGTGTAGGGATGATCTGAGTCTGATTGAATTTCTTGGAAAACGGACCCAGAACTTTTGTACCCAACTTGTTCGCTCTTGGATAATGTTTCATCGACGCGTTGGTGTCTGCGTAGGTCTCCTTCATAATTCAAAGCTGTCGGTCTCTTCCTCTGCTCAGCCATCTCTGGAATGTTCTCAACGTTATTAAGACAATATCCTTCCCGCATATCAGTTTCGTACAAAAATGCGAAGGGCCTCTCCTCTTCTCGTACGACTGCGTTATCTATATTAATGCGCTTTAATTCACAGTGATGAAGCTCTCACAATGTCCTTCACCCAAATCCCTGTCTCCAATCCATCATCGATGGATCCAAAACCATCTGATGGATCCAGAAAATTTTATTGCCGACTTGAGCTGAGTTCCTGAGTCCCTGCCTCCCTTTCAGCCTCAAGTATCATCCACTTCCTCTGCTTACAGGATACCTATACCGTGGACTATATACCATACCCTATACCATATCAAACCGCAATGACGATATAGCTATAAGCGGCTCGACGGCATAACTCTTCAGCCCGAAAATTCTCGAAGCTCGTTTAGCGGCGCGTGTAATATATATGCGGATGCGCCCAAGCACCCTCGACGCGCTCGCTAATCGCTAATCCGTCCGTAGTGGCCACTAGACTCTGCGCTCTCGCTTCTCTGACGGAGCGTGTGTTGTGTGTGCGCAAAAGCGTTTATTATATACCTATATGTTTACCACGCGCACGAGAGACACTCGTTCGAGAAATAAAGGTGGAGGGTAAGGGGGGGGGGGGGTAAGTGTCGGTTGCGGGTGAAAGAAGTTTTAGTGAAGTTTTAGCGTAAATGCGCCATTTTTGAAAATAGGTCGGGAATTATACAGCTGAGTTTTAGTTAAAAATTGGGTTGGACGAAAAAATTAACATCGATATTGAACGATTCTTATGTTTTCAATTTTTGCGTTGGTCCGCGAGTTTTGAAGTTAACATGACTGAATGGATTTTTAGCCGAAATTCAATAGTTGTCCTCTTTTTCCAAGTAAAACTTGAACTAAATTCCAGTATAATTCCAAGTAAAAGTAAATAGAGTTTCTGTTGGAATTAGTGGAAACAGGTGTAGTCAGAGAACACAATGAAATCAATTTTATAAGTTCTTCATTTCGTGCTCTCTTTTGTACAGTCCGACTCGTACTGACCTGATCGCTGGAATGCCAAGAAACCCTACTCTTTATTAGTATCATCACTGTTTTGTTTATATAGTGTTTGATTTTGAGTGTGTCTCTCAGTGTGACTGTGAAACTCTTAGGAGATATTACAAATCAACTGATCAACTTCAGTAAAGAAGAATAAAAGTTCACAGCATGGATTGAATTAATTTTTGCAGACACATCAATATAGTTTCCCATTTAATTTTAATGATTTGTATAGCAGGAAGGATTGAGAATCCTGTTTTCGATCGACTTTATAATTAGTTCATTTTATGCTAAGTTTTCAACCGAGCCCTTATACTTCACCAACTCAACTTGCCAAAAACTCAACCACTCGAAACCTCAGCGAAAAAACACAAATATACCCCGTATACGACAAGATCCAAAGAAAAAACACCCCAGCCTCCGCTTGTCCTTGTCCTTCGCTCACTCAGCATCACACATCCCTCCCTAGGACAGCGAGAGCCCGGCATATCAGCGGTCGGGGTCGCGCGCACGCACCTCGTGCTGCGCAGAGTCTCTCTCTCTCTCTTTCTCTCTCTCTCTCTGCCTCACTCTTCGAAGTTCTGCTGCTGGCGCCTCCGGTGCCGTTCAGTATCGCGCGTGCACCCGTCGATTCGACACATCCCGTATAGCTCTGCTTCACGTCTTCGTCGTCGTTGTTGCTCCGGGAGGGATATCGCCGTAAGAGCGAGAAGGGCTCCTAGCACAGGACACCAACACCAGGCTTTAAGCTGTCGGGGGACACGGAGGCCTGCGCCATGCCTGGCTCGCCGGCAGCTATGAAGACTCGCAAGAAAAGCGACAAGAGTAAGACAGACGAGCTGTCTCTGTGTTCTCTATACTTTTATTATTATCATCTTTATACTTTCACCTTTCTTTCTTTGCTCCTCTTTTTAAACTCGTATCTTTTCTTTTTATTGTTATGATGCTGATGATGGTCTATCTGCATCCGCCTGCCGTTTTATATTATGATATTATACATTGATTCTGTTCTGGACCTATGTTACCCCCTGCGAGACTCTATTTATACACCCTATATGAAACCCTCTTTTTATTACACACACTTTTCGTTGTAGTTTCTATACTCCTTTATTTTCTTTCATCCGTCGACACGAGGCTAGAGTCCGCGAGAAAAATTGAAGCCTTGAAAGAACGAAAAAGTTCAGCACTACATGAAAACAAACGAAGCTCCCAACAACGACAATCATCGATCATTCGTTCGCGCGTATAAACAACGAGCAGGAAAAGAAAAAAGAAATACCTGCCAATATCAATACTCTGAAAACTCGTCGACTGTTACCGCGTGACGCGCGAATCGAATTCAAACTTTCTCTTTCTCGCGTGTGCGGATTCCCTTTTTTTATGATGTTTTACTCGCGGTGGTTCCATGTCATTTGAATACCCTTCTCACGATTTATGCCCACGGTGTGTAAAAAGTGTGCGACTTTACAGTGAGAGAGAGAGAGAGAGAGAGAGAGAGAGAGAGAGAGAGAGGGAGAGAGAATCACGTGCGCCGACGGGGAACACGTTTCGATGATGAATTTCGCCGGAGACAATTAAGCGTGTTTTATGGCCGTCCGCTTGATGATACATCAAATATGGTAATGTGTACCTGAGGGGCGATGAGTTATTTGTTTTAAATTTCCATTTATACCGAGCTTTCTCTTTGATTAACGCTTTTTTTCTATAGTTATACGACGCATACACATCGGAGAGAAAAGCAGACGTAATAAAATCTCGACGCGAGAAGCCATCGACAGGCAGTAAATCCGCGTATTTACGCTTTCGAGTGCTCTGAAACACGCGCGTATGGGATATAATAAAGCACAGCCGCTGCGCTAATGTGCGCGATCGCGAAGTGAACACACTGAGAACGATAACTACGAGTATATAATAAATCAAGCTTCCTTCGTTACGACTACACTCTAGCCTCGTTCGCTTTTACTTATTATACACTTTTTTTCTGCATTTCCACCCTGAAAGAATGCGTAACCACCTCTATATGCCCCCCTTTCTTCTGGATGTACGTAGAAAAAGTCACGCACACGGCGCATTTAACACCTTGACGACTATCACGACGAATACGCATCTAAAAATAAAGAGACACGAAGATCAGAGCGAACTGGGCTCGAAGCTGTCGTTTACGTTTATTTTTCTTTACAATGAGACGGGGATATCCGTCAAGCAGATTTTTGCAATTAAGAGGGAAGATGATCGAGCGGACGGGTTATGAAGCAGGAGTCAATTTGTGCGAGGGAGACGGCCGGACAAGTTTATTTCTGACGTCTAAAAGCATCTTCGGCCGGGCAAGTTTGAAGTCGATTGGTAAACTTGCACTCTCTTCGTATATAGCTCCGAGCCGATGACAAGTCGTGGAGAAATTTAGTTGCGAGAGTTTTCGGGCCAGTTTTCTCGGAGCTTATACTTCTTCTTCTTTCGGGTTAGCTTATGCGCTGTGGAAAAAAGTGGTGTATTATTTTGTGCGTAATTATTTAGTAGCGCTATGGAAACTATTTGAATGCATAATTTTATTATAATTTGTTCCTCGGATGACCTTCTGTCGTTCATGCTATAATTGCTGTGTATATTGAAGAGTAATTTTATAGCACCTACTGTTAGGTGAAAGGAGCTATTTATATTCAACATTATTTTCTACATCTTAAATTGCAACTCGAGTGTGCGTAATCGATCTTTGGTTGATAGAGTCGACGACGAGAATTTAACTATTGGACTTTGCTCGAATTTTCCGAAGTCTCTCAACTGCCTGCAGTGGCAAACTTTCAAATTCGAAACTTTCCTTCTTGCAGAAAATCAAAAAGACGTTGTGCATCTTCTGGAAAAAAATTAGGTCGTGCCTATACCTACCGAATATATAGACTATATATGCGCAACGATTATGCATCTGAAAACAATTACTAAGGGAAGCGGTATGTCGTCGGTCAATATGATTTCCTCTCTCGGCATTTCGACGCGTCGAAATCGAACGCGTGCACATAATGTCGCATTCAAGGTTTATGGACCGAAATCACATTCCGCAGTGACACGCGCTTATTCAAGCGGACAATTATACGCGCGTGAAAGATGACGGTTATTGGCTTTCCCTATAACTGTCCCGCTGTCGATTCGGGCTTTTTCAAACCCAAATGCTGATTCCAGAGTATTGTTATGCCTCTAACGAGGCTCCATACATATGAACGAAAGCTTCGAGAGCCAGCTGTCGTTAAAAAAATCAAAATTGAACACACAGCACGTGAGACGACGCATAAACAAAAACTAAACATTCCTACACCTATACTTGCACCAAATCCTCCGAAAGTGTGTGTAAAATACACAACAGCAGCTCGTCACCGTTTTGGCCGGTGTACAAAAATTCCGACAACAGACCTCGATTCATCTTATCCGGGATATCGCGACATCGAAAGCACACAGCAACAGCTTGTCCGTTATCGCCAGCATCCCGGTGGGAGAGAGAGTTTCGGTGTACAGTATGTAGTGCATTATAGTCGTCGTTTTATTGGCCGTCGCTCGATCTCTTGAAACGCGGCCACTCGAGCGCGAGCAGAGCCACTACTGAAGCTGTTTTTTTCCTCGCTTGCTCTCTCAGGAGGAAGAATTAAGTGGAGAACGCAGGGAAATAATCGCGGCTCTTTGCTTGGCTGGATTTAGGTTTGTACGAGTGGGTCTCGGGGATTTCTTCGAGTGGATAATGCGGTGATTTTGTGACTTTCCCGATGCTTTTGTTTGGTTTGCTTGAAATTTGATGATTTTCTCAGGGAGTGAGCACTTATGCTGGTCTGGAAGTTTTGGAACGTTTAGGAAAAAATTGTTGGTGGAAGTCGCAGAATTTTAGTTGAGTGTCTGAATCATACAATCTGAGCAGCTATCTTACTAACGATTTTTCTAACGAGATCACCTTACCTATCAGTGCGATGACGAAACGCATAAATATTCTCAGAATAGCACAGCAACAGCCATGCAAATATCAGACTCTCGACTAAAAAGTCGCAAGATGTGCCTCTCCGTCCAGGATGCAAATTCCCGAGAACTTGCCTCTCCAATAAAAAAAAATCCTCTCGCCATCCATATACATATCTATGCAGCCTCTCATCCCAAGCGCAAATTTAGGCAGAGCCACTCTCACGCCCCAAACAAATTACCACTCGTCGGAACTCGATTATTCGCTCGAGAAAAGTTCCGTTTTTAGGTACGCCGGAGAGGCAGTTATGGCCGTGGCTTCTTCTCAACTTTCGGCTCACGCGAATTTACATAGTCGAGAGATTTTTGCGCGGAACAACGAGAGACGCGGTCTAGTCTTTAATTCACGGCGAGTTCGCTCTCGGCGTAGAAGTATGTAGGTATAAGAGCTGTTGGTTTTGCGGTTGCCGAGCCTGGTGGGAAACTGCGGTCCACGAATTTACACATCGGCGACGAGAGGGAATTAGCCAGGTATGATATGTGGATTAGCTTGTGCCTTGGTGGCGAGTCGCGGTTTTGTTCGACGAGAAGGTTTTCACTGGTGCGAAGCGTTCTGTTTTCTGATTCGGTTATTTTTCAAACACAAGCTTTTGCAAATTTATCACTCTTACAGCGATAAATTGAATGATATTCGGTTACTCGCGTTCCTTTTGAATATTACCGATGAAATTCGATCCATCGTCACAGTATGTACTCGCAATGTTTCACCTTTCAAAAGAATATACAGAGATTTATACACAGTATTTTTTATAATCAGTCAAAGCGAAATTTACGATACGATATTTTCGAATAAACCCCGCTAAACCGGCCTTTATTATTCTTCTCCGCGAATTTATGGCTCGACCTTTCATTGTTCCCCTCATCGCTTATTTTTCCCTCACCTCTCTCTCGTAGCTTCGACTTTTACAGAGTACATCGTAAAAAACACAAAAATATATTTCACTGATTTCACTTCGCAGTAAAGGTACAGCTATACCGCGTATATGAATTTTTACTGCACCCGCACCTTCGGGAAAACACATCCGGGCCCTCTGCTTCCGCTGAAATTACGACTGGAAATATCTGGGTTGAGCCTCCGCCCTAAACAGTATCGATAGAAATACGCACGCGGACGATTTTTAAATCTAATAACGACACCAAAAAAAGAAATCTCACACATGCGAAGCTTGCGCTTTTTGTATCGATCTCACGAGGAGGGTATGGAAAACACACGAGTCGCGCGATAAATTCCGTATTTCATTGGCCGAGAGCAGTTTTTGCCGAGCCGCTTCTCGACGTATAATGGCGCTATATTACTTCCCTAGCGGAGATGTGCGCCGGCGTTTCGGTGCGCGACTACGAATTTGCTGGCCGAGCTTGTGCGGATGTCAAACATATTTCCTGCATTTATCGCCGCTGCATACTTCTCCGAGGTCGTATAAGCGGATGAGGTCTTTGTTTTCATTTTGCCGGCGTTCAAGGATAGGCATCCGCTTGCAGCTCATATCCCAGATTCTATCGTGGCTGATGCACATGCATGCTTGGCTCACGACGTTTCGTTGCTCTCACTCTCTGGGAAATGTGCTTGCTTATAATGCGGGTTTCATTTATTTCCAGACGATGAATCTTGATTCTTGTTGATTACGAGTCGCGCTTTTATTCGTGTATTCTCAATGTCGATCTAATTTTAAGAATGAATTACAATGAAAGAACAAACGGACAAGGAACTCAAATTCGTTTGCAGCAGCTTCGGGGCAAGAAGTCCAATGAAATCCAGCGCATGAATGATTCATTTACAACATGGATATTCTCCCCCTGCATTCTCTTCTTTGTTTGCATCGAATTACGTATGCACGGAAAGAAAAAAGAGCGACGCTACAGTATAGCATAGCTAGTCGTAAAAGGAAACCGTTTTGGACTGGCCTCCATCCCTCCCACCGCTTACACTCTAGAGTCTCTGCCTAGCGACGCTAGGTGGCGTATAGGCACTTTTCTATAACCCTCATCAGGATTTGCCACAGAAGGCGTTAATAGCAGGGTTAGCCGCCTCTGCCAAAAACATCTTTGCCAATATAGACCTGCCGCTTGAGCCGCTAATGCTATCTTACTTCATAAATATTATCTCCTTGCACGTAGAGCAAATTCGCCGTTGGTGTTTATCTATAGGCGTCGCTATACATATACAGGAGCTTCTAGTCTACTTCACATCACATACACATTTAATCTCGTGACTTGGTATCACATTCAACCGAAAGACTAATGAAAGTTCACGCAGAATTACGCCATAACTCCTTCAGTATGCGCTTTTGACTGCGTGGGATTAAATTTTGTTTAATTATCCATGAAAGAGGCAAGCTACGGCCCAATAATGAAACAGTAATGGCAGTTAGTGCTGCAGTACTGGTTGTCAATAATTGCCCCAGTGCTGACTCCTTTACTGAAATGATAAGAACGGCCCAGGGGTGTAAAATGTATACTGGCCCATAGCTTTCAACCAGTACTATCTGTACTCTCGCAAAATCCCGTTATACCAGGTTCCAGAGAATTCGCCCAAATAAAACTATGAAACTTCAAAAAATTTTAGGTAATAAATACATGAAAAACATGTTTTATAGTAAGATTTGGATTTATTGAATTATGTTTACATATATGGTTTAAATAACCTTAAATCTTCGTAGAAAACGATAACATAAGCATAAACATAACTTTTTAACAAAATAATGTTCATCAACTGATTTTTTTTAAGAACTGCGATTTTGCTTGCCCTTCTCTCTATCAGGTGCACCGGAAAACCAGCGTGATGCATAACTTGTTATGCTTTCCAATCTTACAGCAAATTTTTCATTAGAACTTTACATTTTATATAGTTTTAGATAATCAATTTTTAAATATTCATACCGGTCAATATTTTGTAGGTGTTGGTACTGCTGAAATCCAGCTATCCCTGGCCCTTAATTTTTCTTCCGCAAGCTGAATAGTTAGTTTGGACGGCTTTCGTGATAATGGCCTTCAAAATTTTCCCAAGCGCTACCTTGAAACAATCTTCTCGGATGTCCAGTCGAACCATTCTAGTTTTCTGGAAAAAAATGATGAACACAAATAAATATAATAATCCATGACTTTAATGCTAGTTGTATTTTTAAATTTTAGGTTTTGATAATCACTACGAGCTAATTTTAAATTTTGCTCGTAGTGATTATGCCAAACCTAAAGTTAACAAATAAAAATATATACGCGCACTTTATTAGTGTAAAGAAGTAAAAAAGAAAAATAATAAATATGTTGGTAATTACCAATGCGTTTTTTTCCTTCATCCAGGGCTAAAGTCTCATCGAATTGTTGAAATTCCTCTTGCACAGAAAAAGGGAACGTCGGAAGAATTTGCACCCCTGCAGCCTCCAAAAATTGGCATATTCATGTTGAGGTTCTTTAAAAACTCGCGCAAATCGTATTGTATGTTGGCCTTGATACGATTTATTTTTTTGCTTAAATTCGTCTCTAGCTCTTCTAAGTCTTTCTTCGTTATAAGTGCACGACCTTCAAAGAATAACGCAATGTTATAAATGTGTATTGTTTTAGAATTACGCGTTGTAAATACAATTTTTAGGCTAGTTGTTGACTTACTTTTTTTATTTACTGGCTCTTCAGTCTCGATAACCTCAACTTCATTGGCTCTTTTTCTGGAATTTGTCGGGGCGGGTTTTTCAAGCACAGGTGGAGGCGGCAATTCATCAAGCTCGAATTCAGCTTCAGCACTTTCAAGCACACGTTGCGGAGCATCAACACCATTGCCAATGTGTTCGTCCATATCTGAGCTCGAAATATCTCCCACCTCGAATGATTTTTCTAGTCGTCGCATCCCTTGTTCATAGTTTCCTAGAAAAATAATTTATGTATAGCCTACAACAAGTTCAATATCACTCGTATCCTGTACTCGGCGTACATATGATTTTGCGTACTATATGTTAAAATATTAAAATTTACTCACTTGCTTCTTTTAAAAGCTCGAGTTCATATGCAATCCAGTCAATGTCGGGATCTTTCTCCGATTTCACCCAGTCAGAGACAAACTTGTAATCGTTGCTCGGCGGATACACGCAAAACCACGTATATTGGTTTTCATACAGCCAAGAGCGTGGCACAAGTTCGACGGCTTGTTTTCCGTTCTTCAGCGTGTAATTTTTGAAAACAACTATAGCAAACTTAGTCGAGGCGCGTAGTGGCATTTTGAACTTTCAAAAGTAATCATCGTTTCCTTTTGGGTTAAGTTCGACAGGGCAAGCGCTCCAGTTTTCGTACGTGTGAAATGAGCGCGAAAGATAATTAAACAGTCCATAGCAACAAAGTCGAGACAAAAGAGAAATTAAATTCGAATGCGGGTTGAATTTTCATAATTTTTAAAAAACGTTGAATTATCGAAACGTATAATGGAATTATAATTTATAAATTGTAATATACTCGAGGTAACTTATTTTTTGATACGATGTGTTCAAAGTTTTACTTGAGTTTCGCGCAGGGAATGTCAAAAAATCGTATGTGCACATGCACAGAATCAAATTTTTAATTTGTAAATAAATAAGCAATAAAGATTCTTTCTCGTGTTACACTCTTTTTTATTCGATTTTATTATCAAATATTCACATGTGAAGTAATTCAATTATATAACACTTTGTAGTGATCATTATTTTTAAACATTTTTTTTAAATATTATCACAATCGTGAGTTTTTAACGTTTTCGATTTTTTACAAGTTGTTGCACACCAACATTCTTTGATTCACACGGGTATTCAAAAGAATTTTCACACTTTAAATAATGACCTTGCATTTTCAGCGTTTGTCCATCAAAGAACAATCGATTTATTCCTAAAATTCGACCGTTTTTCAAGGAAACTACATTGTTAGGTTTCACAGTTTTTATAGTATTTTCTCTAAACGTTATCTCTAATAATTCACACTTCGTCATTCTTTCCTAAATAGCTTTTCGCATTTGAGAAATCCTTTTTTAAACATCTACTAAACACATAATTTTTTCGAACAAATTTAGTTGTGACAGATTGCATTTCATGTAATCGGCGAGTTACTTGAACTAAAGGATTGTTTGGACTCCGAATCAACTTACGGATTTGACCGAGACATTTTTCAAATGGAAACGCTGAGAAAGATGACAGAGAAGCGTTCATGTATTTGACATCACTTGCAACGTGAATTAGGTTATGAAAGTTCATAACTTGGGAATCATTGCCATACATCTTAGGCATTAATAAGAAAAATTTCTTTAGTAAAGTATCTGCATAATCAGCTTGACTTACAGCAAGCTCTTCATTAAATAGAATTCGACTCGCAACATAGAGTAACAATAAATGTTTGTACTTATTTGTTGTTATAAATTTTTTAAATCAAAAAGGAAGTATGTACAATAAAATAAATCTATACTGTGTGGCTTTCCAATGACTCTGTTCTTGTAAATTAAATGATTTTCTTTGAAATTCCATAGTAATATGCGGACTTATATCTTTCAAAATTCCTTCTAATTCACATTTTTGTTTTGAACCTAATTTTTTTTACTACTTTTATCAGTATATTTTTCAAAAATTGATTTCATTATACCCAAGTGGAACAAATGCATTGAGTCCAAAAAAAATTGATTGACCGGATCAAAGTTTGGTATTCGAGCCACGGGTGAAGTCACATTTGGTTGGTGATGTTCAACCTTTATTGTTTAACCATTTTTTTACGCTTTTAAAACGTTAAACTTTTACTTGACTCTGCTTCGACCGTGAATGATTGACAACATTGATTTTTAACGTTCCATTTCCCACTCCCATTAAGAACTCAAATATTTAAAATTATCATGTTTACTTCAAAATTTACTTTTGACCACTAAAAATTTGTTAACGAATGTTAAACAAGCATCCTAGTGAGAGGCAAGGGGACTCACAGTAAACAAGCACCCCAGTGAGAGGCAAGGGGACTCACGTTAAAAAAGCACCCCAAAGGGAACATAATCCTAATACGTCCACGTCGTTGTTCCTGGGTAGCGCTGAAATTAGGGAATTATTTTCTTTTCAAGGTAAATATTTTCATGGTCATTGTCACATTGGGTTTGAATATTCATCATAAAAGTACATTAACTACGATTATTCTATCAGAAAATGCGATTAAATTGCAATTACAGTATTTCTTAACATTTGACCTTGAAATGACCTTGTGAAGGTCATGAAAAAAATTTTGAAATACCGTTTCGGACGTAAAATTTCCTGTTCTTTCCAAATATGCTATCAAAAATAGGGGTTCCTATTTAAAAAAAATTTGACCTTCAAATGACCTTGAAATTTGAGTTCAAGGTCAAAACTAATTGCACAAAAAGATGTCCCCCTTGATCCTGGACAACTTTCATCTGAACAATTTTTCTGTTCATGGCTTAATTTAGGAGTTATTAGACTGGTTTGATTAAAATGGCCCACCCTGTAGATCAAAATGTAAGAGTTAAGGTTAAGTATACGTAAAGGTACAATCTAATATTGATTTTATAAATACGTGTGAATTTTGATTTTGTTCACTAACTACCTGATCGAAACTTTCACTTGCACAACTATCAGTCGATTTGGCCATAGTAATAGATTTTGTGTCATTTTCATCGTAATGTTCATGTTCATATACACGTTCAGCGTTTATTTTGGAATCTCGAAAACTAGTCGTTTTAATAACTTTTGCATCACTATCAGTTTCAGAGCACACTGAAGAATGCGAACTGTGTTTGCTCGCAGATCCTGAAGAAATTCTTGCTCTTTTAAGAGCTCTTTTTTTCACATACGTGTAAGGTAACTTAGTCATCTTTCTTGAAATGCTATACTTTTATTTATACCAGAAAGAGGTTAGTCAGGTTATGGATGTGTTTTTGTTTTGATCAATAGCAACTACGGGCGGAATCGAATGAACTTATAACGCGAGACGGTTTCCAAATATTAAGCACAACTACAGTTCGGCAATCTTTACTAGGACTATGCATTCATCCGACACTGGCTAGTTCTTATCAAATCAGTAATGGGAAAATAGTCGAGCCAATACAGGCGGACAATAAATCGTCTACAAGTAAAAAGCCAGTACGGGCCCCCGTACTCTCAGTCTCGGTAGTTCTTACATGGATAAATTTATATTTTGTATAATTTGTACGGCTCGATTTAAAATATAATTTCCACAAAGAGGAACTCCCACTTGGATCTGCATAAGAAAGAGAGAGAGAGCGGATGAAAGCCCGTACATTTGGGTCACTACTTAGGCACAGATTATACGCGCGCAGTATTTCGTTTATTTATATAGCTTTATAACGAGAATCGCGCGCTTTTTCTCGCGACGCTGCACCTTAGCTCTCGGGAAATTAATCGCCCGACCGCGAATTTATGTTTGCTAAACGAGTTCTTAATCACTCGCTATAAGCGCGTCCTTGTGTGCGCAATTTTTAATTAAATAACGCGATATCGCTATTAATTTTCCAAGCTCGTATAATCCCGAACGTCATATTGTTATAGCGTGGGTTATTAAATTTCACACAGGGAAGCTCAAAAATATTCTAAAATTACGTCGCAAAATAACCACAAGCATCGGTTTTAATTACGCGAAAACCACGTTGCTACTGCGCAAAAAGCGAGGAAAATCTCGGCGAACGATACATCCCCTCACAAGCATCAAGGCTCCCGCAAAAACTCGCGTCGCTGCGGAGAGGCGCGTTCGGTCTGCCGTGAAATCGCTAGAACTCGACTTTGTTGTAGATTTTTCGTTCGCGCTCTGTTCCCACTGCTCGCGTTTATAACTCGTTCTTTTTCTCTCTTCCTTCGACGCCAGGGACAGAAAATGGCTGGTGTGCATAGTCCGTGAGAAAATTGCGCGGGAGAATAACAGCGAAAGAAATTTTTCGCCCAAGGAGTAGCGGAGGTCTGCTCGCGAAACAGGTTTCTGCGCGTGAGAGATGGTTTTTACGGGGGTGGGGCTTTCGTGCTCATGAATTTTTCGTTCGGTTAAATTATACGCGGGGACGAATTGCGGTGGCGGAGAGATGAAATAAGTGCACAGTCGCGCTTTTGTAATTCGTTTCTTTGGAATTTGTTCAAGAATGAAGAAAATAGGGGAAAAAGTGGCATTGCGATATTCGCAAGGACCATCGCGTGATAAAAGCGAAAAAGTATAGGTTTTGTGGATGTATTTTATCGGAATGCGGGCTTCTAGTGCAAATAACGCAGGCTTCATTAAATATTAAGGCAGACGTGTACATAGAGCCTTTTTAATATATAGGCTTTATATTTACGCTGCAGCTACGGTATATAAAGTGCCTCGAATTTAGGTCGGCTCCCGTTTGAGCGAAATCTCTGTTGCATCGGCGACAGTTTTAAATACGCATTTAACGTTCATTAAGCAAATGGCCGATAAATCATCGGATTTTATTGTAAGCGATTATGTACTCGTTACTTTTTTTCTCTAATATTAATGCGTTGATTAATTGTAAAATCGAAATTCAAAATATACCCTTTACAATAGAATTTCAAACATGTAAATTCCGCAAGTTACTAAATCTAAAATAATTACAACCGAATTCCAGAGAGAACGAGGAAAAATTATAAAAAGAATCAACCCTGTGACCAAAGTTTCGAGAGGTTAATCCGCAATCGAGAGCTTAGCGCGTAATCCAGTATAGGAATTCACGACAATTTTTTCGCGAAACTTTTCGAATCGCCCCTTATATACACGGCTTCTTTTCTCTCTCGTTAAGCATTCAGCGCAAAACTTTTCGGCTTTCCAACACGGAGAAAGTTTAATTTACCTATTAAAAGCTCCGAAACAAAAACGATGTGCTTCATTGATTGCGCATTATTATCGTCGTTTTAAACCGCTCGGATGAGACGTAATGGAAACGTGATTGACGCTTCGCGTCGTGGCGCGAGCGCTGACGCGAATATTACGTCGTCGATGTATACACTTGATAAATCGATAATACACCGGCCTCGTGTCGCCTACGCGTGTGCACCGTAAATATCCCGCCTTCATAAGCAGCACATAGTTTCAGTTTGGGAAGCAACAGTTCGCCCGTGTGTGTATACGTATAGCTGTATGTACATGTTAATTCGAAACAAAAATGAAGAGGACCTATTGTATTTCAGTAGATTAAGTCCGGGACTGTTCAGACGATGTCCTGATACCTTTTCCGTGATAAATAATCTTTCGGTACACACGCACACAGGCCTGTCAAAAAAGATCGATGAGAAAACGTTCGATTGCACTCATCCGTCACTTTAAACATCACCCCGCAGCGGAGTCGGAGATCGACGGGGATGATTAAGTTAGCCGTGTAAGCCAGAAATTCGAAGCCGCGCGCGCTGCGAGCGCACCGAGGAATTAGCCAGAGAGAGAAATTAAATTTCCTTTATTTAGCCGCTGAAACAAGATTGCGGTGGTGATATACCTATACAACTTTATCCTCTCGAGCTACATAGCCATAGGTCAAAGTAGACAAAATTTTCACGGAATTAAGCCTCTCTCTCTCCTGAGCGCGTGGACCAACGCTTACCTTAACGATCTCCCTTCATCGCCGAGCGCGAGTCGTTAAAATGGACCGTTTAAGATAAACTGCGAGAGGCGCTCTGAAGTACGAAAATTTTAATTGGATCCTTTGATAGCGTCCGTTTTGGCGCCGAAATGCAACGTTGTGTTCGTTGTTGTTGATAAAAGCTTGCGTGGTATGCAGAGATTAAAACAGTCGTTTTCTTTTTTCAACAAAATAATGTTGAACCAGAGTTTGATTGGATTTTGAAAAAAAATTGTATCTTCCTCGACGTTGATGGACAGGCGTCGATCGCTCTAATGTAGATACGCCGAGTCAGGATTTATAAAAATTCGTAAATTTATAAAAACTAATAGGAAAAAGCGAAAAAGAAAATTATAAACTCCGATTCTGTCGCAGCCTCTCGAAGAAAAAAAAACAAGTCTCCTCCCCCTCGAGAAAAGCTCCAAACTTATACCTACGCAGCAGCGGCAGTACAAGCTTTGACATAATTCGGTAAACACGCGAGAGTATATTCGAAAAGAGATAGTCGTCGTCGCGCATATATATACATAAGCGCATATATAAAGGATAAAGACAGGCGCACTATACACATATCAGTAAAGGGAGAATCGAAGAAAGCGAATTGCGGGACAAAAAGAGAGTGAAAGAGAGAAAGGGAAGTCGAGCTACGCCGTTGCTCCAGTGCGTTGCCATGGTGACCCCCGGGATGCCCGGGATTGGAGCTATCTTTCTCTCTCGCACTTGTGTGCTCTCTCGCAACGTGTATTTTCGCTGCGTCTCTCTCTCTCTCCCACACATACAGCCGCCTTACATTTCACACGTGCTTCTCACGCGGCCGATTTCTCCTTCGCGCTCGGACTGCTAGATTATAAGTATGCTATAAGTGCATCTATGTACAGGGCTTACATTGGCCTGGGAGAACGAAATTTTTCGAGGAGCGCGTTTCTGGAGCGAGAGAGAATCCGATAGAGGAGTTTGATGGATTTCGACTGTGCGCAGGAGTTATAGGTCGATTGGATAAGGCTCTTCTTTTTATTGCCGGATATGTGATCCTCATGTAGAGCGTATAGAAATTGAAATCTTGTTTGCAGTTACTTTTTTTTCTCTAATGCCTTCGCTTATAATATATTCCTCCGTGATGGTCGTCCTATACGCTCGACGAGTTACGAGTCGAAGGACGATATTCGACGTGATCGAAAAGTTGGGAAAATTCAATTTCCTGCAATTTCTGACAGCCAACGCGTACAGCAGGGAAACTTTTTCGCCTCACGATGCGGCGATCAGTTGATGTGCGGTTCGAGAGCGCTGTATGCGTCGACGTTTATTTGAATTCAAAACAGCTAATGGTAACTCGAACTTTCTCGGGTTGCACGGTGCCTTATACAACTACGCACCCCTGAAATTGGAGCATATTTGGCGCGTGTTTATCCTCTCGTCTTCTCAAACACTCGTTCGCGAGAGCGACGCGAGCGACGCCTTTGCATTTGAAATTCTAGTTTTCAGAGAATAAATATTGACGCTCGCGCTGCATGCATCCAAGATGCGCTTGGCATTTTCTCCGCATTTGCTCTTTTATTTCGTTAATGTATGAACTCGGAGAGACGTCGAGGGAGAATCAATTTCATTTCTAACCATACATTTCGCGTATGTGAATCGATCAGTGGCACACTTGTGAAAATGTCGTGTTTGCGAAGCTCGCCGAAAGTTGAATATTTGATAGGTCGTGTATGCTCTTTCTCTGGCGTATGTGCCTGTCATATGCGCACGTATTGTATTAGTTGGTGAGTTATATTCAAAACTGAGTAGTTCCAAAATTTCAAAATATTCTCATTTCGGTGAATACTGTAACGCTGATTCAATAAAATCATTCAGCGTGTACTGATAAGTAACTCTTTAATAAAAGTCCCGTTAAAAGTAAATAAAGAGAAAGATAATTTTGTTAAAATGCATTTTTGCTATTTAAAAAAGCCATAAAATTATTATGAGCATGACCAGCGAGAATCAGCGATCAAAACAAAGTAGTCTTGAACCAAACCTTTCCCTGCACCATTCAAAGCCATCGTGTTATTCCGGTCAACGAAGGTAGATGGCGCATGGGCGCTTTCCTATTTCCCTCAACACTATCTGCGAGCCAAGTGCATATATAGCGGTTTGAGTCACCTCTATGCCGAAACTGTATTAATTGTTATAGGCCTGCTTGAATCGCTCATGTTATAACTGAAACGCGATACGATTACATTCATTTTAAAATGGCATCATTGTTTCGCGAAAAAATCGCCGACACTGGGAAAATCCCAGCTCTGGCCCGGTTGTAGAAATCGGTGCGCCAGTGTTGGCATACTGGCTCTGGGCCATAGTTGGGCCAATACTGTTCACATATTATCAAATGGCCTGGTGCCGGACCAGTACTCCATCCATATTTGCACAATTTTCAAAACATGATCAGCCTGATGCTGGCACACTCGCAGAAATTCCGCTCATTCCGACGTCGGAACAGTACTAGACCGATGTTACTGCCAACACTGTGCCGACGTCGGCATATCGGCGCGCAGTACTAGGCCGACGTCGGGCCGGACGTAAATTTTTTCGCGGGTGTTTATGAAAATATCCCAAACTCTTCTACAACACACCTATATACCACGCCTCTAAGTTCGCTCCTTCGATCTCATACCTGCAGGAAAAATACAAAGTCAGGTCGTCGCGGCTCTTTGATCTGCACACTATAGCTCGAAGCGGCCGATGACGAGCCTCCGTGTGTGTCCCGGGCCGCCTATATCCGTCCGTATAACGCTTTCAATCGAATTTTCCCGCTCGTTCGCCGGATTTCGCGGTCCCGGATATGGAGGCTATGTAACTCTATTCGGCGCAAGGGTAATTTTCGAGTGGGATTGACGCTTTTTGTCTGCTATAACTGCATATCTGAGGTCTATCGCGGCCAGTCAACTGGATATTTGGAGACTCGGAATTGACTCTTTCTTCGGTGGAAAGTCGATAGAGGAAACGTTGCCTCGGGGTATGTTTTTGCGAAAGAGGCACGGAACTGTACGGTAAAAAGTGCTTCTTTTTCGAAATTTGTTTTTTATGTATGCAGCTCTGCAGTATCCATCACGAAAATTCTTTACTCTCTTTTAGCTTGTAGAAACGCGTGTATTCGTTGCGAAACGCTGCGTAAGCTTCAAGACTATTCTTTTCGTTTAACTTCGAAAATAGTAATACATATTCCTCGCGAGAGATAAGTTGCATCTATTTGCGCAATACACAGAGAGGAGAGCTTAGGGAGATTTCCCCACAAGCCAAGAGTAGCTACAAAGTGGGCATCGATCAACGTCGCAAAAATGCTCCATATTTAAACTTCTCCTCCGCGCACACTTCGGAGACTCTCTCGTTGCTGACCTCAAAAAAGCTTATGAATCCTAAATGATCTTTAAACCGCTTTTATATCCAGTACCTCCTCGCCGTGCGACGCGTGACGCGTACATGTCTCGGATTAATAATCGCCGCGGATATTTTTTCCAAAGCTAAATAATTCTTCCTCCCGCGTATCTGTGATCGCCTTATACGTAAATAATTGAAACAGCTGTGCGCGGGAAAACCTTAGGCTATACCTTCCGCATAGACGTGCGATACGTGCGCGCAAAAGCGGAAATTCTGGGCTGCGTCCTTTCCGCTCCTTTCCCTATCTGAGATAAAAAGGCTCTTCATGTTTAGGAGCCCACTGCGCGCTGGCTTTTTACCATTCGCGCTTTACCGCGCGGCGCTGTAGCCTTCTTTGCGAGTAAGTGTTTCCCGAGCTGGTGAAGATCTCTCTCGCCCGACGACGCGCAATTTCTCTCCCCAGCAAGAGAGAGATAGTTTTTCAAAGGAGCCCAGATACGGATGCTTTTTCCGCGGATGAAAAGAGACCCGTTGTGTACTGTGTGTTTTTGGCCCTCGCGGTGCGGAATGGAATTGTAAACCGAATTTAATTAGCCTGAGAGAGTTTCGAGGGTTCGGGGAAAAAGTTCTCGCTGTGTATGGAGCGAAATTTTCGTATAATTAGAGAGAGGACGTATTATTTTTTTTTTGTTCGAGTACGTGAATATGGGGGAATAATTAATATATAAGCTAGTATAGCTCAATTTACGAGCAATTATATGTGAGCGAAGCAGCCGCGCTGCGGGAATCTAATTAAGCTATGATAACGGTGGGGTAAACAAACACTCTGGAATAGACGAGGGCTGATGCAAATATATTCGCTGACGATTTCATTGGATTAACCGGATTAAATGTTGAATTTATGCACATAATCTAGCCGCGCACTCTCTTTGCTGTTCATCATAATTAGCATATAGCCGTCAATATGCTCGTGGCGATTTATACACGCGTCAGGTTTAATAAGCATTATATTCAGGTTGGACCGTGTGACCCCTGAAAAAATAACGAAAGAAATCGAAAGAATCTTAATCCAACTCGGTTGAAAAATGCATCGAGGCCCGAGCAAATACACCATTTTACAATACGCCTTTTCTTAGGACTGTCGCATCTCTCGCGATGAAAATAAAGAAAAATCTGGAAGGAAAAAAGAAGCCGAGAGAGGCAACGAGCGTCGCATGAATAAACCAACGCGTTCACGCTCTCTTTCCTCTCTTCCTTGTCTGCCGAGGCGTCTGACCCATCCGGACCTTGACTACTCGCGTCTTCATTCTTGCGACTGCGCGCAGTTCGGCTCCTGAATTTTTCACGACGGATAATGCGCCGTCGCTTTCCCGACTAAGCAAGCAAGCGAGAATCGGCGAGTTTGCAGCTGCTGGATGAGGAAGCGTGTGCTTGTTTGCCTTGCAAGGGATGTATTTATCTTTGTTGCAGATAAGATGTTTTTTTTTTTATGAAAAATAGACTGTCAGTATCGTAAGTGGGAGATACACGACTGCGAATGCAATACTTGCACATTTTCAGCGATGTATCTGGAACACGTACAAAGCTATACATCCGCATATGCAAATTGAACCATCAGCTGTTTGTTTTCGAGAGTCGATATTTTAAGGCATTATATACCAGTGGATCTCTGTTTAATAAACTGATTACGACACGCTGTATAACAGCCTGTTTCGAGGCTGACATGCTCGATACGACATAATTCCCTCGAAAAGTTTCTACGTTTGTATTTCAAGCCGCGCTTACCCGTAGTTGTACGCGCAATAATTTACACTCTTTGCAAATTTATGCGCGGAAACATCTGTTACCTCCCGGCTAATCCGCTGCTCGTTTTGTCGCAAAAAATGCACGATTTTGCAAAATTTATCGCTCATACGCACTCGGGATCGCAGTACGAATTACAAAAGTTGCGAAAATGGAGTCACACGCGTACGCGAGGATTAATGCAGACAGTTAGGCGAACAATAGCTATTAAACATTCACTTATCAGCGTTATTGCAGCAGAGTCGCAGCATTTTGGCAGTGAAGTTCTTAAAATTAGTGCAGAGCGAGATTAAAGGATTTGCGTAACGAAAGTTGGTCATCGGTTTTAACTGGCTTCAATTAGCATAGAATAATCGAGAATCCTTATATTCGAGCTCGTTAAGCTTATCTGGCGTAATGCGAGTTTATAAAAGAGAAATATATGCCTCATTGAATATAATGGACGATTTGAAGATACAAACTTTTCCTTCTCTGAATTATTATCAAATCGACATTTTTCCTCTTCTACAGTAAAGAAACAGAAGAAAACAACTTAATCTCATAAATATTAAAACAGATTTCCCGAACGTCGGTCATATCCAGCACTGCGACCTCATCTCCTCATAAACCCGGAAAAACCAACAGCAATCCGTCGCATCTGCCAATTAAAGTCGTCCCTCGTGTCCCCTCCCCTAAGAAACATCAACTCGCACATCCTCCGGAAAAACAGTCTGGCACTGGCTGCTAAGCTCTGCCATATTCGCTCTGCACAGGCTCTGGCGTTCATGTATCTACGCATCTGCGCACGTCCCCCGACCCAATTGATCGAGAGCCGAGAGAGAAGTATCAGCTCCATATCTCTTGAGTCGCTGAGCACGTGCACGTATATATATAGTCCGTTATCTCGGGAATTCCGAGAGGAGTGAGCCAAGGCAGTGGTGTGCAGCTTCCTATCTCTCGGTACCCCGCCTGCAGCCGTAGAGACGTGGGTCGAGGATAGTCGTGGTCCATGTTTCGTTTTTGTCGTGCGCGAGATGCATTGTTCCAGATGTTTAAGGTGATTTTAAAGCTTCTGATTATTTGAGAGTGTTTTTGATGAGGGTTGAAAGGGAGGGGTTTACGAGATAGAAATGGGGATGGTGATTATGTTTTTGAGAAGGCATCCTTGGATTGTTTTGTGAGTAATAGGGTGTCGAATTCCGTTAGTTTTATCAGCAGATGCTTTCGAGAAGATTAGACAGGGCTTTTGAAGATTGAAGAGGATTGCGATAGCATAGATGGTGTAGGAGTCTCGCTTACAAGAAGTTCTCAAATCTCTTATCATCATTTATCGAACTGATTTACCGACCGTACACCGAACCATCGCATCTATTTTAATCCTTTGAAAAACCGTTATCCAGCAATCACAGAATCCCCTATAGCAGCAACTCTCCGCTAGACCACGAGCCAAGCCAAATCAGATTTCCAAAAGTTCTCTCTCGACTTCTCGCTGATCAAGCAGCGCTGATTATAACAAACGCCCGCGGTCGTCGGCAAACCGCGCTAAATCAAGTTACGCCTGCACTAGCTCCCCAGATATAATATTGCCTCTTCTCGCGCACTCGCGCAGCCGTACCTATATGCCGTGTGCTCGGAGAACAGATGATTTACGCATGACGAAATGTAATTTCCAAGTAGAAGTGATTACAATTTGGTTTAAAACTTCAGCTGGGGTGCGTCGAGCTGCTGACGTCGTTACGCCGACGAAAGTACGATTTCCCGAAGCCATTTATGACTCTCGCGTCATTAGCGTAATTCTGGCTTGACGCGTGCGCGATGTTAAAATTGCGAAACCACTTTTCCCAGCGAGCTTCAATCCCTTTCGCGAGGGATCACTGAACCTTCGCTCGTATTCCTGTAATAATTAATCGAGTTATCCAACTCTATCGTACGGAATATCGATGGCATATCGGAAATCCATACGACCCCGCGCTTCGTCGTAAAATCAAGGTATATATAATATCCCCCCGGTTTATCTTGAAAAATCTTTCCAGAAAAGAGAGTCTCCGCAGCAGCAGCTCTGATCTCGTTAAGCCCTCGGAGATTAATAAATAAAGCACTTCAATTTGCGAATCCAATCCGTCGGTCGCGCCTGAGAGTGAGGGATCCCATGGCTGCTCCGTGCTCTGGAATTCGATTAGGTCGCGACGATAATGCTGCGCCTCCGCGCACGCGACTATACCACGAGAATGCGCCGGATGAGCCGGGGAATGTGTACACGCGGGGGTGGTCCCGTTATGTAGCGCGCGGATGTAAGTAAGTGAAAAAGGAAAGGCTCTGCTCGGGATAGGTTTGATTAATGGATGGAATTTTTATTCGGGCGAGGGGAGAGGGGAGAGCCGACTCTGTTGTTGCTTGTGTTCTCCGTCGGGCTGCTGGAGCTTTTTCATATACGAGAGCTGGGCTGTTGGTAATAGACTGCGCGGTATTGTACGGAGCTCGTTTATAGCTCGTTGGAATTGATTTTATCGGCGTCAGGTCGCATTCATCGCGTGTGTTCTCATACCTAATGTTGGTCTAGGTATATACGACGATCTCGACAATTCTTACAACGAAGCATCGCAGCTATCTTTCACTGCAAAAGCGCAAGTGCAATTTCCAACTCACCATGCCAGGCGCGAAAGAAAATATTTCGGGTACATAAAAAGCCGTTTCTCAACTACTGCTTCCGAGATTCTTCACTGCATCGCCGTTTATAATACAGCTCCTTTAATTAAGAAACTGCATTGTGTCCGTTATGCAGATTCGCCGCTTCGAGTGTACCCACGCAGCGGCGGAAATTTTGCAATTCAATGAGCCGCGCGCGCGGCTCTGCAGCGGAAGTGCCCTGTTTGCTCGCAATTAATTGAATAGTTTATTATCGTCCATTGCAGCGAAATACAGCCTCTGGATAATTTTCGACGCTTGTATTACGATGATGAATCTATCTTCATTTGCATAACTGGAGGCGCGTGTGTGCGCGTGTTTATGATCATCTTGTGTTCCGTATAATACTGGAGCTATTATCAGGCGCAATCTCTCGAGGGTGAGGCTGGCGTCGTTTAGGCGAACCGGTCCAAAATTCTCACCGCTTCCGCGCGTAATTGGACCGCGAGAGGGTGGACTTCCCTAATTGGTCGTGTTATCAGTTAATCGGGAGTTGTGACTTGATTTAACTTTAAACTTGATCCGAGTAATGAAATCCGCCGAAAAATCACCGAATGAGCCGTATAAATTAGCATAGAATCTTCACAAGAATCAGCATCCACACGCATTAGCATATGAATCCCTGACCAAACGTCTCGCTTTCACAAACAAAAGACCGCACCTATTCTATATAGACACGCCTTTCTCGCGTGGATTCTCACAGCGAGAAAAATCCGCGCGCACGTTCATCCATCCCTCCTTTGTTTTTCCTTCTCTTTCTCTCTCCTCGACTCTCTGTAGCTCTGCTGCTCTATATATACCAAGTGGAGGCTGTGCGGTAGCGGTCATCCGACGCGACGGCGATCGATTGATAGGTGCGAGTGGTGGTTTATTTTCGTTGCTGCTGCTGCTGCTGCTGTTGGTGAAGGTCGAAGTGTGTACAGTGGAAGCCATCGTTGAGGTTCTCTTTTTTCCACAGTCGCTTGTCAGGAGCTTTTCAAGCCTTATTTAACGCGTCTAATGCGCGAGTGCGAGAGGCTTTTTAGGGACTACTGGGGAATTAATTGAAGAGGCGACACTTCTTTGGCTTTCTATCGCAGACACGATTGCGCAGTTGTGTGGCGTGAGCGAGAGCAGTTTGATTGATCGAGGGGAATGCGGTTAGCGCGAGAATTAAGTGTTATCGGGAACTCGAAATCGATTGCTTTTTTATATTCGCTTTACGTTTCTATAAGATCGTCTTGACGAGATTCGAATTGGCTGCACCACGACGACGTCTGTAATCTGGACTTATGCCTGGCTATAACATGGGAACGATAAATCGGCAAGCTCTTCGAAACTCGAAGTAACAACGTATACCCCCTGCAGTATTGCGCGAACACAGGCTCGTAAACCTGTCGACTACATACACGTATAGAAAACAGCGGGCGCTCGCGAGTACACGTGTTCGAGCTTATACCGGAACACGTCGAGCTCTGCAGCAGTCAATGAAAATTCCCAAAGACCAGCAGTGCCGCTATACACTATACATATCCCCGCAGCTGCAAGATCGCGTGTTCCCTTTTACATCAGAGCAGCAGCAGCAGCATAACACACAGCCCTAGGCTCTTTTCTCTTTCCTCTTTCGCGACGGAAATAGGCGAGCTCTCGTAACCCGTTTCCTCTCTCTTTCTCGCGCGCAATAAAAACAAGCGCCGCACGTCAATAATGAGGCGAGAATTTCCATTAGGCCGACCTCCTCTTTCTGGATATTGGTTTTTCCGCGGTGAGAGCATCATCTCTCTCTCTCTCTCTCTCTCTCTCTCTCTCTCTCTCTCTCTCTCTCTCTCTCTCTCTCTCTCTCTCTTTCGGGCGGATTCTAGAGGTGAAACAATTCCGATCGGCTTTTAAGAGCGAAAACGATTCGGGGAATGGCTGTGTATCCATGCGGCTGTAAGTGGGTCACAAGGAGAGAGTCTTTAGGGATAAACCGATGGGACGGTGTGCGAAGAGGCGATACGGCGATTGTTGCGATTATCGGGAGCCGTTTTACTGCACGAGCTTGTTACTACTGTGAATGAATGGCGTTGATGTAGTTATTCGCCAGATTTAATCGGGACATGTTTTAATTTAAAGTTTAGGCGGCGATACGTTGTTATTTATTTTTTGAATTATTTATGTTGGTGGGTTGTAAAACAAAAATATTATCACGCGGATTTTCATCTCAGCCGAGTGTAGATTATCAGCTTTCGCGTTAACGTACATAACGTATACTCGTTTCTGGGCGGATATGAGGATTTCCGAAGTTGTACAATAACAATCCCCCCCCCCCCCTCTTATGTCGGTTTATTGGAAATCAGCTTATGCAAATCGCGCTCTGTCGGCCCGGGAAATTTAACTTTACATTATAATAGCGCACGATATTTATAACCGGTGTACATGGTTAATTTTATGAAAACGATGAAACGCTTTAGTGGATTGTAAAATTTAACGTCTCTCGTCGCATATAAGCTTTAACTTTTCGTCGTTAGGGCAAGGCTGGATTTTGTGGTTCATCAAAAAGTTTCAGCGGTCGCTATAATTGAAAATCGATGTAGTTTATATGATTGCATTGGCTTTTGTCTCGAAAAGTTTTATTTTATTATGATAGTGGGAGATTTTTGGATAAGTTATGCCTTTTACCGATAATTACATCAGTATATAGCTGTATAAAAACATGTATGCTTATAATATTTTTCAGTCACTTTTTATATTGTACTAAATTCAATTTTTTCAGCTTAGCTTCTCTACTTGCTTTTTATACTTTCTATTTTTTTATCATTAGAAGTTTACAAAATATTTTTAATCTTTTTTCAAAATAATCTAGTCTCTATTATTACGTAGATAGCTGATTGAGTAATTAGTATATAGTCATATTTTTTATTTTGAATTTTGAAATAAAATCATGCATACTCTACTTATATTTATTTTTTATTGAATTTAACTATCTTTTAATTGTAACTTTACGAAACTTTACTATCATTTTAACTATACTTAGAATATAGGGTGTCATCTAGATTTACTAATCCATGCCAGTATCGTAAATAAAAGCTGACTATATAATATAAAGACTATTCTTTTGTCTACACTAGGAGATAATCGATTAAAAATTGTACTACTTAAAACTTGTACTTACTTGTACTTCGTTGAAGACCCTTACAGTCTCTATTAAATACTCGGAAAAAATACTTGTCTGTATGCTCTGATAGCGCGCAAACGCGTAGAATCATAATATTAGTTTGGATTGGTCGTTCCTTGGCTTAGCGACGATAGGTTGCGCATTCGGTATTTCTTATTCCTATCATCACTATCTTTATGTAACACGCGAACGATTTTCGCGTTTTTCGTACATATTAATAGGGACTAAAGTGACTCTTTTTTGACCGGCGGGCAAAAAAGTTATTTTAGCGGGCAATAAAAACCTTTATTGCCCGCATATTCAAACAACGGGCAATACTGGCCTTTATTGCCCGCAAAATTTTTTTTTTTTGTAATTTAAAAAAAAAGTTGATTTTGATAAATTTGCATTATTTATTTATTTTATATAATGTTTGAACAAGACAAGAGCACGGTTGCCGTGTCAAAAAATAGTCACATCAGTCCCTCTTAACACGTACGAAAAAACGCGAAAATACGTCCGCGCGTTACATAAAATATGGTGTGCACCAAGGGCTAAGTGGGCTTTTTGGCCTCGTGGATTTTGCAGTACTCGTCTGCGGCTCGTAAACGCCCTCGCCTTCTGTGTGCATTACATACCATGCCTACCTAATGAGATTTCTTGATTGGGTTGCTCATGCCATAACTGACTGGGAATGCGCCTTTTACTATTTCCATTGGATTGAGATTTTTTCATTAAATAACGATAAGGCTTTAATTCAGTATGGAGATAACTTGTTTTCGTAACAAAATGTAAATAGTGTGCTTACACACCTTTTCAGATTATACAACAATAAACAAAGTGAAAAATATCGCTGGCTCTGAACTTTTTTCAGAGTTCAAATTAAATCTTATACAAGTAAATTAATTTTGTTATAATAGTTATAAAAGGCATAAATTATAATTCTGCAAAAGTAGTACCTTCTTAAATCTCGTAGATTTCAAACTTTCACCATCAATATTCCGTCCCGTCCAGCTGTAACTGGAGAACTACTTTTTATTCTCCAACTAATCTTTCTCGCGCTCAACCGCTCGATAAAAACGCTTGAAATTTTCTCGAACCCGTATAAGACCAATCTCAAAAAATGTAATCAAGACCAAAATCCTGAGCACCTTTAGCAGGTTGTACATCGGAAGTATCCACTCTCGCGATCGATATCACGAAGAAAGAGAACGAGTTAACTCTCGCGATATCACGAAGAAAGAGAACGAGTTAATTATCCCTCAACCAGACCGACTTTTTCCCGGTGTATCGGTACTTCAAAAAAGTTGGGAACCACACCTCCATAATTCTCCCCCCATCTATCCACCCTCTCTTCACGTCGATTCATCAGTGAACAAACGAAATTTTTTTCCTTCACATCCCTTCATCCTTTCGCCCCTTTTTTAAGCTTTAAGCCGAGGTGAAGGCGTGCGCGCGCGTCCTCCTCCGCGTTTCGCGACCCAATTTACCGAATGCAATTAGCGAGATTGGATGATGTACACTCGAGCGAAGGCGCAGCGCGGGACATGTTTTTTTTTTCACGGCCCGGGGGGATAATTTTTGCGCACTTGCAGAAGCTGCAGCCGAGTGGATTTTCGCTCCGAGATGGGAGCGAAGCCTCTCAAAGAAGAGTAATTGACGAAGACGCGCACGCGCGTGTGCAGGGGGGGGGGGAGGTCATAATGGTCAGTGGTCATGAGGGTCACTTAATTATTTGGGGATCGCGAGGGCTATTCCGAGTTGGCGCTGCTATTGTTCTTTGGGAGATTTCCTCTCAGTAACGAGTAGGAGAAAGCTACGTTCATTTCGGTTATTGCATATTATGCGGGAATTAAATAATGACCTAAAATAGGTCCATAATTCATCAGAGGATTCGCTGAGTCCATTCTCGAAATTGTACTCCTTATTGTTAAAACTCGTTCATAAATTAGACTGCATAATTTTCCGGATGACGATGTGTTTCACATTTACCGAAAACGTCCCGTCACACTTCAATAGTCTATTGTGATGTATATGCTTTAGTTAAGGAGAAAGCGCAGAAACGTATATCAACAAAAAAAGTAGGTTACTGCGCAAGGCAACTGTAAAAAAACTGTGGAAAGTTTAAAAATAGACACAGATCAGGTTGCAAACGTAGTACTTCACGCCATTGTTATTAGTTACGAAAATTCTTTGAGTGCCAGAAAATTTTTTAAACGTCAAGAATATGGATTCTCGCCTATTATAGATAGGATTAACCATTATAATACAGCATTATAGATGATCATACGTGGCGATTTATTAGTTGACAAGCATGGAGTAGTTGTACGAGTCATAGAGTAGTTGACGTCAATCAGGTAAATAAACGTTTTCATTTTTTGTATAGGTATATAATAATAACAATACGCGCCTCGCAGTAAAAATGAAAACATTCCATCAGACTGCGCAATTAGCATGCAATCCGGAGCGTTGGAGCAATTTTTTACGTTGCTGTCCATTCATCAGTGAAAAATCGCTCAAGTGCGCGCACGAAAGCTTTATTTAGTGCTCCTATAACTTTTTTACGATTTTCTTCTTAACTAGAGTGGAGCCCGAAACTTTTCGGTGATTATTCAAGTCTTGAAAGCCTGGACTTACTTGTAGCGTACTTCATTATACTTTAAACGAGGCTTAAAAATTACACAGCGTTAAAGTTCATACCTTTATAGGATTGTTATATGGTCGAAATAAAAAAAACTTGAGGAAATTTTATCCAAAAAGCATACTGAGTATACAGTTTAGCTCTGATATCAAATTTACGATGATTTTCGGTCTTTCCGCCTCGAGGGCTTTTACGACTCAGTGTTTTATTATCTAGTGTTTGCATGCGTTTCTTGTTTCCTCGCCAGCTTTACGAGACTTCGAGGCTGTATGTACTCGATTCATTCGATAACTTTCCACGCATGCTTGGTATTTCCCAAGTTATATAAGATACGCACCAACTTGCAATGCACAGCAGTCGAAGTTTCTTAGAAGAGAGTAATACGTTTGTTATGACAATTCATGTTATATTACGGGGATTTCGCGAACAGAAATATTATATTGATCAGTTTGACTTCTCAAGCACTTGGTATTATTATATGCACGAAGCGTTTTAATTAAACGGGACTTTGAACTACTTACGCCTGGGAAGGTTTCGCTAATGGACTTAGAAAACAGGATAAAGCCAGGAGAGCTGCATAAATGATGGGATCAAAGAAAAAACGAAGCCGAAAGTACTTGAATACTACAGCGATTTCCGAGTAATGACGTTTCTTTGAATTAAAGTATAGCCATCAGCTGCGTAGTAAACTGGATATAGTACTCGAACGAAAAATTTCTCAAATATACGATTGACACAGATGCCTCAATTGAGAGAAAGAGTTATAAATTCAAAGCTTTCGTTTGAGTGTGAGCCAGAAAATAAAGCAAATTCTAGCGCTGCTATATTTCACTCCAGCCACTGTAGAGCAAAACAAGAAAAAAAACGAGTTCACCTAGTCGCGGGGGCGTCAAAGAAAGTGCACGTCTGCTGCCTCGTTCCCTTAAATATTTCCGCGCAGAAGAAACTCAAGGCAGAAAAAAACAAGAGGGCATGTAGCGAGAGAGAGAGAGAGAGAGAGAGAGAGAGAGAGAGAGAGAGAGAGAAAAGAGGGACCGGTTAAGAGGCCACTTAGCCGAGAGGTCACTGCGCTTCCTTTAAAGCGCATCGCATCGCGTGTGTGCATGATGTGTCCGCGCGAGTAGCATGCTGCTATGTGTCCCTCGAAAAAAAGGAGAGAAAAAACGACCGCGACATTTCTCTCACCTCTGCGAATTTCTCTCGTCATATTCCTCTCGCCACCTCTCGACCAGAATCCGTGCGCTGAATTTCTCCTTTCCGCTCTCACACTTTTTTTCTCTCTCCCTCTTGTATGAGCATCTTGCGAACATTTGGCGAAAGACACCTTACTCATGTTATTTCCGCTCTCTTGACTCTCTCGCTGCATACGTTATTACATACTATACTTATGTGACAATTTTGCCATCATACTGTTCTCGAGTAGTATGATACTTTCGCCTGCTGCAGTCTGCACACTCGTTCCATCTTCTTTTTTCCAGCAAAGGTTATAAACGTAGATTTTACATACACTATGATAAGGTTTGGCATTTGTTTCAATACGTACATATTTATTATAGATTCAGAATTTTGCACTCTCACTATCTCTAGACTGGTTTGCTATGATATTATCTCTCTCACTACCTATCCACTCTCGTTTACCGACCGAATTCTCACTTATCGACTGGGTTACCTAGTCGCACACCTGACACCAATAGAAGACCCCTTACAACTCAGTCGATAAGATAGACCCGATCACACAGCGACGTCTTCGCGTGCGCGCGAGCAGAGAACAATAATGCATCGAACAAAAAGACAAAGCGAGCTGTAAAACGTCGGAAAAACACGACGGGACACTGACGCGGACTCGAAGCTCGAGGTGTTAAAGGCGCCGATTGTGCTTGACTTTGGCTTTGCAGAGGCGGAAATCGAAGATCTCGGAGGAGTTTTAGGGGGCTCGGGGACAGTGGGCGTTGGGATCCGCCATCGGCCCGAGGAACTGGCTACTCTCGCGGCCAAGACCCGTTTCACCCGTAAGGAGATACAGATGATCTACCGAGGCTTCAAACAGGAGTGTCCCACTGGCTACGTCGACGAGGACGCCTTCAAGCACATCTTCTCCCAGTTCTTCCCTCAAGGCGGTGAGTTTTACGCGAAAGCAGTTTGTCGCATTTTACTGTCTGGTATAAAAGTGGACGGATCGCTTGGCTCGGCGGACTTGCAGCTATTATCTCGGTTTTTCTAACAAATAGAATTTGTTGGGTAATAAATGAATTTCACCCCAGTTTTCAGTTACTCAGCTGTTTGAGTCAAAGATAACAATCGCTTACTTGTTAATTAAGCTTCTTTCTTTGTAGTCCAAGCGAGAAAGAACAAAGTAAAGTTTTTTATTTTATTACCAAACAACAATGAAATCAAAATATGAAAGTATGGCTCAGACTGAACCTGTTGAAAATAAATCACAATTACAAAACGCATAAATGTTCAGCTTAAAGAGCCAGCAATCGTATTATCTCGAAACAAAACGAGCGTCGAACAAAAGGCGAACGTCGTCTAAAATCTCGGAAACGACTATAACAGCTACAAGCCCGTCTGAAAGCCAGGCAGCTCAATATCTAAACAGAACTGCAAACACCAACAAGTAGGACGTTATTGCGACAACGACGCAGGCTAGCATTCGCGCACACGAAAAGAGTCGAACGTGACTGCGGCCCTCTAGAATCCCCGCTATTATCTTTCCAACCATTAAACTCAGTCATCGACCATTAGCGCAGCTGTACTGCCGTAATATAACTATATACGTACGCGTGTGTATATACAGCAGAACAGCTCGCCACAAGGCTCGGGCGGAGCTTTAATCGTTATCTCTAAGAAATGCCTTATCCCTCTGAGTTATGGCTTCGGCAATTAACACCCGGTGCTTGACACTTTACGTGCATTTTATCACACGACCCGCGAAGGAGAAGAAGTAATTGCGCTCGAGAGAATATTTTTCAACTCGCGTTAAAAGGTTTAATTGTTACGAGAGAGCTTTTTTAAAGCTTCGTTTCGATGACTGTGTTGCGATAATTTGTATTAGATCCGCGAGCAAGTATAGCACAGCAGATATGTTATATAGTCTCCGTAGTGCGCTGCACGAGTTTCGACGGCATGACTAGCAGTTTGTTGTTGCGCTCCAACTGAAACAAATCCTTAACGAGCTTTCGGCTAGCTCTTCCCCTCTCTCTCTCGTAACTTTAAATTGCTGTTTTCATTAACGCAGTTATACACCATCAAAGTTACGCCGTTATAAAACCCGCGTGTACGATTCGTCGCTCGACAGCATCCACCCACGCGTCAACCCCAACCCAGGAAACGATCCGCCTCTCAAATTTCATCAACAAGTCGATCGTTTTCTCGGCGTAACTATAGGCTATACAAAGGCGCCTTTTGATTTATTCGCGTCTTCCGCGAGTGCAGCATTTATCTCCCCATTGTCGCCCGGCGTTCGTTGCTCCGTTGTATACACACATCAAACGACAGCCCTTGCACACAATAGCGCATCAGAGATCTATATCGTTCTCTCCACTCTCCCACAGATGCGAGTCAATACGCTCACTACGTATTCAACACGATAAAGCAGAAGCAGACGACCGGCAAGATAAACTTCGAGGTGAGTGACTCTGCGAATTTCGATGTAAATATATATAACTTCTCGAATTTTTGCCCCGTATAATCTTACACCAAAATCGAACACACCGCGGGATGAGGATGATGCGACGCTCGTGAAATATGCATGACGTCACTGTGGCCTTTGAAGCTTCTCTCTCTGCGATGCAGTGTTTAGAGGGGCCGGTTCTGACGTCACACAATTGCACTTTGCCCGGCTTGCGGATCGTAAGGATGGAAAAGCGACGCGGCTGATTTCGCGCGCGCGTATATTGAATTTATGAATATCGATGGGTCTGATTCGCTTTATTTTTCTATTTTACGATGTGTAAAGCGGCTGCTTTTTCGTCGATGTTTAAAAAAAGCAACCATCTAATGCACTTAATCGTACAAAGCAAGGCGCGCGCGGTTTAAGTAGTAAAGGCGTCGATATGGTCAGGCGCCGCCGCTCTCGGGATATGGAACTGCTCCTGTTATTAACGCTCTTTAATATCTCACTCTCGGCTTTTTCCGCATTGTCCGCGAGAATAATCGATCGCCGCCCTCGGATTATATACCGCAAACGCGGGCGATTCGAAAATATATACGACGATGCGGAATAATAAACGTGCGCCGCATCGTTGATGCAGGATATATGTATACATGCGGGATCCTGCAGTATATTTTTTATATTGGAAAATAAAGAAGGAAATTTAATCGATAACTATGCGGACCACAGGAATTCCTGACGATCCTGTCGAACATTTCACGAGGTTCGGTCGAGGAGAAGCTCCAGTGGGTTTTCGGGCTTTACGACCTCGACGGGGACGGCCTCATCAGCAAGGAAGAGATGCTGGACGTAGTTGGCTCGATCTACGAGATGCTTGGACGATACACGACGCCCCACATCGCCGAGCCTCACCAGGCGGCTCGGGAACACGTCGATCGCATATTTCATGTAAAGAACATTTTATATACCTTTTTTACCTCCGTTTCCTCGAAAATTCGCGCGCAATAACATCGCAGATACAAAAAAAGGAAGCCTGTCATAAAGCTCTCCCCTGGCGACACGGAAATACTCTCAAGCTCGCGCGCAGAAAAAGTCGTCTCGGCTCGCTCTTTAAAGGGCGCAAAAAAAAGTCGCGAAACTTCCCACAACGACATCCCGAACGGAGAAACTCCTGACAAGCATCAGTACACTCACACACGTACGCATATAGAGACGTAATATACGTCGGCCATATATCGACCGTGTGGCGAGCCGTATAACTGTAGAGCATATCAGAGCGGCTGTGTACACGCTCGTGCGACACGACGTCGAGAGGGATGGCTTTTAGCGCTCATCCCTCCGCGAGCGGATTTATCTTTTCGTCTTATATGTAGCTGCCCGCTGCAGCATACAAACGTACGCGCGTGTGAGCTTTTTCTCGAGTAGTTTGGTAGTTTTTCACGCTGACTGCAACCGCGGTAATTGAGAGCTCGCGCGATTTCTTGCCGCTGGAAGATTTCGCGCGATCGTCGGTGATGTGTAGGGGACACATTGTGAGCGCGACGAGGCTTTGTCTCTGTCGTCGCGTGGAACGACGGTAAAGTTTTTTCTTTTCAGTTTTTTTTCTCCTTTTGAGGCTTTTGTTCTCCGGTGAGCTTTTATGCTTACGGATGCGTCGGAGAGGATATATCAGAGACGGGGATTAGGTGGAAAGGGTTAACGAGATGCTCGATGAAATGCGCTGAGAAGCTTTACGACGCGTTTGTTGAGATCCTTTCAAGTATTCCGTTTTATTTTAAGCTCATCGGCATTATTATATCGTTATAACGGGTTGCTCTATTGATAATCGATATTAATTATTAGTTAAGGATGTTCTGTAGAAACTTGATTTTCTTTAGAATATTACTGGTGTATTTCATCAGTATAAACTCAACGCGAAGATGAGCTTTGAATAGATGTATATTGCGAACGTTATTAATAATAATAACAAAAAACTATAGAATATCTATCATGCTATGCTGCTGGAAAACGTATTCTTGCCAACGATAAAACTAGAAAACTAGAACAAAAGAGAGGTGTTATTAAAAAAACAACATATCTCCCACTAATAAACTTATAATAGATGTACATGCACACACTCCACATGAAAGTTTTGCACTTAAGGGTACGCAAACTCTTTGATTGCGCGTATTTTTTTTCACTTTTTCTCTCGCTCGAACGCGTGAGTTCGTGGAATGCCGTTCCATAAAGCTATATGCTTGTACGTGCATGCATACCTACGTAGATTTATGAACGCACTGCCAACAAGTTGAAATTAATAAAGAAGTTTGTGGAACTCTAGGTCAAACGAAAGATCGCGAGCCTCTATTGATATACCAACGTACCAGAGCTCTGCCGACCGTTTGATTGAAAAACGTTTGACGTGAACGCTTTTTCCTGCGCGCGAATAGTTCGTCGATTTGCCGATGCTATGCGTACTCAATTTACAATCTATACTATCGACGAGAGAATGATATGGTGTATTAATTGTGTTTGCGCACTTTTTTGAAAAATGAACCATTTATAAAGGGCACCAAACTCGTACTATTATCTCCGACACTGTTTTATCGACGGTACACGAAATTAATTAAAATACTTCTGTAAATACATGTGCAGTCGGTAAAACAGTTTCGCGGCTAATTCTAATGTGAGAATCCTGCGTGCCCCCTTCTTTTAAAGTCCAAAACAAAGGAAATCTCTTCTTTGTCCTCAGCTGATCGACGCCAACAAGGACGGCTTCGTAACGATCGACGAGCTAGTTCAGTGGTGTTCCAAGGACGAGCACCTTCTGCGTAGCTTCGACACCCTGGACACCGTGCTGTGAACTGCGCGAGCAGCGCCCTCTATGTCGTTCGCTAGCGCGTCAGCGCAAGCTCCAAACCATGTTGAAAAGGCGTATAAAGCAGTCGATTTCGCGATTCTAGGCTTTTGAGCGCTGCTGCTTTTGCCGCCCTGTCTTCTATAATACCACGAGCGACGTTTTGCCCCGCTGCACTTTGACGGGGTGTACGAATCGCCTCGACGCTTTTTAGGTTAGGCTTTACGCTCGAAGGCTCGAAACAACGCCCCGAAGAAGTTTTGCACCGCGGGAGGCGCTGGAGTATGCTGCACTATTATTGAAGAGGTGAGAATCGAGTATTGAGGCATAGCTGATCGAGCTTTCGTGGAGCGAAATTTTCATTGACCGATATACTTACCAGTGAATGAATGACATCGAGGCTTCTCTCGCAAGTATAAAATTGAATCGTTGTACAACTTTGATTGATACTTATACTTTTGAAAAATTCACGCCTTTTAATTGATAAAATAAATACATTACGTAACAAACGATTACGTGTACAAAACGAACAGTTAACGTATTTTATTCAAGTATTCGAATGTGCCAAAAAGCTCACACGCTGTATTCTGATGATAACTATATTAGTTCATTCACTGGTCGGCTTGTTTTAAGCTTTACACATAAACAACAAAAAGAAATTTTGTAAGTAGAAATTTAGCGAAATTTCGATTGACGATTTTAATCCTCTAAGTGTACATATATAGAAGCAAGTGTGCAGCTGATCGATTCGATTTATTTTGGTTATCGTTCTACTTTTTTGCGAGTTTGCTTGTATGACACGCGCAAATAAAATTTATTATTTATATAAGCTCCTCGGCTATGCGAAGCATTAGCCAGAGTAATGAAAGAATAATATTGGACTTGATGTAGAATTAATTTGTTCTGCGTTGCGAAGTTCTATGCATTAAGTGAATACGAGATGGTAAAATTTGCAAAGCATCCATTAGTTAGATTGTAGTACACCGCAATCGTTTTCGTGTTGCTTCAAATTTATGCTCCGATTTTTTAATTTTTAACTTCATTATACATACATTATATTCGTGTAAAAGTAATTCAATTACGCACTTGCAAAGTTGGTTTAAATATACTATTTAATAATATAAGTGATATGTATTAAAAATAAGGAAATGCTACTGCGAAGATAAACAAATTCAGCGAAATATTATTATTTACAAGCGCGGTTCTTTTATATAGTAAGAGGCGAAAGCGAATAATTTTTTGTATTTATAATTACAATCATAATACTTGCTTGATACACCCATGATGTTAATTTTTAATCCTGATGATATGTGTATTCTACTTCAGTAGGCAAACAGTATTAAGCGTTGCAAAATTAAGTATACAAAATATACCAAAGTCTTTTTGAAATATTAGATCATTGGACGACAGAAGGCTTAAATAATCAAGTACTTGCAACTTATAAAGCATAATATTTAAATTCTACTATACAATTCTGCATATTATTCGAATAATGATGTAGTTAGAATGTCAGCAGATTTTCCCTTAAAATTTTAACTCAACAAAACTCGTCAAGAGAATCGATGTAATATTTCTATATGACAAATCTCGACGAGGCAGAAAGTATATTGTCGTTTGTAGAAATTTTTACTAATCGAATTTGAAAGAATGCCTATATCGAAAATTTCCTGTATAACATACATATACAAAATTCTTCCAACACTCTCGTACTAAAGAGTTTCATGTACCTGACACACACCGTGAATTATAATTAGACATAGAGTCTATATCGACAAGAGGATTATTCGTAAATATTCTAACTTCGATAATAGCAACAGAGAGATATATAATATATAGAACTACACTCTTCGCCTTCTCAGGAAAACTCTATTCCATAATAAGTCTATGAGCGAACACCAGCGAACTTGAATTTAAATTGTATATCCCTTCGCTTCATCCAACCATAGAAGTCGGTTGATTTTTCGGATGATACCGATAAAAAGCCAAGCGGAAAATGACCTATATTTCGGCTGTGCTACGCAACACGGGGTTCATTTCACGCTCAGCGCTATCTCTCACGCTACTGAATTTCGCGCTGCACAATAATATAAATTCAGGCCAGTCGATATAATGCGCGCACGCAGCTCTGACATTGATTTTCGCAGCGCGGAATCTACGCTTCCCCATATCCCTCCCTCCCTTTTGTCGTGAGTATAGTGCGCGGATATCGGATCCCCTCGGATTTAATAAACTATGCCGAGTCAAGAATTTTTTTTATTTACTTCAAAAATATGTAGAATTGATTCGATTAGGTATCAGAAATCTAAGTAAATGAACTGTGAAAAGTGACGGTGAGATTCAAGTAAATAGTCGTTCAATGTTTTTTTAATATCTCATTATATGAGGGTAAACGATACGAAGCAAAATTCGTTGCGCTAATACTCACTACTGTAAATATTGTATAACGACGCTATAAAAATATTGTAATCTTGTATATGATGTACCTGACCTATGCGCCATACACTTATTACGAAGGATACTATATATTTCTGCAAAAACTATGAATATGCGACAAACAAAGAGAAAAAACGGACCCATCCAGTCTTTCAAGAAAAACGTTGTTTAAACAAAAATTACATAATGTATAATCCAGGATTAATAAATGCGCGCGGCACTCGAGTAATGCGCGACACACCGTCCGCGACGTGACGCGCGTTTGCGGTAGTTTCACTGCTGCAAAGTTGTTTTATGATGAATGATGCGTTGTATGCTCTCGTCTCGTAATGCGCGCGACCCGCATTTTATTTCTCGACGAATTTCGTCCCTTGCAACTAAAATTCAACAAAATATATAACATGAAAATTAATTTACCCACTACTACGTCGTTGTAAAGTTCAAAAGTGAAAACGAAATTCGCGCGAATTCGAATGTAGGTCGCTTGTTCAAACGTACACAGAAGAAAACGAGCCTCGAAACTTTACTCGTAACAATAAAAACAAGTAAATTATTCAGAATTCGACGCGCAGTCGTAACGACAGCACTCAGCCTTCAATTTTCCAATTTTCCGCGCGATAAACAGCGAAAGCTCTCTCGACTCTTCGAAAAAGCTCTCAGCGAAATTTAATAATCGCCGCGATAAGTATACGAGGCTCGTATAGTACAAGACGCAGCGCAATAAAAATCAAGAAACAAAAAGCGCAACGTCGCGGACGCGCAGCATCTGCGACCCGCCGCTATATATACATTATATACCGCATAGCTATACGTAGAATCTGTTCTTTTTTTTACCAGTCGCCTGTAGGTACACGAGAGACACAGTGAGAATAGATCATAGAGAGATTACGTTTGCACTCGAGGAAGTAAAACACATGGAAGAGCATCTCTTTGCGGTAATATATGTTTTGTGCGTCATATTGCGAGACGCGCACTTTTGCAAAATCTGTAGAAATCGTATGTATACTTTATGCGGACGGAGGAAAAATTGAAGCGCAAGCTATTCTCGAAGAAGCAAAAAGTATCTAAGAAAATATGTTATTTTGATATATTCCTTCGTTTTACTTGTGTCTTATGATGACAAACAAAACCGTATACTCAATTTTTCCTTCTGTCCACACGCTGTTAGAAATAGCTGCTTGGATCTGAAGTAAAAAGCACTTTTAATCCGTATTACATTAAAAAATTCAATCTTCTATTTCTCGTACATCATGAACATACGTGGCTGTATTTCGAAGAAAATTAAACTAGGAGAAGCAATTGGAGACTCAATTTTTACTCGGATCTCAAGTAATTAATTCTAAGAGCGCAGCTCCTGTACATTTGTTACATATAATCATTGCGTACAATATATAGCTAGTTTCTCCCGCAGTCTCCTGGCAAACGGTTGCGACGACGTGCTTAGGGTACCTACTTGAGAAGAGCGAATATAAGCCCACCGCACACGCGGAAGAAGAAAGGAGGATACGATATGAAAGCAGCAGCAGCAGCAGTGCGGTGTACTTTATTAGCGGCGATAAGTTTTCTCTCGGCTCTTGTTGCCGGAGCGTGATACTATACTCATTATGAAATTAGCGCAGTGTCGCTCTTTATTAGCTGTGGTATGTAGTATGTACTGTGTAGAAGTCAAAATTTGTAATCGTAATTATATACAGAACAAATCTTTCGGCTGATATCCAACCTTTTGACGTATATAAGTATAGTCTAATTCAAAACTCTATGCTCTTTAAAGTCCATCTCGGATTCGCTCTATTACGGTACACTGCACTGGCTGCCCGAGGCAGAAGATAACTTTTACTGAGCGTGTGTATTACCTGGCGAACGACCTTCTTGTGTCGAAGGGATGGAGAAGTGCTGATGTACCGATGCTGGAGTGTGTGGGAACGAAATTAAAAGACACTGACGGTTCGTGCACCGAGTCGGGAGCGTTTGTCTCGATCGGATTTGAACTTTTGATTTGACTTTGAATTCGTAATCGCCGTTTGCGCAGTTCGTGAAGATTATTGATTGTAAATTATATTGAGAGGCACACCTAACGAAATCCGAAGGCTGCACACACCCAAGAGTGTGACTTTTCATCTGTACCTCGAGCATATTATATTATAATCAGCAAATCGCTATAAGATAACTACGAATTATTAATTAATCATAACTAATAAATAAACATTACGCATATATAATTGTTACGAATTTCCGCGCGTGCATTTGTCGCCGTTCTATTATCGAGCTATAACGTATACGTAAAACGTATCACGAAAGGTCCACTGCATTCACTTTGCATTTGAAACACACGTGACCTGTGAGCCAGGGAAAAAAATGATCGCGCATTATGTAATCCCTGAGGGGATGTAACGAGCGCTCGGCCACGTGAGAGTGATATTGCGCTCTTGCAAGTGCTTCGGTCGAGAGTCTAATGGAACGACGAGAAGATGAGAGAGAGAGAGAGAGAGAGAGAGAGAGAGAGAGAGAGAGAGAGAGAGAGAGAAGGCAACACACGTTAACTCTTGTCATGCATCCTCTGCAATAAATATTTTATTGAAGAAATACGCCCTTCGTGTTCTTCATTTGTTGTAACCTTTTCCCTTTTAATGTTTCAGCGCCCTGGAAATTTATTTGAGTTTTGGAAATTTATGTTCTTTTTCGTGACAAATAATTTCTAAGTATACGCTCGTTTTATAGAAAACTAGTATTTTTCTTTTATTTAACAGCAGATCTGCATTATCGAGAACTTGTTTGGTACAAAGATTCGTTTTAACTGAAAAATACCTATATACACATTTGTACAATTTCAAAAAGGACGGTGAGTCGATTATTCTAGTACACTATCTTATAACACAACTATATAGTACACAGTGTCAAAAGCTTAATACAAACTGTAAAAAAAAGTAATCGGTAATTTAAAAATAAAGCTCAAGTAATATACCCTACATAAAAATCGATTTTCATTTAACTGAACTTTTTAATTCTATGAAATATGATTCCTATCACTACGACTTGGACAACTTCTTGGCCTCTTTGCCAACCGCCTGTTCGATCTTCTCGTGTCCATCTTTTTCAAGTAGTTCCGCAAGTTCACGCTTGATCTTGGGGACTATTGGCGGCCCGTGATAGGCAAAAGACGTGTAGATCTGAACGAGCGAAGCGCCAGCCTTGATTTTTGAATAAGCGTCCGTACCATCGAAGATTCCGCCCACGCCGACTATCGGCACACGGCCGCCCGTTAGTTGGTACATCCGAGCTATCATCTTTGTCGACAGTTCACTTACCGGTGCGCCGCTCAGACCACCTGCTTCGTCCTTTGACTGCAATTTAAAAATGAGTATTTAGTTTATACTTTTATTGCGTCGCACGGTGTTTTTTTTTTCTTAAAGAAGATTCTCGTTGAATATTTGAAAATTCTAGTAGCAAACGTTATACGACTGTCAACGAAACTTAATAATATAATACTCACAGCATTAAAAAGATTTTCCCTTCTCAAAGTCGTATTTGAAACAACGATCCCGTCCACCTTCGTTTTTGACTTGGTAATAACCTCAGCAACATCCTTCAACTCTTCTTCAGCTAAATCCGGCGCGATTTTCAAAAGTAGTGGTGGCCGCCTACTCGCCTTATCCCTCGCCTCATTGACTTTTCCCAGCAATTCCTCCAATTCCTTCTTTCCTTGTAAATTCCTTAGACCCGGTGTATTTGGGCTCGAGACGTTGACGACAAAGTAGTCAGCAACATCTGAGAATTTCTGGATACCTTCGACATAGTCCAGTACCGGGTCCAAGGCCAGTTTGTTTTTACCGAGATTCACACCGACGATTCCGTGGAAGTCGCTCGAAGACTTCAAAGCTTGCAGCCGCTTGTGTACCACATCGTGGCCTTCGCTGTTGAAGCCGTATCGGTTGATTATGGCCCGGTCTTCAGGCAGGCGAAAGACGCGGGGCTTTGGGTTGCCCGGCTGGGGATCCGGAGTCACCGAACCTGAAAGAAATGATTTTTTATTTACTTATTAAAAAAAAGATTCATATAATTTGCTTTTGTATGAAATTTGACTGTATAGTTTATATCAAAAAGTGGTATGTATATAGTTCTGCTTATGTTACATAACTGAGGATTTGAATTTTGTTAAAAATAATTCAGTTTTGGCTTGATGTTTTAGATGCAAATTATACCTATTTTTATCTTGCAGTTATATGTTTACTACTTTCTTTTGAATTTTATGAATTACAATCATATGATTACTATATTTACTATGGTTTAGACTATTAAAGTATAAAGTCTTATTCTACCTTGATATAATATGAATATAATAAGAAAAATGAATCCGTGTAATATTATGCAATAGTCAGCAAGTTAATCTATTTTATGAATTGAAATCAACTTCAAGTCCAATCAAAATCAAAATAATGTAATATTTAAATAAAAACCTACCGATTTCAACAAAACCAAAGCCCATTTTGTGTAGTCCTCCAACAGCTTCAGCATGCTTGTCAAAACCTGCAGCCATACCAAGTGGATTTTCGAATTCTAAGCTCCAAAGACTTGTACGAAGGATAGGTGGATCAGGAGTTGATTGCGATGGGGCCAAGCCCAATTCGGCAGTTTTGACAGCTATTCGATGGGCTACTTCTGGATCAATCAAGCGAATTAAAGGCATAGCCACAGTACTATAAAATTTTTCATTTCCCTGATACAGAGAAACACCAGTGAAAATTGCTACAGCTCCTCCAGTCACTCCCAGAAGAGATTTGATTTTTCTTAAGTTAGTCAAATTCTCTATAGGCCTCATTGTTGACATTTTTGTTCCGTATGCTATGAACTAGAATTGAAAAGAATATATTTTGAATTATAAATCAATGATCGCTTATTGATTCTAATATGACACTACTACTAAACCCACTATCAAAAGAACTTTTCTGACATAGTGTCAAATATCAGTGATGTTTAGCAGTAATAAGCTTTTCTTATGAAAACATTTTTAGCAGCTTGTTATCGCACATTCTTTACATAATAGGTTATGTTTGTTAGTAATTTCACGATGGTTGCGACGCATGTGTGATTGCTAGAGATTTTTCTTTTCAACGTTTGGAAAATTTGTTTTTTTGAACGGCAGCACTGTGCGTTTGAAAATAAAAGCGCAAATCATAAAAGCATTGTAATTTGTATAATTTACCTTGGTAGAATCTGTTAATACTAAAGGATATGTGATCCGTTTTCAACTGAGAGAGAACTAGAGAAATTAACACACATACATTGGACATAGCAAGTGGCTTGGAACGGGGCGCGAATATTTAAATTTAACAACCATATTTTTTTAAAAGCTATTAGTAATTTACAACAAAGTAATAAAAGATCAGTTTAAAAAACGTAATGACGTTGATTAAATGAATCGTAAAAGGTGTTGCTGGTTGCATTGCATCGATCGAGAAAATCCACACGTCGATTGTAATATTGTAATATTTATTTATTTATTTATTTATAAGTTTCAACAGGCATAACGCCCTTTTACATAGTATATGTACAAAAAGTAATAACGCTAAGCATGTGATTGAAAGCTTATAGAAAATATAATGTTTTATTGTTTAAGAATAATTCTCTAAAATTTTTAGAATATATACATGTCCAATGATTTATGCGCTAGCAAGCGCAAGGTTCCTTCATTTACGTCATGTCCTTCGAATGCTTATTTCTTCGTGATCCCTAGTGGAAAAAATTTGTTATCTACACTTTGCGAAATTTTTTTAAAAGACATACTATACAACATTGAAAGGGGTTCGATGAATTATATTCGCTGAGTATAAAAAAAGTACGACAAAGACAACTGGTTTCAATGGAAAAACAGTTAGCGCAAATTCTAAATCGTTGCTATATTCCGTCAAAAATGCCCTCAAACACGTGTCTCGCTCAGCAAACTTTTGCAGAGTTTTAGTGAACAAACTATTTCAGCTAGGGACATACTGTTTTTTTTGTTTTAAATATTAATAAATTACGATTGCAGACTTCATGGCAAGAAGAAATGTACCATATCTCTCAGACTTCTTAGCTTGCAATAATCCGACAGCGAATACTGTATTCGTCAGACTCGTTTTATCTCGCGAAACTCTTGAACGCTGCTGATTGCGGATTTATGCAAAGTGGAACACGTGAAGTATTAAGTTGCTCAGCTATGAACTTGCGCATCTCCTCCTTAACTTGCTGAACACTCGTGAGTTTGCGCTCCCAGAGATCATCGAAGGTATGCGGAGTGACGGGCTCGAATTCCCGAGTGTAGTGTCTCATGCCGGCGCTCGTTGTGTAGCAGCAAGTGCACATGCACGAGTGGTATCTCAGTCTTCCCTCGTCTAAGTATGGATGAGCCAGAGCGTCGGTTACGGAGATTCGCTTATCCGGATCGAAAACTAACATTTGGCAGAGTAAATGCACGGCTTCGTGAGTCGCCTGGCTGCTGAGCGAGTAGAGGGCAGTCAAAGACGGCGGCTTCGGAGTTCGTCGGAGCATGTGAGATCGTGCGCCCTCGCAAGCGTACTTCATGTCCTCGAGAGTCGGAGTGCCCAGCAGCTCCGTGATCAGTTCCAGCTGCTGGACAGGGCTCTGCGCCTGGAAGAGGATTCGACGTCGCAGCAGCTCGCCGAAGATGCAGCCGACGCTCCAGATGTCGACCGCGTTGGTATAGTGTCGCGCTCCCATCAGAATTTCCGGCGCTCGGTAATATTGCGTGACCACCTCTTGGGTCATGTGTTTGTTCTTGTCCGGCTCCTCCACGCGCGCCAGCCCGAAGTCGCAAATCTTCAGCACGCAGTTGCTGTTCACCAGCAGGTTGCCCGGCTTGATGTCGCGATGCAAAATTCGGGCAGAATGCAAATACTTAAGTCCCCTAAGAATTTGATAAAGGAACACTTTAATGTGATCCGAGCTAAGGTGCTGTGGACTAACGATTATCTTGTGAAGATCGCTCTGAAGAAGTTCCGTAATGACATATATCTCTTGGAAAAAATCTAAGTGCGGAGGCTGCAAAATGTCGAGCGCGGAAAGTACGTTGTCGTGCTTGAAGAAGCATAGCATTTTCAATTCTCTAAACACCCGCTTACTGCTAACCAGACTCTGAAAGACATTTGGCAACTTTTTTAAGGCTACTCGTTTGCCGTCTCGCGGGTCGGTGACGGCCCAGACTACGCCAAACGCACCGTAGCCGATCGGCCGGTCGGGCTGAACGGCATCTTGAGCCGATGAATGAGCGGCGGCAGCTGCGAGGGCTGCCTGAGCTTGATTAGCTCCTACCGCTCCCGTGATGGCCCCACCGCACTGCATCAGTGACATGGACAAGCTCATGGACACTTGAAAATGCCGCGACGGCTCTACCTATTGCCATCAAAACCGATCCATCGCGGATTACGAATGAGCGCTATTATCATAAAATCGACATGTTCACGCTACTATACAATAAAATCTATAGGATTACACCCTAATTCATTACACTTTGTTTAAATATTAAAACTACGACACGCAGTCATAGTAGACCCGGCGTTTCTACTACACATATAATTTAGCTAAATAAATAATTGATTAAAATCGTGCTATACGAAGAGTCGTTTATATCGTTCCAGTCTCTAGTTTCCGTCTACCTGTAAAAGAGAGAAATAATTGGTTCGTATCGATTCACACAATCCGCTTTTACAAGCAACAATCGCAAGTTCTTATTCCCTCAGTGATCCAGCAAGCCTCAGGCCTGAACCAGACCGGCCGGTTTTGTCGTCACAGATAATTTGCGAGCAAGGATAAACCATCATTGGGAATGCCTAAGAATTTGCTATTGTCAATGAAATATGAATACACGACTGTTTACGTACCTTTATTGCATTATTGGACTGTGCCACTGAGTACTGCTTTGCTGCAATCAGATGTAAAAAGTGAGTTTAGTAAACAGATTCATCAATGATACTTGATAAACGAATAGTGGATTTTCGAATTCCCTCAGCAATCCAGCAAGCCTCGGGCTTGAACCAGATCGGCCAGTTTTGTCGTCACGGACAATTTGCGAGCAAGGATAAGCCATCATTGAGAATCAAATTAAAGTTCGTTAATTTTATAATCAATATATACATACCTATACTAAAGCAGATTGTTCAATTTTCTTCTAAACGATCAAACAGTATTGCGTTATATATTTAAAAAATGCCCCGTCTGCCTTAAAATATCTGAAACAAAAAACGCGAAATATTGTAAAACTTTGAATGCATAAAGCATTTTTATCGAACACTCGAGTCTTGCGCGGCCAATACCGCGTGTGCATCGTCGTCTTTTTATTTCATCTCGTAAATTTAGCTAAGAGAAAGTCACACATATACAATAAAAGGAAGCAATTAATCATGAGTTATTTCCGACGAACAAGGGAATCGTGACTATTTTTAAGCAAAAAAATATATTACTCGATTGCGTTTTTTTTCTCCAAAAATACTTACGCGAAAAATTTCTTGAAAAAAAATTTGCTCAAGTTATCCGATGTACGAAACGAAACGAAATGAAAAGCAAACGTTAATAACTTCCGAAACTCCATTTTAAGAAATATAAGAGAGGCAGGTGTTACAAATGCTTACCAATCAGGTCCTGCTGCCCAGTTTCTTTCGTGTATAGCGTCAGTCGGGGAGCAGCGCGCGATTGATTTACCTGCAGAACTGCCAGGCTAGTCCATGCCTTGGATCCTTTGTCCTCTCCACCAGATGGTTCTATTAACATTATGCTCGTTTGTAGATACATTTCGGAAAATAATCGCTAAGGCATTGCCAGGAACAAACAGGGCAGAACTCCTACTTACATTTTTAAAAATTCTGCGTATCCCTTGCATAGAATTTGGACTATTTACTAGAACGGTTCATTGCTGCTCCAACATTGAGATTTCAATGTATAACTTTACATTTATGTATCTAGAATGAAGAAAAGGCGATTAGGGGATAAAATAATGATTAGCGTGTTTCTTCGGGGATGATTTTTCGGTTTAAAGCCACTGCGATCGTTCGAAAGCTACTTTGTTCTAACGCCTCTATACCCTTTCGTCAAAACAATGCATTAGAATATACGGAGTAAGTACTCGTATCTCGAGCTAATCGTTTAATCTTCGCCGAACCGCAGATGCAACTGAAATACTTACGAAGGATTTTCGGAAAATTATATTCGAAACAACGCTCGCACAGTCAATTCGAATTTGTTCTAAGAATCGTTCGAAATGCACAGCCGTATACTTGCAAAACTTTTGTTTCGATCTTCTTAACCTCAATAATCGCATCCATTACCTCGGAGCAAGTCGATCAACTATATCCGAGACTCTTTGACAAGCGCCGAGAGAAAAGGAGTCGTTCGTTCGGCGGAGTTTAACGTGTAGAACGAAGAGAAGGCAAGCGTACTTACAAAATTTGATTTGCACCTGCCGTTTGTCGATTGCCCGAGATTCGTTGCCAAGGTCCCCTTCAGATGCTTCATCCCTGTTCACTGTGCTTCGCACTTATTTTCCGCAGACGTGAAAAATACACTCGACTATGATTACTCAATAATAAGATGATGACGTACGTTGGAGAGCTGCGGAAATCCGAGAATTTCTTTCCGCGATACACGCATCGGCTGCGTTTGTTTCACTGGCAGCAAAAGGTTAGAAAAATTGTGAGACGTTCCAGCGACGGGGAGGCTTCGCGCAGAACAAAGTGTGGTGTGTATGTGTAGCAGAAGCGGAACGGAATCGAATCGGGAACAAGCTACCACACTCGGCCTCGGTCCAGTGCTGACTGCTGATGGGGACGCCATCATGGCGTTCGAGAACTACCTATATATACTGTCATGGCGTCGATCGACCAATCCCGAAAGCGGCGTATATTCCATTGTCTGAACAACCGCCAATTTTGAATCGTTAGTCGGTCGAATAAAATTTCATATCTATCATGAAAATATAATAATACTAGACTCTGAATTTAATTCTTTATAGAATAATAACTTCAAATGCGTAAATCTCTATTATAGTCGGAAAGAAATTCAGATATTTTTGCAGGGTGTAGCAGACAGCCATATTGTGATTGCAATGGTGCTAATATGATTATTGGACAATAATAAATATGCAATATTATTAATTTGTAATCTGTGGAATAACATCATCTTCTTTCCAATAAGACTTATTTGAGTTCGAATTTCGAATCTCTCATACTTATAGACAAAGGTTTCTTGAAATGTTTTTTTGTAAAGATCATGCAGCGGTGGTCACGTGACCTCGAGCTTATTGATTGGTTCATTGTTCAGCGGACGAATGGCAAGCCTGCAGTAGGTATAGATAAATAAATATAACCTCAAAAAGTGACAGAAGTAGAAGAGAACGATTACTTTGCCGGCTGTTTTTTTTTTGTAAACTGACAATAATAATTTCGGCAAATCAATGACATTGGACGCTGTCATGGTCGCTCAAGAGAGATAATCTCCACGTCACCGATAAACAGTATCGTAACATGTGATTTCAGAAGGATTTCAGTCACCAAACAAAGGCTTGATCCATGTTGATCAGCTGACAATAGCCAATTCGTAAATACCTTATGTCTTCTTTAAAAATACTCACAAAGTAAAACATTTTTTTTGTAAAATGTGTTTTATATGATTTATTAATCAAACACAAGAGTTATCATGCTGCTATGCACAGTTTCTTGACATACAGAAAATGAACAACTGGTACTATTGTAGTCATGCTAAGTAAAAGAGTCTGTAATAACTTTAAGATTAAATATGGCAAAAATTCAGTGGTCTGTGATAAGAAAGCCAGAATTCCAATGGTAAGCATAGGAGAAAATGATAATTATCACTCAAAAACAAATATGAAATAAATATTTTGATATTGTAGGCTAAGCTCCAGTCAAACGTTATTTCGTTTACGCATTACATTTAAATCACTATTCTATAATCATTATTTAAATTGGAGCTATGTATGTGATACGTTATTGGAACCAATTTTATGGTTCGTTGAAAACTTTACTGCCTGCCTTGGTCCAGTAAGTCTTACCCATTCGTGAACAAATTTGTACAAGTACTAAAATATCTACCTAATATTTTGTATTCTATCAACAGATTTTCGTAGTAATGGTCAGTATATTGACAGCCTTGATTGTCTACATTGCTTATTACATAGGATTTCCTTATTGGTGGGAGAAAAGCCCAGAATTCACTATAGTTCTACTGATCATTGGAAATTGGCTGTTAATAAATGTATGTTTTCATTATTACATGGGAGTCAATGTACCTGCAGGTTATCCACCAAAAGGTGGTCTTATACCAGAGGCTGTTAGTATTTGTAAAAAATGCATTAAACCAAAGCCACCTAGAACTCACCACTGTTCTATTTGTAATAAATGTGTTCTCAAAATGGATCATCACTGTCGTATCCTTTTCTTAAATTATGCTTTAGTCAATTATTCTTCACATTTCATCTATAAGATTCCTTAACAGCACAAATTTAGCTTGGCTTAACAATTGTGTTGGTCACTATAATCATAGATATTTCTTCCAGTATATGCTGTTTACAGTTGTAGGAGTGCTTTTTATCATCATATTTGGAGTACATTTAGCATACGAAGAATACTTTCTATCTCCAGAGCCAGAACTTGATGGACATCCTGTTCGTATCAATAATTCAGAAATAATTCCTATGGTAAGTTATTCCTAAACTCTAAAATACAGTATCAAAATTTTGATTCCTTCTTAAAAATTGATATATTTGGCAGACAGAGTCATTAGATCATCTTACTGAGGAAGAGAGACAAGATATAGCTCGACAAGCAGCTGAGAGAAAAGAAAGCGAATATCGACGAAAATTAATAGTCCTGGCAGCTCTGATTTGCGTCGCGACACTTGCCGCGTTAGGCGCTTTGACCTGGTGGCACGCAGGTTTGATTGCCAGGGGAGAAACCAGTATCGAAGGACGTATCAACAGCACCTTGGAAAAGAAATTTAAGGCTCAAGGGAAAAAGTATCAGAATCCATATAACTTTGGACGAAAGGAGAATTGGAGATTATTTCTTGGACTGAAGGGCAGGTAACTATATGTCGCCTTATCTATTCCAATAAAGAACAATTAAATAGTCTAAGTAGCGTTTCAACTTGCAAAAATAACATTGATATTTCGACTATTTAGAAGCTGGTGGCACATCCTGTTTCCCTCGAGTCACGGACCTTACGGCGACGGTCTTGTCTGGGATACGGTGAACAATGAAAAGATATCCTGAGTAAGAATTTTAAATGTGTGAAATGTGAGATGACGGCAGCTAGGTCGTGTAAAATATCATAATCATCTGAACCAAGAACCGAGGAAATTAAATATTTTTACAATATTCTTATTGTGATGTAGCATAATAACTTTTCATATTTTTGAATAAATACAATATTCAGTGAAATCTATATATTTACGACAGTGCTGATTATTTAGCACGCGTAAGAAAAATAAATACGTGTTTTTGCAAAAACTCTATCGTAATTTTTTCTTTTATTCCTACATTGAACATTACATTAAAAGAATTTCGACTCTTCGACTTTGTAAACATGCATCTTTAATGAAATTGTTTCATTTGCGATTGCATAATGGAAATTTACAGTTCACGCTCTGCGTCTAATTGTAAGGCAAAGATAGGGCGATTTTCAGGTGGGTATGACTCATCGTCGTAAAATTTAGGCCCCACTTCTTCAGATTCACGCGCAAAAAGAATGAAAAGGAGAATACTATAGGTATAGACGAAGGAACGATCGAATTCGAAAAAGTGAAAGTTTCTGCATTCGAAAAGTACAATAAATAAAGCTACCTTCATGGTAAAAATAAAAATTTTCAAATCCCAAAAGTATAGTGCATTTATTAGTTAATAAACTTAGCAAGGAAATACTTACAACATCGTAATCATCGCAGAATCTCCATTACACAGCTCGGTACCTTCAAAATCTCCCGCCATAGCTCTGCGCATGATCGTTTGCGCGCGCATCGGAAACGTTGCCACGTGACCGTGGTGGGGAGTTAAAAAACACCCACGGGTTTTGGCGGCAATATCCGTTTCTTCCGTGACTGCGCCTCCCCAGGCTTCCACTGGTCCACTTCGCGCAGTTTCCGTGTGGACGCGTAAGCACTCGGTGTGTTGCTGCTGCCGCGGGTGCCTTGCTGCAATTTGATGCTGCGCTCCTCAGCGGACGGCGTTCCCAGGAAAGAAGATAGTGCAATAACGTAGTGAAGAGAAAGAGCAGGGCTGAGACTTCCGGAGGCAGCATCCATCGCAGGACGACGACACCATGACGAGGGAGGGCTCGTCCCTGCTCACCAATTCGCAGGAAGAACAGCTACTTCAAGAGTATGCTACGACGAATGGGACAATGTGAGTACCGCATAACCTCTCAACGGGCCATTCCCACCTATACTCCACTTTGATATACCCAAACACGCTCGGACTTGCATCATTCGCGGGAGGACGCGCTAACCCTTTTTTCTCGGAGGGGGGGGGGGCGAGCATGCTTACACGATCCTGAGATACCGATAACACCTGGGCCTCTGATACGGCGTATGTTTGTTTGCGGTGACGATAGTTTAAAGCCACCCCGCAGGGGGTTTTAACTCGCGTGCATCTCTTCTCTTTGTTCCGCGGGAGCCTTGTGCGATTATGGGAGGGAAGGATCTGTTGGCTTGTTGATTTGGCGGAGCGACCGTTATTTTATTAGGTATACTTGCGTAGGCGTTTGACTCCTGCACGCTTATCTATCGGCTGGTGGACGATGCCACGCGCCTGACACTACTTATAACCGTGACTGGAAATCGACGGATTTACACTACTGGTGGCGGTTGGGTTTTACAATCGGCTGATTTACGGCCTTGAAGGTCGGGACTTTCCTTTCAGGGTGCAGGGAGGACATCTTTTTTTTACGTCGCTGCGGAATATCTTCTACATTGTATATTGTACTCTGTAGGCCTGCGATCCTATATACTCCAGTTTGCGGCGGTTATAAAACCGATGTACGGATTTGAGTCTTGCGGTTATTTTAACGAAACCTAACCTGCTTTTATCGAAAAATATTAGCCACTTTGTAAAATAATGCTAGCATAGCGATCTGTTTGTTGGTTATTTTACCAAGCCAATAAAATCAACTTTTAAAAGAATATTTAGACTCTTATCACGATAACTATTAGAAATTATTTAAAAATAATTTTCTTAGTTTTTTAAGATAACAATTCAAGTATTTGACATCATGATTTTATATTTGGAAAAGAGTGTGTCTCCGCGGCCGATATCGCGTACGCGAAAACCACAGACAATTTTCCGGAAAATTTTTCGCGTACGCTACTAATTACCCTTTCGCGTGCGCTAAATCTGTCGCGCACGCTAGAAAATAAACTTTTCGCGTATGCTAGAATAGTATGTTATACCATGGGTGCCGAAAATTGCAATTAAAGTTTGCATTTTGAGGTTAGAGTGGTATAAATGAACTTTTTTTGTTTTTTTTTTTTTGAGCAATTCTTTCGCGTGCGCTAAAGTGCTCCAAATTTTCTTGTAAGAAGCGAACGGAGTACTTGTATGAGAGATGGAGCGAGAGATTTTCGCATACTAGAGTTTTTCTTGTTTAGGCAATTCTTTCGCGTACGCTAAAGTGCTCTACATTTCCTATATATAAAAGAAGCAACAGGAGTGACTTATGAAGGATGAATGGAACATCTCTATGTATAAGTACTCCGTTTGCTTCTTATAAGAAAATTTGGAGCACTTTAGCGTACGCGAAAGAATTGCTCTTAAAAATACTAACCTGCCCGAAAAGTTTATATCTAGCGTGCGCGAAAGATCTAGCGTACGCGAAAGGTTGATTTTTCTAGCGTGCGCGACAGATTTAGCGCACGCGAAATTTTCCCGGAAAATTTGTTAGTTGATTTCGCACACGCTACAAAGTTTTCGCGCACGCTAAATTACATTTCGCGTACGCGATATCGGCCGCGGAGACACACTCTTTGGAAAAATACAAAATGTATCTTTAGTCGAATAAATAAAGAGATTATTCAAAATCTTCCATCAATTTAATAAGTAATGTTAACGATGAAATGTTTATTTATCTTGTTTCAGTGACATTGATCCACTGCAATTTTCACTGTCTTTGGGAAACCTAGGAGACGCATTTGGCAGTCATTCTTTTGCTAATTGTGAATACGTTAATGAACAAACAAACGTAGAAGAGGACAAGCTTCAATTGCAGCAGATGCTCGCCATGTCAAATCAGCAACAAATGGTGCAACAGATACAACCGCAACAGCAGCAACAACCATCAATTGCAGCTCCTATTTTAGGAAAAGACGAATTTGCAGGAGAATATAATTTCCAGCTCATTTTAAAACACCATCAAAACAATGGAAAACATTGGGTTGTAAGTATTGTAAAAAATTAATTATTTTATTAAAAAAATTCGAGTAATATAAGATTATGAAATTGCCTTTAGTACATTTAAAACTGTTTTAAGATATTGAATTATCAAATACTTGCAATCATGGATAAAAATTAACAAATTTTATTTTATTATTTTACAGTACTCTGAGAAGCTAAGCAAGGTTTTTATCCATATGGAAGAAGTGCTTCCCTTGCATTTTCAATGGACTCCTCCAACAGATGGACTGTGGGTTCGTGCAACAATGGTGTATAAGTTGGATCAGCATCGAAGCCAACCAGTGCAAAGATGCCATAATCATATGGCACCAGATAATAACAGCAACCGTAGTTGTGATCCACGACAACTAAAACATGTCATTAGAGGTATGCATGGTGCATGCACATATGAAGAGGCTTCAAACGGTCATCTATCCGTACTTACTCCACTTGGAACACCTGAGGCTGGAATGCAAAATGTCCCAATGGATTTTGTATTCTACTGCAAGAACAGTTGCACAAGCGGAATGAACAGAAGACCAACAGAGGTCATCTTTACATTAGAAACCGATCAAAACAAGATCCTTGGTAGAAGAAAGTTGGAGGTAAGAGTATGCAGCTGCCCCAAGAGGGACAAGGAAAAAGAAGAGAAGGAGCATGAAAGTACCTTGAACACTGGCTCAAAGAAGAGAAAGTCCACAACCCTGATGCCAGGAATACCACCAGGAAAAAAGCTGTTGATGGACAAAAATGTCTTTGAGGTTAATTTAAAGATCTTGGGTAGGGACAATTACAACGCTGTTATTAGATACGCCCACGACATAATGGCTGGTGCGGCCATTCGAACAGGCAGTTATGATTTGTATAAGCCTTACATGGAGGATGCGATGCGAAAATCGCAGTGATTTGTTTTTTTTTCTTTTTTTAAAAGGGTGTAAAATACCGAAAAATAGAGTTTTGGTTTGTCAAGTTTTTACATTGTGAAAAAAGTTTTAACGTATTTTAACGTAAAAGCCGACAATTAATCTTTCTCAAGCAATCAGCTAAAATATAACATTCGGTTTTTCTTTTGTATTCCTGGCAAGCCAAAATTTTGCCAAAGTGTTTCTTAACTATACGTTTGATGCAATAATAAAGTTGGAAAAAAGTTTTTATGAAAGTCAAAGAAATGTTCATCAGTATTTTACATCCTTGTATAAATTAGCATGCGTTTTTATATTTAATTTTATTTTTATAACTATTATAATGTTAGTTTAAGGTGTCATTCCATATGTATCATACACGCAATACTTGAATTTTCCAATATGTTTGGGTAGTGCGATAAATTAAGTATTGAAATTTTTTACTTATTATTTAAGCATGATCTCCAGTGTGCCAGATACAAACCTAAAATGTGCCTTTAAACATTAAGACGATGTTACTTACAATAAATAATTTTATTATTGACTTTTCGAAGTAACTCAAACGTTTACAATTCATTTGTTTAAACCTTGATGCAGCCCTCGTCAGTGTCGAGTTCGATGAGAGTGATAGCGATGGAAGGCGCGGAAAAGTTTTCCGGTAATGTCGCGACGTGATGCGGCTGAAGCTCGAAAGGTTCTCGCAGACTGGCAACTTCTTTTCTCACGTGTAGCTCCGCTCCGTCGGTGGACACTCCGTGAAGGATCCACTCCCAGCTCATGCCGCAATTCGACTCTGAATTGGAAACCCATACTTTGTCGTTTTCGCTCTAGAAGAAAAAAAAATGTAAGCCGTGAATGACGCGTACGCGCGGTTGCGCAATAGTAAAGGCCCATAAATCACTCGATCCGCCTACCTGCAGCACGAAAAGCTCGTCCTTCCAATGAATTATGTAAACTGCGTCTTCCTGAAAGGGCAAGGGAATGGGCAGAACGACCTTTTTCTTGTAAAAGTGTATCAATGGCCCGGAATGTTGAGCGCTCAAGTGCTCCAATAAATTACCGGAGTTGATTGTTTCACGACAGCCCGTACGCTCGCGCAATGGACAGCACAATCGGCCGCTGGTCATCGACTCTGTCGATCCGCCCCAGACTGGTGTCTGCGACATCGAGTCTTACATTAATCCCGTTGATTTACTAAAATTATGTTTACTTCATGAAATTCACGCAACTCACCTGCGGCACACTCAAGTACGATCCCGAGTTGTTGGTCTCCTGTTCGTCCCTGAGCTCCGTGAACGAGCCGTTGACGGAGTCGCCTACGGGGTTCTTGTTGAGTTCCCCGGTGCTGGCGGATTTGCGCCTGTCGTAGAGTCTGAGCAACCACCTTCGGCCGTAGAGCAAATTGCCGTCCATAGTGCAACTGGCGGCCGAAGAGGAAGAACTGCTGGACGTAGGCATCGATGTAGGAAGGCTCTCGGTGGAGACGTTTCGATCGTCCCGGAGCCGGTCGACGCGGCTGTTTGGCGACAAGATCTTGGAGAGGAGGTGCTTGGCGCGAAGCGATGAGACTGGGCTTTTATTGCGCTGGTGATGAGCTTTTTTCGGATGGCTCGACGGCCCGAAGATGCTGTCGTGGAGGGAGCGGCCCTTGGGAAAAAATGTTTATCTTTACAATCTTATAGAGCTTTTCAGATTAAAAGACACTTTGGTTGTTGCGATTTAAATTATCAAAACGCGCGTTGTAACTATCATCGTCCATGGTAAGTTTTTTCTATATTTATATACTTTCTATTGTAATCTAAATTTGAATAGATTTGTTCGGAATTTTTTGAGATAATTTAATAAAAATAAAAAAAAAAACGATATGATACTTAGTATCCAAATATTTAAACGAATTCTAAATCGTACGGCGATCTAAGTTTATTCTGAGTATTTTTTTTTTATAATTGTTGCTGAATAAATTAACCGTTATACAACAGCTCATTGACTGCTCTTTCGGTAAACATCCTCGAGGACTTTGCAAGAAAAATAAATATTCAACCTACATTCGATCCGCAACTTCGCCCATCGTCATTTCCGGGTAGAACAACATCGGGATCAACAAGGGCTTCGGTAAGTACCCGGTGCGACTTATCCGCCAGTAGACAACGGCCCTGTCCCAGTCTAACTCTGCAAACGGGGCATCTTGCAGTCTTGAGCCGACAGCCGAAGCAGAGCAGATGACCGTGGACGCACTGGGATACCGGCGGTGCCGCGCTTTCCAAGCACACCGGACACTCCAGAGCTTTCACCACACCCGATACCGCGCGCACCAGCTTCTGGGCTACTTCCGGCAGTGGTCCCTCCAAAAGCGTTCCCTGTTTGTTTGGAAAAATCGAATTTTTTAAATCTGCACGTTTTTTATCAGAAAATATTTAAACTTAACAGAAACCTCACCGTATGATCGTTCCGCGAATCGCTTGGCTCTCTGCTATCTTTTTCCCCGAGATAGGCGAAATCGACGTTGTTCGTAGTCTGAGATTGTGACTTTGGCGGTCGACGCCAAATACTCAAATTCACGCGGTCGTTCTTGCCGATCAAATAAGCGATGTCCTTCATCTCCAAGCCCAGGACGTCCCTGCCGTCGATCTCCAGTAGACAATCGCCTGATCTGAAATTAGGAGAAGATATTGAGATCAGGTCCGCGAGACAATACACCGAGCAATTTCAGCGCGTACATATAGTGAAAGTGTGCGGAATCGATCTTGAGGATTACATCCTTGATGCTCTCAATGGGCTGAGTCATGTTAAATTTGGCCATAGTCATTCGCGAGTTCTTATTCAATGGTATCTATAAGCATCAATGAAATTTAGTCATCCTTCGTACAAAAACATAATGTACTTTGAAAAGTTCATGAACTTATTAAAAAAACATAAACCAGTAAAATTATTCTAGTAGCCGCGAGTTTTCCACTAATAAAGGCAATACATGGCTCTGGAATAATAAAAGGTAATTATAAAAAGCGCGTGTATAATTCTTTACGACGCTACTCTTGGCTTCAGTAAACAACCGGTAGTTATAGAGTGCCGTCGTTGAAAACAGCAAATATTAAAAGTAAATCATCATTTGCGTCAGCGTTACCGTTGCAAATCTTTTTTTAAATATAATACACGTTGATCATAGCCTTCAATAACGCATCGTTCTTATGAGTGATTAAATTTTGTTATACACTTCATGTCGTATACCTACTATAATGTCTACATTAGCGCGAAAAAAAAAAAATGTTCCGTACCTGAGTCCCGAAATGTCGGCGCTACTGGCGTTCTCGACGGAACCGATCCAAGGATACGGATCCCATTTGGATCTGACAAGGTGAAACCCATGCGATTTCTTGCCCTTGCTCGCCGATCTCGAATTCTCGTTGTCCAGCACCACCTCCTCGCGACCGATCGAGATTATCGGCCCGTTGTTCAACTGCGCGCACTCCTCGCCACTGTCCTCGCTCATTTTTGTTTTCTTTCTGCCGATTTTTTTTTTAACAAAGGTATGCTAAACTTCAAACGCAAAGAAGAGCCGAAGCGAACGGCTCGACGACAGACTCGCAACTGCTCCGCGATCGCGGCTCTCAGCTCTTTACTCTCCCATCATCATCTGACAAATAACGCCAGAGGTAAAAGTCGACATTCGTCTCTCGGCCGCTCGCCTTCACCTAAATCCCGCACTCGCGCGCGCTCTCGTCTTGTGCCCTTGACAGTTAGGACCTCCCCCCATACGCAGTTGTGCCCCATCCGCGCGAATCGCGCAAAAATACTATGCCTCTGGCGAAAAGGTGGAAATTTCGTATGCCAACGTCGATTTCGAAGTTGGCGCGTTTCGGGAAAGCTGATGAGCGATCGGCAAGGAGATCGTATGCGTGGAGGACACGGTATCGACGATCGGTCGGTGTACTTTTGTGGAATTATTAAGGAGGCTTTTATTTCTAAGCTAGTGGCTTTGATGAATGGATTATCGTTTGCAAATGGTTTGTGAGCGAACTATTACGTTTGTATTACTGTCGACGGTGGAACCTATAGATTTTTAATTGTTTTTCTCTTTATCACTGTGCACGGCTTTGTGTCAATTTCACTCAACCTTATTCTACTTTATAAAATGCTCATAAACTGCAACATTGAAATTTGTCTTGCAGTTCTTGAAAAGCTCGATTGTGTACTCTGGTGAGTATTTTACTAGCCGTTCGGAGTATTATTCTTTCGTAAAGTAAACTGATGTGTGCGAGTAGACGTTTTTATATTATAAAAGAGTCATTGAAATCGAATGACAGAATTTTGCATATAAATAGATAATCTATTACTCGCGTGATAACGACATTGGATTTTAATTGTATGTACGCGCGATGATACATTGTTAATAAAATAATGGAATCAAAGGTATACTCGTCACAAGAAATCATAAAGCCAAGGATTAATAATAAAAGCCTGTAACGGTCAATTTTTATTTCCTGAAATCCTCTTCGGCAACTGTACACTTACATACAAAATACGTATCTACATGTTACGAATTTTCTGACACCCTCACACAATTGCACGACTCTTCTCGTTATTTTGTTTTTACATTTTACATAAGTAAACATTCTAGAGTTCGAATTACAATTGATTGGCGTGGCAGAGCGCACTCACGTTACAAAAAAACAATGAAATTTACTCTTTACACACAGGGACAATCAACGAAAAGAAGACTAAGTTAAAAAAGACGATTACAAAAATTCTGGAAGGCAGAGGATGTCTTATTCTTGCTATCGTTCGAAAAAAACAATGATATGTAGGAAACGCACTTGTGTGTGACACTCTGGATCTCGCGCGACCGACAAACGCATAGCTATACAAACAGAATAACAATGTATTTGATTATTACATTATAATAATTCTAAATGGAAAATATTTTGTACTTCCTTGTCTCGTATCCTAAGTCGAAGCTGTTGCACAAGCGAATATAATCTATTTTCTGTCTCAAGCTTAGAATATTAAATGACTGAACTATGGTGGAATTCAATAGTATTCTTATCACTTACAATGATTACTGACGTTATTCAGAATTTTATAGAAATAATTAATTAGTCATGGTTGGCTTATTTTAACTATACTGTACAAGTTTCGAGTGAATTTAAAAAAAATGTCGAAGGGCAAGTATTTTAAATACTTCAAAGTATGATCCAAAGTATTCATAGAAATAAATAAGACAATATGTTATTTCTAATTGGAAAGCAATAGGCATTTATAAAGAACAAAACCTTTATCGCAAAAGTAATTGAATCCAAATATCGCTTAAATCATTAAAAAATTATAACCAAACCTTATTTATATGCCAAAAACTTACAAGATATTGAAATTTTATCGTTTCTCTCAAGTAAATCGTCTATATGTCTGAATATATTTCCATTAAAATCGATAAAATAATGTACTATAATTGAAAGTATTTTTTTGCATAGAATCGTAATATTTTTAGAAAAATTGACATTACTATACGAGAAATATGTTCAAAGCACTGAAAATTAGGATAATTCTAATAGCGAAATTTGTACTTTCATGTACAATTAACATTTTAATTTTCAGTCAAATTGCCTAAACTTGATAAAATAAATTTTGTATGGTTTACTGAATAGTGCAAAAACTGATATTAAATCACAAAAGTCTCTTTTTAAGCTATAATTTGCCCGGAGTCAATAAAAGTTGTAATTTTAAATGTCATTATATTAAATATATTTTTACAACTTAAACTTCAATAAACAAATATTCAACAGATGATTGTTATTATATATATGTATATTTTTACATTTTATATTGGCCTATGCAATAATAAAAAAAGTTCATTTGGAAAACCTGTGACTGCACAACAAAAAAATATAGCTTAAAGTTTAATGTTTTGAGAAGAAAGAGTTTGAAAGACTCATTTTATCCACAAAGAATATTTGATTCTTTTGCTAGATATTCATGATATTTTAGGATAGTCAACTGCCACTTTGTTATAGACAGATAGTATTTTACAGTCAAAAATCGACAGTTGTGTTGTAAACTTCAAATCAGGCACAGTATCTTTTACCAACATTTTTTCAATGAAATAGAGGATTTTTCATCTAAAAAACATTTTACTTCTTGTTTGAGGGTGCATCTGAAGACTTTTGTATTATTGTTGCGCAGAAACAGAAGTGTATCCGATAAGATTTTTTTAATTTTCTCAACCATAAAGTATCAGTAATGTTCAAGGGATTTACTGTCAAGACAATATGAAAAATCTCTAACACCAGATAACTCTGCAATGTTCTCAATGACCAATCCTGGCAAGACATTATCGCTCATTACTCATTCATTATCTACCAAACAACAGCACTCTACGGATCAAGATCGCACTACCACAAAGGCAATTATCCGCAGACTCTACTGCTCTTTGTCCCTGGTGACGGTCCACCAGAGCCCTCCGTTGACCTTGGCCTTGAGTCCTCTCTCCCTGGCCTGGTCGAGCACTCGCTACTGGTAAAGGATGTTGAGACACTGATTGAGGGTATAGACTGTGGCGTGAGCAGTTGCCTTAAGTAGCAATAGTTCTGGATCAAGATTCAAGCTGCTACTTTCGATGGATTGAGCCAGTGACTGGCTCTGCTTTTCAGCCTTGTTAAGCTGTTCACGGCAGTTGGCAAACGCATCCAGGACCTCGAGCTTAGCCACGCTGCCACTACCTCCACTTCCTGAATTGCTAGCGCGCAGGCTGCCTGAGTGTTCACGAGGTGGCAGTGGTGGGTGACTGCTGGCAATGGCTCGGGTGTACATCTCGGTGACCGCGCGAAGCTTGTCCACCCACTCCTGCCGTGCCCTGGCATCCGTTGCACGCAGCTTTATCATGTCACCTGGAGAGACAAAAACAAATATTTGTTTTAGAAAGTAATATTAGTTGCACTCATTTTAATTAAATTAAATAGGTAAAAGAAACATTTTACGATGCAATTTTTATTTTATAGCAGCCTATTGACAAATTCAGAGTATGAAATAGCAGTCATACAAAATAAAAGGATTTGTAAAATTTAACATTTATCAATCGATCAAAGCCAAATATGATCATAATTATCATATTATCATAATAGAACAAATTCTTGAATAAAGAAATAAAAATTTTTGAAGTTCAAGTCAACTCACCAGTAGCAGAATTTACGGTAAAGGTGTTGGAGTCCTCATCACTAGGGGCGATAACAGCACCAGCAAGATAAATTGAACATCTAGGTCTTTGATTCTTCTCTGACTCGCTCAAAAAGTAGTGCAGCTCACCGGTCTCTGGACTCAGGATGAACCAGCGATATTGCCAACCCTTCATGGCATTTGTGTATTTGTGCAGCAAACCCTCGTAAGGGTACCTGTTTTGAACGCTCATTGTCAAGTTTTCTGAGCGATCTTCTTTTCCAAGTCATATGCAAGGTTTACAACAGTAGCAAGTCATTTTTCACTTATTTGGTTATGAATTACTGTTGTTACTCTACTATTTTTGAACTTAAATAATATGTTAATTTCACTATATACAGCACATTTTGTGCAATAATACATTTATATCTACGTATGGGTGGGTAATAGATGATTCATGTAAAGATATAAACTTGCTAATCTTGTTAGTCTATGTATCAACATTTCTCTCAAAAAAACACGGAGACATTTTTCTTTACTGTTGAATAATAAAGAAAAAGCCCTCTGGTGTTGAGAAATAAAAGCAATGCATGACCGAAGCGCAAGGCGCAAGCGCGGGATTTTTAAGTGTGTCTCCGCGGCCGATATTATTTTAATACTATAGGCATAACTACGGCTTGCAAACCTGAGAAGCGTTCGAAAACTTATATATACCATTTTTTATTTTATTACATATACATAATAAACCGTTGTCTTAACAGTGAATTAACAGGAATAATTTCTACGCTAAATTTAAATATCAAATAACCAAAGTACACAATAATAAAGTCATAGAAAATATTTATTCATAAAATAACTTTTTAAAGCCTATGGTACAATGTTTTTTTTAAAGACTATAAAAAAAGAAACTACAGAGGTATTTCTATGAATACAAAGCTTAGTCAAAGCTATATCTTAAGATATATTCGTATTTTAAAATACAACGTCGTATTTAATTGAACCTCAATTCTAACAAAATTACCATTCATTCTTGGGGCTAACTCTCACTCTCTTTACTAGTGATACGACAATGATCAACAATTTTATTTAAGACTTGCCTAAGTAAACTTTTATAAAGCTAAACTCCTTTTTATACTTTTTGGCTCCGTAAGAAATAAAATTAGTCCTCTGTATAAACTTTCAAGTTTACACGCTAATAAACTAAAAATATACATTTTTATCAATATAAATAAGATTGCAGATACTTATAAAAGTCCTTCTTCTGTTAATTTAACTTTAAGTTCTGGTATTTCTACTTGGTGTGAGTGATCATCATCTATACTGATGATTTTAACTGTAATAGAATTGCTTGTTGGAAGAAGTTCTGCAATTCGTTTAGAAACTGGAAGAGTCAATTTCTCTTCGGGAATCGTAGCTGTGAACACACATAAGAATTATTAAAAATTGTTAATTAATGAAATACATTAAATACAATAAATGGTTCTTTTTTACACGGCGCTTAGCGCCCCCGCTATGCTCGGGTGCTAACTGCGCCATGTAAAAAAGAACACGTATCGAAATGAACTATTATTTGTAAACAAGCAACACAGAAAAAAGTTAACTTACGCGAAAGACTGCAAATAATGCCAAAAGCTGGAAATCTGGTGAAGTCTTCAGTAAAGAGACGAATGTCAGTGTGAGGGACAAGTTCTGTATTACCATAGTCCATAAACAGCACGCGACTCTCATTAGGCGTTGCAGCAGAAAGGATACAAACTGCACGGTAAAATTTATCTTGGTACTTAGCAATACAAAGCTCCTCATCCCTTGGAATGTAATGATTCGTTGTCTTTTCTATATATTTATCAATCTATTTTTAAAAAAAAGCATTAAGATTAATGAATTATTGTGAAATCTAAATTTATTAATTGTTCTATTAAACATGAATATTTACGATTTTCTGCATATCATAATATATGGCATTAAGGGCAATCTGATCATCTGGACACAAAATGAGACTTCCGTTCTCTTCATAATAACATAATACAATTGCTTTTATTAAATCTCCAACATCTCCTAACTTTGGATCTGGTAAATCATATAAAGTGTACACTTTTTTATCTAAAAAAGTAAAGTTATTATTAATTATTATTAACGAAAAAAGAAAATACTAAAAAAATCTCTTCAATAACGGTAAGCTTACCATCTTCTACACCTCTTTCCCATGTAGGTTTCAAATAGGTCCTTACAACGTCATTAACATTTTCATTTTTGTCGGTTTTCAATACAACACCATCTTTTAGTGGATCGCCAGTAAAAGTGCACTTTAGAATTGTACTATTAATAATTAGTTGATCAAAATAATCTTTTGCTTCTTGAGTTAACGGAACATTTTCTGGTACATCTTTCAGCTTTATTTTTCTTATACCTGACGTTTGCTGTAAAAATAACATTTATATATAATCAAAGATAATGTTCATTTCAATATTCATTTTTTGGCTAATATTAAATAACTTTCTTACTTCTTTAAGTTCCTCTGACAACTCAAATAGTTTATCAGTACTGACTTCCTCGTCATTGCCGTAATCAATGTATTTAATTACAACCTTTTTGTCTTTTACTGCAGTCACTATTGCTCTATAATAATTGTTATCTAAGATGTAGTGTGCTAAGACTATCTGCCCAATTACTAGTGGGGCACTAAGAGGCTTTCCTGTAAAATATATTTGTATCAATAATGTCAACAACTTTGAATATGATAAAGAGATTAGAAAAAATATTACGATTTAGAGCATATTTAGCAACATCTTGGTCCAGTTTATGAACTCGTTCCTTCTCGAGATTTTCCATATTGCGTACGTGCAATGAATTTTGACTAGAAAAATGCATGAGCATCACCTGAAATATTTTGCATGAATAGATAACTAAATAAATATTTATTAAATAATTTTTTTCACTTAAATTTTTATTCATTTTTATTTTATTTTATTCGTGCAAATTAAACGAACCATAAACACACCTCATTGCCATTGCTCAAGGGAGCATACAAGATTCCTTTTTCTTCAGATTTAGGAATCCATTTATTTATTATAGCCTTGCCAATGTTTTCCACTTCCTCGGATTTTAACGTTATCATAGCTGACTCACTCGAAACATTGTCAACAGTAAATTGTAAATCTGAAGGTCTGGGCTCCGGCTAAAATGAGAGAAATTTAATGATTATAATTATTGATCATAAATAGGTTCAAAAATATTTATAATCTTACCATCTGAGTGTTCGGCAAAAGTTTACCCATTACACCCATACTGCAAATATTACTGAATTGTTTAGGTACAGGTGTGCAACTGACTGTATCAAAGACTCGACTTTCGTCAATGGCAGCTAATCTGATTTGTGGGGTTGTTCTTAAGACTATGCCTCTAGACCACAGCTCACCATCCTCGATTAAACCACATACCATATCGCCAACGTTCGGACTAAAACATTATCACTCAATTCAGAAAAGAAACAAAATTATTGAGAAAGTCGTCGTTTTACTTAAAATAATTCGATGCTGTGAAATTTTCATCGCTAGAAATGTGGAAAATCAAAAGTAAAAATGCATGCATACCTAAAAAGAGAATTTTCATTCAACATTTTGTCACACGCTACTTTCATGTCATCAATCAATTTGCAATAGTTGTCCATTTCATCGTCGGGTACAAGTGTTAAATTATAGTCACCATTACTTTCCTTGTTTAACAACATGAATCCCGATGTACCGACTTTAATAGAATCCATTACATTGGGTATGTTTTTAATTTTGTTTTGTACTATCTCATACTCTGTTAACTGAGATACAGGCTTTGGTTGTGGGCTTGTCAAAGGTGCAGTCGGCTTTGCATTGCAGTTAGCCATCTAATATTTATAAAAGAAAAAATAACTATTTGTAAATATACATTATAGTTATAATGTCAATGAAAATTACCTTTTCAGTAACTTGAGTAGATTCAACTGGAGTCTCAACTTTCTTTGAAGGTTGTGCTTGAACAACGATTGTACCGTCCGCCAAAACATTCAATGCCTTCACCGATAGTGTGTCGTCGACATTCAAACCTTTACAACTAGAATCTGTACCTTCTGCAAGACGAATTTGCCGAGAAAGCGTTGGTCTTTCAGCAAAACCATTGATTGGACAGACTTCATTTACTTCAAGTTCGTCAAATGTACCCCAGTCATGATAGAAAATCTACAAATGTATATAAGATTATTTTAGAAACAGTCATTATTTTACTGAATATAATAACAAAATCTAAAATATTACCTTTGAAATCTTATCTAAAGAGACAATGGTAGCTCTATACCATAGGCCATCAGTCTGCAGAATGCACTTGACATTTTCTTCAGGTGGAACTCGCTCTGTAGCATCGGCATAATTTTGTAGATCCATGAAAAGTTTCTCGATTGTCTCAACATCACTGCACCTTTGTACCCAGTAATTGCCATTTTCGAGAGACGACGTGATCACAACTTTTACAAATTCATTTTTCGGAATAAACTGTGATGATTGAAAACCCATCTCGTCATCGTTGGTTTTCAAGTCGATTTTACGCTGCTGTGAATGTTGTGGCTTAGCAGGGAAGCTTGTAGCCACAGCTTTAAAGTTGTCTGGTGTAGATGATTGTTTGTTTAGATCGTTTCGGTTTTCATTAGGCGTTTGATGATTATCAGTATTCTTCGTTGACAATGCAGGGCTCTTTAGACCTGAAATGTTTGTTTGATCTTGGTGTACTAGATAAACAATAAATAAATGTTTGTATGACAAAATAGCTTATGCTTATGATCTACTATGATAATTAAATTTTAGCAGGATGCTTCTAGTAATAAAAAAATAATCATTACAGAAAATATTCTTTGTGTAATGGCGTTTGATTAGTAAAAAAAGTTGCATTAAATTTTTAACTTAAGCAATATTTTAAAGTAAATTAACTCTGATAAGTTTGAACACAAAACATTATGTTACCTGTGATAGCTGATGTTAACTTTGGTCTAAAGTTGTCACGTAAAAATTTTGGATCCTTATTTTGATTGACATATGAAGACGACGTTGTTGGTTGAACTGATTCTTGAGATGGAGCTATCTGCCGTTGCTGTTGTTGGGTTTGATGAGGAGTAGTTTTTGGACGGCGTAGTTGCGTAATGCTTTGAGCTTCAATTTCTTTTACACTGGACTCAACTTTATGGTCTTCTGTACTAGACTCGATATCGTGACCATTTTGCACTTGAGATTTGTTAGAAACTCTTTTTACTAATGGTCTGCATAAAAACATAATATGGATTAAAATATTTTTGATATTAAAAAATTTAAGACATAAAAACAGTAATATAACAACGTACGGGATTGGTTGACATTCTAATTTATGATTAGCCCAATCATTGACTTGGCAAGGTTTACTGCAATAAAAAGTTATACCACACTTTTGACATCTAAATGGCGTAGGGGCAGAACATATTTTGCAAAGACCAGTATCATCTTCCACTTCTTCTGTGGCATATTCATAAAGGCCCTGTGAGTATATTAAAATTATTAGTTATTGAGTATATCATATAAGTAAATAAACGTTAAAAACATACTTTTTCTCGTTTCTCATAAACATTTTGAAGATATGCTGCAATGTCATAATGTGGTTCTGGTAAATTGTAGTATGTGTATCCTCTGCCATAAGAAATATGTCTTCGACCATCTTTTGATACATGGACAGTTCCTCTAAGTAGACAATTTAAATAATTAGTATTTGTTAACTTATTCATATATACTTAAATATACCAACCTTGTGTACATTAAATTCGTGTCACGATACGGTTCTGGCGATTCATATGGATTAAATGTTGTTGTGTTATTTGGAACTGGATATAATAATTCATCTTCACTTGTATAAGCATTTGGCCGAAAAGCTGGTGTACAATTAACTTTTTTGACATCAATGACTTTCTTTGTGCCTGATGAATTATCTCTAAAAAATCAAATATAAATTTAATATGAATGCAACAATGAAAATTAATAATTTTACATTTAACAAATTTGGAATAATTACGAGAAACTATCATTGTATCTAAAGTCAACTATTGGAGCAGACAAATCAACCTTAGTCTTCTGTATTTTATAATCATCCTTAAATCGAATATTCAACATTAATGGCAATTTCTGATTCAACTCGGATATAGCCTGTTCTGCTTCACCGTACTTAGAGAATGAAATGTAGGCTTGATTGGTATTGTTCTTTGCCCTGAAGACAACCGTGCCAGTCACCTTTCCATAAGTGAGGAACATGTTTTCTACGCCATCCTATATCAAAGATAGAATTTATTTAATAAAATACTATTACAAATGAATTTGAAGATAAAAAATAAAAATTAAAAACATTGTTTAAATATACCTTTTCTAATTCTAATGGCAAGTTTGTGACATGAAGTGTAAAACTAGTTGTTCTGCATAAAAAATAAAACAAACAGAATCATTTCTGATAATAAATAATTTTTTATTTTAAGTTTGCAAACAATGCATAAAAAGTTTATAAATAAAAAGATTAAAAAAATAAAACACTCTTTGCTCTTACTCATTGCCGTTCAGCGTAGACGTATTGTTGTTATTGGCCATTTTTAGGTCCATTTCAGCAGACCTTATTATCGTAATTAAAAATCAATTTTGACAGCTGCACCTAAAGAGGAACAAAAAAATTCAATTTGAAATTCCCAAAAACACAAAGTTGAGCGGTGCAGCCGTATATATATATATATATTTTTGTAGGATCATCGGCGCACAAAACGCCCTTGCCCTTGCGAGGACATACTCACGTGTTGATGCTGCGCCGCGCAGGCTCGAGACAAAGAAAAAACGACTGTATACCTATATATATATATCGTTTCTTTTTGAGCTAATGTATATAAGTGTATGCCTATACATATATAGATACACTCTCTGCGCCGGCTCTGTTTACATCTTTTTCGCTAGAGCCTTACACACGCGAGTCGTGTATTCTTGGAAAACAAGAAACTTAATAACGCTCGTAAAAATGCAGCGACCAAAATGGTTTTTCTCTTGTGCTTTGTGTTATGTTTACGAGTAAGAGTATCGAGGTATGCCCCGATGAATCGAACTGATTTTAGTTAAATAAACTTGAATTTGAGATGGAGAAATCTTTTACCATAACACCTAGTGTGATTTTGATTTCTAATACGCGAGTTGACGTGCGGTTCGTATATGGTGAACAAAGAAGATTGTATTTATGTCTTCATAAGACTTAGACACTACTTAGAACGAATTCCTTTGCTTATCGCAGCGAAACTTGATAAGTACATACACGCACTGCGCGAGATTTACGTTGACAAAAGAATACTCGGATATTCTAACGAACTTTTTTAATTGTGAAACCTTAACGGACTTCAACGTCGACTGATTTTATATACTCAAAATCAAAACTCGAATGAATTGGGACTCGTCAATCGTCTTTTGTATGTATATAGCTCTTTATATACAGACACAAAAAAACTCGAGTTTGCCGCGTAAACATTCGATGCCGGCAAGCGATTGTTGTAAAGTAGAAATTCTTTGCGAGCGATAAATTGTCGCACTATCAAGAGTAATTTGACGAAATACTGCTTACCCTACAGTCTTGAACTCTCGAATTATAGTCTTTGTTGTAAAATAGTTGCTGATGAAGTCTAAAAACTCGGAAATTCGTCCCTTCCCGACAACGTCAGTTCGCTAAGGAAGATACTGCCGGACTGGTGCAGACGTGAACGTGAAGGTGAACCGCGAGTAGCCTCCGCGCGGCAACAACCAAGAAAGTCACGAAGGTAGGTCTGTTCACGTTGCTGTTATATGACGAAAGCTAATAGATGGTTTGAACAGAAATTATCATCTGTTCAGCTTTCTTTTGAAAGATTTTCCGATTTTTCTGCAGAGGTATTCAAAAGCATAAATCACCGGTTCGATATGAGATTTTTATTACTTATTGGCTACAAATGACCGTCACTAACGATTTTATAGTTTTGTGGCGAACTGACCTTATCCGCAATAAGACGAAACCGCGCTGCGCGCTGTATATACGGACGTAAAAAAATTGTCGGCCGTACATACAAAGTAGTAAGGTAATTAGGTAAAGAGATGTATATAACGAATTTACTTAGGTTCGAAGAAAACATACATTTTTATTGCTTCTGGGTTTTGTCAGTATTTAAGTTTGTAAGAAACTGTACGCAAGCAAAGGGGGTGAGAACAAAAGAAAAATGTTACGTTAAAAACTAGTCAGTCTCATATTGTACGTTATGGTTTGGGAAATGCGTCTCTTTTTGATAAAATATAAGAAAAAACCATTTATTTCAATACGAATACGCAATAAAGGACTGTTCCAATAGTATGTAGAGTACTAAGACAAAAAAATGAAATTGTCTGTTATACCTTGCACTTTTTAAAATTAAAGCTCAAATGCATCTGAAATTTATGAATGTAAATCGTTTTCATCATATGAATAATTGTTTATGAAATATATTCAAGTTTGATTTTCGTTTGTTATATTATTTATTACTTGCGCTTGCAATAAAAAAGTTATTAACGAAAGAATTTATTCTTTTTTTCCTACACTCTGAATAATGTATGTTTTGCATGAATTTTAATGTGCAAGGCGTTGATAAAGTAGAATTCCTTACCTGGTTGTCATAGTAACTCTGTATTATGTATACAAATACAATTCAGATATGCTAATACAATAAATAAAATGATGCCCTGTGTGTTAAGTCAGAGAAAAATAAAAAATGCATCACTCAAGCATTGTCAAATTTATAATTATCTTTGCATTATTAACGTCTCCAATTGTTATTCAAGGATTTGGTGAGCAGGAGACAAATATATTTGAATACAATCATCCAAGAAACTGCAAAAGCAATGAATACTTTGATATTGATTCATTTTCTTGCATTGAGTGTGACAAGGAGAAAAATTTGGAGCCATCGGAAAATGGTAATTTTTATTTATTTATTTATTTATTGTAATAATACTATAATTAAAGATTTCAATTTCATGCGCAACAATTTTTACAGGTTTTACATGCGTTTGCAATAGAATCAGTAGAAAAGTTGGATTTGAATATGACATGCCAAAGTGCGAACAGTGTCCACTTGGTACTATTTTGACTTCCGATAGAAAAAGCTGCATTCCTTGTAGAAAAGGAGATAATCTTACCTGTTATTGTGGTATAAATGAAGTGAAAGGTAATGTTTGGAAATCCGTAGTAAATTATTATATATTTTAACTATGAATTGGGTGGGAAAAAATTAAAACTTTTTAATACATAAACTTGTTTTAGTTGAAAGAGAAATAAACGGGGAACTTCTAAAAACTTTAAAATGCATTGAGTGCTCTGATAATAGTTACCCATCATCTGATGGTTTAAAATGTCTGGCTTGTCATAACACTACTGCAACCAGCCATATAAATTGTGCATGTCCAATCACAACCCATGTCAGAATTCAAGACTATTGCTTTCGTAGAAATGAAATAGATCTGATGGATGTCCGTAATACATATTTGGTACAGTTTTCCAATGAAAATATAGATAGTTATTATTTTAGAAAAGAATTAAGACTGTCTGCTTATTTATGCAAAGTTAGTATAATTAATCACTTGCTGTTTAACTATTGAATTAGTAGGCTGTATATATCTATAAAATGACAATTGCTATTTGTTTTTTTTTTCTAAGGATGGTGACAAAACAGCATGTGAGCGTTTATCAAATATGTGTGCTCTTACACTTTCTGAAAAAAGCATACCCTGCAAACTGTCGAAATCCAAACAAGATCCACATTCTATATTGTGGATGTTTTACGAAGAGAATGGTTATCCAGTTGTTGCAAATAATAAGATTGTTCCAGTTAAATATACTCTTGACAAAAATGATGGAGTGAGTATGAATTCCAGACCTATTTCATTTTATTTGAAATGGTTTTTTAAAATTATATGATTTATAATCAACAGACCAATCGACTAAACTTTACCATTGCTACATTTTCTCTTGATGGTGAGCTCAAGTACATAGATACGCCAAACTTATTTTGTACATTTCTCAATGATGTTAGATTTGGAGTTAATGTTAATAAACAGTGCAAACTCTATGCAAAGGAATTGACCACTAGAGAAATTAATTTTTTTGTGCCATATTTATTATACAATGATAAAGGAAAATCATTTTTAAGCACATTACCTGTTTTTGTTAAAAACAGAGTTGTAAGTATTATAGGTTTAAAATAATATCTTGGTTAGATTACAAATGTAATTTTATACTTTGTTAACAGTGGCAGCCTCTGAAGAAATTCTTTCTTATTGATAGTATATCTAGTTACAAAGCAATGCCAAATTTGGTAGATGATAGTTTCAAAAGAGAGGATGAGCTTACTATACTGAGATACATGAAATCAATAGAAGTTTTGTAAGTGAATATATATGTTATTTATTTCAAATATTTTGACTGTCTTTTAAGTGAATTTTTATACATTTCAGAATTACAGTACAAAACGATAAGGAAGGAGGGCATATTTATTCACCTCTGATTGTCATTGACTATGGAGAATTGAAAAAGCAAGATATTCAAGATAATAAACAAATCAAAGTTGACTATAAAGTTATTTTTATTCTAACAAATAAAAATGTAAATAATTCTATAGAGGTAAGATTTAATCACAAATCAACCAAGCACCATAATAACTTTTTTAAAACTAAAGGTGATCTGATTAAGTAAAATAACTACTGTTATAGATAGCTATTGGAGTTTTGTCAGGATTTGCAATAGCATATTCAGCATTGAAGGCTTGGAGCTATTGCAAGAGAAACTTCAATGGCATTCTCAATGTAGGAGTTGTAGTATGGTTTTTCATATACAGCTTGGGTGCAGTTGGAAATGTATTATTATTAGTAACGACTAGTGTTTGTATCTATACATTCATTTTTTACAAAGGCCAAACAGTCCTGCATATTCTTCTACCCACTGACAGCGTCGAATCAAAAATTTGTTTATGTACGATAATAGCATTTTGTTTCAAGGTGAGTATTGCAGCTACGCTTTTGATTAAAATTAAGTAAGCCATACAATATTCTGAAAGCATAATTGGTACTGCAGATAATAGAAATTTTGGCGCTGATTTATCGTCATCGCAACATCAACGTCTTCTTCATAGACTGGGAACAGCCGCGCACAATCCAGACACCGGTTCGATACGATTCTCCACACACATCTCTCAAGAAGCTTTACAACAACCGATTTGAGCAACAGGATAGCGTTACCAAAACTCCGAGATCGTCGAGAAGCAAGAGACGATCTGACGGATCCAGTCCTGAGACCAGTCCCAGAAACTCCAACAATATAGCTACAATCGAGAAACATGCAGAGTCCTATGGAATTGAGGCGGAGGACGGAATCACGGATAGAATTCAGCACCTGCCTGTCAGCATTTGGAGAACTTATTTTGTTGCTAATGAGTGGTTTAAAATTCAAACCAAAAGAAGGATCAACGTAGCTTTACAGATAATTTTTACGCTCTTTATGCTAGAGGTTCGTAAAGTTGATTGTTACTTTAGGGTCTGCAAGAATACATGAATAAAGTATTCATATTTCAGATTGTAGGTTTAAAGTATTGGACCCAACCAACACCAGAATTACAAGTTGATGAAAATGAAATTCATGCATCAACTGAGAAAAATTTCACATTGAGATTCGGAGTTGGAGCATTAGTTTATATTCTTTGCTATTGTGTACAGTGGATAATTTCAATAATTTTCTATGAGAGATATGTTAAAAATAGAATGCAGCATTTCGTGGATTTATGTTCAGTAGCAAACATTAGCATATTTATTTTTGCTTATGACTACTATGGCTATTATATTCATGGACGGTAAATATTACGATTATTTTTATACGTAGCATGAAAACAAAGTTGACAAAATGTACAAGAAATTAAAAATGATGTTTTGCATTTAAGGTCGGTTCATGGTTATGCTGACACAGATCTAGAAACGTTGATTAGCGATTTGAAGAAAGAAGAAAATAATTTATGTGCTCATAGAGGTTTGATACCAGGAACAACTAATCAAACCTTTATCGCGTCTTTCTCCTCTTCCTTTAGAGAAATTTACCACAAACTTTTAGATTTGCAAACTGCAGTAATTCAATTTTCATAAAATAACTTTCATAATATTTGCTTATGGAATTCTTCATCTTTGTCTTCTATTCACAGAATGAAAGCCGATTTTCACGGAGAGATATTTTGGAATCATTGAACTGGGAAAAAAGTCTGCAAACTCATTCAAAAATAAAAAAATTTCTAACGGCGTTTGTAGATCACTGCTTTAAAGATTTGGATTACGTTATAAAAGAAAGACTACTTTTGGAAAAACTATGTGACATTGAAATCGGAAGTAAGGACGATCAGTCAACGTTTTACATAGGTAATCAAATAGACAATGTTTCATGCTAGCTTTTCTTATCAATTAACTCAATAAAATGTATTCGTTTTAGATAATAATAATACTTTCGATCGTGTTATATTTTATGGAAACGAATGGACTCTAGGAACTTTTGAAATTGCTCTATTTATCTTCGTACAAGCTTTATCCGAGGACTATATTCTTGCTTGCATGGTGACTTTACTAATATCGCAGTTGCTTATTACTATTTGTAGAATTAATGGTAAAAGAAATTTGGCTAAAAAGACGTTAATTGATGAACGTTTTTTGATGTGAACATCATATGTTCAACGTACAAAATTTTTTAACTAATTCCAAATGTATCAATCCTATAAACGTACAATTTCTAAATATTTTGTAAAAAATTGCAAAGGCTAAAAGAGATTTCATGCTTGCTTAATTTCAACTGTTATGACTCAAAAAAATGGATAATCAAGAATCTTGTTTTAAAGATTCCTTACAAGTACTATAAAGTAAAATACTGTTTGTAGTGTAATTTATTAATCATACCACGCCTCTCAATAGTAAAAAAGCTTGTTTTGTTGTTGTACGTAAGCTTTAAGTGTATAGCTGAAGGCTTTTGAAATATGTATTACCTTAATATATATTATTTCTTAAAGTATAAACGCTAATAAACTATATATGCAGTGTATATTCTAAAATTTTGTACAATATAAAAATAAGAGTATTTATACGTTAATGGAATTTGCTTTTTCACTCTTTTTTGTGATGATTCTCCTTTTAATAAGCAATGTAAAAGTGTTTGTAAATGGCAATTGTAAAATTTGTATGCTTGATTATTTAAAAAAATATATACATCTACTTTTTACTTTTACTATGAGAGTTTTGTTTTTTAATATAATTTTATTGAATTTTCAATGTTATACATTGATAACATGACTTTTTTGTTTAAACAATATACAGAATCTCTTAATTGTATCTATTTATCACCTTTAATGATGGGCCTCATGCTTATCATCATGTCCATGGCCATGACCGTGAGCATGATAATCTATACCCAAGAAGTGTTCTATTCCAATTGTAAGTCCAACTAGAGGAACCCAGTATTTCCAGCCGTATGTGAAAAACTTTAGAAGCACCCAGTTGGGATGTTTATCAGCCTTATCTATGGTGCAACGCCAGACATAGTTTCTCATCCATGGATCTTTCAATCCTTTCTTTGCTAATCGCTCTTGTACTTTTAACAAATCTTTTGCATCTTCAACTTTATAAATTGATGGATCGGGTACATTTGGAAGCTTGACATGATGATGCCCACCCATTTTCTATATAAACAGGAATTATTAGTTTTATTAATTTTACTTTTAGCATAAAAATGATGTTTAGAAACGTGTCAGTATTATAAAAAATAAACAGATTATACAAGCAATAAATTTATATTTGAAATTACAAGAACTAGTATACAAACATTTCAAAACAAACAACAAAGTAATGATAAATTACTTGAATCTTGGATGTTCACATATTGAATTGTGCACTTGTGTTATGAAATAACTTATCAAAGCAACTGCACTACATGAAATGGAGCTGTTTAAAGAAAGTTTTCAAAGTTCAACTCATAATAGTTATAAGTATAGTTACAGATACTCCAAATTTTATTAAGTATGAGAAAATGTATTTAAAAAGTATGAGAAACAAACAACAAAGTATTTGGCAAGGTTATAACTCAGCAAGTTGCAATTTTATACTTTGTGTTCTCAAACAGTGTCCCCGAATTATTTTCAAGAAGTTACCTTTTTTTTCAAAATTTCGTCTCACGTGATAAATATAACTCACCTGATTGTTTATTAATTTCTTGCTCGCGCAAAATCCAACTTATGTAATTTAGCTCTGCGCGAGCCGCCGAACTGACAAGGGATCCTCTCCGCTGAATGATTAAAGCCCAGGAAACAAAGTTCTAACCTCCAAAACCAAAGGAACATAAAATTCACGTCGTCTGCAGCAACGCCGCAGTTTCTCCGCGATGGAAACCAGCCCACATCGCAATGTGACTTGTGCAGGTGACGTCACAAGCGGCGGCGGCGGCGCAAGCATATCAAGGGGACGACGAGGGAGTGGAGAGGATAGAATAGTGGTGTCGTGTCGTCTTGCTCATCGCCAGCAGCGGCCCTTTCCACGATCGGGCGACGTTTGTTATCCTCGCCATTCTTGACACAAAGTCGACGTAGCCATGTGGGTCGAGGAGTGCGACAGCTTCGCCGAGCTCTGCCGCGGATATCTGCCCTATTACCTCCTCATCGTGCTGCCGATTTTCATAATAATATCGCCAGCTAATCCCGTCGCCGCGTCTCACGAGTTCCCTGCCTTCCGCATGAGCCAGTATGACTTGCACGGTGTGCCTCACGGTAAGCACGGTTTTACACTGTATTTCACATTTATTTGCGGTTTTTCAAAGTTATTTTTGAATGCAGTCCTTACACGTTGTCAGAATGTGCACTTTGCATTGCTCCAAGAATTATCTCGAACAGATTTTATTTGAATCCTTGTATTCTAGTTTACGTTCACTTGGTTCATGAGAATTCGCATACTGATTCAAATCTTCCGATGTACTTTTAATCAAGATGTATCCTATATATAGCAATACCAGAAATAAATCTTGGTCTTTATTTATAGAGATATTATTTCAAGAGTAAATCAATAATACGGTTACTAAATATTGGACTAATATTCAAAATTGCATGGGTTAACTACTTGCATACTGCATTGTAAAAGTAGTAATAAATTTAAAAGATCTTGTGGGATTTATTTTTTGTTTTGCTTTTAATTATTACAGGTTGCCGTAGTGCTCCAATTTCCTTGGAGGCAAGATCACTGACCGGATGGAGTACATCTAGACACTGTATTGTGGCAAGGGCTCTAGACCTCACTCCAGAAACTTTTCAGTCGATTCGGCAAAAAGCTGGAGCACTGATCGTAGTTCTGCCAGAAAATATCAATAAGCTCACTCATGAAGAGAAGCAGGTAACTATAGTTTATCATAATAAACTTTTAATACTTAAAATTTACTACAATAACTCACATCAACTGTATGGTCTTAGCATATTATGGCTCTGGAAGAATCTATGATCTATGGACCTGAAACTCCAATTCCTGTGTACTTTACTCAGTGGAATCCAGAGCTCCAAGTGATTTTGGAAGATGTCGAGCATGGTTTTATAACCGATGAAAAAGCTGGATCTGCTGCAGAAGCCTTGTTCAATTCCATCTCGGCTAGCGGATATCAAGTGGTTGTATCCACTGGCCAAGCTGTTGCTAAGACTGATGTAAAAGTGGCAACTCTACAAGGAAAACTGACAGGAACTGGAGCTGAAGACAAATTGCCAACAATTGCTGTGGTCGCTCATTACGATAGCACTGGTGTAGCAACGGTAATTTTCTACGTTATTATAAATATAATTATGATTTGATTTAATTTTTAATTTTTCTGCTAAATACTATTACATAACAAAAGCATTTACCTGACAAATGAATTTTGATTTCAGGAATTGTCATTTGGAGCAGAGAGCAACGCTTCTGGATTGGCAATGTTGCTAGAGCTTGCCAGGCTATTTTCAGTGCTTTATTCTATAGGAAGATCGCGACCGCGACACAATTTAGTTTTCATTGTAACAGGTGCAGGAAAACTCAATTTCCAGGGAAGCAAGAAGTGGCTTGAGGATCAACTTGATGGACTTGAAGGATCTGTAATTCAAGTAAGAATTTCAATACCCTGTTTTCAATCAATTTTTGGTATTGCTCTTTTTTTGGTAATATCAATATTATTAGTATATAACGAACAATCTCATTAGATTTTTTATAATAATCATATAATAAAAAAGACAAATCATTTGTATCGTTGTTGATTTATTGATTTTGGCACTCAACTGTGCTAACTCACACTGGAAGCAGGCCAATTTTCTGAATAAAATTATGTACCCACTTATTCGCGATATATGTGCCTTCGAACAGTTCAGATTATCTTGCAGAGAGCAAACCTGCTTTACTGACCAAGTTATAATGCAGTTAAATTTTTTTATAGGATGCATCGTACGTGATCTGTCTGGACTCTGTATCATCAAGTGACAATCTTTACGTACACGTTTCCAAACCTCCAAAAGAGACATCCGCTGGCGGTTTGTTCTTTAAGGAGCTTAAAGCTGCATCTGACGGTCTGGGATACGGCAGTAACGTTGAGGGTGTTCACAAGAAAATCAACCTGGCTGAAGAAAGCCTCGCCTGGGAACACGAGCGCTACAGCATACGAAGGTTGCCGGCAGCAACTTTATCGAGTTTAAAGAGTCACGAAGATCCCTTGAGAAATACTATATTGGATACAATGCAAGAGGGACAGATAGACAGGCTGCACAAGCACACAAGTATCGTCGCCGAGGCGCTTGCCAGGCATATGTACAATATAAGCTATAGTCAGATATTCGCTGAGCCATTGGTGAGTTTTCTTTATTTCAGAGATAAATAATAGTCTTTTAAAAAACAGCATATGCCTAACGAGATTTTACCAATTATCGTTTTAGAGCGTTTCCAAAGATTCCCTGAAGATGTGGATGGATTTCTTGGCCTCGCAGCCCAGATCCGCTCCGCTGCTTGCCGACAAGCACAACCCCTTAGTCAATACCCTTAAGGAAGCATTGCAAAAGTACCTTGGAGACGTGAAAATGACACTTCACACTCCGGACAAGCGTGATCCTGAATTTGTTTTCTACGATGTTACGAAAGCGTCGTTAAACGTTTACAGGTAAATAATTATATAAATATTAATAAAAACACTGTCAATTGAATGCCTTTTTCATATTCCCAAAATAATTTTTTTCAATTTTTATTGCAGTGTCAAACCAGCAGTATTTGATCTCTTTTTAACGATTGCGATCGTTTTGTACTTGGGAGCAGTGTACTTAGTAGTGCACAATTTTCCTCACGTCTACAACTTAGCAACTCGAATGTCGTCCAGGTCAAAGATGTCATAAACTCTTTAACCTCAGTGATGCTTTTGCCGGAGATGAATACGTAAAAGAAAGAAAAACAATTGTGACGGTTATCTAAACGTTAAGAATATCTGTTAAAAACTTATCTTATCACTTGGATTGATTTTCTCGAAAGACGATATCTCTTTGCTCCTGCTTCTTTGAGAACCGCGGGGTACCATTTATCTAATTATGCGTTTTCATTGTGAAATAACACAGTTGACTCTGTGATCGAGATCTTGCCGATCTCCAAATCTTTTCTATGAGTTTGAAATACTTTAATAGTCGACAGAGCTACACACATTTATGAGATATGAGAGAGTTTACAATCGGTAGTCCTTGCTAAAGATTCTTCGTCTGTTACTTATCATATCAATTTTATGAATTTTATGATAGCCGACGAATAGTCTTCTTAAGTGTAATTAGTATCTATTAATTATATTAAAGTTAAAATAAAAAAAACTATTTTGCATGCATTTTCATAGTTAAAATCATTATTTGCTAAAAAATAACGTAAGCTATGCATGAAATAGAATATTTAAAATTGTTCGTTATTACTACAAACGTAAGAAAAATATTATATCCAAGAACAATTTTTTACCATAAAAAGTGTTTGCAACTTTACTATCAAGGAACTATCTAGGGCAGTTTATAAAAAGTTTTTAACGATCAATAAAGAGTTCTACTCGTGCAAGGTTTATTATTAATATGTATAGACATTATACAAAACTATACTCGTAATTATTTATTATAAGTATATTGAATCAAAGTTGATAGTCAACATGATTACCAAAATTAGATTTCTATGATTAAGATAAGCATTTATTAGAAAAAAGTTATTTCTACATATTGAAATTGATGCAAGGACTACTTTAAACGAATCATATGTATATCGATGAAATTTTCTCAATAGATTTTCTACATTCAGCTACGTTAAAAAAGTTAAAATTTTGAAAACGTTGCTGACGATTTTAATTCGGTGAATTCTCTAAGGACGTAACGTTAAACGCGCTGTGAATGAGAAAATTTGATCGATAGGAAAATAATCCTTAATAATGTTTGCGAGGGTAATGTGTTTGACTTATATCGTAAAGACTACGTCCTAATAGACGCCGGATGTCGCTGAACGAGCTGCTAGTTTACCACATTGTAATAATTACTGTACAATAATATGCTTGGTCTGATAACCAATGAGACAAATGAGACTTGAAAGCAATTTTGAAATATGTATCTACGTATATATGTAATGTTAATACTGCGAATAATGTACATCTATCTCTCGTGCGCTCACTTCGTACATAAGGGGTCAGCTTTCCGCTACACTGTGGCTCAGGTCAAGACTTTTTAAGGTAAACCTGTCGATTTGGGAAAGCTGTTCTTTCTTCTCCTTTTTACAAAGATCGATAATGGAACATTGCATAAAACGATATCATTCGGCAAGACTGACGAAGTGGGTCAATTATTTTCTTTTTTTTCAGTAGCTGCGGAGTCGTTAGTGAATCGAGCGATCAAAGATATAAGTATAGATGTATTATACGATTTGAATAAATGCGAATATAAAGTAAACATTCTAAGGTAATTGATTCTGGATCCCATTGTTTACGTCGTATTTTAATTAACGACTCATTCTTCGATGAGCTTTTATTTAACATTATAACAATTATTCGATTGTTAACTTGTAACGAGACAAATCGTTAATTTATTGATGCATCGTCGAGTTATCGGAGCCGGTAAGTGATCTGTAGCAAGAATGCTTTCACTTCCTAGATTTCAAGGCCGACAGGTCTGACCGGTTTCGAAGATCGTAATTATATATGCCGGTCCGTCTCGAGACTCGTCGATCACAAATATCTCCGATGGATACACAGTTTGTGGTCTGTTGCTGAGCAGGTGTGATCGTAAAAACAATGAATTGCGTATTATCCAAAGGTAAAATTGTTAAAAACAATATGTCGTTGTTTATGTTTTTTCTCTGTTATGAAGTCGTAGTTCATCAGTTTATAAACTTGTTTTACAGCTAAAAAATGTGTCGGAGCTCGAAGTGTTACTTCTTTGGCTAGTGTTTTGCAACCAGAGCTAAAGAGTATTAAAGAGGCTGGGACGTGGAAGAACGAACGTATCATCGCATCTGCTCAGAGTACCGATATTTCGCTGGCAGATGGAAAGAAAGTTCTCAATTTCTGCGCGAATAACTATTTAGGTCTATCGGTAAATGCATACATCATTCGAATAATTTATACGTAGATTTATCAATGGTACAAATAATGAATAATCACACGTTTATTTGTATAATTGACAGGATAATAAACAAGTCATCGAAGCAGCAAAAACAGCTCTTGATAATTATGGAGCTGGTCTGAGTTCAGTTCGTTTCATCTGTGGTACCCAGGACATCCACAAGGAACTGGAAACCAAGTTAGCTGCATTCCACAATCGAGAAGATACGATTCTTTACGCTTCCTGCTTTGACGCTAACGCTGGTATCTTTGAAACCCTGTTGACTCCTGAAGACGCTGTACTTAGCGATGAACTCAATCACGCCTCCATTATTGATGGCATTCGATTGTGTAAAGCCAAAAAGTTTAGGTAAAAATATCATGATGTTATGACTACGAAGACGTGAAAGTTGAGGTTCAAGTTGACGTGCAAATTAAAAAAAAAATTAATTTTAGGTACAAGCACAGAGATATGGCAGATTTGGAATCCAAATTAAAGGAGAGCTCAACGGCAAGGTTGCGCTTGATTGCTACCGACGGTGTGTTTTCTATGGACGGAACAGTCGCACCCCTGTCAGATATCATCAACCTGGCCAAAAAGTACGATGCTTTGACTTTTGTGGACGATTGTCACGCTACTGGATTCTTTGGAAAGACGGGAAGGTAAACTACTTTCCTATCGGAAAATGTCTTTATTATACGTATAAGATTAAGAGTGTATTGAAATTTTTAGAGGCACAGAGGAGTACTTTGATCAATTTGGGAGCATTGACATAATCAATTCGACGCTTGGTAAAGCACTAGGAGGAGCAGCTGGTGGTTACACTGTGAGCTCCAAACCTTTGATTGACTTATTAAGGCAGCGAAGTAGACCGTATCTCTTCTCCAACTCGCTACCACCACCAGTTGTTGCTACTGGAATTAGAGTAAGTAAAAACCAATAAATTTTGCTAATTATAATCTAATCATACATTCTATAAAGATTGTGTAAGTGAGGTCCGTCCTTTATAATTACAGGTGATAGACTTGATAAGTCAAAGCACTGATTTGTTGAATAACTTGAAGCGCAACACGGAACACTTTAGACAAGAAATGACTCGGGCTGGTTTTAAAATCAGTGGGGATAATCATCCTATTTGTCCCGTTATGCTAGGGGATGCCAAACTTGCTAGTATATTTGCAGATAAAATGCTCGGTAAGTTAACAGTAATTTTCCCTTTAAATGAATTTAATGTTTTGGAGTCATATTAACAACGATTCGTATACTTTTTACAACAGAAAAAGGAATATATGTGATTGGATTTAGTTATCCGGTTGTTCCTAAGGAAAAAGCAAGAATAAGAGTTCAGATAAGTGCAGCCCATACGACCGAAGACATTGATAGGGCAATTAATGCATTTACGGATATTGGTAAAGAACTTGGAGTTATAGGATAGAAGAATTTAATTTTTTATCAAAGATAATATGATATAAATAATTGATAGCTGATTTAATAAAGTTTTTGATGATTGTTTTACAATATAACTTATTTTCTATTCTTAATTTAACTTATAAATTGAATGAAATAGTACATTATGATACTAGTGGCATAAGTCGTACTTTACGACACGGCGTGTATAAGAGCCCGAGCCTAGCGAAGATCGACTTATGACGCGTGTATCGTACGATATTTTATAGCACTGACTAGCATAAATCCGCTGTCACGCCTATCCGTGTCATTAGCAGTCCTTTTTTGCACCGTGAGTTTAGCGCCCGAGCGATATGCAATAAAGGACTACTTATGCCACGGATAGGCGTGACATAAATGCGGAAGTATGACACGCCGTGGCATAAACCTCGATTAAAGTCACGCTCGTGCAAACATGCACTCGCTAAATCTCGGTTTATCCACGGTGTTCGCTTCGATCGGGCGATATTATTCCCCCACGAGGGTGAAACTACTTTACCGCACTAGTATCGTAATAATACTATTATTTTAGTTGTGACATATAATAATTCGATTAAGCACATTTCTTTAATGTTTTCGAACGAGATTTATTAACAGTCTAATTTAAATAACTTTGGTATGGGACAATTTAGTTTTGGAGATATTAATTTTTTTCCTGGTAAAAAACTGACCCTATTTCTGGGCAGAATTTTTGGTCAACATTTTTAAAAATAAAGTACTATCAGAAATTCGTTTCAGAATATTTCCAGTAATTTCAGGTGAACCTCAACATGCGTGGTCAGATTAGTACTTTATTTTAAAAAATTTTGACCAGAAATTCTGCCCAGAAATATAGTCACTTTTCCATATATAATACTTACAAAATATTATGTTCTGTGGAGCCGTGATTTTTTTTCCCTTTTCTTTACAAAGGGGTGAAATGCACTTGGGGAATCCCTCTGGGAATTTCGCTTATAGTATAGAACAGACGAAAACAAGTTGATACTCGTTCGCCGCGCACGAAGAGCCGCACCTCCACCTACACTGTATCTGTATGTATAGCGCCGGCTGGTAGGAATTACCGAATTCTCATCCCCACTACCTTCTCGACTCTATAAAAGCTTCGCGCGTTCGCGAGCGCTCGACATTCGTACAGTGCATACCTATTCATAATTTGCAAAGAAGGAAGCATGCAAATTTTGCAATTTTATTAATGTCGTTATTTTTGTAGACACCGCATCGAGTATTTGCTTCTCAATAAAATCATACTAAATTTTATAATTTACATTCGCGAAAATGACGGACGACCTGCCGTTCCGTGTCGAGTACTCCAAGACCGGTAGGGCCGGCTGCAAGGTTTGCAAGAGCCCTATCGCCAAGGAAAGCCTCCGCATAGCTACTGTCGTTCAGGTATGCGTATGACACAATAATAATAACTATCTGTCATAGTGGATATTGATTATATATATTAGGACTATATTGATTATATATATTAGACCTATAGTATTAGGACTGTTTTGACGCATCAGAGGCGAGTTTAAACGTGCACGGCTAGCCGGCAGATTACGTCACTTGTCATATAGGTATACTCGCATGCCTGATGTAGATATAGTAATACTACATTGGGCGTGTATGTAGCTCTCGTTCGTTTGACATTGTAGTACAGATGTTAAAGTGGATCGTTAGATAATTTTTTTTTATCCTCCTTTTTTTCATCAGTTTTACAATTTTTTAAAAATTATTACGGTTTTGATACAATCCATACAGAGTCCTTTCCATGATGGCAAAATGGTCAAGTGGCACCACGCCAATTGCTTCTTCCAAAAGCAGCGGCCCAAAACAACCGGAGAAATCGCCCATTTCGATAGTATACGATGGGAGGATCAAGAGGCCATCAGAAAGCAAATTGGTAATTTGTTTATGAAAGGTTATTATGTTTTATTCTTTTAAGCGTACTTATATGCACTTGGAATTTTTATTTTGATACGATGGAAATAATAATCGCGCAAATAATCATTCCTTGCACGAACGGAAAAACCCGTCGTAGCTTCGCAGATATAGATATATATAGGTGACAGAATGTAGTTGCAGCTGCAATTTCTACTTGACCGACTCTATAGATTAAAAACAAACTTACGCAGTAGTTTAGGATATTTGAACAAAGATAGACTAACACAAAATTTCTACAGATTATCATCAAGATTAAGTTTTATTTTTTAACTGTGCTTTTTTCTCAACTTGATAGGACAGAATTTTAAATAGAAAATATTGCATATTTTTGTCCAGAAATTCTCTTAAATTCCTTGTTTTTAAGGAAAAATTCAGCGTCTTTAATTATTATTTTGGAATTAAAGAAAATAATTTTTTTTTTCGTGGCACGAACGATTTTTGCGTTTTTCGTGCTTATTAATCAGGACTAAAGTGACTTTTTTTGCGGGCACGAAAGTTTTGCGCTGATTTTGACGTATTGGCATTACTTACTTATTATTTATAAAAAATTAACTTTGCTTTTCTATATTGTTTGGACGAGAGCGTAGTTGCCGTTACAAAAAATATACCCTATTGAAAAACCTCAGGTGAGATCTATAATTTTCAAAAAAGAAATATTTCTCAAAAATCGGTAAAATATAGCGAAATAAAACTACATACTATAAAACTATGAATTAATTACGATTACCATAATGCTTTTGGTAAAAAAAGAAATAATAATAATAATAAATGCTTATTATAATTTAGTTATTTTTATTTATGAATTCAACACTCCTACTACTTATGCATACGACAGTTTATTAGTCAAACCGATCTTTCATCCCGCAGAGGAACCGGAAAGCGGTGGCTCATCATCAGTCATAGTATCATCACCAACCGAAACTGATGCAAAGGATGAGAACAAGAATCTAAAACGCGCAGCAACAGACATCACTGCGTCACCTTACAGTGAATTCAAAGTCGAGTACGCCAAGTCAAGTCGTTCGACTTGCAAGGGTTGCGGGATGGCCATCATGATACACACCACGCGCCTCTCCAAGAAGGATTTTGAGAGCAAAGAGGCGCGAAGATTCGGTGGACTGGAACGCTGGCATCACCTCGACTGTTTCGACAAGCTACGCAAGGAATTTCAATTCTTCGACGTCGGTACAAACATTCCAGGAGCCGATACTCTCACGAAGGAGGACAAGGAGGATCTGGAAAAATATCTGCCCAAAATCGACGATGAGCCCTTGGCTAAGAAGCCCAAGCTCGAGCCAGTGGACGTCGAACTGGAGAAGAAGCTGAAGAAGCAGAGCGAAGAGATGTTCGATGTGAGGGATCAGCTGTCAAAGCTTGGCAAGAAAATTCTCGCGAGGCTGCTAGAAGCTAACGGTCAGACTGTTCCGACTGGAAACAGTGAGGTCTCTCGCATACATTTTACATTCTGATGTAGACGACCTTCATCTTCTTTATTAACATAATTTAATTTTTATACTCGCAGATTTTAGACGCTCTTGCAGACGTCATGTACTTCGGTGCCTTGGAGCCCTGTCCAAAATGTGGTGGCCAGTTTGAATACAAATCTGGCACTGGGTACAAGTGCACAGGAAACGTATCCGAATGGGCGGCTTGTGAGAATCTCACTGACGATCCCGTAAGAAGGGAATTCGTTGTTCCCGAAGATCTGATTGTGGATAATCAATTCTTGTAAGCTTTTACATCAATTTTCATTCAATACTCAAACGAAAATCGTCGCTGTAATCAAGAAATCGTTTTCTTTTGTCCAGATCCTCGCACAAATGTGAGGTGAAGCGTCGCCTATTGAAGACACCCATCGTCGTACCAGAACCAAACGAAATAAAGACAGAAGACGTACCAGACGGACCGAAGATCACAGACAAGCCCGCTGTGTTCAAGAACATGACCTTCGTACATTTCGGATCCCGGCATTACAAAGTGCAAATGAGAAAAGCAATTCTGGCATTGGGAGGCACCTGCAAAACTAACGTAGACGAGAACACAACCGCACTGCTATCTTCGCCTCATGCAGTCAGGTGCAACGGGCCGAACGTTCAGACCGCAAAATCACTGAATGTCCACGTAGTATCTGAAGAAATACTCGAAGAAGCAAAGAATTACACCGGTGACCCCATCGAGCTCATCAAGAAACACTCTCTCGTACCTTGGGGAGGTGACATCTCTTCGAGAATTTCAAAGTCTATAGCATCGGTAAGAGGACAGTCAATTATTGTGCAGTATATCATGCGACTATTTCAAATAAAAGTACCAAAAATCACGAGTATTGAAAATAAAATTTTAGAATAGCAAGAGCGCCTCAGTGAAACCGTCTTCGGGTATGGTGAAGCAACGCGTCAAAGGTGGCGGAGCTGTAGACCTCGACAGTGGACTTCAGGATTACGCTCACGTGTATCATCGCGGCAACGGCGAGAAATTCACCGTTACTATGGGCATTACCGACATCCAGACTCAAAAAAATAGCTTTTACAAAATGCAGATATACAAACACGACAGGGAAAACAGCTTCTGGCTGTTCCGTAGCTGGGGTCGCATAGGTAATTTTTTTTTTAATCTCAAAATAACTATCAAACTTTCGGAACGAGGTAAAAGCAGTCGTATATGATTTTGTGAAAAAAGGTACAATAGTCGGTGGCAAAAAGTGCGAAAAGAATTCCCTGGATGCCTGTATCAAAGAGTTCGAGAGTTTGTACAAAGAGAAAACCGGCAACTCCTGGAGCGAACGTGACAGCTTTGTCAAGATGCCTAATAAGATGCATCCCATCGACATAGATCACGGCGTCGACGAAACCGTGGAAAAAATATTGGAATCGAACGTCGAGAGCAAACTGAATAAGCCCGTGCAGGACTTGATGCGACTGATCTTCGACGTCGAATCCATGAAAAGGGCTATGCTAGAGTACGAGATCGACATGGACAAAATGCCACTAGGAAAAATCTCGAAGAAACAGATACAGGAGGCTTACTCAGTACTCACCGAACTTCTGGCGCTTATCAACAACGACGATAATCCCGAGCAATCTCAGCTGATTGCAGCCTCGAACAAGTTTTACACTTTGATACCCCACAGTTTTGGCCTGGAAGGACCCAAGTAAGCATCGTAAACTAATTATTATCTCTCACAATCGCGACGGAATAGTAATTAAAAGAAAAATTCTTTCAGAATCATCAAAACTGAAAAGGAGATCCAAGCGAAATGCGAGATGCTCGATACTCTACTGGAGATGGAGATCGCCCAAGAGATTATGCGTAATAAAAAGAGCGAATCAACCGATAAGAACCGACTGGACGCGCAGTACGCGAAACTGAATACAGACATCGAACCGATCGACAAAGACAGTGACGATTTCAAGCTGATCGAGCAGTACGTGAAAAACACACACGCCCACACGCACTGGTCGTACGAATTGATCGTAGAAGATGTATTTAAAGTCAAAAGAAGCGGCGAAGAGAGCAGATTCAAGCCGTTCGAGAAGCTGCACAACAGAAAGCTTCTCTGGCACGGCTCCAGAGTCACCAACTTCGGAGGTATCCTGTCTCAGGGTCTGAGAATCGCGCCACCAGAAGCGCCGATCAATGGCTACATGTTTGGAAAAGGTGCGTATCATTTTATGATCATTCTGTATACTCGTAAGCTTCCTAATACATTGAAAAAATTCATAATAAAATAAAATAAAATTTATGCAAACAGGTATCTACTTTGCGGACATGGTATCTAAATCGGCGAATTATTGCTGCACGAATAAAATAGACTCGACAGGTCTGCTGCTACTTTGCGACGTAGCTCTAGGCAACACATACGAGCGTTACTCCGGCGACTGCATCCAAAAACTACCCAACGATAAGCACTCGACCTGGGGGCGAGGTTGTAGCATGCCTGATCCCGAAAAGTCCGTGAAATTAGGCAACGGAGTTGAAGTGCCTTGCGGTCCTAGTATTGAAGTTAAATCGGAGAAAATACCGTCGTTACTCTATAACGAGTTCATCGTTTACGATGTAGCTCAGGTCAAGATCGAATATCTCGTCAGATTGAATTTTAATTATAAATACTGAATATGATGTCTATTCGTTTTTACTCGAAGTTAAAATGGATAACTGCTTACCGTTTTCAGTCATTTTATATTTGAAAGTGTAAATATCCCAAATGGAAATTCAAATCGTACGTTTTTGTTATTCTACGCTGCTATAGATTTTTGTACGATGCCGTATGTTCACGTACGTTCGAACATTTTGTATAGCATTATACAGAAACGTACGCAGGCGTAGGTAAACGTGTGAAAAATGTACTAAACTGAGTAAATTAAGTTAATTATAGCGGCCAGAAATGAAGGTTAAGTCGTACAAGTGTATGTTGACGATTTATGCAAATAATCTATAAAATTTTGGGTTTTAAATATTTATTTTATTGTTCGTGTATTTTTCTGTTCACATATGTACATTCGTGTACGTTTGCGTACGTTTGCGTATGTTTACGTATATATTCGTTTTGTAGAAAATTTTTTAGTTAGGAAGCTGATACATATAGCAGCGGTCGACAAATCTGTTAATCAAGGGGCGCGGTAGCGCCCCGAAGGCAAGTATAGGTTTTTATACACTGTGCCGTCGGGGAGCAGCGCGATCCTATTATACTTTGAATTTGCTAAATAACCTAAATGCGTTTTATTGTCTCCAATGATTTCTTGTCTGATATGTCTTAGATGCTTATGTTTGGGTAATGTATCTTAAAAATTTTAATAAGAACTTTCTAGCAATCATAATATTTTGCTTTAAAAATTTCTCTTTTAGCAAAATAATCCCCGTAGATCTTCTTGCGATCGAACGCAAGCGGATCTACGAGGCTCGCTTAGCGTCGAGTAGCATCTCGATTGCCGTGGAAGAAAGAGAAATAACAATGCGCAATTGGCAGACTAGGTAAACCGATTGTCCAAAGGCTAGATGGACTAGGACCCTCATAAAAGATGTAGGTCCGTGGGTGTAGAGGGAATGGGGGAGGTCAACTTTTACCGTATCCAATTTTTCTCCGGTCACGGATACTTTAGGAGCTATTTGTTCGCGATGAACCGAGTGGCAACACCGGGGTGTAAGTACTGCGGTGACGAACGGGACGATGTGAGACAGACGTTTTTTGACCGCTCCCACTTGATGAAAAGCGTAGAGTACTGGAACCTGACGATAGGGGCGTTCACGCCCGAGACTGTAGTCGAAACGATGCTTGGCAGCAAGCAGAATTGGAACGAGATAACGCGCGAAAAACAATGACGGTTGTTTACAAGACTAGTTGACGGCTTCTCTAGCATAGCTTAAGACAGGCGACCCCCGAAGGAATACGAAAGCGATATGACAGGCCACTCCAGTTGGCCATTTGCGCGGACGATGTCCGTTTAGTCAAAATGCTCGTTGAAGCCGGTGCCGATGTCAACAGCCAGAGTGGGGTCCGCCGATCCAGCCCTTTGCATAAAGCTAGCCTGTTTGCAAGGCCAGAACTCTGTCGGTGGCTAATTTACAAAGGATCTGACCTCAACGCGAAAGACCAGTAGGGTTTAACGTCGTTAGCCGCGTGTATAATGAAGTCGCACGACATCTGCCGATGTTTTCAAGCGTAACCCAAGGTGGCAGCCCTGGGTCGACTTGGAATCGAGCAAGAAAGAAGACAGGTACTTTGATTACTGCTAGAGTGCAGGAGCGACCTGAACGAGAGACTGAACATTTCGATTGATGGCTATCCCAAGAAGAAGGCTATCGTCCTGGAATATGCAGTCGACAGGGAATTTGATCTAGATATACTAGATTGTAATCCAGTACGTGGCCGAGTTCGACGCCGGATCGGAGCAGCGGCTGCTCAGTGAACATAACCAAAAGATAATCGATGCAAGTCCGGCAGTAAGTAGATATTATAAGCGGTGCAAAAACGAGCTCATAGCTATGAAGACCGCCCGTATCAAGTATACATAATTCACTTACTTCGAAGTATTGAAACGAGAAAATGGGAACCTCTGTGCAGTGGAGTGAGACCCAAGCATCGCGTCGGCCTGGATCACGGTAATTATGGAAGTGGAAAAGTGGGGAGCGATTTCTCAGTGCCATTTTCGACGCTTACAAATCCTCTGCATTTATGACAGCTGCAGTCTACAGCGACACCGTAAGAGTCTTGACTTCGCTGCTGCTGCAGCTAAAGTGCACCGAAATTCGCAATGAAAAGTTTCTTTGTTTCAAATATTTAAATATCTATATAATACCGGGAAATTCGAATTAGTTCTGTGTGTGTATATACCTTGAAGTTGAAATAATAATAATAAACGAGTATACAAAAATGTACAGCAGTGTTAACATCGACGAACTTCTGCGTGGGAAAAAAAACGAGGAGAAAATCTGGCGGTGCATACAAGCGGGTGCCGACGTCAACCATCGGGATCTGATGAGCGACCTAACTTCGTTATTCATCATTGCAACCTGCGGTTCAAGGTTTACTCGAGCGACGGACGATGAAGAAGTGGAGTTGCGAGCAAGAATCGCCGCGCTGCTGATCGAGTCAGGTGCCGACCTGGACAGCCTGACTTGGTTCGAAGTGGAATACTTCGCCGACTATATGACGGCTCTACAGGCAGCCGTCTATTTTCGCAACGACGTCGTCGTCAGCGTTCTGCTCGACTACGGCGCCGACGTCAACGCTGCCTCACGATACAACGGCTTTACCGCGCTTCACTATGCCCTGGACGATAAGTTCTCCGACGTAAATATCGCGAAGAAGCTGCTGCGGGTACAGGGCATCCAGGTCAGCAGCGGCTGTCGTAAACACGGAAACACGCCTCTTCACTTGGTCGTAATGAGGGAAAAGGACAGCGAAGAACTGGTAGAGCTGCTGCTGAAACACGGCGCGGATACCGAGAAGAAAAACCGAAGAGGTATGAACCCGGTGCAGGAATACCTGGAGAACGCCCTCAGCTTGCGCACGAGAAATTTGCTTTTTCGAGGCATTGAACCTGCATTACTGAAGCTCATTCCGCCGAGCGAGTTCGACACGAGCCAGCTCTTGGCGTGCGTGTTTCACGGAACTAGTGAAGTTCGCAAAATGGCGATGGCGGATCGGGCAACGATAAATGCCCGAGATAGATTCGGTCATACGCCACTGTCTTACGCCGTTTTGGCACGGGAAGCATCGACGACGGACAGGAATTCGACGGTGAGACTTCTACTGAATCTGGGCGCCGATATCAGCCAGCAATTCGGCAGATACCAGCCTGATGCCAACGACGGTCTCGATCAAGATGAAGAAGGCAGCCACAACATCCTAGACATAGCCATTCTGCTTGGAGTCTACCAGGTCGGCCTTATCCTTCTGCAGCACCTGGATAAACTCGTCGCACTGATGCAGTTCGACGACGAAGAGGAGACACTGAGCGAATTCAACCTCGCCCTGATCCACTGGAGGGACGAGCAGCAGAGGATGTCTGACTTCTGGCGATACTGCGTCGACTGTCACGAGGAGCTGAGGGCGATGAAGAGGAGCAAGGTGGGCGAGAGTCCGATGACCTTCTTCGACTTGCTGACCTTAGACCTGAAGAAATCAAGGGTCTACGCGAAACGCAGGAAGCTGGTCGAGGCCTTTGAGGCATGTGCGATGTCTTTCCGATCTATCGGGGATCGATCTCGTACACGAACTTTGGCACGGCTGTGGAACACTGGAAGCTCTCCAAGCAGGCGGCCGAGCTGCTTATTGATTGTCTCAAATTTGCCGATCCCAGAGACATAATCTACGAGAAGACTATTTCTCGGTCGTCGAATGAATTTTCGATGATGCAGAATTCTTAGGGTGCTGTGCAATTTTTTGTAAATTCCTCTTTTTAAAAAATGATGGCCTTTGTTGTGAAGCATTTAATACGTGATTCTGATTGGTTGCTGGTTGGTTGCCTAGGCAACGAGATCAGAACCGCGCTTTAAATTCATAACCTTCAAAACAGTCATAATTCATAACCCTGGTAGAAATGTTTGAGGTGTTTAAAATGAAATGTGTCAACCTTGATAACAGATAAAATATATGTAATATAACGTAGTATTACAACATGTGTATTGAAAAGTAACACCCTAATCCTATTTGAAGTAGTAATAAAGTGTGTGAATATTATTTAGTTTTTTTTTAAATGTCAGTGAGAATTTCAATTAAATGAATAAAGAGTTTGAAGATATACTGTGTCTCTGTGCCCAAAGTCGCCCTCGGTAAGATTTGAGGGGTGAATTTAAAGAAAAGTTCAGTATCTGAGTCAGTAAGTTTAAGTCTATCATTATACAATGCTCTTTGAATTGTAAAAAGGCTACTATAGACAACTAAAATATGACACTGCCACTTCCTAGAGCGGGGGTTTTTTCGCCCGAGCGTGCATAAAAGTGCATTGTATCTAAAAAGTAATAATTTTTAAGTAATATATTTTTCTACTTGAAGCGATAACGAGTAAAAAGGCAAGTATAAGTGCACAAAAGATGATGCTACACGAGTGGGAGGTTTGTCGCCCGAGAGAAGTGAGCGCACGCGGAGCGTGCGTAAAATGCACTTTTACGCACACTGTATCGAAAAAGTAATTTTTTTGTGTGACGCGATAACTAGAGTAAAAAGGAAATAATCAAGTTCAAATTTTGGATTTAGTTAGCATTATACATATAGTACTATGATCACTTTCTTTGATCTGTTTATAACACCAGATAGTTTTAAAGATACTAAGGGTAAAAAAAATTTCTTCTATTTTATCTTTTAATTTTTGAGAAGAGCAATGATCATTTACTGATCTGCGTCTGAATTTTGACAGTAGATCACAAATAAAGATTTGATTTTATATTGATGTATTTTTATAATATAATAGAGGTCCGGGATACCAGGTAGTGGAAAGTCATTTGAATAATAATAGTATGTTATTTCTTTTCAATAAAAAAATATATTCAATCAATATTCTTTTTAGATAGAATATTGCATAAATTGCTAATATTCTTTATAACAGAAATTTTTGTATGTTCGCTTTGATTATACAATATATTTGTAAGACGCTTAACTTTTGCGTTATTGGTTTTGGATCACGATTTTTCTAAGTATATAACCGATTCGAATTAATTCTAAGTTCTCGACTGATACGCGTTAGTTGCGATATCAGTTTTGACTCGACAAATTTATAAGTATTTGAGATACAGAAATTTTATAAGTTCGAGAAATATTCGAAAATATTCTAAGTCTTTTACCTGCTCAAGGCGTAATTTGCTCAAGAGCAGGGACTAGGCGCTTTAGTTGCGCTTCGGCTAATGAGCTAGTACGGGTTGTGCGGATCCTTTTGTAGGCCACGGAGAGAGTGGGGATCGAGCCCCCGGAAAAACTCTCACATTCATACTTGTACACACTCATTCACACCTATATACAAAAATCATTCACACACTTATAATATAATGCGCGCGCCGCGCCGCTGTTGCCGCTCGTTGGCTCGTGGCGTTGCTGGTGTTATGCTGCTGTGAGCTCAGCTGTCCCGGAGCGTTTGAATGAAGAGTCGGGGAGCGCGAGATACTCGCGTAAAATCTAGAATTTTGTTCCACGAAAATTAGATTTAAATATAATTTATAATTTGTATGCGGAGCCTGTTCGGGGTGTTACAATACTCCGTATAATTGTTACGAAGTTGCATTTTTTTCGTGGCAATTTTTTGATTATTAGCGATTATAGACGCATTCCGCGAACCATCCTAACCATTACAACTCAAATAAGTATCGAACCTTTCTTAAAAAACCGCAGCCAATTTTTTGACACGTAGCTTTTTTCAACATTTAAATTGCCTTAATACCTTTATGCTTCCCTCCTAAGGAAGGCTTGAAATAGTAATTTCTGGAGTTTAGGTATTTTCTAATAAAGTTGTTGGAAAAGTTTTCGTCAAATTTTAACGAATAACGCTGGCGTTAGAAAAAATAGGGCCAAAAACATTACGTTAATCGATAAAAATGTAGCGTTAACTGATAGATTAACGTAGATTTTATAGTACGTTATTTTACGCATCCATATAATTGGAGTAATTTCTATTATCAAGCTTTTTCAATACTTTATTATTTATTTTTAGCGAATTACGAATAACGAATTACGAATAACCCTACATTAGACATTATTATTAGACCCTACATTATTAGATTTACCCTGCCTTATCTTCTGATTAAACAGATAAATAGGGGAAATTAAAAATTATCACCCGAAAAATGAAGTTTTAATAAATTTATTGAACGCTATAATTCTATGTCATCTCACTATAATTCTATTTTTAAAATTGTCAATAATGTCTAACAATTAATCGGTGCCTTTCGGCTATCCCGGCCTGGTAATCATTATTTCTGAGGTGTGGAGCAAACTAATTTTCCTGCTCCACTTCTGCGATATCATCTTGGATTCTAAAAAAAGCGAGTGAATTAAAATGTCGCTCTGAAAAAAATATAAGGCTTTGGAGAGGGGAGCGAAGGGTGCAATCAAGCCCATAATGAAGCGAGTATGCAAAATCATGGGGCTGACCCGGAGCGCTACTGCATCCATCAGGCCCGCAAAGATTACGGTTGGTTGCACTACTCGATCGAGACAGTGCAATGCTGGTGGAGGTCTGTCAATCAGTGACATGAAATTTGTATTAAGTAACCCGGAACCTCGAACTCCACCGGATTCACCGATCCGTAATAACCAAGAGGATGCTCCATCGCCATATGTTTCTCGCGAAAATTCATCGTCGTCACTTATCGCCTCAATAGCTGGACCGTCCCAGACTACTGCACGACACCGTAAAATAGAAACGATAACCGTGGATCTCGCGGATATGGAAGAGGTCCAGTCAAAAAGGTAGGAAGATGAGCCTCAATTGAAAAAGTGCTGTATCCAAGGTAATATAAAAATTAACTCAATTATAGCAATATTTATAATTATATTACACTATAAATTGTAAAAAACTTTATAATTTTATTCTTTCAGGCATGAGCCCTCACGACTTCATTGAGCGAATTGAGAACATCAATTCGAAAAACGTGGCCACCATCACTGCAGCCATAGTCGATATAAAAAGCGAAGTCAACACTGGCTTCCAAAAAATTATTGAAAAATTAGATGAACTGTCGAAGAAACATAGTCCAAAGGACATGTACAGTTCTTTATTTTCGGATACAGATTCAGACTTTTAAAATTTGTGTTAAATATTAATTATATCAATTTAGTATTATCGTTCCTGTTTATTAATTGTTAAATTGATGGCTGCAGATGATGTTTCGATAGGACACAAACTTAACACACGGTGGTTTAATTTACTGGTTTTACGGTGTTCAGTAGGTTTATTATTGATCTGCATTTAATTTGACTTATTTACAATTTAAAAATTCCACCTTTCGGACCAGCACCACTTAAACCGTAAGAATAATAACAGGATTTTTGGCCAAGCAATACTGAAATCACTTGCCAAACGTTGAAAAAGGTAACGTGATGAAAAACGATTATTGAATGTTTTTACTGGCACAACAATATAGATTATCTTACAGCTTACTACAAATCAAGAAATAAAACAGATACACACAATAATGTATTGTAGAAACGATAAAATAAATAATATTTTTTAAATATATAAACGATTTTTTATTATTATTTATTTAAAAGTAGGTACAACTGTATAGCTGTTTACTATTTGCCTCGTTAAACCTCCGTATCCAAACAAAAATAATGTTTAAGTTCTGAGCATGGACCTTTGTAAAGTTTTCTGCATTGATCTCTCAAAAAAATTTAGATCATCTCGTTTCAATTTCTAGAAAATTTTTAAAAGCAAAAAATAAGTATGATTGACTACGTAAGTGTTATCACCCGCACGATAACACCAAAAATATGCAACTAAGCACCAAAACTTTCATTTTATGATCTTTTTCTTCAAATTAAATTAATGAAAAATAACACTTTTGGAGTTTAGCTCTGTAGTTTTAGTGTTATAATCCCAACGATAACACATAGATAGGCTAGAATAAAATTTTTATAATAAATACTCACTTTGTGGAATTTCGGAGGAAGGAGAAATTAACGCAAACGCTAATGCTAAATATTTCACGCTATTGGCGCTATAGCAATTTGACGCGAAAATTTAACGGAACTCTATTTCTTCTCTTTTATGAAATATCTTAAATGGTCTTAAATAACGTTTTAAGGTTGACCAACGTGTCGTTCTCACCACGGTCAGTAGGCGTCGCCCAGCTCTACGAAGTATCTCTATGAAGTCTATAAATAGGTGGACCTGAACAGACAGGACGCTTAGTTGTTCAGGATCCATCGTACAGACATATTCTTAATAGGTTCAAGTGTATTGTAGCTAAAAAAATAAGTATATAAACTTTTTGTTTTTGAAAAATCGACGATAACTTACAACTAGTCAAATTGTATGCATAGATAGAGATTTAGTATGTGGGAAAGCATTTCCGCGCTTCCCGAGTCCAGAGACCAAGCGATGCTTTCCCGTTGCAGATGGCGGCCGGCGAAGCGACGCTTTCCCGTTGCAGATGGCGGCCGGCGAAGCGACGCTTTCCCGTTGCAGATGGCGGCCGGCGAAGCGACGCTTTCCCGTTGCAGATGGCGGCCGGCGAAGCGACGCTTTCCCGTTGCAGATGGCGGCCGGCGAAGCGACGCTTTCCCGTTGCAGATGGCGGCCGGCGAAGCGACGCTTTCCCGTTGCAGATGGCGGCCGGCGAAGCGACGCTTTCCCGTTGCAGATGGCGGCCGGCGAAGCGACGCTTTCCCGTTGCAGATGGCGGCCGGCGAAGCGACGCTTTCCCGTTGCAGATGGCGGCCGGCGAAGGGACGCTTCACCTGCCCCGCACAGCCGAAGCGCGTCACGAGGAAAACCCAAGCCCCGAGTCCCAGCGGAGCGTTCCGAAGCCCTCCGAGCGAGCGGCGGCGGCGGCGGCAGCGTTCTAACCTACCTGAGGCCGCAGGGGCGCAGGGAGGGAGGAACGCCGTCGGCCGAGAGCGTCGGTCTGTAAGAGGGCCCGATGCAGGCGACGGGGCAGATTCAGTCGGTCAGTCGACGAGCAACTACGAATGTAACCTTCAGTGTAAAACCCTAGACAACTAAGCATTCTTTCAATATACGAACTACAAACTAGTGAGTGTCTCGATTCTCTATGGAAAATCTGTCCATGCAATCCTTCATTCCCACAAGTATAATTTTACAATTTTACGAAATCGAGATCGACGACAGTGACGTTTTACTCATCGCATAGGCTGCGTCCACAATAGACCGTTTTGTGTGTATTAGTATATCTGCAACATATAACGTATACGGCTGATCGTGGACACAGCTCCGACGCTATTCCAAGCCGTGAACATGTGTGATTTTTCGCTATTGGACACGGACAGATCCGAACGCATCAAACGTTATAACGACCGCAAGCTGCATAAAATACTCGTAAATCTCGTCCGCAAGCAACGCCCCAGCGGGAGCGAGATGAGAAAACGCATTCGTTCTTCCAAGAAGCATACGCTGAAGCTAGAGACGCTTGAGCAAGAACCTGCCGTTAGTAAGCTACTTAGAAGCAGGGATAATCGGTCGCTTCTATGGGTCGCAGTGTTGAACTCGTACTACGATTCAGCCGAGGTGCTCGTGCGCCTCGGTGCTAACGTAAACGAGCTTCTCGGCTCTAGCGATTCTCAGTTGGCTGACAAGAAATCAACAGTTCTCCACGTGTTACTTCAGAGGGATCCCTGCGCAAGGAACGATCGCCTCGTCCATATAGTCTTGGACCACGGCGCCGACTTGCGAGCTCGGGACACCGAGGGACGAACTGTGCTGCACTTAGCTGTAATGAAAGGCCGAGGCGAATTGATCGAAATGTTGCTGAAAAGAGGAGCCGACTTGCGAGCTCGCGACTACAGGGGAAAGACGGCCCTGCACTTTGCCGTGACGAACGACCGAGTGGGGATGATCGAGATGCTTCTTGAGAAAGGAGCCGACATCGAGGCTGCTGACGATAAAGGCGTGACACCAGTGCTCGACGCAGCCGTCCGTGAGAACGCGGATGTGCTAATTCCGTTGTTGATGAAACACGGAGCCAATATTCTCGTAAAAGATGCGGACGGTGAGAACGTCTTGCACCGACTTTCACGCGCCCCTGTCGAGCACACAGTTCTCGCCAGATTTTTGATCGAGAAAGCCGTCTTTTCACTCGAAGACAGAGACTCGCACTACCATCGCCAGCCGATACACACAGCCGCAATGGCGGGGAATAATGAATTGGTATGTATTGATAGTAACGTAGTGTCGTGTGCCTTGGGAGGAAAAGAACTTGGAGAATCCCAGGCTCTATACCTAAACCTTGTTCATCATCGTGCAGTTCATGTTTCAGGTGAAGCTCTACATAGAGCATGGTGCCAACGTCAATGCGCGAATGAAGTATGGTTACTTTCCGCTGTACTTGGCAGCTGTAAACGGAAAGCCCGCGGTGCTGAGAACTTTGCTCGATCGCGGCGCGGACATTCATCAAAGAACGGTTTACGGAGGTCGCTCCGCATTGCACAATGCTAGTGAAAATTCGATTATCGTACCGGAGCATTATCAGGATGAAAATATCAGGCTGCTTCTGTCTGCCGGCGCGGATGTGCTGATCGAGGATGACCGCGGGAAAACTCCTTTCGCTCTCATCGATCGATACGAATATGCAAGTAATCCAGGAACCTCGCTGATAATCCAGGAGCTGGCGCTGAAAAAAGTTTGCCAGTCGGAGATCGAGATCAAGGATGAAAGGATAATCGAGCAACATTCGGAGCTGCGATATTATTATCAAGAATGCATCGAACAGGTCGAGAGGATGAAAGTCACGAAATTCATCAAAACCTGCACGTTTTTGGACTTGCTCACTAAATGCACCTGTCGGATTGCGAACCTCATGAGGAATCCCGAGTTCGAAGTTAACTTCGAAAACTACGATCTGATGGAATTTCCCGCGTATGCCGCAAACCTGTACGAGCGTGTCAAACTTGCGAGAAGGCACTATGACTCTATGCTGGATCATGAGGACGAGCTCAACGATACTATTTATGGAATTTTGCCTTATTTTCTTGTAAGAAAAATGGTTCATTATATGTTAAACGACTGTTGTAGGAAGAAAAAACCTTCTACTGAATTCTAAGGCGGGTTTGATAAGCCGATGAAGCCTCGGCACCTGCGCTACTATTTACTTCTAAGTTGTTATCTGTTATAATTTTTATTTTAAAGAAATATATAAATGTTATTCTTTGCTGATTCTAAGTTATCTTGATTTCTTTACACCACCTTATCGCTAAAATAAATAAAAATATAAGTGAAAAAAGCAACTACAACATTAGCTAATGAGGAAGTTATGAAGGTTGTGGTTAAAGAAAAGGTTAAAAGATTTCATAAGAAATTTTAGTATGGGAAAAAAATTAAAATTCAATTTAACTTCTTTCCGAAATATTTGGAAAGGTGCTAACTCTATGTATAGAATTAGTTTTAGTTTTTTTTTCTTTTATTTACTAGCTAAATCCAATGTGCGAAAAGCTAGTACATATAAGAGAATCGAGCGTATTCGTTATGAGCACGTACCGTGGCGCCCTCATTTCGAGAGTACATCCCATGTTAAATATTATGGAGACAGAATGGTTTGAACGGTCGACATTAGCAATAGCGAGAGTAAATCACAGCAAATACGCTAGCACCGCGTATAGCGTTTTTGGCAGTGCTGCCAATGTATTTTGGCTATTGAGGTTCGGTGCAGCCTGCTAGCTGAAGCTAGGTACTAACGTACACGGTCGATGCTGGACGCAACCTATAAGTTTCCCTGCACTTGGCGGTTAGCCAAAATAACGCAGCAGTGCTGAGAACTTTGCTCAAACACGTCGTGGACGTTAATGGGAAAATAATGGCTGTACGAATGCAAAATAGCACCGCATTGGACATTATTGCCTGTCGAATGTATCGAAATAATGAGCGGATAAGCTTACTTCGGAGAATCTATCTGATGGCCAAGAGGCTTGCGCTGATTAAGATTTTCTAGCCGTCGATCGAGTTGAAGAGCGAAAGGATGATCATTGAGCAGAATTCGGAGCCGTAGAATCACACGCGAAATGCCAGTGTCGAAAGGAAATTCAAGCCTTTCGATTTTATTACAAGCGATCGCGAATATAGTCATAGTCCGAAACCTTCGAGTGCGCGCAAGTCCACTACCGATAGATGGTAAAGCAGAGGGCAAGATCGACGCCGAGACCACGCTGAGGAGGTCAATAAACCGAAGCTTCAACCGTCCTCGCCTTATACCTACACCGCTACAATTCCATGAAACTTTTATTGCTATACCTGGTTTATGACTGGCCGAGCTGAGTCGAAGCATGATCGGACGCATCAAAGCTGAAGGGACAAAGGTTTTTCGTCTGCCCCCTCCCCCTTCCCAGCAACTGGGGTTTCCATCATTCCATTATACGTGCACCTTTATAAATCGCCAGGATCATCAGGTAAGATTGTTAGTCCATCCGAGTCCACCATACAGGCACATTCTCGATTCGTCAAAATCACGTGACAAGGGATAAGTCTGTGGCCGAGCGCACTGCTACAAGCATCGGTAGAAGCGGGGAAAACCGTTAGTCCATCCGAGGCCGTCGTACAGGCACATTCTCGGAGATTGCAATCACCGAATAAGCAGTCCACTTGCGATCAACTTTCCGTTTTTCGAAAAATCAACAACAGCCCAAATGTTCAAAGGTGGCATACACTATGACCGCGTGCTGTGCCAGAGTCTCGAAGAGATCTTCCGTGAGCGTCGTTACACCCCCAGTGAAATTAAAGAGTTTGTCAGTGCACCAGATAACGATTATCGTAATTTCATGATCAATCTGATCCTGAAGCACGACAAATACATCATCAAGTCCATGCGCGTTTCGAGAAAAGAGCTGAGGAATCTTCCCCTCCTATGGATCGCGGTCTTAGATTCGACTTGCTACTTGTTGATCGAGCTGCTCGTGCGCTCCGGTGCCGATGTCAACCAGCTCTACGGATTGGATCATAAAGCGCATTACCAGATAGATCTTAACGAAAAATCGACCATCCTTCACGCGCTGGTTCAGATGAATCCAAAAGCGAAGAACGAGCGACTCGTTCGTCTGGTGTTGGACCACGGCGCCGACTTGGAAGCTCGGGACGACAATGATCTAACCGCACTGGAATTCACAGTGAAGTACGACCGACCCCGGATGTTCCGTATCCTTCTCAAAAGAGGAGCCGACTTTTATGCTCGGGACTCCGTGGGGCAAACCATCCTTTACACAGCGGTGGAAAAAGACCGAGTCAAGATGACTAAAATGTTGATAGAAATAGGAGCCAAGTTACAAACTCGAAACAACAGGGGACAAAGCCCTCTACACTTAGCTGTGACGAATGGCCGATTACGGATAACCAAGATATTGCTCGAAAAAGGAGCAGACGTTAATGCCGCCGATAACGAAGGCACGACACCGTTGCTCGAAGCAGCCAGAAGCATCGACAATATCGACAAGCTGTTGATGCTGCTAATACAACATGGAGCCGATGCTTCCGCCAGGAATCATCGAGGGAGGAACATCTTGCACTGTTTGACACAAGCTACCGAATTAAGACACACCGCGGATCTGGTGAAAATTTTGATCGAGAGGGGCGCCTCGCTTGAAGATAAGGATCACATATGTAGCTTCCAACCGCTACACATGGCAGTCTTCCAGGAAAACTATAAATTAGTAAGTAATCGAACGCAGCAATTTATTTTCGCCGTTTTTTAAGTTGAGGTAGTGTATTTTTCCTGTAGAACTTTCCATACACGTAACTCAAATTAAAATTCATTCGTTTTCTAGACGAGGGTCTTCTTGGACCACGGCGCAAAGGTAGATGCGCTAGCGATAGATGGCCTGTATCCGTTGTATTTAGCGACTGCGTGTGCTAAAAGTAAAACGATGATGGAGATCTTGCTCAAATACGGAGCAAATGTTAACCAAATGACGACTTATGGACATCAAACTGCTCTGCACCTTGCCTGCCTGTTATTCAAAAACGACGAGCGCATAATGATTCTTCTGTCAGCCGGAGCGGATGTGCTCGCCGAAGATCGCTACGGTAGTACGCCCTTCGGTCGCATCGATCCGAGCCATGTGACGAAGCCAGAAAGCTTTTTTATAATCAAAGAGCTGGCGCTGATTAAAGCTACCCAACCCTCGATCACGTTGAAGGACGAGAAGAAAATCGAACGACATCCGGAGACGCGGAATCACTATCGAGACTGCAAAGAACAGATCGAAAGGATGAAAGTCAGAAAGTTCAACAATACCTGCACATTTTTCGAACTCCTGACGAAATGCCACTGCCAGATCGCCAAGCTCATGCGGAATCCTGAGTTTGAGATCAACTTCAACAGCTACGATTTCAGCGAGATTTCGCACTACACTGGCGACCTACGCGTGTCTTTCGAACGTGCAAAAAAGCATTATCACTATGTCCTGGAACAGGAGAATTTGATCGACGATGCAGTTTGTAATAATTTGCCTTACTTAGTTATTAGGCTGATCGTTCATTACATATGTAATTGCTGCAAAAATGCGAAATAAATTCTAGTTTCGCATTGATTTTGTGGCAAATGGTACTGCTTTATCTATTTATCTATCGATTTTACGTAGCGCACTTTTACTGGAGTCTAATTTTACTTCTTGGCTATATGAAAAGCGAATGTCATTAGCTGATTTAGGCAGATAGGCTTAATATTGAAACTGAACAACTAGGTCTGTGCACATTTTTTATCGCTTGATTTAGTATATATAATTTTTGTATGTACTATCATTATAATATTTCTTTTTTTAAATTTACATGCATTGATAAAAAAAAACTGTAAAATGCAATACTAATAATAAAGGTGAAGAATAAAAAAATAAGCACCCCAAGATTTGTTAATTAATTTTCCGTATTTGAATGCAAAATTCAACCTTCTATATCTTCTAAAATACGTATTAGTTGATTTGTAATTCATAGTAAAAAAAAGTATAATACCTCTCTGGTAGAAATGAACCAAAGAACTGGACAGTTACTAGCCAGTTCTTAGGTTCATTCTACCAGGGCTACATTGTGCACATTAGATTTCGTTCACTACCGCAAGATTTTTCTCGACTAACTACGACTCGATTTCACCATTTCAAGGTACAAAAGAACTTATACGTTATTCTTCAGGTTCTTCTGTACGTGGGAAGATATCATTTTAGTAGAAATTTCGCCCAGGTAATTGACAACTACGCAGTTTTCGTTCATCTCTTTTGGTGTCTCGTGCGCTGCAGAAGCAGACGACGTATCGGTGAAAACTGTCGGGATTAATTTTACCGCTTCTGAATAATTATTTGCAAAAACACGGAATCATCCCACGTGCTGAAAAAGATGAAGAATATTTTGCAACCATTTATTTATTAAAATATTCAATAATAAATCCGTGGTTAGTCGAAGAAAATACTTCCGACGCTCTGATTGGCTGTCTCAGGGGTATAGAGCACTCTTAAAACACAACTATAGTTACATTATTATTTAAAACTTTACAACGGAGTTCTTGTTTTTACAGCTCGGGGAAAGCCTATTATAACTTGAAAAAGTATTACATATGATAAATAATTAAATCTAAATGCATACTATCAATTGGCAAGGAACATGCGAATTCGATATACATTTCGATACATTCGATATATTATCGTAACCATTCTTTTGTTTATAATTTTAGTCTTCAGGTACAAAGTTTCCATATTTCTTTACACTCAGCTGTGTGGGAAGTTCTAATTCTGCTTGAGATTTAGAATCTTCGAAATACTGAATTTTCGCACTAAGTGCGCAAAATTCTCGACGCTCTACATTGAAAATATGACTTCGCGCAGAGTTTCAATAAATAATCTATGATACACATACAAATAGATCCTTGCACTCGCATTATTTTCACGCTAGTCACGCACGTAAGCTACATTGCTCTTATTGTAAAATGTATAAGTGCCAACGTTCCCCGTGAGCAGGGAAATCGGAGAACGGAGAAATTGGAAGCACAATTCCATGTAAGGATAAGATTTTTAAATAGATTGCAGCTATAGTTTTGAGTGAGCAAAATACGTGAGTGATCAATTCACTAAATTAAAAAAAAATTATTTCTTATGCTAAGACTTCAAGTCGAAACCGAGGTCAGATTAGAAATACATATGGACAATTTTACGAAAATGCAAAATCACTAACTAGAACGATCAAGAATTCAGACAGCAGTTAGAGTGGTCAGAGTACTTGGAGTATGACGCGCAGAAGCCGAGTGAGCCTAAGTACTTAGATCGACGTCGTGCTGAGAAGGAGACCAATGACAAGCATCAGTCGTCGTCGTCTTATATACCTTCTCTATAAGACTTATAGGTATATTTTATAGGTATACCTGGCTATAATGACTGGCCGTGCCGAGTTGAGGCGGGGGCAGTGCTCTAAAGCTGAAGGGAGAAAGATTGTTGTTCCCCGTCTACCTCGACCTGGATTTTCCCTCATTTTATTGCGAGCGAATGTTGCGTACTGCTCGATCCCTTGCAATGAAGCTGTGTCTACAATTGGCCAAATTCGTTAGTGTGTACGGTAGACGGTAACGTTTTACCAAAGTATTTTGGCGTTTAAATAATTTTCGTTCATTATTAAATAATGTCTCAAATAATTCAGAATACATGAAAATTGTCTTTCCTTCAAACACGACGAATAAATATATTCCGAGTACTGATAAACGAGAATACTTGATCTTGATATTACTTATCCACTACCTTTCTGAATTTCAATTTGATGCCATCCAGTGGGGTCAACAAAAACTTCTTCGGATCGACCACATAAGGTATGCAAGTTTCAGCGCAGACCTCGACCTTATAACTTTTCAAAATTTGAATGAGGCCAACTTTTGTCTGATAAATGCCGAAACGAGCACCTGCAAATAAATAGTAAATTTTTAAATATACGATTTCGTAGCTGATTTAAGATTTTAAGTCTCAAAAATGATAGTCATAAAAGTATATTGTACCAATGCAGTTCCTCGGGCCATCGCCAAAAGGCAGATATAAGGACGGATGCCTGTGCTTTACGTTTTCCTCCTCAAATCTATCAGGATCGAATTTTTCCGGCTCGGGATAATTCTCCGGATCGTGTTGAATCGCGTGAGCCGGAATCCACAGCAACGTGTTTTCGGGGATCGTCACTTTCGTCCCCGCAAAGGTGTACGGCTCCAGTGAGCACCTTTGAAGTACGCTAAGTGGTGGATATTTCCTCAAAGTTTCTGCGGCACACAAATTTACATGTTTTCTCTGATACCAAAGCACGCTTGTAATTACGATGTAGTAAAAGAAGTTTCTTGAAAATAATCACCACAGAAAATTTTGTGCAAGTACTTCATGCTTTTGACGCTTTCGTACGTCAGCTCTCCGTTATGACTCTTGAGTCCTTCGACAATTTCTTCGCGAAGCTTATCCTGAATCGGCTGATTCTGAGCCAATTCGTACAGGGTGTGACTTATGGTCGACGAGGAAGTTTCGAAACCCGCAATGAAGAAGACGAAGGCCTGGGCAGCGAGCAAAGTATCCGTCAGCTCTGAGAAAATGCAGAAAATTATAGCTATTTATAGACAAGAGCGAATGTGATAATTATAGACCAGTTCTTCTTCAACAAGGCCGCATCAAGTACCGATGTCGTTGAGCTTGCTCGGGTCGTCCTTGATCGCCATGAGCAGGTCGATGAAGTCGTTGCGCTTGACGTTACTCTTCTTCCTGTATTCCATAGTCTGGGTGATGGTACCGATGAAGAAGTCGTTCAGCTCTCGGTCGTAAAAGATGGGACTGAGCAAGTCCATCAGCCAGGGCGCGGCGAACCTCAGGTAATTCTTCATCAAACTCAAAGTCGACGAGTCGAAGGGCTTGCGCGCGATCTTTCGAAACTTGCTGTCATCCTCGGCGATGGCGTTCATGTTGAGGCCGAAGGCGCAGACCCCGATGACGTCAGTGGTGAACTTGCCCGCGAGCTCCCGGCACTCGATCACCGGGTTCTTCTCCACGAAGTCCTCGAGGAAGCTGCCCAGGTGCTCGGCGCACTCCCTCAGCAGATAGAACATGTCCTTGAGCTTGCCGGAGGTGAAGGTGGGCGAGAGCTTTTGCCGGAGCGGCCGCCAACGCTTCGGCTCGAGAAGGAAGAGGTGCTGCGACAGAGGCTCGGCTTTGCTGGCGATCGGCAAGCCCCGGTAGCTGAACACCGAGAAGTCTTTGATGAGAACGTCCTTGATGAGCTCTGGGTCACGGACCATGAGGATGGGCTTTTGATTGGTGAAGAGGCCGACGAGAGGCTGGCCCTGGAAAGCCTCGTACGTCAGAGTCGTGTGCTGGGCTATAGACATGCGGCCGAATACGAGATCGCGCGTCGTGCCGAAAAGTAGCACAGGTTTCGGGCCCTTGACACCGCGACTGCTCCAGAAGTCCATGTTCGAGGTGAAATAGTAGTAGACGGCCAGGCCCAGGACTACCAGGCCGGCCGCTACTTCAAAGAAGCCCAACGTCATTGCGTATCCTATTATTAGAACGTGCGACTG